>NC_091291.1:121279415-121978582 GCF_032444005.1 Ranitomeya imitator
GTTTTTTGCAGGACGAGTTGATGTTTTTATTGGTAACATTTTTGCGCACGTGACATTTTTTGATCGCTTTTTATTCCGATTTTTGTGAGGCAGAATGATCAAAAACCAGCTATTCATGAATTTCTTTTGGGGGAGGCGTTTATACCATTCCTCGTTTGGTAAAATTAATAAAGCAGTTTTATTCTTCGGGTCAGTACAATTACAGCAATATCTCGTTTATATCATTTTTTTATGTTTTGGCGCTTTTATACGATAAAAACTATTTTATCGTACAGATGGATCTGGATAAGTTGGAAACTTGGGCTGAAAGGTGGCAGATGAGGTTTAACAATGATAAATGTAAGGTTATACACATGGGAAGAGGGAATCAATATCACCATTACACACTGAACGGGAAACCACTGGGTAAATCTGACAGGGAGAAGGACTTGGGGATCCTAGTTAATGATAAACTTACCTGGAGCAGCCAGTGCCAGGCAGCAGCTGCCAAGGCAAACAGGATCATGGGGTGCATTAAAAGAGGTCTGGATACACATGATGAGAGCATTATACTGCCTCTGTACAAATCCCTAGTTAGACCGCACATGTAGTACTGTGTCCAGTTTTGGGCACCGGTGCTCAGGAAGGATATAATGGAACTAGAGAGAGTACAAAGGAGGGCAACAAAATTAATAAAGGGGATGGGAGAACTACAATACCCAGATAGATTAGCGAAATTAGGATTATTTAGTCTAGAAAAAAGACGAATGAGGGGCGATCTAATAACCATGTATAAGTATATAAGGGGACAATACAAATATCTCGCTGAGGATCTGTTTATACCAAGGAAGGTGACGGGCACAAGGGGGCATTCTTTGCGTCTGGAGGAGAGAAGGTTTTTCCACCAACATAGAAGAGGATTCTTTACTGTTAGGGCAGTGAGAATCTGGAATTGCTTGCCTGAGGAGGTGGTGATGGCGAACTCAGTCGAGGGGTTCAAGAGAGGCCTGGATGTCTTCCTGGAGCAGAACAATATTGTATCATACAATTATTAGGTTCTGTAGAAGGACGTAGATCTGGGTATTTATTATGATGGAATATAGGCTGAACTGGATGGACAAATGTCTTTTTTCGGCCTTACTAACTATGTTATAGAAAAAATAATTATTTTGGCATCGCTTTATTCTCAGGACTATAACTTTTTATTTTTTTGCTGATGATGCTGTATGGCAGCTCGTTTTTTGCGGGACAAGATGAGGTTTTCAGTGGTACCATTGTCATTTATATCTGTCTTTTTGATCGCGTGTTATTCCACTTTTTGTTCGGCGGTATGATAATAAAGCGTTGTTTTTTGCCTCGTTTTTTTTTTTCTTACGGTGTTTACTGAAGGGGTTAACTAGTGGAACAGTTTTATAGGTTGGGTCGTTACGGACGCGGCGATACTAAATATGTGTACTTTTATTGTTTGTTTTTTTATTTAGATAAAGAAATGTATTTATGGGAATAATATTTTTTTTCTTTATTTAGGAATTTTTTTTTTTTTTTTGCACATGTGGAAATTTTTTTTAAACTTTTTTACTTTGTCCCGGGGGGGACATCACAGATCGCTGATCTGACAGTTTGCACAGCGCTCTGTCAGATCAGCGATCTGACTTACAGCAGTGCAGGCTTACCAAGCGCCTGCTCTGAGCAGGCACTTGGTAAGCCACCTCCCTCCCTGCAGGACCAGGATGCCGCGGCCATTTTGGATCCGGGCCTGCAGCACGGAGGAGAGGTAAGAGACCCTCGCAGCAACGCGATCACATCGCGTTGCTGCGGGGGGCTCAGGGATGCCTGCAGGGAGCCCCCTCCCTGCGCGATGCTTCCCTATACCGCCAGCACACCGGTAATTACTCCAAACAGAGACACAGGAAGGAAGCCCTGGCAGACCCCAGCCCTGATTTAAAGGCCTGAACTATCACTCAACACACTGACAGCTCAGCATGCCTCAGCCTCCGATTGGATGGCTGAGCTGTCCATCAGCATACTGACAGCTTAACACGTCCCTGTCCTAGATTGGACGGCTGAACTGTCACTCACTGCATCCAAACACACCTATAGGCAGAATCATGCCAGTGGGCAACTAGATTATTACATGGGATGGAAATTTAGAAATTGGGTCTGTCCAGCAGCACGTTTTCCTGACAAAGTCTCTCAGTGCTCTCTGGACCGCTCTAGCATCAGCTGGACCCCATCTAGCCTGCAGCCCTCCCTCTGCTGATGCCCAGTACCGTAAGTCTGTGCTGAAAATGACGGCCCGCTTCACACGTCTTCTCCAATCACTGGCCCAAGCTTGGGTCTCTGGCCGCATATCCTCAGGGCCTCTTCGGTACTTGACTGCTGACTGGTGTCTCCTTGGAATGTATCGATGGGGACTGGTCCTCGGCTGTTGACTGGTGTAATCTGGGTTGGGAGCCTTGACCATCGACGTGTGTAGTTTGGACCTTGACAGTTGTCATCTGGGCCTTGTTGGTGCACATGGCTGTAGCCTACTGTCTTGGCCACTGGAGCTGCAACAGGAGCACCTGTCACTTCCCTTTCTGCCAAATCTACTCTGGTTTTGGAGCGGCTAGTCTTTTATATCATAGGCTGGCTTCATCACCTTCACCTGACCTGGAGCAGTGGCTAATTCCTTCCCCCCCTGCAACTTCTCTCTTTCAGATCAGTTATGCATGGTTTTGTTCATGCCTGGAAGTTGCACGGCATTGCAGTGTTTTATCCCTTGTGCTCTGTTCTCCTACAGATACTTGACCAGGTTTGATGGTGGTCTCAATGCTGAGCTATAGGTGAGTATCCTACAAGTTATTTTGTACACTCGAATACTTTTGGGTATGAAAAGAACAACACAGTGTTCCAGCAGGACAACAACCCAATGCATACATCGAAATTGACAAAGAAATGGTACAATTACAATGAAGTAGATGTGCTGGAATGGCCACCACAGTCCCCAGACAAAATACTAACAAAATAATAAAAATTACGATTTAGATTTTTAGGAGCAAAACAGTAACAAGGCAGACATGACAAGAATCTGCCTAACTAATCATATGCTTCATAGTTGCAAGTCAAATATATGTGTGAGATAGCCAACATGATTGTCTATAAAATGATGGTAGTGTCAAGTTGGAACCTGTAGTGGATGGTGAGATATGGGGCCTGAAAGTCAAAAGTTCAAAACATTGATACCATTTTGCTCCTTGGTGTTTTGGCATTTATAAAAGGACTAGATGCTTATCTCATTACAAATGATATCAAGATAGAATTAAATATTGTACAACTGATTGAAGCTGAACTTTTTTTGGAATTGTGGCCTTTTTTAAACATATACAAAGATAGGAATCTGATTCCATCTTTGAAGTAAACTATACTACATTACTTTTACAGTACTGTAAAAAGAAAAGCGAAATAACATTTGAGGCATGCGCATATAGTCTTTTTCAGGTGGATTTTGACCAGAACCTGCCTGAAGAAGTGCAAAAAATGCTACAAAGAAAGAACATAGTGCACAACAGTGTCAAAACGAATTGCTGTGCATATGTTCCATCTTTTGTAACTTCTTTCAACCACTTCAGGCTTCGAAAGCCGCAAAGTGGCTAAAAGAAATGACGGCTCCATTCTTCTGGATGCTTCCACTTGAAAGTCACCACTTTTGATATATACAGTATATATTAAAAAGCCGCTGGCGGTGAAGCCGCTGCAAAAGATGTCACAAAAGACACTTCTGGAAAAATACTGCTGAAGTTGTCATAATGTAGCATAATATCATATATTATCTGTTTAGTTTTTATATACTGTATGTTAATAATATAATTTATAGTTGTGAAATAACCCGATGATGTGGATAGTACTCTCGTATGTAAGGGCAGGCACGTACTGCTCTGTACAAGATATATCATATTGCACAAGTCTTGTCTAGATCAAGAACACCGAGAAATAAACTTGTTAAATAACACATAATTCGAACATGGAAACATCATAATTGTACGATAACGTTGGCAGGAACAAATATTGCCTAAAGTCCAATCCAAACAGTACAGGATCCAACAGGAGCATTTGCGTGTATTATTCTCCAGGGGAACATGATAAACAGCTGCACTTATGAACACATTTAATTTCATGGATGATATTGGATATGTATATTTTACATAGAATACAACAAAATGGCTGAAAAAAAGATATAGGATGTGATGAAAAATAGCAACCAATGAGTAGAAATTTGAGTTTGCAAGGTTCACCGTGCATTGGAGCCACCATCACAAGTTTGGTAATTTTCACAGGTAAGGCTAGTTTCACATTTGCGTTTAAAACGCATCCGCAGGTGGTGAAAAAAACGCATGTAAACACGTACAAACGCTGCGTTTTTTAGATGCATGCAGTTAAAAAAACGCCACGTTTGTACACGTTTACATGCGTTTTTTCCTGCGTTTGCGCTTTTGGTACGCATGATGAGAAATTTCACAACAGAAAAATCAAGATCCAGACACCGCCAATGGGACCACAGAGGGCGTGTGACATGACTCTGTGGACCAAAATATGGAAAAATTGTAGCTCTCAAAATGTGGTAACGCAAAAAATATTTTTTGGAATAAAAGCGTCTTTTAGTGTGTGACAGCTGCCAATCATAAAAATCAACTAGAAAACCCACTATAAATAGAAATCAAACCCCCTTCATCAACTCCTTAGTTAGGAAAAAATAAAAAAATTGTATTCATTTCAATTTCCCCATTAGGGTTAGGGTTATGGCTAGGGTTAGGGTTATGGCTAGGGTTAGGGTTATGGCTAGGGTTAGGGTTAGGGTTATGGCTAGGGTTAGGGTTATGGCTAGGGTTAGGGTTATGGCTAGGGTTAGGGTTAGGGTTATGGCTAGGGTTAGGGTTATGGCTAGGGTTAGGGTTATGGCTAGGGTTAGGGTTAGGGTTATGGCTAGGGTTAGGGTTATGGCTAGGGTTAGGGTTATGGCTAGGGTTAGGGGTAGGGTTAGGGTTAGGGTTAGGGTTAGGGTTTGGATCCCTTTATCACCTTGATGGTGAGGGGTGGCTTATCAGTGTCTAGACTTGTTTTTCTCTATTGAAACACAGGCGTTTATAAACGCAACCAAACGCATGTGCTTAAAAACGCATGCGTTTACATAGACAGCAATACGTTTTTTTGCAAAAAAAAGCCTATAGAAATTACTACATGTTACATTTCCGCACCAAACCTCAGCATTTTTAATGTTAAATATAGGAAAAAAAATGCATGCGTTTATATGCGTTAAAATGCAGCGGCAAAAAACGCAAATGTGAAACCAGCCTAAAAAAGTGCAATATGCTCATTAACCCCTTCACGCTCCAGCTATTTGCCATTTATTCATTTTCATTTTTTCTTCCCCTTTTTCCAAAAGCCCTAACTTTTTTTTTTTTTTTCCATCCATGTAGCTGTATTAATGGCTTGTTTTACTTTTGAATGATGCCATCCAATGTATCATGTGATGCACTGGAAAGGGGGAAAACGTCCAAGTGAGTTGAAATTGTAAAAAAGTGCAATATCACAACTGTGTTTTTTATTTACTATGTTCAATATACAGTAAAACTGATTTATGATTCTCCAAGTCAGTACGAGTATGCAGATACCAAACATGTATAGTTTTTTTTTTCTTTAAGTGGTGAAAAAGAAATCAGAACTTTTTAAAAACAATTTTCGCTTACGTCGTCATTTTCCGAGACCCATAATGCTATAAATTTTTTGATATAGGGGTGTGTGAGGTCTTATTTTTTGCACCCTGAGTTGATGTTTTTACTGATTCCATTTTGGTGTAGATACAATGTTTTCATCACCTTCTTATTGCAATGTTGCAGCGACCAAAAAAAGGTAATTCTGACATTTTGATTTTTTTTCTCTCATTGCTCCATTTATCGATCCGATTATAATTTATTTTATATGTTGCTAGATTGGACATTTAAGAACGCAGTGATACCAAATATGAGATATTTTTTTATCTATTTCAGGCCGTTTTGAAAGCCAAAGGGGGATTTACAAAATACTAATAAAATAATAAAAAATAACAATTTATATTTTTAGGAGTAAAACAGTAACAATGCAGCGACATGACAAAAATCTGGATAACTAATCATGTGATAAATATCATGCTTTAATTGCCTCTTATTGCAATTTATTGCAATGTTGTGGTTGCCAAAAAAAAAACTAATTCCGGAGTTTAGATTTTTTCTCTCGTTACATAGATTACCAATGATATCAATTTATTTTATATTTTGATACATTGGACTTTTTCGAATGCCGCGATACCAAATATGTGTATTTTTTATTTTAACACTGGGGTTCTTCTGATGAACAGGTTGGTCCAACTTTGAAACATGTAGACAATAAACCGCATGGTCAACCATTAAATACAACAACGAAGTTGTCCCTAATATGTTAAACAGGAACACATATTTGAAGTGACCAAAGGGTTCAATTTTAAAAGTTAATATTTATTAGTTAATAGATAAGAACACTTTAAAATTTCAGGAATGGATACTGGAATAAAGGCATAAATGCTAACAAAAAATACAAAGTAGCAGCAAGGTAGAAGATAAAGATTTTTTTTTACACCAATTTCAAGATTTCAGTAACATGATTATGAAGTAATCTTAAAATCCAACAGTTAAAGTGCTAGTGCCTCTCAGACTCAAAACAAAAATTACACTGGTCAACGCAATTTTTCTGGCAAAAGGTTTTAAAACATATTTTAAGTCAATTTTGGCTGCTGATTACAAATATGAACTCCGTTTTTGGCTATCACATCAGGATTTCGAGATGTTTTCAATTTTTGATGAAATTACTCCTAATGTTTTATGCTAAAAACACATGATTTTCGGTACTACATTTTGTATATTTTTAATCAAGGAATAACAAAGATTACAAAGTCTATGTACAGCAAAACAAATATACTTACAGAATTAAACTACAAAATATAAAAACACATATATATGGCACACAGATGAATGACTAATGGCCGTTATTATTTGAACTTTCTTTTCTTGGCTGATCTGTGATGTACGGCTTCTGGGTTGTCTCTCATCAAGCTCCAGCAATAGTCAGCCATCATATGTGAGTCCCACCGGCCTTGATACCGTTCTTCCATTGTTTTAATGTCCTGATGAAAACGCTCCCCTTGTTCCTCGCTCACATCCCCAAGGTTCTCTGGAAAGAAGTCCAAATGGCTGCGTAAATAGTGAATCTTGATACTCATTCTCCATCCAAGATTTCGCAGACTCATTAGTAGCTCTTCCACAATCTCTTCATAGTCGTCTGCTTTCTTATTCCCTAGAACATTCTGCACCACATTACAAAATGCATTCCAAGCTCTTTCTTCTGTCTCATTCATTGATGTGATAAAATGTGGGTCTCTCATAAGTGTTCTTATTTGAGGTCCATCAAATATTCCAGCCTTTTTCTTCTCTTCACCAAGACCAGGAAAGTGGAACATATATAGATAAAGCATTCTCCACTGTGATTGAGAGCTTTGACGAACTGCTTCATCAATTCAAGTTTTATGTGTAAGGGAGGAAAGACAATTTCCTTCCTATCCACTAGAGGATCATGGATGACATTCTTATCACCAGATGCCAATCTCTGTCGCTGAGGCCATTCAGTGTTTACCCAATGCTCTGCTGTAGCTCTACTGTCCCAGTAGCACAGAAAACAAGGGTGTTATCATAACAAACGGGAATTATGCATGTTCAAAGAAAGCAAAGATATTCTCACATTTATTGGGAGACTAAATGAAAACTAAATTTACCTTATGAACCATATAAACCGGCACTTTTATAAGGTTTTAGAAGGTTATATACTATATCTATGTACTAGCTGCAGTGTGGGAGTATTGTGAAAAGCATCCTGGCCCTGCCCTGATTCTTTGTCCCCCCCAAAGACCTCTTTTCCCATGATATGGCTTGTCATTAATTATGTTAGAACAATGGAAGAATGAGAACGACAAGGCGTATAGTTTGAATCACAGCAAAAGTAAGTATAATGCAGTGGTCTTATGTTTTATATTAATTAGTCAAATCATCTAAAATAGGGAACATTTTTATCTTCTTCGCAGGTTAACATTTTATGGCTTTGTACAATGAGTGCTCCCATATTGCTTTTCTAGGAAAGTTTTGCTAGAACAAAACAGTTTCTTATATTGTTAATTATTTTCCTTATTCCAATTTTTTTTTCTAATTCTAAGAGAATGTGAGATGCTAATTGTTTTCATTTGTATACTCCAAAATCCATTGGCAGCATTCACCCTGTAACTCTGGGCCAGTTACAATAAACATTTACTAGATTTCCCAATGAGAACTCATAAAGGCAAAACAGTTGAGGAGTAACCGGACTTTCAAGTAACTTTTCAAAATAAGCTGTTTCTGACCATTATATCTCTTGTATACTTGTATACTGCATTTTCCCATCTACATGTACGAGCAATCTCTAATTTGCAACCCACTGGGAGTTGCGGGGAGGAGACTAGCTGCTCTGATCTTTGCCATATACTGCACAGCACACAGAGAGGGGTTTCTCCTCTTCATTCACTTTTTAGGACATAGGGACTATCTGAAGCAGCATGGAAGACATTGTAAACATGAGCTGAGTTGTCTGGATGTGATTCAGCTCTGGAGTGAGGTTAAAAAGTTGATACAAGTTCATTGTTCTGCTTCTATTTCTTCCTCTGCTTGTTTCTTCTCCCTGCTCCTCCCTCGTACTCCTCCTCCCCTCTCCATGGACTAAATGGGCTGTGTCCTGCGAAACCTGCAGTCTATCTTGTCTGAGCAAAATGGATTTGAGCTGTTTTCAGTGTAAAAGTAGTCATAAAAGATGTAAAAGCTGGTTAGGTCAAAATACGCTGCATTGGTTTCATTTCTCCATTGCTTTGCTAAAATATCTACTTTAGCGTAGCCATTTATTATCTGGTTCTATAGAAGTAAAGGATTATAGGGGTTGTTGAAACTACAAGTTTGCTATTATCTGCAAAATTACTTAAGTTAGAATTTTGAAACTCCATTTAATCCTCAAGTATGTCGTTGTTGGTAATATCCAGTTGTTCTTATAATTTTTTTCATAGGCATTTCGATGTAACAATGCTTTAATGGTGAAAACCACATCTGTATGGATTGGGGGCCTTTTAAGCCCCCATGTATTTTTTATCATGTTCTCAGTAGTGTTTGTGTCTCAAGTTACTTTATTTGTACTCCGTAATTCTGGTGGAGGGGCCAAGGTGTGGATAATGCCATATGAGGAGGTTATGTGATTTTTGGAGGGAGAGATAAGGCCATGACATCATCTCAGGTCCTTCTGAACACAGTAATGACGCTGCAAGTTCATACAATACATGCCCAGCAAGCCAGCCAAATATGGAATCAAAATCTTCTGGGTGTGTGATTCTGCAAATTATTATGGCATAAATGGCGTAATCTACTGTGGCAAAGAGGTTGGTGCACCAGTACAGAAGGATCTGGGGTCTGAAATTGTCAAAACTCTTGCTGTTCCAATATTCAAATCAGGTAGAAACATTACCATGGACAATTATTTCACCAATGTTGAACTAGGCAATTTTCTGTTTCAAAAAGCTATTACACTTGTTGGTACTATCAAGCCATACCGACGAGAAATTCCAGAAGCACTGAAGCACAATCGTCAGCGAGCACTTTATGAGAGTGTCTTTGGATTCAATAACAAAGCGACTTTGGTATCTTACAAAGCGAAGAAGGAGAAATCAGTGATTTTACTCAGTACCATGCATCACAATTGCAGTATTGACAGCAATGACAGAAAATTAAAACCAGAAATCATCCTGCATTACAATAAAACAAAAGGAGGTGTAGACAAAATGGATAAGATGGTGGGAGAATATTCATGCAAGAGGCAAACAAAACGATGGCCTGTAGTACTTTTTTCAAATATGCTTGATATAGCAGCCCTAAATTCATTCATCATTTATACAGAAACTCATCCAGAATTCCATGCACGGAGGAAGGACAGGAGGCGCCTATTTTTAAAAGACCTTTGTCATGAACTTGCAATGCCTCACATGATACAGCAAAGCGACGTGAAAGGCTTGCTAAAGCAAACTAAAGAAGCAATGAAACGGTGTGGCGTACAGTTTCAGATGATTCCAGGGCTAGGAGAAAGAAAAAGAAAGCGCTGTTTCATGTGTCCAAGAAACATAGAAAGGAAAACTGAGAGATTTTGTTCAATTTGTAAGGAAAATGTCTGCAAAGAACATCCTTCCGAAAAAATTACTTGTCAAAATTGTTTGGAAGACTAATATAATAGAAAAGAAACATAATAGAAATGTAGTTGCAGCTAGTTTGGTATAGATTTCTATGCGTTTTTGTGCGTTTTTTCATATGTTTGTGTGAAATTTTGAAAAAAAAAATTTGGGGGGTGTTTTCGGTGAAAAATTATAATTTAAATTTTGTTTACTAGTCATATTTTATTTAGCAGTTTTAAAATAAACGTGTAAAAGTTATATAAGTGTGTTTTTCCATATGATTTGCATGGGGGCCTAAAAGGCCCCCAAATACGTTAATATGAAGATTTCTGATGTCACGCATACTAGGGTTAAGGAGCAGCTGCCAAAATACCATTAAAAAGCAGCAAACAGTTATTTGAAGCTGCTGGTGCCTCTGGAGTCCCTCGAACCTCAAGGTGTATGATCCTTCAGAGGCTTGCTGTGGTGCATAAACCTACTATTCGGCCACCCCTAAACAGTGTTCATGAGCAGAAACGGTTGCAGTGGACCCAGGCATACATGAAGACTAATTTTCAAACAGTCTTGTTTACTGATGAGTGTCGAGCAACCCTGGATGGTCCAGATGGATGGAGTAGTGGATGGTTGGTGGATGGCCACCATGTCCCAACAAGGCTGCGACGTCAGCAAGGAGGTGGAGGAGTCATGTTTTGGGCCGGAATCAAGGGGAAACAGCTGGTAGGGCCCTTTAAGGCTCCTGAAGGTATGAAAACGTCCTGGCAAAGTATATAGAGTTTCTGACTGACAACTTTCTTCCATGGTCTAAAAAGCAGAAACGTGCCTTTAGGAGCAAAATCATCTTCATGCATGACAATGCACCATCCCATGCTACGAAGAATACCTCTGAGTCATTGGCTGCTATGGGCATAAAAGGAAATAAACTCATGGTGTGGCCACCATCTTCCCCTGACCTCAACCCTATAGAGAACCTTTGGAGAATCATCAAGCACAAGATCTATGAGGGTGGGAGGCCGTTCACATCAAAACAGCAGCTCTGGGAGGAGATTCTGACTTCATGCAAAGAAATACAAGCAGAAACTCTGCAAAAACTCACAAGTTCAATGGATGCAAGAATTGTGAAGGTGATAGCAAAGAAGGGGTCCTATGTTAACATGTAACTTGGCCTGTTAGGAGGTTTTGGAGTTAAATAGCTTGTTTGTTCAGTGAATGTGACAGCAGACTTGTGAATCTTCACATTGTGCGCACTGCGCGCTGTCAGGATTCTTGTGTGCTGGCAGTGAGCTGCAATTTAACCGAAAGTATGGCATTTGCATACTTCCCGCCACATTCCGACTAGACTGTATGAAGCTCACTCAATACACTTGCATCAAGTGAGGCTGGAGACAGTCTAGTTGGCATGTGACCACATGTATGCAAATCACATACTTGCAGTAACATAGTAACATAGTAACATAGTTAGTAAGGCCGAAAAAAGACATTTGTCCATCCAGTTCAGCCTATATTCCATCATAATAAATCCCCAGATCTACGTCCTTCTACAGAACCTAATAATTGTATGATACAATATTGTTCTGCTCCAGGAAGACATCCAGGCCTCTCTTGAACCCCTCGACTGAGTTCGCCATCACCACCTCCTCAGGCAAGCAATTCCAGTCACATCCCCTCCTCTCATAGCGCCACCACAGAAGAATCTTCACTGCATGCAGTGTGTGAGATGTGAAGATTCACAAGTCTGCAGTCAAATAGAGTGACTGCAGACTTTAGTTTCAGGCCAAACAACCCCCTTTAATGATCCATCCTTACTGTAGGCTATGAAATTATGATTAATTTATTGTATTAATTTATAGTATAACACAGCATAGCAGAGCAATAGCCCTATTTCATAAGGATACAGTTTCATGATTGTCGTCATACATCCCTTTTCACATGGAGCAATGTATTGCTGACAAATGATAATTTTAAAGTCTACACAAAAGATGTGATTCACCATCGTCCCATGTACAAAGTACTTATGTAGTATGGATATATAGACCCTTGATGGACATGGTCGTTTCCGAACTTTGGGATGGCAAAAGGAATACAGATAGTTCCAGCAGCAGTTCAAATGTTTTTTCTCACTGGAAGACAAAATGATTGATGGTTAGAGAATCTCATTAAAAGGCAACAGGCTTGATTAAAGTTAGATGGTTAGTATACAATAATGATCTAACACTGGTGACACTTTGCTTGTGCTTATGATAGTCTGCTGACAAACACCTCAGCCGCTCATCCTTCACTTAGAAATGCTTTTTTTCACAATGCTGAACAGCACATATAGACATTGCTGGTCACATCCCCTTCTCATGGTCATATCTCTTGGCAGCAGTGTCACAGTTACTCATACACAGACACAACTCAGGATGTCTGTTGTGGAACTTCTCGTCACACTGAAACTTAGCATTCCAACACTACTTTTGTGGCAAGCAAAACAGTCAGAAAAAAAGCTGTGCTCCCCTCAGCAGTTGCAATTTTCGTGCTATCAGTGTACACGCTCTTCATTCACCACTCACAGACATAAGTCTCTCTAGCTTCGCTGGTGGCAATCCCTGTCCTTAACGGTTCTGTAATAGTGCCCCTCTTATCCACTTGGGTTAATCTCTTCCACCTGGGAAAGACAACAACTACTGCAGAGCAGACTGAAATTTCTATCATGCTTCTTTTAAGCCCTAATAAGTCCATGGTTTGGCAAATCCTTTGTCAAGTGTGACTCACTACTTATTTCCTAGCTTTCTACCTTGCAGACATCTTCTGCTTGGCTTCTCGTCTTTGTACCTCTCTTTGGGAAACCTACATGGGAGAATGTAGCTCTCTGTACACAAAATTACTGATGTCACCGCTCTTCAGAGTCACCGGGTCTCGTGCTGCGCAGCGGAACCAAAAGTGGCTGTAGGCAAAGTTTATGGAGCATCAGAATGAGGTTCCATAGCCTTTGGTCATCTCATCCCTTCATTATCTACGAGATCCAGTTATGTAGGTAAAGTAGCGGCTTTTCTTGGTACTGCAACTAAAAGCCATAAATAGGACTGAGCTGTAATGCTGGATACAGCTGTGATTATATGTTATACAGTCGTGTTACACTACCCTCACTTCTTGTAACCTACAAGTGTACACAGATATTATACAGTCACCATGTGACAAGTGGGCCTGTGTAACTTCAAATGCCAGGGCTGAATTTTAGTCTCAGTCCAGCCATGGTCAAGGGTACCAGCAACAGGTACAGAAGGAGTCCAGGCAGTCCAGAAACAAGTGGAAATCCCCTTGGCAGGTAAAGTTGGGAGCCTTCCACTATGTGCTGCTTTTCTGGTCCCTTGCTCCCTAAAGTTTGCTGGCAAGGTACTCCTTTTTCTCCTGTCCTGGGACAGTACCTGCATGGTAGGCAGCTTGAACCGTTCTCTTGTCTCAGGTGCAGCGACTCCAGGCTCTGACTGCTGCTGTACCTCAGGTGTTGTACTGGCAGTTTGCATGTAGTCCTATGCCCTCCGGTTCTGCTATGGGGCTTGCAGCTCCCCACAGCCTCGGGCTCCCGGTCCCCAGTTTCTGCACTCTGGCTTCTAGGAGGCTCACTCGCAGCCTCCTTGAGCCCTCAATCTCTCCTCTGCTCCTCACTTGTTATTATCTGCTTCAGACTGCACTTCTCTGGTCTCCCTGGACAAACTGTCTAGCTCCTCCTCCAGGCCAGGAAGGGAATAGGGAAATTCCCCTAAAACATGGTTTTAAGCTCCCGCTTCTGGCCTGGAGTTGGAAGGTGTTGTGTGTCAGATTCACCTGCAAAGGATTCCTCTTGTTTCCAGGCATAGCACTACCCTCTCCGAGAGGAAGGCAGCACTAATGTGTTACCTGAACTCCTGGGGTGGCACACATGCTGCCCACGGATCGGGCTTCAGATATCTGCTGTCAGGTTTCCTTTAAGTTATTGCAAAAAAATTCGAAGGAAAAATTCACCTTGGATTTTGTAGTGAACTTCGCCCTTTGCACTACAAAATGGTTAAAATCCTTTGCACATCCACATCATAATAAGAAAATTTGCATCATGACTCAAGTCCCCATCACAAAAATAAGGTAAAAGTGAGTAAATATCTATAAGGGGGTGCAGAAGAGCTTTAGTAATGGCAGTAATGGGCTCGGGGCTTTGAATTATTCCTATGAGTCCTATACTAGAACTCATAGTGAACTTTCTTCAATTTGTAGTTCTCGAATTCTTTCTATAAAATCAGTGCCAAACTCAGCAATAACATAGGACTTGGATTCAGTTTTAGAATCACGTGTTGTTCGAACTCTCACAGTTTAATTGATGAAATGTTCCACTTGTAATGACTAGAAACCAAATATTTATTGCATAATGTGGGCGTTGGAGTCATCGCATCAGAAAAGGCAAATGAAAAACTTTACGATCACAAAGCAAAGTCGAAAGGTTTGCAGTTATTTCTACTCAGATCGGAGAACGCAGAGGAGCAGAGGTAAGAGACACTGAGACATTACAGAAGCTTCAGAGCTCACAAGGGCTTCCAGTAGAAACTTTTTAATTGTTAAAGTCAATGTATAAGTTGTTTCTACAGGATAAGGGGATCGTTGCAACATCAAACCGTGTAGGTTTTTCTTCTGATCTCTGAGTCAATTTGCTTGAAACTTTTTGTAGAATTGTGATGGTTCTGGACCACCCAGGAGGAGATCGAATCAACTCCCAGAGACATAGACTAGTGGTGAGGATTCACCTTCGTGTCTTTCTGCAGCACTGACGAGGCCTCACTAATTAACCATATAATTAATGTTGTATATATCAAACTTTGCCATCAAAGGCATAAAATTTTTTTTCACCATCCTAAAGTGAGTAGAGTGTTTTTCCTGTGTTTTTTTTTTTTTGGGGGGGTGGAGGGGTACTGACTTTATATATGAAGGAGAATGGTGTCATTTAAAACTACATTTTATATGACTACATGACAGTAAAAAAAAAGGTATGGCAAAAATTGGCCATAGCTGGAAGAGGTTAAAGGAGTTGTTTATGATGAGAAAAAGATATTGCCAAATAGCTGTATTTGTAAAATTCAGAGAAAATAGAACTAAAAAAGATATATGTATGTTCACATATGGCGTTTTTGCGGAATATTTTATCTGTGGGAAAAACGCTGCATTTTACCGTTCCAACAAATTGAATTAAGTTTCTAAAGTCTCATTGTTAGGCGCTGGGATTCTCCCGCTGCACGGGGTAGATGCCAATCCTTGCCTGCATCTATGGTCTCCCATCCAGCTTTGGCCGCTGCAGAGCATAGCCGTCGGTCACAGCGTCTTGCTCAGGCTCGTGTTATACGTCTGGTTACTGATGGCTGTTCAGTCAAGCCTATGGTAACCAGCGGTAGGCAGCAACGAGCAAGCGCTCTGGAGACTAAGTCCAGAAATCACCCTACTGAGCATGCTCGTGATGTGGTGACGTTTCATTGGTGGTTGGTCATCAGCTGCTCTGCTGATGTGGCAGCTCCGGATTGGTCCACAGGCAAGGTCCTGTCCGACTGAAATTGAGCTATGTATAAAAGGATCTCAGAGGCAAACACCGCTGCACTAGTATCAACCTCTTTCCATGTGAAAATGAGACATTGCAACAGTGTGGTTTTGGTCAGCATGTGCTTTGGGTCAGTGGTAAGCCGGTAGAATTCTGGCACCTCCAGAGACGAGTTTGTTTGTTTGGATTCACGGCTGGCGTCTAGCCATTAAAATTCTGACGCCTCCGGAGAAGAATTTGTTTAGTGCTGCTGACTGCTTGACCACTGTTTGCTACTTTCCCCCGTTTGTGGACTTCGATCCCCTGTGAAGTTAACAGGGATCGTGTCCAGCGTCATATATTCATTCGTACTGTGTGTGAGTGACACAGCTCTCTTCCAGAGCATCTGCTTTGTTTCTGTGTGTGAGTGACACAGCTCTATAGCAGAGCATCTATTCTGTTTCCGTGTGCGACTGACACAACTTCTTGTGCTGTGCACTGAGTGACGTGTAACTCAGTTGGAGCTAGCAATCACTTGCTACGTGTTCTGCCATTGTTCATATTAGCTGCAGTTTTACATCTCTGCACGGTGGACCCTGGGTTGCGATTGCACTTCTTTATTAAATTTATTTAGTGCAATCTGCCAACCCTAAGGCCAGGTTCATACTGCGTTAAAGCAGCCCGTTCAACTCATAGCGTTGACGGGCTGTGTTAACGCTATAGCATACACGCCATTGCGTTATGCTATACCGCTAGTGCAGAAGATTCATCTGTGCTAGCGGTGACGGAACCTCAGACGCTACAGCCCGTGTCCGAGGCTCCGTCACTGAATGACGGCACATACAGTTAAGTCCATATATATTTGGACAAAGACAACATTTTTCTAATTTTGGTCATAGACATTACCACAATGAAATTTAAACAAAACAATTCAGATGCAGTTGAAGTTCAGACTTTCAGCTTTCATTTGAGGGTATCCACATTAAAATTGGATGAAGGGCTTAGGAGTTTCAGCTCCTTAACATGTGCCACCCTGTTTTTAAAGGGACCAAAAGTAATTGGACAGATTAAATAATTTTAAATAAAATGTTCATTTCTAGCACTTGGTTGAAAACCCTTTGTTGGCAATGACTGCCTGAAGTCTTGAACTCATGGACATCACCAGACGCTGTGTTTCCTCCTTTTTGAGGCTATGCCAGGCCTTCACTGCGGTGGTTTTCAAAATTAGAACATATATATGGACATAACCGTAGCTAGCGCATGCCGATTATGGCATGTGTTGGCGATGCGCCCGATAATAGGGGTTAATGGCAGCATTAACGGACTGCATTATACCGCGTTTGCTGCGGTGTAACGCAGTCCGCCTAAGGGACTGCCATAGCGCAGTGTGACCCCAGCCTAACACTCATTAGCACTTTGCAATTTATTCTCTTTGCAGTTTTTGAAATCCACAGCATATCAATTATTTGGGCTTGTTCACATATAGTGATTTTTTTTTTTTTTGCCTTGCTGTTTTTTACCCACCTGTTTTTTTTACTGTAGAAAACGCAATGTGTGAACATACCAGGGATTACAGGATTCTCTGCGGTGACAATGTTTATCAAATGGTAAAATATACTGTATGTACAAATGATTTGTTGGTGGTAAAGGATTAACATCATGTTTTACAATCAGGTTAATATCTGAAGCATCTACAGAGCATCTGTGGACAGATCATCATGGCAGCCCCTATTAGCTCTCCGCAAACCTACATTAATGAATTTAACTCCAAAGATTACTTCGAGACGTACTACGCCGCAGGGTCAGGAATGATGATTGGAGAATGGACAGATTTTGTTTTGCGAAATCTACATGAAACTTTCACAATAGGTAAATAATGAATTCAAATGTATTTTATAATTAATTAATAAGCTTCAATTCCATCATTTATATTCTAATTACTAGCAGAAGAGCCCGGCGTTGCCTGGGCATAGTAAATATCTGTGGTTAGTTATAGCACCTCACTTCTCTTATTTTCCCATCACGCCTCTCATTTTCCCAATCACATCTTTCATTTTCCCCCTCACATCTCTCATTTTCTCCCTCACATCTCTCATTTTCTCCCTCACTCCTCTCATTCCCACCTAACACTTGTCATTTCGACCTCACATCTGTCATTTTCCGATCACTCCACTATTTTCCTTCACTCCTCTCATTTTGCACTCACACCTTTTCATTTTCACCTCAGTATATACATGTTTGTCATCTCCCTTATATATAGTATACACCTGTATGTCATCTCCTGTATATAGTATATACCTGTATGTCATCTCCCCTGTATGTAGTATATACCTGCTGTGTGTCATCTCCCCTGTATATAGTATATACCTGTATGTCATCTCCTTCTATATATAGTATATACCTGTATGTCATCTCCTCCTGTATATAGTATATACCTGTGTGTCATCTCCTCCTGTATATAGTATATACCTGTATGTCATCTTCTATATATAGCATATACCTGTATGTCATCTCCTCCTGTATATAGTATATACCTGTAGGTCATCTGCTCCTGTATATAGTATATACCCGTGTGTCATCTCCTCCTGTATATAGTATATACCTGTGTCATCTCCTCCTGTATATAGTATATATCTGTATGTCATCTCCTCCTCTATATAGTATATACCTGTGTGTCATCTCTCCTGTATATAGTATAAATCTGTGTGTCATCTCCCCTGTATATAGTATATACCTGTGTGATCTCCTGTATTAGACCTCGTTCACACGTTATTTGCTCAGTATTTTTACCTCAGTATTTGTAAGCTAAATTGGCAGCCTGATAAATCCCCAGCCAACAGGAAGCCCTCCCCCTGGCAGTATATATTAGCTCACACATACACATAATAGACAGGTCATGTGACTGACAGCTGCCGTATTTCCTATATTGTAGTTTGTCTGCTTATTAATCAGATATTTATTTTTGAAGGATAATACCAGACTTGTGTGTGTTTTAGGGCGATTTTCGTTTGTCAAGTTGTGTGTGTTGAGTTGTGTGTGGCGACATGCATGTAGTGACTTTTGTGAGATGAGTTTTGTGTGGCAACATGCGTGTAGCAACTTTTTGTGTGTCGAGTTGCATGTGACAGGTTAGTGTAGCAAGTTGTGTGCAGCAAGTTTTGCGCATGGCGAGTTTTGCGCATGGTGAGTTTTATGTATGGTGCCTTTTGAGTATGTGCAAGTTTTGTGTGAGGCAACTTTTGCATGTGTTGCAACTTTTTTGCATGTGGCAATTTTTCCGCGTGTGCAAGTTTTGCGTGTGGCGAGTTTTCAATGAGGTGAGTTTTGCACTTGTGACAAGTTTTGCATGAGCCTAGTTTTTGCATGTGGCGAGTTTTACGCGTGGCGAGTTTAGAGCGGTGACTTTTGTGTTTCGACTTTTATGTGGCGAGGTTGGTGTATGTGTGGTGAAATGTTTTCAAGCACGTGGTAGTGTGTGGCGCATTTTGTGTGTGTGTTCATATCCCCGTGTGTGGTGAGTATCCCATGTCGGGCAACACCTTAGCAACTGTACAGTATATATTCTTTGGCGCCATCGCTCTCACTCTTTAAGTCCCCCTTGTTCACATCTGGCAGCTGTCAATTTGCCTCCAACACTTTTCCTTTCACTTTTCCCCATTATGTAGATAGGGGCAAAAATTGTTTGGTGAATTGGAAACCGCGGGGTTAAAATTTCACCTCACAACATAGCCTATGACACTCTCGGGGTCCAGACGTGTGACTGTGCAAAATTTTGTGGCTGTAGCTGCGACGCCTCCAACACTTTTCCTTTCACTTTTTTCCCCATTATGTAGATAGGGGCAAAATTGTTTGGTGAATTGGAACGCGCGGGGTTAAAATTTCGCCTCACAGCATAGCCTATGACGCTCTCGGGGTCCAGACGTGTGACTGTGCAAAATTTTGTGGCTGTAGCTGCGACGGTGCAAATGCCAATCCCGGACATACATACACACATACACACACATTCAGCTTTATATATTAGATTAATCACATATTTGGTTTACTGAAGTATTTTTTGACTGCAGCATCATTAATCAGTCTCTAATAAACTCTCTACTTCTGTTGGCACGCGCAAATACATACTATAGGGACAACAGTATGTGACCCCTCCATATTACACCAATCGGAGCTTTTCTGACCTCCCATTCTGCATCCATAGGCATTTATATGGAGTCAGATCCTCTGCAGATTTTTTTCCCTCTTTTGGGAATGATTTCTACAAGATTTTGGAGGCGTCAACTGTAACTTTTGCCCATTCATCCAGATAGAGAAGTGTGATCCGTCACTGCACAGGACACGTCTCCTCCAGAGGCCAGTGGTGGCGGCTTTACACTACTTTATCCGATGCTTGGCATTGTGCTCGGTGATGTAAGGCACTATGCAGCTGCTCGGCCATGAAGCTTCTGGTGGGGGTGCAGTGTTTGTGCTGATGATATACCAGAGGAGGTCTGGACTCTGCAGTTATGAGGTCAGAAGGGTGGCAGTGACTTTTCTGCCCTCTGCTCCTCAGCACTTGGTCCCCCGCTCTGTAACGTTACGGGGTCTGCACTTCATGGCTGAGTTGCTGATGTTTCTTCCAATTCTCATTAATATCAGTGGCTCCTATTACAGGATGTCGCTGGTATCGGTGAGCTCTGCACCACCAGCCTTTCTATAAAGGCTGATAGCATGGTGGAGGCTGGAGGTTATACACCGCCAGCCAGAGGTTACACATCAGGGGGGTGAGGGGCTGGATGCTATACACTGGGGGTGAGGAACCTGAAGTTATACACCAGAGGGGTGAGGGGCTGGATGTTATACACTGGGGGTGAGGAACCTGAAGTTATACACCAGAGGGGTGAGGGGCTGGATGCTATACACTGGGGGTGAGGAACCTGAAGTTATACACCAGAGGGGTGAGGGGCTGGATGCTATACACTGGGGGTGAGGAACCTGAAGTTATACACCAGAGGGGTAAGGGGCTGGATGTTATACACTCGGGGTGAGGAACCTGAAGTTTTACACCAGAGGGGTAAGGGGCTGGATGTTATACACTTGGGGCGAGGGGCCAGAAGATATACACCAGAGGGGTGAGGGGCTGGATGGTATCAACTGGGGGCAAGCGGCCAGATGTTATACACTAGGGGCGAGGTACCGGTAGTTATTCACCAAAGGGGCGAGGGCATGGATGTTATACACTGGGGGCGAGGGGCCGGATGTTATACATCAATGAAAATGGAGCTGCATGTTATACATCTGTGGTAATGGGACTGAATGAAAAACCCGAACTCAGTGATTAAGATGAGTGTCCCAATACTTTTCTCGATGTAGTATATGTCACATTTACCTATTGGCAGAAGTTGTGACGTATACTGAACAATATAGCAGTGTAAAAAGTGTCTTTATGCATTACATGAACTAGATTATATGGGCATCTGTATGTTATAACCAGTAGCGTAGCTACCATCCAGGGGGGCAGAGGGGCGGTAGCCCTGGGACCTGCGCTCTGAAGGGGCCCACTGGAAGCTACGCTACTGTAACTGTATCTGCGTGTGCAGAGTGCGCCCATACAATTACACTCTGCGGTAGAGCAAGGAGAATCGATCTTCCTGCTCTTCCACCCTGCCACTATGGGGCCCCTGAGCAGTAGGGAGGGCCCGGTGCCAGCAGTTGGTCCCCCACCCGTCATTGCAAGTTCAACTGTATCAGCTAGATGCTGATACAGTTAACTGCATTGAAGAGAGAAGGAGTGTTACGCTCCCTCTCCCATCATCCCCCTCTCAACCTATGACGTCACTGAAGCAGACACTGACAGGAGTCATGATGACATCACTAGTCGGTGCCCGGTGTCTGGAGATGTTCGGGCACTCGGGGCAGTGGAGAAATGAAGAGGAGAGGTGACAATTGCATTTTTTAATGGACTATATTATACTATAGAGTCTGCCTGTGGGGAATGCATTATACTATATAGAGTCTGCCTATAGGGGTGCATTATACTATAGAGTCTGCCTATGGGGAGTGCATTACGCTATATTGAGTCTGCCTATGGGGTTGCATTATACTATATAGAGTCTGCCTATGGGGGTGCATTATATTATAGAGTCTGGGCTGCCTATGAGGGGTGCATTATATTATATAGTCTGCCTATAAGGGAGTATTATACTATATGGAGTCTGCCTATTGGGGTGCATTATACTATAGAGCCTGCCTATAGGGAGTGCATTATACTATATAAAGTGCCTATGGGGGTGCATTATACTATATAGAGTCTGCCTATGGGGGTACATTATACTATATGGAGGCCTATGGGGAGTACATTATACTATATTGAGGAGTATCTGGTGCATTATACTATATGGAGGCTATCTATTGGGCCATCATACAGTGTGGACATTACAGTGAGGGGGCCATCAAACAGTTTGGGGGCTACTAAGGGGTCAGTATACTGTGTGGGTGGTACTATACAGCGAGGGGGCATTATACTGCGTATAAGAGAGCATCATACTGTGTATAGGGGAGCTGTACAGGGGGAGACTCGGGACATTATTAAATGTAAAGTGGGCAGATATTGTCATAGAGGAACTCAGGTTACTGTGACTGTTAAAGGGGCACATGAAGCATTATTACTTTCCAGGGCAGCAGTGGCGTAGTATTGGGGTATTGGCAGATTGATGGGTTTGTGCAGGTTGGGAATAGATGGTGATGGGGCTGGAAATATGAGATGTGAAATGAGTCTTTGTTGTAATCTCTGCAGCCGAGTCCTGGCTGGAAGAAGTTGTCATGTCGGTCTGGGCCAGATGGAAAAGACGGGAAAAGTGAATGATTCCATCAGAAGAATATCAGCGGTAAGTCATTATCTGTAACTGTGCTGTGATCTCTTATATGTTCTGTAGGACTGGTATCTACCACTGACCATATGGCGGTAATATCAGTGCTGGTCTTTGTATAGAGATTATTTTCAGTAACAGCGCGGTCATCTGTTGAGGTTCTCCTACATCCACTATTAGGGTGGGTCACCCAGTTGTAATCAAGGTTACCTGGTTAGGGGCCCACTGAGAAACTTTTCTTCCCCCGTAGCAAAACTCTAGCTACGCCTGTGGTTGTAACATTCACATTCATTATAAGACCATTGTTATCAATGTGGTGTTGGTTCTTCATTGCTGTTAAAAAAATCTCTACTCCTTTTGGAAAACTTTCAACTAGATTTTGCATTAAGCCGTAAGGGATTCTTGTGCATTGTGTAATGCTATGCTTGAGCAATGAGCACTGAAGTTGCGCAAAAAGGCATAAAATCAACCTTCCGCAACCTCCTAAAAGTATTCAACAGAGTTCAGCTCAGGACCAGACCAGATGTTCTTCCAAATTACACTTGAAGAGCTTTTTCTTTGGACCCTGCTTGTTCAGGGAAATTAAAAAAACAAAAATCTGTACAATTTGAGCTATATATGCAATAAAAAATATTCAACCTTCAGTTATAAATCAGGATTATTCGCAAAACTGACAATTTCTGCTGTTTGCAATAAACCGATCAATACTAGAGATGATGAAATATTCAAGGATTCAAATTCTCCAAATTTAGTGCCTCTTATTATTCTCTGGGGCTTATTAAGACCCCAGAACATAATAAACTTAATATGTAAAAAATAAAAAAATCCTTAAACTCACGTCACGGCTCCGGCTGCTCCTCACCGCCACTCATCCTGTCCTCGTTGCATCTTCAGATCACCCCCGTTCGTGCTGAAATCCCCGGACCCTTCACGCTGGGCTGGGATTTCCGGGTTTCACTATGCCAGAGAAAAAATTCTGCATAAGTGCAATAGGTGGCCGCATCACAATATCATGGCAGATGTCTAGAGTGAGAGGCCGGGGATTTCAGCATGAGCGGCGGCGATCTGAAGACCGAACGGATGACGGCGACGAATGGATGAGACACAAAGGAGAGCAATAAAGTTAGTACAGTTTGTTTGTTTTTTAACATATTCATGGCTTTTTACATTTCTGGACAATGGCAGCCAGTAGCCAACATTTTGATATATCCACACAGAAGTGAATTACAAAGAAAAAAAAAATCCGAATTTTGTGCAATCTTTGAAAAATTTGTATACAATTCAATTCCACTTGAATTTAATCGCTCATAATCGTCTAAGGGGCACTTCCGTCTGTTTGTCTGTTTGTCTGTCTGTCTGACACGTAAATCCCAAGTTGCTGACCGCGGCATAACGCAGTGTAATGCAGTCTGTTAATGCTGCTATTAACACTGTGTCACAAACTTTTTACTATTGATGCTGCCTATGCAGCATCAATAGTAAAAAGCTATGTTTAAAAAAAAAAAAAAAAAAAAAAAAAATGGTGCTATTCTCACCTTCCGCCGTCCACCGATGCGCGCGAGCGGCGAGGCTGCCGCCAGTTTCCGTTCCCAGAGATGCATTGTGAAATTACCCAGACTGCTAAGTCATCTGGTTAATTTTGCAATGTATCTCTGGGAACGGAAGCTGGCAGCAGCCTCGCACGCATCGGTACAACTTCGGTGGACGCCGGAGGGTGAGTATATAACTATTTTTATTTTAATTCTTTTTTTTAACAGAAATATGGTGCCCACACTGCTGTATACTACGTGGGCTGTGTTATATACTGCGTGACTGATATATACTACATGGGCAGTGTTATATACTGCACGGGCTGTGTTATATACTACTTGGCTGCTATATACTACGTGGCTGCTATATACTATGTGGCTGCTATATACTACGTGGCTGCTATATACCTCTTGGCTGTGCTATATACAATGTGGCTGCTATATACTATGTGGCTGCTACATACTACGTGGCTGTGCTATATACTACGTGGCTGTGCTATATACTACGTGGTTCTGCTATAGATTATGTGGGTCTGTTTTATACTACGTGGCTGTCTGTGTTATGTAGTACGTGGGCTGTGTTATATACTACATGGGCTGTGCTATATACTACGTGGGCTGTGCTATATACTACGTGGTTGTGCTATATACTACGTGGCTGTGCTATATACTACGTGGCTGTGTTATATACTATATACTACGTGGCTGTGCTATATACTACGTGGCTGTACTATATCCTGCACCCCGAACCCCCGACATCCTGCGACCAATCAGCAACAGATGCAGTCCAGCTGCGAATTGACGCGGGATTTAAACCACACTTCGCTGATTGGTCGTGCCCGGCCGGCTGCGACCAATCAGCGATATTGGCACGGGATTTAAACACCGCTTCAGTGATTGGTAGCTCATGGCCGGCCGCGACCAATTAGCAATGTTGGCGCGGAATTTAACCCCCACTCACAGCGCAACGTACATACATACATATTCTAGAATACCCAATGCGTTAGAATAGGCCCACCATCTAGTTTCAACTAATAATGTTCCTTCCTAACCTGACATTGGAAATGTTGTATTATATTTTCAGGTGGCATTAGAGGAGACACCCTGCTTGATTTTGGCACTGGACCCACCATTTATCAACTTCTTTCGGCTTGTGAAGTGTTTGATAAAATCATCGTCTCAGATTTTCTTGAGCAAAATCGTGCTGAACTCCAAAAATGGCTGAAGAAGGATCCGGATGCATTTGACTGGACTCACATCATCAAATTTGTTTGTGAGCTGGAAGGAAATAGGTAATAATTCCTTTTTAAAGTTTACACCAACTTAATACATAACACACATAGAAATACCAGTTTCACTTTCTCTGCTGCTAGGGATGGATTACACTTTGCAACAGGCATTGTACAACATTTGACAGGAAGGAGACACCTTGGTAAAATATATATATTTTTTTCTTCACTAAAAAAACCTTTTTGATTGAGTTTTTTTGCTCAGGTATCAAATACCATTTCATCAGCTTACAAATTACATTTTATAACATTTTGTTTTATGCTTGAAGGGAGGATTATGAGAAAAAGGCAGAAAAACTCCGCAGTAAGGTAAAAGAAGTCCTGAAATGTGACGCTCTGAAAAGGAACCCTTATGACCCTGTCGTTGTGCCACCGGTGGATTGTCTCCTGTCTTGTCTTTGCCTTGAAGCCGCGTGTAAAGATATAAAATCATTCTGTGAAGTTTTGAAAAATTTCAAAGACTTGATTAAACCTGGAGGTCACATTGTACTAATAAGTGCGCTGAATTCAACTTATTATTATGTTGGTAAAACATATTTCGGTTCAATGTGCACAAAAAAGGAGGAACTGGAAGCGGCCTTCAAAGAAGCTGGTTATCAAATCGAAAAAACGGTGTATACTCCACGTATGGATAAATCAATGATGGAGATTACAGATTACCAAACTAACTATTTCATTCTTGCCCGTAATATAGAGTAACAGCAAATTTTTCAAGCACCATTTTTGGGGAAAATGCTAATATACGTGGTATATCTGCCTGCTTCAGCTTGTAATCATGCTGATAAATACAAGTAGTTATGAGATTTGGGGATAGGTTAAGTAGGACATTGCTCCACTTTAGAGTTTATATTCGCAGCACACTGGTCTGGCAAACTCATAACTAGTCTGATGGCCTCCGGACCAAAGCCTCCTAACTGCTGTTATCTTGGGCTCTGATTTTTATTAATTGGTCAAGAATGACATCATGTTCACCGCAAGTCGCAACTGTGACATCACACCTTACCAAATAGTCAAAAGTGAAGTCGAGATGTTGGCACATAGGAGAAGGTTCGCAGGACTCTGATTCGGTGGCCATGGACTACTGAGGTAGCTGCTGGACCAGTGTCTTAATAATCATTTTTTCACCCGTATTCCACTTGTCAACACTATTAATAGAAAAATTCATATGTGAAAGCACATATAATGCTTAATATAATTATAATATTATATGCATTGTAATATTATATGTATAATATTATATACATACAGTATACTAATTATTTGGGGAGCTAAAAAAAAAGCAAATTTGGATGGAAAAATGGTGGGTAGATTTGACACCTTGGTGAATGTATTGAATTATTATTTTGAGAAAATACTTAATACAAACAATAAACTTTAAATTTGAAGCACATTGTGTCTTATCCTCCATATTTCCTGAGATTGAACCTATTATTTCTTAATTTCAAGAAAATGTCACGAACATTTTGTAACAATATCATCAGAATCATTAAAATATGCTATATGGTTTTCCAGGATCAGACTATTGATGGCCTGTACATTATTGGGGGATTGTTGAATGAGATCATTTGAAATTTGATATGAGTTGGGGATATGCAATGTTATTCAGAATTATCATGCAGTATTTTAAAGAAGCCCTCCCCCCCATCAAAAATATTATTCTCTTAATATATTGCAGTTATCTAATTATATAGCACCGTGTACAATCAATTGCTCATTTTGCCTTTCTACCATGTTAATTCTTCTCTTCCATTAGGTCTATAGTGTCACATAATTAAAAACAGACTAGCTGAATCCTTCTAAGCTCTATGTAGATGTAGAAACAGCAGATCAATTTTCCCTGTATGACTCATAAGTTATTGCAAAATCCCTGGCAGAGACAAGAGAGGAACATCTGTGGCAGGAGTTGACGAGGCGAACGATAAATGCAGAGACAAGAGACTTCCTAATTTTTACATGGAGCAGAGAAAAGAGAAGAATTAACTGGGTAGAAAGAAAAAATGAGCAACTGTAAGTACACAGGAGAGCACATGTGCAGCTTTTATCTCTTCTGACAAGACGACTTCACTCCATTGTGGAGCAGATTATGTGGAGAAAGGTGTCCCCGCAGCGTGGACTCACATGGAAAACTATGATGGGAGCAGTAGTATTTGCTTCCTCAGGGAGCTTGAACTGCCCAGAAGTTACCTCAGGGACTGTGAGAGTCCTGAGCTTGGAGTTACCTCTGGGAGTGTACGTGAGCCCTGAGCTGGGAGTTACCTCAGGAAGTGTGTGTGAGCCCTGAGCTAGGAGTTACCTCAGGAAGAGTGTGTGTGAGCCCTGAGCTGGGAGTTACCTCGGGAAGTGTGTGTGTGTCCTGAGCTGGGAGTTACCTCAGGAAGTGTGTGTGAGCCCTGAGCTGGGAGTTAACTCGGGAAGTGTGTGTGTGTCCTGAGCTGGGAGTTACCTCAGGAAGTGTGTGTGTGTCCTGAGCTGGGAGTTACCCCAGGAAGTGTGTGAGCCGTGAGCTGGGAGTTACCTCGGGAAGTGTGTGTGAGCCCTGAGCTAGGAGTTACCTCAGGAAGTGTGTGAGCCCTGAGCTGGGAGTTACCTCGGGAAGTGTGTGTGAGCCCTGAGCTAGGAGTTACCTCAGGAAGTGTGTGAGCCCTGAGCTGGGAGTTAACTCGGGAAGTGTGTGTGTGTCCTGAGCTGGGAGTTACCTCAGGAAGTGTGTGTGTGTCCTGAGCTGGGAGTTACCCCAGGAAGTGTGTGAGCCCTGAGCTGGGAGCTACCTCGGGAAGAGTGTGTGTGTCCTGAGCTGGGAGTTACCTCAGGAAGTGTGTGTGTGTGTCCTGAGCTGGGAGTTACCCCAGGAAGTGTGTGAGCCCTGAGCTGGGAGCTACCTCGGGAAGTGTGTGTGAGCCCTGAGCTAGGAGGCTCCTACCAGCTGTTACTATGGCAACTTGCTGTGAAGAGAATAATCACTTAGCTCATATACATGTGAGCAGGTTAGTGGATGCAGTGACGGACACGAGGCAGAGCAAGGGTTAAACAATTTTACTAAACAGTGGGATACTCCATGCAGGGAGGTAAAGGGTTTAGCAGGGAAATAAACAGTTAAATTGCAGAATGAATGGTTCTATGGCAAAAGGATATGTGTGGCACCCCAGGAGTCCGGATGCCACAAAGGCATTGCTTCCCTCACAGGGAGTGATGCCATGCCTGGAAGCAAGAAGGAATTCCCCTTGGCAGGTAACATTGGCATTCAACACTTTCCTGACTCCAGACCAGAAGGGGGAGCTCTAAACCCAGTTTCAGGGGAACTTCCCTGATAAGTTCTGGTCTGGAGGCGGGGTTAGGCAGTCTGAGTCTGAGGGAGGGAGAGTGAGGATGCAGACAGTGAAGGAAGAGGAAGCATAAGGGGAAAGTTTGGGAGTGGAGCTGCGAATGAGCTCACTCCAGGACTGAGCGCCAAAGGCCGGACACTAGAGTCTGAGGTTGTGTTGGGACTGCAACTGAATCCGGAGAGCTGGAGATTGCAGGTCTCCTGGCCACAACTGAGACCTGAAGGCACAGCAGCAAACTAGACCCCGGAGTCACTACGAGAGAGAGTGACACCAGAAAAAGGTTCGAGCTCCCTGCCATGCGGGTAGTGTTCCACTTAAAGGACAGAGAGAGAGGGACTTGAATAGAGTATAAAGCATCAAGAACCTTGCAAACAGTGCAGAAAGGAAGACCTCTAAATCCACCTGGCTAGGGGGATTCTGAATTGTTTCCAGGCAGCCCGGTCCTCCAACACCACCTGTCACCAGTGCCCCAGACAGCAGCTACAATTAAAGGTAAAGAAACTACAGTCCATGTGTCTTCCGATTATTCCTGCACCCCAACATTCACAATCCATCATAGACTGTCCTGGCAGCCTTGGGGCCTCTGCTCCACCTGTGGTTAGCAAATAGCAAAACCATCTAAGCTGCATCACCATGGGCCCCAGCATATCCCTTTAAGCAGCGTAGGCCATCCCTGCCTGAGTACCACAGGTGACGTCACAAACAATCCCCTATAATCATTTCCCTCATCCCTTTTATTGCATGCCCAGAGCCACGGACCGGGTCAGTTGCTGCTGTAACCACCCCTTTAAGGACCGTCTGACCCGGTCCCGAGTACCCCATGGCCCTAGTGGGTGTTGCATATGCAGGGTTGAAAACAGTGGATTCCGTAATGGCAGTTCTTTTGTACACTTATTGTGTCAGGAGTATCTCCAATTATAGATGCTTCTTGAAAGTCAATAGCCATGACAACAGCTGGCATGGTGCTTGTCCAAGAAGGTCCTGCTGGTAATGGTTGTCTGTCTTCTGGCAGTAGTGGTCAGTTTCCGGTACCTTCCACTGGGCCCCTAGTCCATAAGTAGCTGCGGCCAACACAGGCAAGGACGCAATGCTGTCAGAGTTCTGGTCAAACAGTGTGGCAACGTGCAGCAATGTGGGCAGCAACAAACAGTCCTGCACCCTATCTCTCTCTGGCAGCACATATGCAGTACTCACTAGCCCGGTACAAGTATTCACTGGCAAAGTCAGGGCACAAGTGTCTGTCCCGTTCCCGGTCACTCTTATGTGGCACGTGTGCTGTACTCACAGAACTGAACCATACGGCGCCTTGTTCACTGGTAGTCACCGGACTCACACTGCATGGCTCTCTCTCTCTGGTTCCCGCTGCTGGCGGCAGGAGATGACGGATGCTGGCCTGCGCACTGCTGGTGCTGCCAGGACGGAGCACTCCTTTCCCTGGCTGTTGCTGAACACATGGCTTCCCTGATCACAGCAGTCTCTCTCTCTGGACTGCTGCAGCACTCCTGGCTTCTCTCCTTCTCTGGTGTGGTCCCTTTGAAGTTGATAGGGCTGCCGCAGTGCCAGTACTTGGTGGGGGAGGGGAAGCAGAGCGTGCCACTCACCTCTCTGCGAGCTGCCATGGGTTCGCGCCAAACTGCTCTGCTGCGCACGCTTTCCCCTTTTATCTCCCCGCCCCCTTGGTCAGGAGGAAGGTCCGGCTCACTATTCCATCCCCCGGGGAACATGAGATGCAGCCTTGACAGTTCCAGCCCTGGCAAGAAGGTACTCGTGGTGTGGTCATCCCCCTTGCATACACATTGGCCAGTAGATGGCAGCAAAGCACATTTATGAGTCGTCTGTATACAATGCAATGTATTACATCTCCTATCTCACAATGTCCAAACTATTTTTGCCATACTGGAACAAATCTACTGCCACACGACAACTGCCTCATTCAGCAGCAGTAGAACGGGTACTGGAATACCACACAAATATGGGGAGAATATACAAACTCCTTGAGGATTTCGTCTTTTGTGGGATTTGAACCTGGGACTTTGATGTCACCATGTGATTGTCATGATCTAGACTGGGTTTTGAGTCCTGTTCTGGTCATGTCAAGGGTTAACCTTTCTCAGCTGTGATAAAGACCGCTGTGTCAGTCGAAACGCGTTGCCTACCTCGCATGTGCTATGGTGCTGTCCCAGGAGTTGTTTCTCGATTTTAAAAGTTGGAATAAATTTTCATGATTTTACTGAAGCTGGAACCATTCTCTTTTCGTTTATGGAATCCTACTGCGTCTTGTCAGGACGAAGTTCCGGGCTTCTTGCAATGATCGGTGATCTGGCTTTTGCCGTATATTCTGTTTATTGGCTATTTATCGCCGCTGCTTCCTTCAGGCGATGTCAGTTATAGTTCTGCCTACAGCGTGTGTAGCTCACTCTGGTAAATCCCGATTTGTCCTACTGCATTAGCTGCCTGAACCCGTGTCTGTGTTTTTTCCCTATCTCCGTCTTTACTCAGTGTTTCCCTTTTATGTGTGTACTCCCTGGTTTTGACTTGGCTTGTATCAAGGGTTGTGAAGTAGGCCTGTTTAGCAGAGGTGAGAGCAGATTTTAAAGCGAGTGTTGCCTGTTTGAATGCAGTGAAGTCGTCTTGCAAATGTATATCAGAAAAGAAAGTATGGCAGGTGGCACCTGGACCTGTTGAAGCGCCCTGCGTGAAACGGCCGTAGTCCTTACCGGTTCCCCGCACCCTCTCCTGTTCACGTCCTGCCGCCTCTCCATATGTACCTGATTGCTGTTCGTAGCAAATAAAGGACTTCATCACAGCATCTCCAGGGGTGAGTGCCATACTTTCTTTTCTGATATACTGTCAGTGAAGCCTTGGGTCCTCTGTGGATTTTTCTGTGAACACCACCCCGAGCTGTTTTTTCTGGACAGTGTTGCAGCCGATGCTGCCGCCGCTTTTCCACACACCTGTGAAGAGTTGTGATTCTAGTGCCGCACGGCTACCATTCTTTGGTTTGGTTCGTCTTGCAAATGTGTTTTCTTCCAACGCCGCTCCGCAACCTTGGACACTTCCCGGAGCTTTGTAGTGGTGTTATCGTGCCAAGGTTGTCTATTGATACGTCGCGCTCTGCCATGGACGAGAGGGGCAACCGTGTCAATAGCTGATGCGAGAGTGGAATTGTAGAAAGCAGTCGCAGTGTCTGTGTCGTGGATTGAGGATATGGATGCCAGTGGTAGGATAGAGTCAGAGAGTGTGTGGGTGTCTAGGTGTGCAAGGTTTCTGCGGGGGTGTGCATGTTGCTGGACATGGATGACCAGTGAAGAGGACAGGGATGAGAAGGTGAGCAGATGGTGGTGAAGTTAGATAGAGAGCAAAGACGGGTGAATACCAGATCTAATGTATGTCCGTCTGTGTGGGTGGCTGCGGAGGACCACTGAGTAAGTCCAAAGGATGAGGTAAGGGACAGAAGTTTGGAGGCTGTTAACTGAAGAGTATCAATGGGGATGTTGAAGTCACTCATGATGATGGTGGGAATGTCAACAGAGAGAAAGTGAAGAAGCCAGGTGGAGAATTGGTCAATAACGGCAGTGGCTGGGCCTGGAGGTCGGTATTTGATTGGCACTTGGAAGTTGGAGGGAGAGTAGATGCGGACAAAATGGACTTCAAAAGAGGGGAGGATAAGGGAGGGTAGAGGTGGGATTGGGTTAAAGGTGCAGTTAGAAGAAAGGAGAAGACCCATTCCACCATGTTTGTTGCCGGGACGAGGGGTGTGGGTGAAGTGGAGGCCTCCGTAACACAGCGCAGCAGGGGAGGCGGTGTCAGAGGGTGTTAGCCATGTTTCTGTGAGGCCAAGGAAGGCAAGATTGCGAGAGAGAAAAAGTTAATGTTTATTAGTTAATAGATAAGAACACTTTAAAATTTCAGGAATGGATAGTGGAATAAAGGCATAAATGCTAACAAAAGATACAAAGTAGCAGTAAGGTAGAAGATAAAGAATTTTTTACACCAATTGCAGGATTTCATTAACATGATTATGGAGTAATTTGAAAATCCAACAATTAAAGTTAAAGTGGTAGTGCCTGTCAGTCTCAAATCAAAAGTTATTATTCATAAATTTCTCACAAAAGATAATCCTATAATGTCCCTGTACATTATTGTGAGAGCACAGGAAGAGTGGTTAGAAATGATATGAAGCACTGGCACTTTACATGTAATGCCTTTCCCATTGGATTCCCATCCACTTCTTATATATCTTATTGGGTCTGGGTGCTTTTTTCACCTTTGATTCACACTGTCCATCTTTGTCATTTTCATTGTATCTGTGTGTCTACACCGTTGTTTTAATGTATGTACTGAATAAAATTGGTTACGTTTTATTTTGGACTTTCCCTCTCTTTGTTTCTCTGTTGTATTCCTTGATGGACATGGTTTTTTCCCAACTGTTTCCCAACTTTGTGATGGTAAAAGAAATACAGATGATTCCAGCAGCAGTTCAAATGTTTTTACTCACTGATAGGTAAAATGATTGATGGTTCGGAGGAGGATGTAGCTCTCTGTACACATCCAGGAAGGTGGGATGACATGCTAATGGTAATTACGCACTTCCAAATACTCAGCATTTCACAGAGCAGCTCAGTGTGTTAACTTTTTATGCTCTGCATTAACCATTTTAAAACTTCACTCCTGTTGCTAAGTGGCACTCTGGACATTTTGTACAATGGGCGCGTTTCCCACAAAAGAAATTGATTCACACGTACATCACATATACTATTTTGTCATTGGATCTGTTGAATAGTTGTCACAGCAAACATATAAAGATACGGCCTAGTATAACACATTGCACTGAATATAACAGCATATATGTCATTAGCATGGGGTCAGCTTAGTAAACCAGAAATTTAGGCAACCAAGTGGCATCCCCGCAATGAGACCAACAACAACCCGATCCTCTGGCAGCATCTGTCAGAAGCTGGCTGTATGATTTCAGACATCTATGCATGTAAAACATAAGCTAAAAACCTCCAGGGACCTAGCGGTACCAGCTGCCTTTGAGTGAGAAATCTCTCCCTGAGTGCATGTATAGGGAGAGACCTGTCAGTCATTGCCACAGGGTGCGGCAAAGCTATCGGGAGACGCTTTTCCAACTTTTTTAAAGTTTGTTTTTCTTTAAAACGCCGCAACATTTCAGAGTCAAACATACATGACTGAAATCTTGCAGTCAATGTCTGATACATACTTCCCGCGGATCCGTCTGCAGATATCCGCTGTCAGGATTCCTTTAAGTTATTGCAATAAAATTTGAGGGAAAAATTCACCTTGAATTTTGCTTTGAACTTCGCCTTTTGCCATGTAAAATGGTTAAAATCCATTGCACATCCACATCATAATAAAAAAATTTGTATCATGACTCAAGTCCCCATCACAAAAATATGGTAAAAGTGAGTAAATATCTACAATTATAGGGGGTGCAGAAGAGCTTTAGTAATGGTTAGTAATGGGCTTGGGGCTTTGAATTATTCCTATGAGAACTCATAGTGAACTTTCTTCAATTTGTAGTTATCGAATTCTTTCTATAAAATCAGTGCCAAAATCAGCAATAATATAGGACTTGGATTCAGTTTTAGAATCACGTGTTGTTTGAACTCTGCAATAATTTATTGTATAACGTGTGCGTTGGAGTCAATGCATCAGAAAAGACAAATGAAAACTTTACAATCACAAAGCAAAGTCGAAAAGTTATTCCTACGCAGATCAGAGAACGCAGAGGAGCAGAGGTAAGAGACACTGAGACATTACAGAAGCTCCAGAATGCATAAGGGCTTCCAGTAGAAACTTTTTTATTGTCTAAGTGAGTTTATAAGTATTTACTACTCGATAAGGGGAGTGGTGCAAGCTCAAACTGTGTAGGTTTTTCTTCTGATCTCTGAGTCAATTTTTTTGTAGAATTGTGATGGTTCTGGACCACCCAGGTGGAGATCGAATCGACTCCCAGAGACATAGACTAGTGGTGAGGATTCACCTTCATGCCTTTCTGCAGCGCTGAAGAGGGTTCATTAATTAAGCACCTAATTAATGTTGTATAAATCAAATTTTGCCATCAAAGGTGTAAATGGATTTTTTTCACCATCCTATAGTGAGTGGAGGCTTTTTCCTGTGATTTTTTTTGGGGGTAGGGGACTTTATATGGGAGTTGGAATGGTGTAATTTAAAACTACATATTAGTTATGGCAAAAAGTTACCATGGCTGGAAGAGGTTAAAGGAGTTATTTAACACTAGAAAAAGAAATTGCCAAATAGCTATATTTGTATAAACCTGAGAAAATAGAACTAAAAGAAGTGTATGTTGACATATGGTATTTTTGCATAATGTTTTCTCTGCTTTTTTTTTTTCTTTGCAGCAAAATTGCTGCACTTTTACGTTTCAGCAAAGTGAATGAATGTTAGGGCTGGCCGAACGCACCGAGTAAATATAGAGATGTTATTTGGTGCGTTCGCAGCCCGGGGTCCACCGTGCAGGAATAGAACCTGCTGCTGGCAAACAGCGGCACGATATGGCGGTAGAAGCGAACTGTTAAATATTAATTATTCTTATTTTTATTCTGTACCGAGCACATGGTTTCTTGCTGACACTATCAAAAGCTATTTCTGTGTATGTAGCTCAGAGTATAAGTTAACTCCATATACAGAGGACATGTGATCTGTGTTGAACATATATAAACGTCTCTTAGGAGGGTGTGGGGGGATTTTGTCACGTGGGACGGTCACCTCCTGCCTGCACATTCATTCTCCATGGACAACAGATGAAGAAGCAACAGCTGATAACGGAAGCCATGACGACCTTTGAACTTCACACAGACAGATGACTTTTACCATTCAGGACCTTGGGAAAGATGAGTAACAAGACAAGCGCTGATATTTACACATGGACACTCTGTTCGTAACTGTTTAATCTACTTTTATGTTTTTGCTGCAATGGTGGATAATTCAATAAACCACTATACTTTCTTCAGAATATCATGACATTTTTCTTTTAAGAATAACGCACCTGGTTAAGTCTTGATTAGATATTTTTGCGCAATAACGATTTTTAACACGAACTCTGTTGCTTCACAGAGTCGCTATAAGGAAAGGACTGTGTCCTGTTAAACTCCACAGGAATACACAGTAACTGCTGAGCAGATAGCAGCTTGTGGTCACGCAGTCCAGGAGGCAAACATACAATCTCCTCACCGGTGGAGCCGGTATTCTAGTGGCTTATTTCAGCTGGGGCCCTGTAACCAAACACACAATCTCCTCACCGGAGGTGCCGGTATTCTAGTGGCTTATTTCAGCCGGGTCCCTGAATACACACAAGCGTGACCACAGTGGCGCAAAACTCATGTCATGCATTGATACTAGCGCATGGCCGTGCGGCCATGCGAGCCTTATATAGCTGCAGCAAGAAAAAGACCTTCCTAGAAGGACCAATGAGAGACTGCCATAACTGAGCATGTGACCCTAGATCTCCACTGAGAGATCTTACCCTGGGCATTTTCAGTGTGTGAAAAGCAGGAGTTAGTCCTAGCAGCAATAGGACCTTCCTACCATGTGACCCTCGATCTCCACTGAGAGATCTTACTCGGGATGATATGCGGAAGAGAGATTTAACTCAATGCTGAGAAGACGACAAAGCTCTCTCCAGAACCGAGACGCAAACTGGGGACCCCGGTCACTGACAATTTTGTCCGGCATACCGTGTAGGCGGAAGATGTGTTTTATGAACAACGCTGCCAAGGCCCGTGCAGAAGGTAACCGTGGAAGCGGGACCAAATGCACCATTTTAGAAAAATGATCGGTGACAACCCAAATGATGGTACAGCCACGAGACTTGGGCAAACCCACCACAGAGTCCATCCCGACCATCTCCCAGGGCCTGTCTGCCACCGGCAAGGGATAGAGTAACCCTGCTGGCCGTTGTCGAGGAGATTTATTTTTGGCACAGGAGACACATGCCTGAATGTAATCTCTGACATCACGAACCATATGTGGCCACCAGTACGACCTCGCCAGCAGCTCAGATGTCCTTTTTGTCCCAAAGTGTCCACCCACCCTGGACGAATGAGCCCAAGAGAGAACCTCCGGTCGCAAATTAATGGGTACAAAAGTCTTGCCCGGAGGCACAGACTCTAGCGAAACCGGAGATACGGTTCTCAGGCTCTCAGAAGGGACAATAAGCCGAGGCTCCCCTTCCTCCTCCTCAGATGACACAACAGAGCGAGAGAGGGCGTCAGCACGAATGTTCTTCTCCCCAGCGAGATAATGGAGGGTGAAGTGGAACCGGGAGAAGAACAAGGACCATCTGGCCTGGCGAGAATTTAGCCGCTGGGCTGTTTGCAAATATAAAAAATTTTTGTGGTCCGTGAAGACTTGAAAGGGAAAGCGAGCCCCCTCCAAGAGATGTCTCCACTCCGAGAAAGCCAACTTCATCGCTAGCAACTCCCTGTCCCCGATGGAATAATTCCTCTCCGCTGGTGTGAAGGTCTTGGAGTAGAAGAAGCAAGGATGCTTCCGACCTTGAGCATCCTTTTGGAAGAGGACTGCTCCTGCACCAACGGATGAGGCATCCACCTCCATTATAAACGGCTTATCCACATCGGGACGATGTAGGATGGGAGCGCTAGCAAAATGAGACTTAATAGAAGAGAAGGCCTTGGAGACCTCTTCAGACCACAATTTGGGATTTGCTCCCTTCTTGGTGAGGGCTACCAAGGGAGCTACCAAAGTTGAGAAGTGTGGAATGAACTGGCGATAATAATTAATGAACCCCATAAAGCGCTGCACCGCTTTAAGAGAATGGGGTTCTTGCCAGTCCATCACAGCCTGTAGTTTGGCAGGATCCATAGCCAATCCCTGGGCGGAAATGATATAGCCCAGGAAAGGTAAAGACTCCTGCTCAAACATACACTTCTCCAACTTTGCATAGAGGGAATTTGACCGTAAGAGGTCGAAGACTCTGCCAACATCTCTCCGGTGGGAGTCAATATCTGGAGAGAAGATGAGAATATCATCCAGATAGACTACGACCGAGGTGGAGAGCATATCCCGGAAGATGTCATTGACAAAGTCTTGGAAGACGGCTGGGGCATTACAGAGCCCGAAGGGCATCACCAGATACTAATAGTGCCCATCCCTGGTATTAAACGCCGTCTTCCATTCATCCCCCTCACGGATGCGAATAAGGTTATAAGCACCCCGCAAATCTAATTTGGTAAATACCCTTGCTCCCCGTAGCCTATCAAAGAGCTCAGAAATCAGGGGCAATGGGTACTTATTCTTAACGGTGATGGCGTTAAGACCCCTGTAATCTATGCAAGGACGTAATTCTCCGTTCTTCTTCTGCACGAAGAAGAACTCTGCCCCTGCAGGTGACACTGACTTCCTAATGAACCCTCTTGCCAAATTTTCCTGGATGTATTGGGACATAGCCTCTGTCTCCGGGAGGGAGAGGGGATAGACCCGTCCCCGAGGAGGTTCTGCTGCAGGCAAGAGATCAATAGGACAGTCATAGGGGCGGTGAGGTGGAAGGGTCTCCGCAGCCTTTTTGGAGAAGACGTCTGCATAGGACCAATAGCATTTGGGAAGGGAAGAAAGATCTGCAGGTATCTCGGTGGTAGAAACCTGAACGCACTCTCTCAAACATCTGCCCTTACATGAATCACTCCAACCCAATATCCTCCCAGAGGACCACTCAATATGTGGGGAGTGGAAACGGAGCCAGGGTATTCCCAGCAGAATCTCATCCATTCCCTCGGGAAGGACAAGAAGGGAAATTATCTCCTGGTGGGATGGGGACATAGCTAACGTGAAAGGGACAGTTTGGTGTGTTATCTGAGATGGAAGTGTTGACCCATTCACTGGTCAACTGGTGCGAAACCGGCTAAATAAGATTAAAATAGATAAATCTCCGGGTCCGGATGGCATACACCCACGAGTACTAAGAGAACTAAGTAATGTAATAGATAAACCATTATTTCTTATTTTTAGTGACTCTATAGCGACAGGGTCTGTTCCGCAGGACTGGCGCATAGCAAATGTGGTGCCAATATTCAAAAAGGGCTCTAAAAGTGAACCTGGAAATTATAGGCCAGTAAGTCTAACCTCTATTGTTGGTAAAATATTTGAAGGGTTTCTGAGGGATGTTATTCTGGATTATCTCAATGAGAATAACTGTTTAACTCCATATCAGCATGGGTTTATGAGAAATCGCTCCTGTCAAACCAATCTAATCAGTTTTTATGAAGAGGTAAGCTATAGACTGGACCACGGTGAGTCATTGGACGTGGTATATCTCGATTTTTCCAAAGCGTTTGATACCGTGCCACACAAGAGGTTGGTACACAAAATGAGAATGCTTGGTCTGGGGGAAAATGTGTGTAAATGGGTTAGTAACTGGCTTAGTGATAGAAAGCAGAGGGTGGTTATAAATGGTATAGTCTCTAACTGGGTCGCTGTGACCAGTGGGGTACCGCAGGGGTCAGTATTGGGACCTGTTCTCTTCAACATATTCATTAATGATCTGGTAGAAGGTTTACACAGTAAAATATCGATATTTGCAGATGATACAAAACTATGTAAAGCAGTTAATACAAGAGAAGATAGTATTCTGCTACAGATGGATCTGGATAAGTTGGAAACTTGGGCTGAAAGGTGGCAGATGAGGTTTAACAATGATAAATGTAAGGTTATACACATGGGAAGAGGGAATCAATATCACCATTACACACTGAACGGGAAACCACTGGGTAAATCTGACAGGGAGAAGGACTTGGGGATCCTAGTTAATGATAAACTTACCTGGAGCAGCCAGTGCCAGGCAGCAGCTGCCAAGGCAAACAGGATCATGGGGTGCATTAAAAGAGGTCTGGATACACATGATGAGAGCATTATACTGCCTCTGTACAAATCCCTAGTTAGACCGCACATGGAGTACTGTGTCCAGTTTTGGGCACCGGTGCTCAGGAAGGATATAATGGAACTAGAGAGAGTACAAAGGAGGGCAACAAAATTAATAAAGGGGATGGGAGAACTACAATACCCAGATAGATTAGCGAAATTAGGATTATTTAGTCTAGAAAAAAGACGACTGAGGGGCGATCTAATAACCATGTATAAGTATATAAGGGGACAATACAAATATCTCGCTGAGGATCTGTTTATACCAAGGAAGGTGACGGGCACAAGGGGGCATTCTTTGCGTCTGGAGGAGAGAAGGTTTTTCCACCAACATAGAAGAGGATTCTTTACTGTTAGGGCAGTGAGAATCTGGAATTGCTTGCCTGAGGAGGTGGTGATGGCGAACTCAGTCGAGGGGTTCAAGAAAGGCCTGGATGTCTTCCTGGAGCAGAACAATATTGTATCATACAATTATTAGGTTCTGTAGAAGGACGTAGATCTGGGGATTTATTATGATGGAATATAGGCTGAACTGGATGGACAAATGTCTTTTTTTCGGCCTTACTAACTATGTTACTATGTTACTATGTTACTAATCTAACAGTCACCAGTTTGGCGAGCATCACCAGAGGTATTGCATGGCGCAGAGCAAAAGCTGAGGAGATGAAATTCCCCTCAGCTCCAGAATCCACACAAAGCTCGACTGTTAGAGAGTAAGAGCCTAATATGATTGTCCCTTTGAAGGACAGCTTGGAGGAAAATGCCGCTGTGTCTAGTGAACCTCCTCCAAGGGTTACTAGACGCGATCGTTTACTCGACCGCCGTGGACATTTATTGGCATAATGTCCTTCTTGTTGGCAATTTCTGCAAACCACGGGTACTCGAGCGGTCCGAGACTTAGGTCCCGCTCGAGAAACCTCCATGACCTCATGGGAGTCGGACGCCTGAACGGAAGATTCCAGAGGTCTGGCGAAGGTGGGAGCCAGCCGAAACCTCTGCCTACACTGGGCCCGCTCCAACTTCCGCTCCTTAAAACGGAGGTCGATGCGGGTAGATATAGAAATAAGCTCCTCCAGTGTGACGGGAATCTCCCTGGTGGCCAAGGCGTCCTTCACATGGTCTGCCAGTCCTCTCCAGAACACCGCAATAAGGACTTTATCCGGCCATTCCAGCTCAGAGACCAGAGTCCGGAATTGGACGGCGAACTGGCTGACCATGGACGAACCCTGTGTTGTTGCCAACAATTGGAGCGCGGTATCGTGGGTGACACGAGGTCCCAAAAAGACCTGTTTAAGAGCGTCCAGGAAGAGAGGAGCACTCTGCACCACACGATCATTGCGCTCCCATAGCGGCGTTGCCCACTCCAACGCCCTGCCCGACAAAAGGGATAAAATAAATCCCACTTTCGCCCGTTCCGTAGGAAAACGTGCAGCCAGAAGCTCAAGATGTATGGAGCACTGACTCACGAATCCCCGACATAGCTTACTGTCACCAGCAAACTTGTCTGGAAGCGGGAGACGGGATAAAGTCGGAGCAGGCGTGGCAGAGGACAAACTGGCTGCAGCTACACTTGCAGCCTGAACAGCGACTGCGGTAACATCCACAGCTGAGGTTGTGCGCTCGAGAGCCGTCAACCTACCCTCCAGCTGCTGGATGTACCGCTGTAAACGCTGATCGTCCGCCATTTACCAGCCAGACCCTGGCGCTAGTATACTGTTAGGGCTGGCGGAACGCACCGAGTAAATATAGAGATGTTATTTAGTGCGTTCACAGCCCGGGGTCCACCGTGCAGGAATAGAACCTGCTGCTGGCAAACAGCGGCACGATATGGCGGTAGAAGCGAACTCTGTTGCTTCACAGAGTCGCTATAAGGAAAGGACTGTGTCCTGTTAAACTCCACAGGAATACACAGTAACTGCTGAGCAGAATGCAGCTTGTGGTCACGCAGTCCAGGAGGCAAACATACAATCTCCTCACCGGTGGAGCCGGTATTCTAGTGGCTTATTTCAGCCGGGGCCCTGTAACCAAACACACAATCTCCTCACCGGAGGTGCCGGTATTCTAGTGGCTTATTTCAGCCGGGTCCCTGAATACACACAAGCGTGACCACAGTGGCGCAAAACTCATGTCATGCATTGATACTAGCGCATGGCCGTGCGGCCATGCGAGCCTTATATAGCTGCAGCAAGAAAAAGACCTTCCTAGAAGGACCAATGAGAGACTGCCATAACTGAGCATGTGACCCTAGATCTCCACTGAGAGATCTTACCCTGGGCATGCTCAGTGTGTGAAAAGCAGGAGTTAGTCCTAGCAGCAATAGGACCTTCCTACCATGTGACCCTCGATCTCCACTGAGAGATCTTACTCAGGGCATGCTCAGAATGAGAAAAGCAGGACTTAGTCGCAGAAGCGTCTGCTCGCCGCTGCCCAGCACTGACTTCAATGGCAGAAGCAGGAAAGGCAGCAGTAACTCTTTGTACAGAGTGGGACTGAGCAAGACGCTTGGACTGACGTCTCCGCTGAGCAGGCACAACTGCGGCAGGAGAGGAATGGGAGACCGCAGCGGAGATGGCCCGAGATTCCCCCTGTGCAGAGGCGGGAACTCGACCCCTAACAATGAAATTTCTAAAATCTCATTAACACACTGCTATTTATTTTGTTTTGCAATTTATTGAATACACAGCATATCAATTGGGCTTGTTCACATATAGTGATTTTTTTTACATGTTTTTTTTTTACCCACCCGTTTTTACCGTGGAAAATGCAACGTGTGAACTTGCCAGAGATTACAGGATGCTCTTCGGTGGCAATGTTTTTCTAATGCTAAAATATACTGCATGCGCAAATGATTTGGTGATATTTTACAATCAGGTAAATTTCTGAAGCATCTACAGAGAATCTGAGGACGGTCCGAGGACAGATCACCATGGCCGCCCTTTTTAGCTCTCCGCAAACCTACATTGATGAATTTAACTCCAAAGATTACTTCGAGACGTACTACGCGGCAGGGTCAGGAATGATGATTGGAGAATGGACAGATTTTGTTATGCGAAATCTACATGAAACCTTCACAATAGGTAAATAATGAATTCAAATGTATTTTATCATTACATGTGCTCATTTTAATTAACTAATAAGCTCCAATTCCATCATTTATATTGTAATTATACTACAATTATTTGGTTTACTGAAGTATTTTCTAACCACAGCATCAGTAGTTAGTCTCTGTTAAACTTACTAGTACCGTTGGCACTCGCAAATACATATGCTATAGGGACAAAAGTGTGTGCCCCCTCCATATTACACCAATGAGCTTTCTAACCTGATATCTATAACCCTGTATGTAACCCCTTTTCACATGTACAGCACCATGGAATTAATGGTGCTATATAAATTAATAATAATAATAATAATAAAATAATAATAATAACCTCCCATTCTACATCAATAGACATTAATATGGAGTCAGATCCTCTGCAGATTTTTTTACAAGATTTTGGAGGTGCCTACTGTAACTTTTGCCACATCATCCAGATAAAGAAGTGCGATCCGTCATAGCACAGAACACGTCTCCTCCAGAGTCCAGTGGGGATGACTTTACACCACTCCATCTGATGCTCGGCATTGTGCTTGGTGATGTATGGCTGCATGCAGCTGCTCGGCCAGGAAACTTCTGGCGTGGAGCAATGTTTGTGCTAATATTAATAGCAGAGGAGGTCTGGACTCTGCAGTCATGGAGTCAGCAGAGCAATGGTGCCTTTCCGTCCCTCTGCTCCTTAGCACTTGGCCCCCCCAGCTCTGTAACATTATGGGGTCTCCACTTCATGGCTGAGTTGCTGCAGTTCCTTCCACTTCTCTTTGATATCAGTGGCTCCTATTACAGGACATTGCTGGTATCAGTGAACTCTGCACCACCAACCGTTCTGTAAAGGCAAGTACCATGGTGGGGGCTGGAGGTTATATATTGCCAGCCAGTGATTATACATCAGGGAGGATGACGGCCGGATGTTATACCCTGAGGGGCAAGGGGCTGGATGTTATACACCGGGGTCGAGGGGCCAGATGTTATACACTGGGGTGCGAGCTGCCGGATGTTATACACTGGGGGCAAGGGGCCGGAAATTATAAACCAGAGGGGCCAGATGTTATACACTGGGGTGCGAGCTGCCGGATGTTAGACACCGGGGGCGAGGGGCCGGAAATTCTGGAAATTATAAACCAGAGGGGCGAGGGGCCGGATGTTATATACTGGGGTGAGAGGTCGGATGTTTTATACAGGGGGTGAGGTGCCAGATGTTATATACTGTGGGCTATGGGGCCGGTTGTTATACACTGGGGGCGAGGGGTGGGATGTTATACACTGGGGGCGAGAAGCTGGATGTTATACATTGGGAGCGAGAGGCTGGAAGTTATACACTGGGGGCAAGAGATGGATGTTTTACATTGGGAGAGAGGGGCCGGATGTTATACACTGGGGGCGAAGAGACGGAAGTCATAAACCAGAGTGACGAGGGGCCAGATGTTATACACTGGGGGTGAGAGGCTGAAAGTTTTATACTGGGGGTGAGGTGCCAGATGTTATATACTGTGGGCAATGGGGCCAGATGTTATATAATGGGGGCGAGGGGCTGGATGTTATACACTGGGGGGCCGGAAGTTATACAAAGGGGGTGAGGGGCCCAGAAGTTATACACTGGGAACAAGAGAACGGCTGTTATACATTGGGGGAGAGGGACGGATATTATACACTGGGGGGCAGGGTCCGGAAGTTATACACTGGGGCAAGGGGCTGAATGTTATTCACTGGGGGGGCGAGGGGACAGAAGTTATACACTGGGGCGAGTAGCCGGATGTTATACACTGGGGGCTGGATGTTATACACTGTGGGTGAGGGGATGGGAGCTATATACAGGGGGTGAGGGGCCGGATGTTAAACACCGGTGAAAATGGAGCTGCATGTTATACACCTGTGGTAATGGGACTGAATGAAAAACCTGGACGCAATGATTAAGACGTGTGTCCCAATACTTTTCTCCATTAAGTGTACAATACAAAATAATATTGTGGTATCATGTTAGCCAGAAAAATCGATGTAAATACTTATGTCCCAAAAAATTGAGAAAAGTATTCAAGGAGTATTCTCCATACAGTAAATGTTACATTTACCGATTTGCAAAAGTTGTGATGTATACTGAACAATATAGCACTGTAAAAAGTGTCTTTATATATTACATGGACTAGATTATATGGGCATCTGTATATTACAACCATTTGTGCTCGTTGTAACAGTCACATTCTTTCTAAGACCATGGTTATCAGTGTGGTGTCGGTTCTTCATTTCTGTTAAAAAATTATCTTCTCCTTTTGGAAAACTTTCAACTAGACTTTGCATTAAGCCTTAAGGGATTCTTGTGCATTCAGCTTGCATGTGTAATACTATGATTGAGCACTCAAGTTGCACAAAAAGGCACAAAATCAACCTTCCGGTACCTCCTATATGTGTTCAACAGAGTTCAGCTCAGGTCTCCAACAGACCAGATGTTCTTCCAAATTTCACTTGGAAGACCTTTTTCTTTGGAAGAATCTGTACAATTCATAAGTTAAATTTGCAAACAAAATTATTCAACCTTCAGTTACAAATCAGGTTTATTAGCCAAATTTGCAAAAATTTCTGCTGTTCGTAATAAACTGACTAACATTAGAGATGATGAAATATGCAAGGATTCAAAGTCTCTAAATTTAATGTCTCTTATTATTCTCTGGGGTTTATTAAGACCCCCAGAGCATAATAAATGTAATATGTAAAAAATAAAAAAAATCCTATACTCACGTCTCTGCTCCGGCTGCTCCTCTTCTCTCCTCATCGTCAATCCTCCGATCCTCATTGCCTCTTCAGATGACCCCTGCTCGTGCTGAAATCCCCGCATCCTTCAGGCTGGGCTGGGACTTCCGGTTTGACTATGCCAGGGAGGGTTCTGCATAAGCGCAAGAGGTGACAGCATCATGATGTCATGGCATATGCCTAGAGTGAGAGGTCGGGGATTTCAGCAGGAGCAGCGAAGATGTAAAGATGTGACAGAAACCGGAGGGGTGATAGTGAGGAACGGATGAGCCGAAGAGGTGAGCAATAAAGTGAGTACAATAATTTGTTTTGTTTTGAACATTTTCATAGGTTATTGCAGTTCAAGAAAATGGCAGCCAGTGGCCAACATTTTGATAAATCCATGCAGAAGTAAATTACAAAAAAAAAAATCAGAATTTTGGCGAATGCGGATTTTTGAAAAATTTGCATACAATTCAATTCCTTTCAAATTTAATCTCCTCTACTAATATTGTTTCTTCCTAACCTGACATTGAAAATGTTGTATTATCCTTTCAGGTGGCATTAGAGGAGGCACCCTGCTTGATTTTGGCACTGGACCCACCATTTATCAACTCCTTTCGGCTTGTGAAGTGTTTGATAAAATCATCGTCTCGGATTTTCTTGAGCAAAATCGTGCTGAAATCCAAAAATGGTTGAAGAAGGATCCGGATGCATTTGACTGGACTCACATCATCAAATTTGTTTGTGAGCTGGAAGGAAACAGGTAATAATTCCTTTTTAAAAGTTTACACCAACTTAATACATAACACAAATAGAAATACCAGTTTCGGCTTCTCTGGATTACACTTTGCAACAGGCGTTGTACAACATGTAAGACAGGAAGGAGACACCTAGTTACACTTTGGAATGATTTTTCATTGGTAAAATATATTTTTTTCTTCACAAAAAAACCCCTTTTTTCTCAGGTATCAATTACCATTTCATCAGCTTACAAATACCATGTTATAGCATTTTGTTTTATACTTGAAGGGAGGATTATGAGAAAAAGGCAGAAAAACTCCGCAGTAAAGTGAAAGAAGTCCTGAAATGTGACGCTTTAAAAAGGAACCCTTATGACCCTGTCGTTGTGCCACCGGTGGATTGTCTCCTGTCTTGTCTTTGCCTTGAAGCCGCATGTAAAGATATGAAGTCATTCTGTGAAGTTCTGAAAAATTTCAAAGACTTGATAAAACCCAAAGGTCACATTGTACTTATAAGTGCGCTGAATTCAACTTATTATTATGTTGGTAAAATATATTTCAGTGCAATGTGCACAAAAAAGGAGGAACTGGAAGCGGCCTTCAAAGAAGCCGGTTATCAAATCGAAAAAGCGTTGTATACTCCACGTATGGATAAATCAACGATGGAGGTTACAGATTACCAAACTAACTATTTTATTCTTGCCCGTAAATTAGAGTAGCACCAAATTTTTCAGGCACCTTTTTTTAAGAAATGCTACTATACATGGTATATCTGCCTGCTTCAGCTTGTAATCATGATAATATATACGAGTAGTTCTGTTATGAGATTTTGGGATAGGTTGAGTTTACAAAAAAACAAAACCAAACGAGGACATTTCTCCGCTTTAGAGTTTAGATTCGAAGGACAATGGTCTAGCAATTGTGACGCCCAGGAGACCGGGATACCCAGCACCGGACCAATGGAGTCTGTCTCTTGAGGGGGATGTCACGGGTGGCTTGACCCGGTGCTGTGGCCTCAGGCAATGCACAGTGTAAGGGGTATCATGAGGGGACAGGCACTTACTTGATCAGCAGCAGGTTCTCCCAGCGGTGACGATCTCGATCCTGGATAGATGGCTTTTGTCCAAATGAAAGACTGAGGCACTGAAACGTTTAACCAGTTTACTTTAACATAAAAGGATTTACAACCAGTCCTGTCACCGGAGTCTGTATGGGAACTCTGAGTTACTTTGACCCTGCCGGGGTCTTCGCCTCTTATTGTGCGCAATTTCTGTGTGGCCCTGCTGCTGTATGTGAACTGGCTGCCGGCCCAATCTGTCCCCTCCGGGTCCTGGTTCGACGGGCAACCCGAGTCCTTTTATCGGTTTACCCCCTCTGGGAGTACCGCTGAACTCTGTGTCTGTTGCTGCATCCGACCCTAGTGAAGCTGATATCACCTCACGTTTTTCCGGTTGCTGTATTATATATAATGAATACAGCCATGGATCCGGTATCCGTCTTTGCGCCTGTTCTGGGTAGTGATTAATGCTACCCGGTTCTCACAATGTCCTTTTTCTCTATCCCTCTTCTCCTCAGGCCGGTGATTTAGGCCTGGTAACAGTCACAGGGCTGTTAGAGATTCAACTGTATGACCTCTCACTATCAGCTCCTTGGCCCAACTGCCATTTCTTCTCTCAGACCAGAATGGATCAAGGGGAGTCTCTGGAGCTCCCCCTTCTGGCCGGAGGTGGTAGTGCAGTCTTGCTATTTTAGTATTTGTACTTACTGTCAGTAACTATTTTTGTGGCAAATACCCCTAGGGGTGCCACACAAACATATAACCAGTCTGATGGCCACAGGACCAAAGCCTCCTAACTGCTATCAGCTCCGGCTCCGAATTTTCTTAATTGGTCAAGAATGACGTCATGTCCACCTCGAGCTGCAACTATGACATCGCACCTTACCAACTAGTCAAAAGTGGAGTCGAGATGATGGCAAATAGGTGGAAGGCTCTGATTCGGTGGCCATGGACTAGTGATGTACAGTAGCTGCCAGACTTAAATGATGTTACTCAACCGTATCCCACTCGCCAACACTATTAATAGAGGAATTCATATGTGAAAGTGGCAGAATATTTGGGGAGCTAAAAAAAAAATGCAAATTTGGATGGAAAATGGTGGGTAGATTTGACACATTCGAGAATGTATTGTATTATTATTTTGAGCTTGTAGGGATTCGGACAATAATCCGAGAGTGGACCCTCTGGGTCGTGACTCTAGAGCCCCCGGGGTCGAGCGGACCAGATGGAATCACCCCCTACACAGGGAGTGTTAGGGGCAGGACCTCGGGGGAATGGAGACACAACAGCTAGAGCCAAAGGGACGACCCAAGATAAGGAAGGTGACCACAGAGCTATTGGAATGGCGGTAAAATGATAGGAAAACAGGACTTAACTGATAAAGACAGGAACACGAGACGGTGCAGGACACGGCAGGAACACAGGACTTGGCAGGAGACGGCAGGAACACGGAACTTGGCAGGACACGGCAGGAACACGGAACTTGGCAGGACACAGCAGGAACACGGAACTTGACAGGACACGGCAGGAACACGGAACTTGGCAGGATACAGCAGGAACACGGAACTTGGCAGGACACAGCAGGAACATGGAACTTGGCAGGACACAGCAGGAACACGGAACTTGGCAGGACACAGCAGGAACACGGAACTTGGCAGGACACAGCAGGAACACGGAACTTGCCAGGACACAGCAGGAACACGGAACTAACACTGAGACAAAGCGAGAACTAAGCTGGGAAAAGATACAGGGGAGCCTTAGGGCATAGGGACACTGACAGCAGGCAGTGCACCTACAAGGCAAAGGCGTCTTGCCTGGAAAGACGCTGCGAAGAAATAGCCGATGGGCGCTGCCATGTTGGGGCGGAGCCATCGGGTCGCGACCTCCCAGCAGGCCCAGCGACGGAGGAGACGCGACCGCGCATGCGCAGAGAGACCGGACGCCGAGAGCCAGCAAAGGAGGACGCAGCGCGGCGCGGGACAGGATCGCGAGCGCGCCGCGGGATGGAAGAAGCCGGGTGAGTATGCGCAGCGGGCGTGACAGTACCCCCCTCCTTAGTCCCCCTCCTTTTAAGGCTAGAAAGGAATCTTTTCATGATAAGAGGAGCATTGATGTTCTCTCGAGGCTCCCAGGACCTCTCCTCAGGACCGAATCCCTCCCAATCAATCAAAAAATAAGTTTTGCCCCTAACTACCTTTTTGGCAAGAATATCTTTAACATTAAAGATTCCATCAGTGGTACAGAGCTGAGGAGAAAGGGAGGTAGCGGAATGAAAACGATTAAAGACTGCGGGCTTGAGAAGAGATACATGGAAGGCATTGGGAATGCGTAAAGAGGCAGGTAGTTTCAATTTGTAGGAAACATCATTAATGCGACTCAAGATAGGAAAAGGACCAATATAGCGAGGACCCAGTTTGTAAGAGGGGATTTTGAGCTTGATATAGCGAGAGGAGAGCCAAACTTTATCACCCGGGGAATAGGGAGGAGCATCCAAACGCCTTTTATCAGCAAATCTCTTCATATTATGGCTAGCTCTTTCAAGAGCCTCTTTAGTCTCACTCCAAATCTTAGAGAATTCCCGGGACAAGAAATCCGCTGCCGGTACCCCCGCAGAGAGAGAAACAGGAAGAGGAATGCTCGGATGTTGACCATAGACCACAAAAAAGGGAGATTTGGAGGAAGACTCACTGGGAAGATTGTTATATGAGAACTCAGCCCAGGGGAGAAGGGAGACCCAGTCATCTTGATGTGCATTGGAAAAGTGTCGTAAGTAGGTAGTCAGGACTTGATTAACTCGCTCTACTTGACCGTTGGACTGAGGGTGATAAGCGGAAGAGAAGTCCAAGTTAATTTTCAATAGACTACAGAGAGCTCTCCAAAAACGTGAGGTAAATTGTACTCCGTGGTCTGAGACAATATGATGTGGAAAACCATGAAGACGGAAGACTTGGTGTAAAAAGATTTTTGCCAACTCAGGAGCGGAAGGCAGACCAGGCAACGCGATGAAATGAGCCATCTTAGAGAACCGATCCACAACAACTAGAATGACAGAGCAATCCGAGGAACAAGGTAGATCAGTGATGAAGTCCATAGCGATATGGCTCCATGGGACGGAAGGCACAGGCAGAGGATGCAGGAGACCGGAAAGAAGCTGCCTAGGAACTTTATTTTTGGCACAAGAAGAACAAGAAGCAACGAATTCGGTGATGTCTCGTCGGAGAGATGGCCACCAGTAGTGCCGAGAGATGAGGGAAATTGTTTTCTTGACTCCTACATGCCCCGCAATCTTGGAGGAGTGACCCCAACGTAAAACTCTCTCCTTGTCTTGATTAGACACAAGAGTCTTGCCAGGAGGAGCTGAAATCACTCTAAGAGGAGCGAGAGTGACGATCTTCGCAGGATCAATAATGTGAGCCGGAGAATCCTCAATGTCCTGAGGCTGAAAGGATCTAGAAAGTGCATCCGCTTTGACATTTTTATTTCCGGGTCGGAAATGAAGTTCAAATTCAAATCGTCCGAAGAATAAAGACCATCTGGCTTGTCGTAGATTTACTCTTTGGGCAGACTGAATATAGGCCAGATTCTTGTGGTCTGTGTAAATGGTGAATGGATGAAGAGACCCCTCAAGGAGATAACGCCACTCTTCTAAGACTAGTTTGATAGCCAATAGTTCTTTATCCCCAATGGAGTAGTTACGCTCAGGAGCAGAAAAGGCTTTAGAAAAAAAAACACAGGTCACCAAATGTCCGGACGAGGATCTTTGTAAAAGTACTGCTCCGGCTCCAACAGAGGATGCGTCGACTTCAAGGACAAACGGTCTATTAGCATCAGGACGATGAAGCACAGGGGCTGTAGCGAAGCTTTGTTTAAGGGACTGAAAGGCCTCTTCAGCCTCAGGGGTCCAAAGACTGGAGTTGACTCCCTTGTGAACTAGGGCAGAGATAGGCTTGGTCATGGAAGAAAAATGAGAAATAAATTGTCTATAGTAATTGGCAAAGCCAAGAAAACATTGGATTGCTTTTGTTCCAAGAGGGCGGGGCCAATTCAAGACAGCAGAAACCTTCTCTGGATCCATCTCTAAGCCGGATCTTGAGACAATATATCCAAGGAAGGGAAGTGAAGATTGCTCAAAGACGCACTTCTCAATCTTAGCGAACAGATGATTCTCTCTTAGCCGTTGCAGAACATGGCGGACATCTCGTCTATGAGTGGAGAGATCCGGAGAAAATATGAGAATGTCGTCAAGGTAAACCATGACTGAGGAGTAGAGAAGATCCCGAAATACATCGTTCACAAATTCCTGGAAAACCGCAGGGGCGTTGCAGAGACCAAACGGCATAACCAAGTATTCATAGTGACCGTCACGAGTATTGAAGGCGGTCTTCCACTCATCGCCCGCACGAATTCGAACCAGATTGTATGCGCCACGTAAATCCAGTTTGGTAAAAATTTGCGCACCTCGAAGACGATCGAAGAGTTCTGGAATGAGTGGCAGAGGATATTTGTTCTTCACCGTGATGTTGTTTAGGCCTCGATAATCAATACAGGGACGAAGAGAACCATCCTTCTTCTTCACGAAAAAAAACTCAGCTCCGGCGGGAGAAGAGGACTTGCGAATGAATCCTTTAGCAAGATTTTCCTGAATATACTCAGACATAGCCTGTGTCTCAGCAGGAGAGAGAGGGTAGATTCTTCCCCTGGGCGGGTTAGTTCCAGGCACGAGATCTATGGGACAATCATAGAGACGATGAGGCGGAAGACCCTCAGCCTCTTTCTTGTTGAAGACATCAGAGAAAGCACTGTAGACGCAGGGTAAGGCGGGAAAAGAGGAGGAAGGAGAAGAAGAAGAACCTACAGGATGCACCGGCAGCAGACAACGTTCCCGACAAAGCTCTCCCCAGCGCAAGATATTGCCATTGCGCCAATCTAAAGTGGGCTCGTGATTCCGTAACCAAGGAAGACCTAAAAGCATAGGATGAGACAGACCCGCTAAAACATAAAATGCAATTTTTTCCTTATGCAGAACCCCAACTTGAAGTTCCACCTCAAGCGTAACTTGAGTAATGGTCTCCTGTAACGGTCTACCATCCACAGATGCAAGAATCACAGGAGCCTCTAGGGTTTTGACTGGAACGGAGAATTTCAAAACCTCTTCCAACCTGATAAAATTCCCTGCTGCGCCAGAATCCACATAAGCATCCAAAGAAATGCCCTTGCCAGTGATATGCAAAAGGACAGACAAAGTGAGGGGTTGAGAGGAATCACACACACCTAGGGAGGCCTCTCTTACCTGACCTAGGCGGAGGAGTTTTCCGGACGTTCAGGGCAAGACCGCAGCAAATGGGCAGCACTCCCGCAGTAAAAACATAAACCCTGAGTACGCCTCTCTTTACATCGCTGTTCGGACATCTTAAGACGGTCCACTTGCATAGGTTCTGGTGCGGACGCCAGAGAGGAAGTCCTAGGCTGTGGGCTGAGTGGCTTACGGGTGGCAGGGGAAGGACGAAGAGATCTCCGCTCCCGGGCACGTTCCTGGAACCGAAGGTCAATACGGGTAGCTAAGGAAATTAAATCCTCCAAAACCGTAGGGGTGTCCCGACCAGCTAACTCATCTTTAATGCGCCCAGAGAGGCCCCGCCTGAAAGCGCCCACTAATGCCTCATTGTTCCAGCCTAAGTCAGAGGAGAGGGTGCGGAACTGAATAGCATACTGGCCCACAGATAACGATCCCTGATGGAGAGACAATAGAGCCTCAGTAGTAGAGGCCAGACGACCAGGTTCGTCAAAGACAAGACGGAAGGTCTCCAAAAATTCAGACAACCGGGAGACTAGGGGATCGTCTCGCTCCCAGAGTGGATTAACCCATGCCAAGGCGTCACCCTCCAGATGGGAAATCAAAAAGGCAACTTTGGACCGATCCGTCGGGTAATGCTGGGGCAGAAGTTCAAAGTGAAGACGGCATTGGTTCAAAAATCCTCGGCAGAATTTAGGATCCCCATTGTACCGAGGTGGTTTAGCCAAGCGGGGTGGAGGATGGGGAGCAGAAGCTGAGGTAGTAGCGGCTGTCTGGATAGAAAGCAGCCGATCGTCTATCGAAGACATATAACTAAGGATATGAGCCTGGGTGTCACGCTGCTGAGCTAACTCTTGCTGTTAGCCAACGAGTAGAGCGGCGTTCCCAGGATCAGAGGGCAGGAGCGTAGACAGGCGAGAATCCATAGCCTTCATAAAGGACATAATACGGGACTGATTCTCCCGCAAAAAGAGTAACTCTTTTTGCGTAGCAGAGGCCCCAGCGGGGTCCATGGCCTTTGCCTACTGTAGGGATTCGGACAAAAATCCGAGAGTGGACCCTCTGGGTCGTGACTCTAGAGCCCCCGGGGTCGAGCGGACCAGATGGAATCACCCCCTATACAGGGAGTGTTAGGGGCAGGACCTCGGGGGAATGGAGACACAACAGCTAGAGCCAAAGGGACGACCCAAGATAAGGAAGGTGACCACAGAGCTATTGGAATGGCGGTAAAATGATAGGAAAACAGGACTTAACTGATAAAGACAGGAAGACGAGACGTGCAGGACACGGCAGGAACACAGGACTTGGCAGGAGACGGCAGGAACACGGAACTTGGCAGGACACAGCAGGAACACGGAACTTAACAGGACACGGCAGGAACACGGAACTTGGCAGGACACGGCAGGAACACGGAACTTGGCAGGACACAGCAGGAACACGGAACTTGGCAGGACACAGCAGGAACACGGAACTTGGCAGGACACAGCAGGAACACAGAACTTGGCAGGACACAGCAGGAACACGGAACTTGGCAGGACACAGCAGGAACACGGAACTAACACTGAGACAAAGCGAGAACTAAGCTGGGAAAAGATACAGGGGAGCCTTAGGGCATAGGGACACTGACAGCAGGCAGTGCACCTACAAGGCAAAGGTGTCTTGCCTGGAAAGACCCCGCGAAGAAATAGCCGATGGGCGCCGCCATGTTGGGGCGGAGCCATCGGGTCGCGACCTCCCAGCAGGCCCAGCGACGGAGGAGACGCGACCGCGCATGCGCAGAGAGACCGGACGCCGAGAGCCGGCAAAGGAGGACGCAGCGCGGCGCGGGACAGGATCGCGAGCGCGCCGCGGGATGGAAGAAGCCGGGTGAGTATGCGCAGCAAGCGTGACAGAGCTCCTCAGATGATTTTTTTCTCTAAAAGAAAAACAACTATATTAAATTTTGCTCATTTAGTTGAATCTTTTAGGAGTATAAGTTTAATGTGTATAATTGCGTGATTGAATGAGGAACGCAACGTGGGGTCAACTGTCTGGCTACTAAACTTTACACCTATGTATGTTAATAATGTAAAAAATACTTAATTCAAACAATAAACTTTAGATTTGAAACACATCATGTCTTGTCCTCAATATTTTCTGATGATTGAACCTATTATTTTTTCTTAATTTCAAGAAAATGGCAAGAATATTTTGTAACAATATCATCAGAATCATTAGAATATGCCATATGGTTTTCCGGAATCAGACTATTGATGGCCTTCGCATTATTGGAGGATTGTACTATGAGATCATTTAAAATCTGTTATGAGTTTGGGACATGAAATGTTTTTCAGAATTATAATGCAGTATTCTAAAGAAGCCCTCCTTCTATCAAAATCTTTATTTTTTTAAATATATCCCAGTCATCATATTGTATAGCACTGTGTACTTACGGTTGCTCATTTTGACTTTCTGCCCAGCTTATTCTTCTTTTTTTCCATTAGTTCTATGACATCACGTAATTAAAGACTGACTAGTTGAATCCTTCTAAGCTCTATGTAGAAACAGGAGGTCAATTTTCCCTGCATGAGTCATCACTGCAAAAGTCCCCGACAGGAGGAAGAGGGAGCAGCTGGATCAGGAGTTGAAGAGGGGAATGATAAATGCAGGGACAAAAGACTTCCTGTATCTACGAAGAGAAAAGAGAAAAATTAGTTGGGTAGAGAGAAAAATGAGCAATTGTAAGTACACAGTTCTATATAATATGATGACTGCAATATATTAAGATAAAAACTTTGATGCGAGGAGGAGGAGTGCTTCTTTAAGTATATCATCATGTTTATGCAGATTTTCCAACTCTGTGCTGTATAAACTTGGATGCTTCTTGGAGGAAGCTGATCAGGTGATGTATATTTGTGTAATGAGGGGGTAAGGATACTATGCCCTTAATCAGGTTGTGCAGAATTATTAGGTAGCTTGCTTTCCTCAGGCAAAATGGGCCAAAAGGAGATTTGACTGACTTTGAAAAGTCAAAAATTGTAAAAAGTCTTACAGAGGGATGCTACGATATTGAGGCGCGATCACAGAACAGTCAACATTTTGCTGCAAATATTCAACAGGGTCACAAAAAGCTGTTGAGAAAAAAGATGCACATTAACTGCCAAAGATGAGAGAAGAATCGGATGTGAAGTGACCAGGAAGCCATTATTCTCCACTCGCATCTACAAGTCATGGCTCTGAGTTTTCAAACTGTGTATATGTACAGACGACCAGCACGGGAGCAATATGACTTGTAGATGCGACTGAGCATGCGCCGCCTATGGGGCCATTTTCTTGAAGACCTGTTGTTTTATCGGACACCATAAAAATGACTGAGCTGTCATGAGATTTGAAATTAGAAGCAGATCACTGACGGATCTGTGTCCTGTTATTCAAAGGGGCAGGAAGAAAAGACCCTACCCAGACTCCCGTCCCGATGCAACGAAATATCATTACAAGAAAACTTAACACAAAAACAACAAAAACGGATTTCATCACCACAGATATCATTTTATTTTTATCAGTATCACAGTGCCAATATGGCCATGTGTTTATTTTTCAAAATCCTGCTGATTGGTTCTTTAACTTGTGGTTCTCTAATATCAGTCAAATTTGTTACAAACAAACCACATGTATAATGCTCTTTTCCTCGCAGTCTAATCTTCTTCATTAATGTGCACTATTTGTACAATTTATTTAGTGTTTTATGGCTTTCTCTCAATATCTCGGTGTATGAGTTGTAAGCCAAGTTGTGAGCTGTGACGTCATCTCACTATCCAGATCCACCACATAATGGCTTCTGCATTCCCTGCCTTGGCTTTTATATAGGCTGTGATTTGCTGGATTGCACCAAGGTCATACAATACTTTTCTGACGGATAAATATTCTGCAATGTGTAAAATAATAGGTATTCCCGTGAAGTGAACCACAAGTTGTTTAAATTCGCTGTGTTATGCAAGTTCAATTCACATCAAATCGACTCGCTCATCTCTAGTTGGTGCATATAAGTAAAGATGAATATTGTATTACTTTAGCAAGAACAGCATATCTTAAAGACCAAGTGCACCCTGTCATGCCAGCAGCATTTCCTCTTTCAGCAGGATACCGGCTCTGCCACACTGCATGAATAATATAAAGGGTTATTCCCAACATTTAGGCTATGTTCACACCTAGGAAGAGGGCTGCGGGTTCTCCCGCGGGTTTTCCCGCAGCGGATTTGATAAATCTGCAGGGCAAACCCGCTACGGTTATACCTGCAGATTTATCGCGGTTTGTGTTGCGGGTTCCACTGTGGGATTTTACTCCTACTATTGATGCTGCATATGCAGCAATATGCAGCATCAATAGTAATGTTAAAAATAATAAAATAATTATATACTCACCCTCTGACGTCCCGATCTCCACGGCGCTGCAGGCGGCGGTCCGGTTCCAAAGATGCTGTGCGAGAAGGACCTTCGTGATGTCACGGTCATGTGACCGCGACGTCACCGCAGGTCCTGGTTGCATAGCAACCTGAGACCGGACGGCCGCGTGCAGCACTGAGAGGTGAGTACATCATTATTTTTTATTTTAATTCTTTTTTTTTTTACACAAATATGGTTCCCGGGGCCTGGAGGAGAGTCTCCTCTCCTCCACCCCGGGTACCACACGCACATTATCCGCTTACTTCCCGCATGGTGTGCACAGCCCCATGCGGGAAGTAAGCGGATCAATGCATTCCTATGGGTGCAGAATCGCTGCGATTCTGCACAAAGAAGTGACATGCTGCGGGTTGTAAACCGCTGCGTTCCCGCACGGTTCTTCCCACAGCATGTGCACAGCGGTTTGCGGTTTCCATAGGGTTTACATGTTACTGTAAACGCAATGGAAACTGCAGCGGACCCGCAGCGGCAAAATTGCTGCGGTTCCGCGGTAAAAACCGCAAAGTGTGAATATAGCCTTAAAGTTATTACCTTTCCTTGCATCCGGACCTCTATTAGTTCTGAGAACAGACAGCTGAAACCCCACCGATTTGCAAGTTATCACCTTACCTTAAATTGCTGTGAATAACACTTAAAAGAACATTACAAAAGATTCAAGGTGATAAATGTCTCCAAATTACCCAAATTTCGCATTTTGCAGAATTAAAGGATCAGCTCCCACTGCCATGGTGGCAAATACTTTAGGACACCTTCAGAAGCCTTATCGAGTCCATGCCTTGACAGCTCGGAACTGTTTTAGCAGCACAAGGGGATGTTCCGAATATCAGCCAGCTGATTTTAATGCTATAGTGACTCGTGTATGTATATTGCATAAATATAGGTAGAAAATTTTGATTTTATTCCAATTATAACACAATTTAATGCTAATGCAAACATTTTGCGGAAAATACTAAAAAAATACTGGCATATACATTCTTTGCGTCTGGAGGAGAGAAGGTTTTACCACCAACATAGAAGAGGATTCTTTACTGTTAGGGCAGTGAGAATCTGGAATTGCTTGCCTGAGGAGGTGGTGATGGCGAACTCAGTCGAGGGGTTCAAGAGAGGCCTGGATGTCTTCCTGGAGCAGAACAATATTGTATCATACAATTATTAGGTTCTGTAGAAGGACGTAGATCTGGGGATTTATTATGATGGAATATAGGCTGAACTGGATGGACAAATGTCTTTTTTCGGCCTTACTAACTATGTTACTATGTTACTATGTTACTATGTTAAGGATAACAAGGTTCTGGGGGAAAAATGCCTGAACATCCCCGTTTTGTGTACAGAAAAAGCCGGAATTTGGGCAAGTTAATTGCCCCTACCGTTCAAAATAAATCCTGCCCAACACAAATTACTCTCTCGCAGGACATTTTAAAAGGTTTTTTTCCGTGCCAGAAATGCATTATGTGCCAACAAGCTAAGACTAGTAAAAAAACAAAGATCATGAAAGATGACACTGAGTTTCCAATTAAAGAATTTATTACTTGTTCTACGACAGGGGTCATCTATACTATAAGTTGTCCGTGCAAAAAGGTGTATGTGGGGCGCACCAAAAGACCCCTACGAATCAGAATTGGGGAGCATATACGAAATATCAAAAAAAAGTTTCTCGGTCACCCCCTGTCAAAACATTTCATTGAACATCATAATGGAAAGATTCAAGATTTGGAAATTGCAGGCATTGAAAAGATATATCCACATTGGAGAGGAGGCAATTTTATTAAATCAATGTCAAGGGTAGAGACCAAGTGGATTTTTATGTTGGACACTGTTATGCCTAGGGGACTAAATAGCGGTATTGAATTATTTGGCTTCCAATAATCCAATAATTTAATTTGCGGATGGTGGATATAAGGACTGCCACTTTGGGGTAGGGGCCATCCCTGAAGAAGGAGACAGACGTCTCCGAAACGCGTCGGTAGTTTTGGTCCCTATCGCCATCCGTACTTCAGACTCTGCATCACGTGCGCGGTCACATTGCTCACTCCGGCACGCAGGTCCTTCTCGAGCGCCGCTCCTATTACTCACACATTGGGCGGGACGCCTGCTGACCAGAACGCCGCTGCAAGTGGTATACAGAGAGCGATATGCTGCCACCGGCCGGGGCAGCTATCGCGTGATATTTGGATAACTGGATTTCATTGACATTTCTTCAGCAAATCTGCCTGTATGGACTTCAGGGCAGAAAACAAGTAAGACTTTTTTATATACAGCAGGAGTCCTCCTGCTTTTTTTCGTGCAGTTTATTGGACTCAGGGGGGGAAAGAAAGAAAGAAAAAAAACCCTTGGGATTTATTTTATATGTTTGGCACACTACAGTTGCTCCCTCACATAAGGGCTAGAATCAGCGCGACTACTTTTATATGCTACTCTCGCATATACAGTTGGGCAAAAAAGTATTTAGTCAGTCAGCAATAGTGCAAGTTCCACCACTTAAAAAGATGAGAGGCGTCTGTAATTTACATCATAGGTAGACCTCAACTATGGGAGACAAACTGAGAAAAAAAAATCCAGAAAATCACATTGTCTGTTTTTTTAACATTTTATTTGCATATTATGGTGGAAAATAAGTATTTGGTCAGAAACAAAATTTCATCTCAATACTTTGTAATATATCCTTTGTTGGCAATGACAGAGGTCAAACGTTTTCTGTAAGTCTTCACAAGGTTGCCACACACTGTTGTTGGTATGTTGGCCCATTCCTCCATGCAGATCTCCTCTAGAGCAGTGATGTTTTTGGCTTTTCGCTTGGCAACACGGACTTTCAACTCCCTCCAAAGGATTTCTATAGGGTTGAGATCTGGAGACTGGCTAGGCCACTCCAGGACCTTGAAATGCTTCTTACGAAGCCACTCCTTCGTTGCCCTGGCGGTGTGCTTTGGATCATTGTCATGTTGAAAGACCCAGCCACGTTTCATCTTCAATGCCCTTGCTGATGGGAGGAGGTTTGCACTCAAAATCTCACGATACATGGCCCCATTCATTCTTTCATGTACCCGGATCAGTCGTCCTGGCCCCTTTGCAGAGAAACAGCCCCAAAGCATGATGTTTCCACCACCATGCTTTACAGTAGGTATGGTGTTTGATGGATGCAACTCAGTATTCTTTTTCCTCCAAACACGACAAATTGTGTTTCTACCAAACAGTTCCAGTTTGGTTTCATCAAACCATAGGACATTCTCCCAAAACTCCTCTGGATCATCCAAATGCTCTCTAGCAAACTTCAGACGGGCCCGGACATGTACTGGCTTAAGCAGTGGGACACGTCTGGCACTGCAGGATCTGAGTCCATGGTGGCGTAGTGTGTTACTTATGGTAGGCCTTGTTACATTGGTCCCAGCTCTCTGCAGTTCATTCACTAGGTCCCCCCGCGTGGTTCTGGGATTTTGGCTCACCGTTCTTGTGATCATTCTGACCCCACGGGGTGGGATTTTGCGTGGAGCCCCAAATCGAGGGAGATTATCAGTGGTCTTGTATGTCTTCCATTTTCTAATTATTGCTCCCACTGTTGATTTCTTCACTCCAAGCTAGTTGGCTATTGCAGATTCAGTCTTCCCAGCCTGGTGCAGGGCTACAATTTTGTTTCTGGTGTCCTTTGACAGCTCTTTGGTCTTCACCATAGTGGAGTTTGGAGTCAGACTGTTTGAGGGTGTGCACAGGTGTCTTTTTATACTGATAACAAGTTTAAACAGGTGCCATTACTACAGGTAATGAGTGGAGGAAAGAGGAGACTCTTAAAGAAGAAGTTACAGGTCTGTGAGAGCCAGAAATCTTGATTGTTTGTTTCTGACCAAATACTTATTTTCCACCATAATATGCAAAAAAAATGAAAAAAAAAACAGACAATGTGATTTTCTGGATTTTTTTTCTCAGTTTGTCTCCCATAGTTGAGGTCTACCTATGATGTAAATTACAGACGCCTCTCATCTATTTAAGTGGTGGAACTTGCACTATTGCTGACTGACTAAATACTTTTTTGCCCCACTGTATATATGTTGTTTAGTTATAAATATAGGTAGATTCATTTAATCTTGCAGCAACAAATTCATAACGTTCGATATAATCTTTATCTGATTTTGCCAAATGTATTTATTTATTTTACTCACTTATATAGCGCTATCATGTTCCGCAACGCTTTACAGTCATTATAATCACTATTCACTATATACAATCTAGGTTCCCTATCAGTATGTCTTTGGAACTTTGGAGGAAACCGGAGAACCCAGAGGAAACTCACGCAAATATGGAGAGAACATACAAACTCCTTGAGGATTTTGTCTCATGTGGGACTTGAACCTGGGACTTTGATGTCAGATTTTACGAACGATTAAGATAGCTTGTCTCCATTAAATATAGTCTTGAGAATCCCTTTTGATATTTTACTAGAAATATTTTAGATATGGAATTTAATCTCAGCTTCGTTGCATCCATATAATTATTGGGTTAAATTATTACAAGTTTATAATGATGATTCAGCACAAATGAACAATCATCTTAGCATTTGTGGCCGCCTAAAGCCTTTTCTTCCTTGAATAGACACATACAGCTCATTTATTTGCCAAGACACTTTGCCAAATTCTTATCTAATCATTTTCAATTTGCAACCATGTGTTAATAAAACATGTTTTGCTTTTTTTTGCAGATGAGCCTCTGTGTAAATATAAAGGATGAGGAGGATGTTGCGCTGACTGATGTGCAGTACAAACGAAGAAAAAGCTGCAGACCGAAAATAGGGGATCACCAAACACAAATACAAAAATGACAATTTTATTGAATATGTAAATGGCCTAGAGAAGGGGCCCCTGAGGAAGCCTCCTTGCGGTGGCGAGACGCGTCAGGCATCTCCACGGGTTCCTCTTTTCTAGGCCATTTACTTGTACCACGCGCTGTTCTGGGTCTGTATCAGCCATTGTGTTATTGTGTACAACATTGTTCTTTGACCTATGCGAGTGCTATTTGTGATATCCGCACCTCACAGAGAGCCAACTCTGAGGTTGCTTACCCACTATCAGGTAGAATCAGTGCAGTGGAGTTACGATATATCCCAGTTCGTTGCTAATTTGGTGGTGTATGATCATGTATATCATTTGTATGCATTATCGGGACTCACATTGGTTTCTGCACATATTGTTGTGACCTTTGTCAGCAATTAACATACTTTCACAGAAGAAAAAAAGATATCTTTTGGGGACCTATATCCTTAAAAAACTCACAGAAAAAAATCCCCTGTGTTGACTAGATAAAAAATACCTTTATTTCTATTATATTAAAAGCCAAAAAAATAAGTGCACTCAACACAGACCATCACCATAACAAGAACATACCATAGAAAAGACCAGGGTGGTGCCTAGCCCTGTACTGCACTACCTGCACCCTACCTGCCAGCGGAGGTTGGCACCCTATAGTCCTGCGCAATTGGCACCCCCGCTCACCGTCGACTATCCCTCCTACCCCTATTGGGCCCTAGCAAGATGGGATAGGAACACATTAACAATCACAGCAAACCCCCAATCGTTTGTATGATTGAAGCAGAAAAATGGTAGGTCTATAATTATATCTGTTCTGCCCCTACCTGTTAGTGGAGGTTGGCACCCTATTAAAATACGACAGTGGCGCCCCCGCTCCTCGACGACTATCCTCTATCCTGTCCCTTATTAGATGGTTAGGGGTACAATGTATTGTTTAATTAAGGTGTATAAATGCTCCTCAGGATTAAATATATATGTGCGGATCCCCTTAGTATAACACTCATTCGTAATGCATGTATACCAGACACAGTACAGTTTGATGTAAGACCTATTCCAAGTGTCTGGCCTAGTGCACATCCAGATCACCCTGGTGCACTACTCATTACCAATGTCCATAATCCACAATCAATCGGTATCTCCACTATTAGGATACTGAACACTAGTCCACAGTCAATTGGTCTACCCGTTGTTAGGACACCGTACAAATCCCTTGGGCACAACAATATATATCTCTTATATATCTATAAGTATATCCCTTATGTACTCAACGCGTTTCCCCTCATTAATTGCATGAGGTTCATCAGGAGCAAAAAACATTTCTAAAGGGTTACTTAGCTCTTATCTTCGTAATTGATATGCTATAACCGATATGTAGCTCAGCATCATAGGGCGGGTCCCCTCTTGATGTGGTGCCTCGGAGAAAGTGCCAGAGTGCATGCGCTTTATGCCTTCCATACTAATCATTCCTCCCACCTGGTGGCTCGGCGTGCGTGTCAGCATAAACATCCGGGTCGTTGTCAGCGTTCCGGATGTGGAACGTGGTATTGGTCATGTGACCATAGATCCTGCACTGTGATGTGCGCATGTACAAATATACTGCGCACGCGCCGACGCTACAGCGTCCCAAATGTGCATCTCGTTTACTGCGCCTGCGTACCCTTCACTGTGCCTAGCATGGAAAGCGCCGACCTCGCTGGTACGCGTGCGCAATCATTGAGAACGCTGCAGCGTTCAAAATACGTGTCTCATTTGCTGTGCCTGCGTGCCCTTCACTGTGTCTAACATAGGAGGCGCCAACCTCGTTGGTTCGCATGCGCCACCATTGAGGACGCCAGAGAGCCTGCACATCAAATCCGCTCCATCTCTGCGTTCCAGGTGTGCGTCTATCCTGTTGCGCCTGCGCTGTTGTTGTCATGAAGATCAACAAAACAGCTAAGTAACCCTTTAGAAATGTTTTTTGCTCCTGATGAACCTCATGCAATTAATGAGGGGAAACGCGTCAAGTACATAAGGGATATACTTATAGATATATGAGATATATATTGTTGTGCCCTAGGGATTTGTACGGTGTCCTAACAATGGGTAGACCGATTGACTGTGGACTAGTGTTCAGTATCCTAACAGTGGAGATACCGATTGATTGTGGATTATGGACATTGGTAATAAGTAGTGCACCAGGGTGATCTGGATGTGCACTAGGCCAGACACTTGGAATAGGTCTTACATCAAACTGTACTGTGTCTGGTATACATGCATTATGAATGAGTGTTATACTAAGGGGATCCGCACATATACTGTATATGTAATCCTGAGGAGCATTTATACATTTTGAAAGCACTACAGCACCTTAATTAAACAATACATTGTACCCCTAACCATCTAATAAGGGACAGGATAGAGGATAGTCGTCGAGGAGCGGGGGCGCCACTGTCGTATTTTAATAGGGTGCCAACCTCCGCTAACAGGTAGGGGCAGAACAGATATAATTATAGACCTACCATTTTTCTGTTTCAATCATACAAACGATTGAGGGTTTGCTGTGATTGTTAATGTGTTCCTATCCCATCTTGCTAGGGCCCAATAGGGGTAGGAGGGATAGTCGACGGTGAGCGGGGGTGCCAATTGCGCAGGACTATAGGGTGCCAACCTCCGCTGGCAGGTAGGGTGCAGGTAGTGCAGTACAGGGCTAGGCACCACCCTGGTCTTTTCTATGGTATGTTGTTGTTATGGTGATGGTCTGTGTTGAGTGCACTTATTTTTTTGGTTTTTAATATAATAGAAATAAAGGTATTTTTTATCTAGTCAACACAAGGGGATTTTTTTCTGTGAGTCAATTAACATACTTGTTCAGTATACTAACCATTTTACTTTGACTTTCTACAGGCCTTGGGAAGGGTTGCCTTAGGCTTTATTATAAGCTGATTGGGTTTTCTGATGTCAAGTATTTTGGATTTTTTAATAGTTTTTAACATGTTTGTTGGCTTTGTATTCAATAAAATTGTTATTTTTGTATTTGTGTTTGGTGATCCCCTATTTTTGGTCTGCAGCTTTTTCTTCGTTTGTATTGTATAAGTTTTGCATTGACCGTGGGTGTATCCCTCTATATATATTGTGGTGCCCTCCTAAACAAATTTGGGACTGATGTTCAGCTCATCCTCTTATTTTATTGATCACCATGGGTCAGACCACTACTCTCCAAACATCGATGGCTGATCTAAAGTTATAGTTCCTGCATAGATTCAGTCTATCGGAACCATAACTCAGTGAATAAAGTTTTAGTGTAGAAGAAACTACTAAATTTGGTTCTTTTATAAACTTACATGGCTGGTAATATCCTTTCTTTCTCTTCTCAACATGTTACTTCTACTGTCATTCCTACCCACCATGAGCTTCAGTCCCAATGGTGGTTGATAAGAGAAGACCAAGACTTGCCATACAACCTTGTCATGTCTTTGTCTTCTCTTCTCCAGTCACTGTCAGGAATGAAGCTCATCATGGGTAGGATTGCCAGATGATGCATGTGTGGTGTAACCAGCTGTTCGGCAAAAAAACTGCTCCTAATCACTATTTAAGATCTGGCCTTTGTGCCAGGTGTTATGGTTTAACCCCTGTTTTCATGTGAGTAACTTCACCAGTTTAGACCTCTGGCTTGTCACAATTCAACTCTACATCATGGTATTGTATTCCCGTTGAGCCCGACTTCCACTACCTGGTCCTGGCTTCTCTTTTTCTCCATGATGGCACAGTCTGCTCTTACCTGACCTGTGTTACCAACCTCAGTGTTACTCACTTGTCCTTCTCTAGTGTTGTACTCTGCATCCTCCTCCTGCTCCAGCTGCACATCGGGCTACCATGACACCTTGCACTGTACTGTGAGATCGCACTTCTAGGCCTCATAGGCTGGTGTAGGAGGCAGAACACCGCCTGAGTATTCATGTAGTAGGTATCCCCGCCGCTGATGTGGACAGTCTTCTATGGACTTTGTGACTAGCTTAGCTATGCTAGATCTCTGGGTAACAATGCTGCACACTACTGACTAGCTCTGCTTTGGACTTTGTGACAAACCCTTCTCTACTATATCGTTTGGCTACTCTGCTTTACTGCTGGAAGCTCTGCATTGGACTCTGTGACAAACTAAGCTCTTTTGTATCACAAAGTCAATTGTGCAATACTGCTTCCCGCTCTACAATGTGGTCTGTAATATATCAATCCAACCATATAATTGTGCAATGGTTTCTCATTTATGAGTCTCCTCTATATCCTTGAGGATTTCAATTCTGCCACGCCCATTTTTGTAATCTCAACTACTCTTCATTGGATCCTGTGACTTCTGGTTGCTCCTCCTGTAGGCGTTCTGCCACAACAGCTTCCGTTGTTCCTTCTGGATCTCCCCGCTGCACCAATGTCATCCGTCTATGCTGCTTAGAACTGCCAACCTGGACCAAATGCCTTGAGGATCCAGCACTCCAGGTGAGAAATATAACTCAGTTAGTCTGTACATTCTACACTTGTGCCTCCAGTTCATTAAGTTAGCCCATGAAACAGTTCTGCTAAGGCTTTCACTTGCCATTTTCCACAGCAGCTCTACCACCAAAGTATCTCACTGACTGGCCAATGTGATCTGAAATCAGACATGCCTGAGTTTGGGTGTGGAGCATAGGTCGCTTTCTTAATATAAGTCTATGGAATCTCATTTTGGTTCTTATACCCTAATAGTGTGAGCCAGCAAAGCTGAAGATCACTGAAATGGGACACCAGTGTTATAGGCTTACCTGGTGAGGTAGATCCTCAAAACCATAGGTCTGGAGGTCTGGGTAGTAAGCAATAGTGCATCATAGCTGGTTTTGACCAATCACACATAACTCAGTGAGTACCAGGGCAGGCTATGCAGGACAACAGAGAAGCAAGCAAAGTAGGTAGCACAGATTTAGCAGAGACACGGGTGTGTGCATATACACAGGAAAATTATTATTATTATTTATTATTATAGCGCCATTTATTCCATAGCTCTTTACATGTGAGGAGGGGTGAGCATAATAAAAACAAGTACAATAATCTTGATCAATACAAGTCACAACTGGTACAGGAGGAGAGAGGACCCTGCCCGCGAAGGCTCACAATCTACAAGGGATGGGTGAGGATAGAGCTGGTCTGTCGGTGGTTACTGCAGGTTATAGGCTTGTCGGAAGAGGTGGGTCTTCAGGTTCTTTTTGAAGGTTTCCACAGTAGGCGAGAGTCTGATGTGTTGGGGTAGAGGGTTCCAGAGTAGGGGTGATACACGAGAGCAAACTTGTATGCGATTGTGGGAAGAGGAGAGGGGAGTAGAGAAGGAGATCTTGTGAGGATTGGAGGTTGCGTGCAGGTAAGTGCCAGGAGGTTAACTGGAATCTTCTGGCAAACAAGCAGTTAAACACATGAATGGAGTCTGGTATCTTCCAATAGGTCAATTGTTAAATACAGGAGTAATAGAGAAGTAAATGATGCTGTCTGTTATGTTCTAGTAGGGCAATGGTTTCTAGCAAGGTATATACACCATGTTCCAAATTATTATGCAAATTATATTTTTCTCAGATTTTCCTAAATGGTTGGCGCAAATGACAGTCAGTCAAATAAAAGTCATCACAATGCACTGTTCCAATTTGTTATGCACAGTAGAATTTCTATACATTTAATATGTTTTAAAGAATTGAAAATGCTCATTTGTGGAATTTGCAGCATTAGGAGGTCACATTCACTGAACAAGACAGGGGTGTATTATGTGCAGACACTGACAGGGAGGGAGTACCTATCTGAAACACCTATGATCACGTATAGGAGAGGGAGATCTCTAAAGGACCAACTAGTGCATAGCACTTTTACTCCCCCCCTGAAGAAAGGTACGTACATGGCTAGAAAGAAGACAACTAGGTACATTCCGCTGTGGCGGGTGCTCTTTCTGTGGCTATTTGGCTACTGGTAACCGCTTCTCAAGTGCTAGTACAGGACAGATCTTCGAAAGCAGACACTTTGCAAATTGCAAAACTAGCAGAGTGATTTATTTATTTAGCTGTACTTGCCCAGTAAATTATGTTGGAAAAACGAGAAGAGAGCTCCGCAGGAGAATAGGTGATCATTTGGGTGACATAAAACATGATACCCCAATTTCTCGACATGTACGGTCTGTACATCAGGGTGATTTGAAATCTTTTTCATTTTGTGTCGTGGAGGTGGTGGAGGTGGTGACCCCCTCTATTCGAGGAGGTGATTGGGATCTTAGAATTCTGCAAAAAGAACTGAAATGGATCCATAGATTGGATACGGTATCCCCGGCGGGACTGAACGAACAAATGAACTTTGGCTGTTACCTATGACTCTGTATACATATAGGTTGAGAGATAAGTGGTGATGAAAAACCTGTCGTATCGACCCTAATGGGTCAGATGTATATACTATCGGTCCATACTATGGACAAATAATTTCGCTGATACCTGTCATATTATGATGGTTGTTATTTTTTCTGAGAGTGCATTATGAGCTAATTTGTATGTTCTAATGGGCCTCAGACAAATATCGGATGAAGAAGAGTGGAATAGTCTATCCACTAGAATATGCTAATGAGTGGCAGATTTACGTTGGCGAATCTTAAATATATATAGCACATCTAAGTTTGATTCATTATTGAGTATTTCTTTTTTAAAGGCTATATTTATTAGCTAACTCGACTCTAAATTTACTAGAGATGTGTTGCCATTATAATTATAAAGGCATTAGAACTCTTTTATCATACGTGTACCAATTGTATGATCTGAGTCTATGCATCGCTGCTTCTCGTTGCAACTGCACAGGCGCATATACCGTTTGGTTGTATTTGATAGCCTTGACACTATAGCGCAAGCGCGACTGTGGTCTTCCTGACGCGTGCGCACATTATATCAGAGTACCGGTGTCCCCATATTCGGGGATGGCTGCAGGGCTAAGTAACTATTGACGCCTGTGCAGTGTTGCGCATTTTAAACTATGCAGGCGGCATGTGTCCCTTTTGATCGTATTCAATGCTAGGGCACATGCGTGTATGTTGGGACCTTGGCGCCTGCGCACATTGCGCAAGTAGTCCGGACATCAGGTGACTGGTGCACATCGATGTCTTTACATCTTTGGGCGCATGCGCGGTTGAGAAGAAATCGGCGCCTGCGCAGTGTCGCCGACCCATTGGGCGGCAGCACACTATGATGACGCCAGTGCGTCCTTAACAGGTGGTGGTTACGTCACAGGGACATGGATCTAGAAGCGCCGGAAGTGAGGATGGCGTCCTAAGTGTCCAGGTGATATGAGCGCAGTGATGATTTAGAGCCCATATAATGCACAAGATTTAGCACTTGTCTGTAAGCGCTACAAGGATAGGGGATCGGCCCGGTGGTGCAGCTATCTACATTGTTGACATGCTGAATTTGTACACAAGCTAAGTAACCCTTTATTATCTGAATGTACTCCTGATGAACCTCTTTGAATTAGAAGGGGAGAAACGCGTTGAGTTTAAGGGGATATAATTTCTGCATAAAAACATAATGTGGTTTAGAATTTTTGGTCTGCACTGGGGTTGCAAAAAATAACTATGTCATTAATTAATGGGTTAAATTATGGCTGCTTAGGCATTTATTATAAGTGTAATGCTGTAGTGTGGCACTGAAATATTAGAAGGTGGCATGGGATATGTTTGAAATTACTACAAATACATTTCCCTATTAGCATAACAACATTTTGAAACCCTATTATATGTGGAAACAGACCAGAACTACATATGTGTTTAGTCCTATCTTTGACTGAGCATCCCTATCTGCCGTTGTGTTGTTTTTTTCTGGCTAGAAACGGTATATGCAAGGAGCAAAGGGACACAGATCACCAAGTCAGTTGAGAACCCTAGTTCTAGCTAGATATTTATACTGACATATTCATGTCCTTCCAAGCTATCCACATTTACACAGTGTATATGTGACACATTTCTTTCCCTGTCCTATTAGGGCGTTATAGGGATAGTAGGGACAGCCGGCGAGGAGCGGGGGCGCCACGGTGTAGGTAAATAGGGTGCCAACCTCCGCAGGCAGGTAGGGGGCACCTAGAGAGCGTAGGGCTTGGCACTGTTCCGGCCTTTCCTGTAGTACGCTTGTATTGATTGGTGATGGTTTTGTCAAGTGCACACGTATGTTTTTAATACAGTATATTAAATAAAGGTTAATTTTTATGGTAATTTTGAAAATTGCTTCTTGGGGATTTTTCTGCGAGTGTAACCTTTGTGAATATGCAACATTTTAGCTATTACAATGGATACTAGATGCTATAACATATGGACTCCATCACCAATATCAATAACCAATCTTTTTTTATTTGTCTTTACATTTTTAGACTAAACCCAACCCCAAACCACTTATTTACGAATATGCATGGAAAATCATGTATTTAGCCTACAATATTTAGACGCTAAATCATGCACATATGCACCAGTATTTCCAAGAATTGGTGGCTGAATAATTTGTTATTACTGTGGCACACGGGCACTAATGAAATATTTAGTGTCATAATCAGAAATATCCACGTGTGATTTATCCACACGTGTAGTATACACAGCTTTTTCAATCTGGTAACCGGCTTATTTCAAGGCCATCTCCACAGTTTCTTTTTTTTAGGTCAATGCACTAAAACGCTTTTTGCCAACATAATAGAAATGAGCATTTAATCAGCTTAAAATTATAAGGTGACCTCCAGATTTTATCAAGTCCTTGAAATTTTTGAGAAATTCACAGAATGACTTTGTATCTTTACATGCAACTTCAAGGGAGAGGGAAGACAGAAGACAATCCACTGCGGGCACAATGACAGGGTCGAAAGGGTTTCGTTTATGAACGTCACATTTCAGAACTTCTTTAACTTTACTGCGGAGTTTCTCAGCCTTTTTGTCATAATCCTCCCTTTAAAAATGCAAAAATATTATCATTTTTACACTGCTGAAATAGGAGCGGATACCAGTACAATATACCATGTCATGCAGAAGACAACCACAGTCTATATCTCTTTTAGATGAGACAGGTGGACTCATATCTCTAGACTCCTTGTGATGACCTCAGTGGAGAGCTCTTCTGAGATTGTCCATATGTTACGTGATTGACGATTTATTCTAGGTACTGTGGTCGAGGTATTACAGGAAGCCCCTCAAACATCTGTCTATGTAATACACAGAAGGTGAAATAAGTATTGAACACGTCACCAAGTTTCTAAGTAAATATATTTCTAAAGGTGCTATTGACGTGAAATTCTCATCAGTTGTAGGTTGTTGGTAACAACCCATTTAATCCATACTGGCAAAGAAATCAAACTATAGATGTCAATACAGTAAGTGATGCGTAATAATGAGATATGATACAGGGAAAAAAGTATTAAACTCATGAAGAACCATGTAGAGTCCTGACACCAGCCGAAATCTATCATTAATAAGAAAGTAATCCTGCCATTTAGTGCAACATAATATTAGTTGGTTCAACTGATGGCCTATAAAAAAAAGTGTCTCATTACCAAGGTACCACACAAGAAACATCTCATGATGGGCAAAGCCAATGAGCTGTCTCAATACCTTTGCAACCTTATTGTTGCAAAATATACTGATGGTATTGGTTACAGAAGAATTTCTATACTACTGAAGGTTCTAGTGAACAATGTTTGGGGCCATAATCTGGAATTGGAAATAACATCATTTCACCATAAACCAACCACGATCTGGTGTTCCCTGCAAGACTTCTGACTGAGGAGTGAAAACTGAATAGAAAATTGGTGAGGTACAGATGTACAGATGGTGCATATATGTTAAGAGGTTCATTAAGTTATAATTTTGACTTTTTATTTCAGAATTTTGATTAATTGTTTCTAAGTTTCTCTCATAGAGAACACAGGAATGCTTGGCCAGGGCGAGAAGGGAGAGACAGCTGTTGGCAGATGAATTGTTTGGCCAACAGCTATCTATTGTGTCTGGAGCGATTAGTACTTGTAAACGAAACCAGTGGTGCAAGTTGTTGCTTTATTTCTTCCTTTTGATTTATTTTTTACTTCATCTCTGTGTGGTCAGATTGGCTGCTGAGTCTTAGCACTAGCCCTGCACCAAACACAGTGCGTACATTGTCAATTTTAATATTCAGAAACTTTTGAGATGTACATAAAATGTTGGCGTAAACTTGTAAGTTTATGTAATTAATTAAATTATTACCCTTTTCCCTCCAACTCACATGCATATTTGATGATGTGAGTCCAGTCAAAAGCATCTGAATCCTTCTTCAGCCATTTTTGGAATTCTGCACGATTTTCTGGAAGCAAACCTGAGACAATGATTTTATCAAACACTTCAGCAGCAGAAACGAGATGATAAATGGAAGCTCCAGTGCCAACATCAAGGAGAGTGTCGCCTCTTACTCCACCTTCCAAGAAAACAAAAATGTAAATATCAGGTGAGAAAAGAATAGGTGGAATCACAAATTGCAGCTACAAACAATTCTACATGAGAGTAAGGGGGTTGCTCACCTTGGTTAATATCAATTTTATTATATGCACTTGTAACGTGGCTTGGGGTGGTAGTTCATTCCTCGACACACTACATGGAAATGGGGGTGTTAACTGGGTGTGGACTTTAGCTGTGATGGGGATACGCCCTTGCAGACTTCAGGGCGCCGTAGTTTTCGGCCAGTCAGGACCAGGTGTTGCAAAGTTCAATGAGGCCATAGTTAATAAATAAACTTATTTTCAATGAACAATAGCTTTTGAGGAAATATGTGTTAGGGCTAGCGGGACGCACAGCATATAGGAAGGAAACAACAAGGTGCATTCGCAGCCCGGGGTCCACAGTGCAGAGATATCTGCTGCAAAGTAATTGGCAGCACTATATGGTGGTATAAACGAACTCTGTTAACTTCACAGAATCGCAAAGATATGAAAACGCAGTGCCCTGTTAACCTCACAGAGGATCACAGCTACCTAACTGAGCAAAGCAAAGTGTGGTCATGCAGTCAGCATAGCACTCAAACAACTCCTCACCAGAGGTGCTGGTATTCTAGGGGCTTATTTCAGCCGGGCCCTGAATCCAAGCATACAAAACTCCTCACCGGAGGTGCTGGTATTCTAGGGGCTTATTTCAGCCAATCCTAACCACATGCAGACATGACCACCAAGTAGCAAAGCTCATAACACAGGTTGATACTAGCGCATGGCTGTGCGTTAATGCAAGCCTTTTATAGCTGCAGCAGACAAGGACCTTCCTAATGGTCCAATGGGAGCTGCTACAGGGCCTGAGCGTGTGACCCCCAACCTCCAAAGAGAGGTCCTCCCGTGGGCATGCTCACTGTGTGCAGAGCAGGACTTAGTCCCAGAAAAGCCTGCTCACTGCTGACCAGTGCAGGCTGCAACAGCAGAGCCTGGAAATGCAGCAGTAACCTTTTGCACAGTATCAGACTGAGTGAGATGCTGGGACCGACGTCTCCGCTGAGCAGGCTCCACTGCAGCTGATGTAGAATGGGAGACCGCAGCAGACATGGTTCGAGATTCCCCCTGTGCAGCGGCGGGATCTCGACTCCTAACATTACTCCCCTCCTACGGCCCCCCTCCTTGGGCCTCGCTACGCTCAAAGGCTGCAATGAGCAGTGGAGCCCGAATGTGCGCCACAGGTTCCCAGGTTCTGTCCTCTGGGCCGTGACCCTTCCAGTCCACCAGATAATATTTCTTGCAACGTATCACCTTGCACCCCACAATAGCATTCACCTCAAACTCATCTATGGATGAACCCGATGTCCCGGCAGATGACTTGGAAAACCAGGACAAATAGACGGGCTTTAAGAGAGAAACGTGAAAGGTGTCGGTGATACCAAGGTGCGGAGGAATAGCCAAACGGTAGACCACAGGGTTGACCTGTCCCAGAACCTTGAAAGGACCAATGTAGCGAGGCGCAGACTTAGTGGACTCAACTCGCAGCCTGATGTTACGGGTGGAGAGCCACACTAAGTCGCCAGGAGCAAAGGTCGGAGCGGGGTGCCGGTGTGCATCAGCAGACACCCTCATTCTCTCCTTGGAGGCCCGGATGGCATCCTGTGTGCAGTCCCAAATGTCACGTGCCTCCACCGCCCAGTCTGCAACCCTAGAATCGGTGGATGACACGGGAATGGGCACAGGGACACGCGGATGCTGGCCGTAATTAAGGAGAAATGGAGTCTTCCCGGTAGAGTCGGCTATAGCGTTGTTCAAGGCAAATTCTGCCCAAGGTAGCAAAGATGCCCAGTCATCCTGCCTGGCAGAGACAAAATGTCGCAAGTATGTGACCAGAGTCTGGTTGGCCCTCTCTACCAACCCATTCATCTCTGGATGGTATGCAGAAAAGAGATTCAGCTCAATCCTGAGTAAATGACAGAGCTCTCTCCAAAACCGAGACGCAAACTGAAGACCTCGGTCACTGACAATTTTGTCAGGCATGCCATATAGATGGAAAACATGTTTGACAAACGCCGCCGCTAAAGCCCGTGCAGAAGGTAACCGTGGAAGCGGAACCAAGTGCACTATCTTAGAAAAATGGTTGGTGACTACCCAGATAACTGTACAGCTATGAGACTTCGGTAAGCCTACCACGAAGTCCATCCCAACCATCTCCCAGGGCCTGTCTGCCACCGGCAGAGGGTAAAGTAGCCCAGCAGGCCATTGCCAAGGAGACCGATTCTTAGCGCAGGAGACACATTCCCGCATATAGTCCCTGACGTCATGGGCCATATGTGGCCACCATTACGTCCTTGCCAAGAGCTCAGATGTCCTCTTGGTCCCAAAATGTCCACCCACCCTGGACTAGTGAGCCCAAGAGAGTACCTCTAGTCGAAAATTAGATGGAACAAAAGTATTGCCTGGGGGCACAGACTCTAGCGAAACCAGAGCCACAGTTCTCAAGCTCTCTTAAAGGACAATAAGCCGAGGCTCCTCCTCCTCTGATGACACTACAGAGCGAGAGAGCGTCAGCACGAATGTTCTTCTCCCCGGAAAAAAAATGGAGGGTGAAATTGAACCAGGAGAAGAACAGGGACCATCTAGCCTGGTGAGAATTTAGCCGCTGGGCTGTCTGTAAATACACCAAGTTCTTGTGGTCTGTGAACACTTGGAAGGGAAAACGAGCTCCCTCCAGATGATGTCTCCACTCTGAGAAAGCCAACTTCATGGCTAGCAACTCCCTGTCCCCGATGGAATAATTCCTCTCCGCTGGTGAAAAGGTCTTGGAGAAGAATAAGCAAGGATGCTTCCGACCTTGAGCATCCTTTTGGAAGAGAACTGCTCCAGCATCAATGGATGAGGCATCCACGTCCATAATAAATGGCTTATCTACATCGGGGTGATGTAGGATGCGAGCGCTAGCGAAGTGTGACTTAATTGAGAGAAAGGCATTGGAGACCTCCTCCAACCACAACTTGGGATTTGCTCCCTTCTTGGTGGAGCTACCAAAGTTGAGAAGTGGGGAATAAACTGGCGATAGTAATTAATGAACCCCATAAAGCGCTGCACCGCTTTGAGAGAATCGGGTTCCTGCCAGTCCATCACAGCCTGTAGCTTGGCAGGTTCCATAGCCAATCCCTGGGCAGAGATGATATAACCAAGGAAAGGAAAGGACTCCTGCTCAAACACACACTTCACTGACTTGGCATAGAGGGAGTTAGCCTGTAGGAGGTTGAAGACCTTGCAAACATCTCTCCGGTGGGAGTCAATATCTGGAGAGTAGATGAGAATATCATCCAGATAAACTACGGCCGAGGTGGAGAGCATATCCCGGAAGATGTCGTTTACAAAGTCTTGGAAAACGGCTGGGGCATTACAAAGCCTGAAGGGCATCACCAGATATTCATAGTGCCCATCCCTGGTGTTAAAAGCCGTCTTCCATCCGTCCTCCTCATGGATGCAAATCAGGTTGTAAGCACCCAGCTGATCTAATTAGAAAATACCCTTGCTCCCCGTAGCCTATCAAAAAGCTCAGATATCAGGGGTAATGGGTACTCATTCTTAACGGTGATGGCGTTAAGACCCCTGTAGTCTATGCATGGATGCAGTTCTCCACTCTTCTTCTGTATGAAGAAGAACCTAGCCCCTGCAGGGCACACTGACTTCCTAATGAATCCTCTTGCCAGATTCTCTCAGATATACTGGGACATTGCCTCCGTGTCCGGAAGAGATAACGGATAGACTCGACCCCGGGGTGGCTCTGCACCAGGCAAGAGGTCAATAGGAGAGTCATAGGGGCGGTGAGGTGGAAGGGTCTCTGCATCCCTTTTGGAGAACACGTCTGTGTAGGACCAATAGTGCTTGGGAAGAGATTAAAGATCTGCAGGTACCTCAGTTGCAGCAACCTGAATGCACTCCCTCTGACATCTACCCTCACAAGATTTCCGCCATCCCAGAGTTCTCCCTGAGGACCACTCTAAATGAGGAGAGTGGTAGCGTAACCATGGTATCCCCAACAGGACCTCATCAATTCCCTCAGGAATGACAAGTAGGGAAATAATCTCCTGATGAGATGGAGACATGGAGAGAATGAATGGAATGGTTTGGTGTGTAATCTGTGAGGGTAGTGTCGACCCATTTACCACTCGAATGGTCACAGGTTTGGCAAGCATAACCAGGGGTATTGTGTGACGCTGGACGAAAGCAGATGGCATAAAGTTGCCTTCCGCCCCGGAGTCCACGCAAAGCTCTACCATAAGAGTGGATGAGCCTATAGTAATTGTCCCCTTGAAGGACAATTTAGAGGAAAATGTCTCCGTGTCTAGTGTACCACCTCCAACTACCATTAGACGCTGACGTTCCCCCGACCACTGAGAACACCTGGAGGCCAGATGTCCTGACTGCCGGCAAATAAGACAGACCTTAAGTGCACAAGCGGACCGGGACTTGGATCCTTCTCGTGACACCCCTATGGCCTCATGTGACTCGGACGCCTGGACCAGAGATTCCAGAGGTTTGGCGAAGGTGGGAGCCAACTGAAACCTCTGCCTACACTGGGCTCGCTCCAACCTTCGCTCGTGAAAATGAAGGTAGATGCGAGTTGATATAGCTATGAGCTCCTCCAGTGTGGCAGGAATCTCCCTAGTGGCCAAAGCGTCCTTCACATGGTCAGCCAGCCTCCTCCAAAATACCGGGATCAGAGCTTTATCCGGCCACTCCAGCTCAGAGGCTAGAGTCAGGAAACAGATGGCAAAATGGCTAACCATGGACGACCACTGAGTCAATGCCAGCAGTTGGAGCGCCGTATCATGGGTGACTTGAGGTCCTAAAAAGACCTGTTTCAGAGTGCTCAAGAACCGAGAAGCACTCTGTACCACATGATCGTCGCGCTCCCACAGCAGCGTAGCCTACTCCAACGCCCGGTCCGACAGAAGAGAGATTATAAATCCAACCCTTGCCCGCTCTGTAGGAAAACGTGCAGCCAGAAGCTCGAAGTGTATACCGCACTGGCTCACGAAACACCTACAGGTTTTACTGTCACCAGAGTATTTCTCTGTTAGCGGGAGATGGGATAAAGTCGGAACAGAGGTGGCAGTGGACAAAGTTGCTGCAGCTGAGGTTGCATGCTCGAGATTCGCCAACCTGCCCTCCAGCTGCTGGATGTACCCCTGCAATCGCTGTTTGTCTGCCATTACTTAGCCAGACCCTGGCGCTAGTGTACTGTTAGGGCTAGCGTACTGCACCGAGTATAGGAAGGAAACAACAAGAGGCGTTCGCAGCCCGGGGTCCACTGTGCAGAGATATCTGCTGCAAAGTAATTGACGGCACTATATGCCGGTATAAGCGAACTCTGTTAACTTCACAGAATCGCAAAGATATGAAAACGCTGTGCCCTGTTAACCTCACAGAGGATCACAGCTACCTAACTGAGCAAAGCAAAGAGTGGTCATGCAGTCAGCATAGCACACAAACTCCTCACCAGAGGTGCTGGTATTCTAGGGGCTTATTTCAGCTGGGCCCTGAATTCAAGCATACAAAACTCCTCACCGGAGGTGCCGATATTCTAGGGGCTTATTTCAGCCAATCCTAACCACATGCAGACATGACCACCAAGTAGCAAAGCTCATAACACACGTTGATACTAGCGCATGGCCTTGCAGCCATGCGAACCTTTTATAGCTGCAGCAGACAAGGACCGTCCTAATGGTCCAATGGGAGCTGCTACAGGGCCTGAGCGTGTGACCCCCGACCTCCAAAGAGAGGTCCTCCCGTGGGCATGCTCAGTGTGTGCAGAGCAGGACTTAGTCCCAGAAAAGCCTGCTCGTTGCTGACCAGTGCAGGCTACAACAGCAGAGCCTGGAAAGGCAGCAGTAACCCTTTGCACAGTATCTGACTGAGTGAGACGCTGGGACTGACGTCTCCGCTGAGCAGGCTCCACTGCGGCTGATGTAGAATGGCAGACTGCAGCAGACATGGTTCGAGATTCCCCCTGTGCAGCTGCGGGAACTCGACTCCTAACACTATGTACAGCAGATAAGCAGGCATTCATCTTCATGGACGTTTCTGGTATTACATGGAACATTATCACACACCTCTTCCTCCCTTTCCTTGAGTCATTCTCGTTTTCCACTTCACTTAGCTTTATTCTTCCTCAAGACAACCTAGCACACTATCCCAGGAGCTTCATCATCCCAAATAACGGCACTACAGTGCAGCAATTAAGAGTCCTCTATTTCCACCCGTTCCATGTCCTTTTCCTCTTAGGGGAGTTTTCAATGCCAATATGACCATGACTTAGCATCTGCTTTATTGGCACCTCTGGACCATCACACGGGACATTTCCTCTCTGTCCTATTACCTGACTGACAGACAACTCGTCCCGTCTCCCGTCCTTCTTGGCTTCCATGCCCCAGGTCTCGTCTGATTTTTCCTACTCTTGCACTGATTAGAAGCACTTCATCTTCATGTTAAATGGTGTAAGTTTATTTTAGCAGTGCAGGGGTTAATCTGCTCAGTTGAGAACTCCTGGAAGCTTTCCTGCATTAAGGCTCTCAGCTGTTCACTGTTAGCAGCTCTCATCTACTATATAATTCGGGTCCTGGCTAGCACTCATTGTCAGAGCAGCTTATGCTGCATGACTGAAGATAGTTGATGGTTGTTATTGCAAAAGGTCTTTGGTGGATTTATCTGAGACTGTTGCTAGGCTTTTTGTGTGTTATAATTCCCTTCCTTCTCCTACTTTGGTTTAACTCCATCCTCTATTCCCTGGTGCATTCCTCTGTTGTATGTGTGAATATATTTGTATGATTGTTATTTTTCATTACCCCTGTTACCTTTGCCCGAACAGAAGGTCTTCAATACGGATGCCAAACTTTACTGTTTGTGTTCGCTCATCTCCATTCATTGGAGTAACTATAGTACAATGGGCTCCAGTGCAAAATTTGGACCTTGGCAGCCACCTATACATTGTTCATATGTATTACCCTATAAAGACAGTTCTATAAAAATATACCTGTCCCCCCATAATGACATAATATCCCCCATCCTATGTGATCCATCCTGGTCCCATTCCTGGTATGATGTTCTACATTCTCAGCCGCTTCCGGCAATAATCTCCCCCATCCTGTGCACTTTCCAGTAATAATGTTCCTCATCCTAAACCTTTTTACAGTAATAATGTCCAGCATCCTGAGCTCCTTCCATTAATACTATTCATCATAATCTGCCCAATTCAGTAATAATATTCAACATTCTGAGTCCCTTCCTACTACTATGTCCTCTATCAGGGGTGGATTAAGGGTAGCCAGGGCCCCGGGCTGTTCACACACTGTGGGCCCCCCCGGTCATGTGACTCTCGTGTCCGCCACCCAGGGGGGGCATTGTACCCTGGTCTGTGTCCTGTGTAGCCACCCGGTGGGGCTTAGTACCCTGGCCTATGTCCTTGTGTAGCCACCCAGCGGGGCTTTGTACCCTGGCCTATGTCCGCCACCCAGAGAGGCGTCGTACCCTGGCTTGTGTCCATGTCTCTATGCCTTGTCCTGTTCCTGACTTTGTCTTAGCCTAGTTGTGTTCCTGAATTCGTTTATATCCCTGTCTTGGTTTCCTTTCCCTGCTGTGCGTACTGTGTGTTGCTTTTGCCTCTGCTCTCTGCGACCTTGCTTTGCTCCTTGCTCTGCATTCTGTGACCTTGCTCTGAACTCTGTGGCTTTGCTTTCAGCTCTGCTCTCTGTAGCTTTGCTCTGCTCTGCACTCTGACCTTGCTCTGCACTCTGTGGCTTTGCTCTGCGGCTCCGCTCAGCTCTCGCTGTGCGACTCCGCTCTTTGTGGTTCTACCTGGCACCACCCCTTGCGGTTCTCCGTCTCCTGCTCTTGGCTCTGCCTCCTGCGTTTCTGCATGTGGCTCCGCTTCCTGCTATTGGCTCCGCCTCCTGCATTTCTGCACTTGGCTCCTCCTCCTGGCTCCGCCTCCTGTGTCTCTGTTCTTGGCTTTAGCTCGTGTGCTTTCGCTCTGCAACCCCTTGTTGCCACAGCGTCTTCATCGACCCTAACGCTCCACCCTATGCAGTGACTCCATGCACACCAGTAAATCAACCAAAGAATGGTTGAAAAGGAGTAATATTTGTGGTTTGGAATGGCAAAGTCAAAAGTCCTTCCCTTAGCCCTATTGAGATGCTGTGACATGATCTGAAGAGGGCTATACATGGAATTCATTCTTGAAATATTGAGAAAGTGAAACAATAGCAGGGAAGAATGGTGCAAAAATCCTCCTTATTATAGAGCAAATCTTATTAGCTGCTTCTGGAAATATTTGGAGAAGACCGCTACTAACGGGAGATATTGAGATTAAGGCTCCACTTACTTTTTCACTTGATGTGCCAAATAAAAGTCATGAATGATTGAACGGTTTGTGATTTTAATTAAATAGACAGTCTATAATTGCAACTTCGATAACAATCAGACACATTAGCAACCAATGAGATCATTCCAAAAGGTTCACTTACTTTTATTCCACATCTATTTTTTATCAATGTAGCATAATATGTTTACATTTCAAAGTAATGCTGAAGAATTTGGTACTACTTTGGTTTTCGGGCATGAATAAAATATATACCTTCATAATCAGCAACATGCATCATTGTTTTATCCACACGTGGAGTAAACACAGCTTTTTCAATCTGGTAACCGGCCCCTTTGAAGGCCATCTCCAGATTTTCCTTTTTTGAGGACAATACACTAATCCGTTTGTCACCAACATGATAAAAAGTAGCATTTAAACCACTTAGAATTAGAAGGTGACCTCCGGGTTTTATCAAGTCCATAAAATTTTTCAGAACTTCGCAGTATGACTTTAAGTCCTTACACGGAGTTTCGAGACAGAGACAAGACAGGAGACAATCCACTGGTGGTACAACGACAGGGTCGAAAGGGTTTCTCTTAAGAGCATCACATTTCAGGTATTCTTTCACCTTACTGCGGAGTTTCTCTGCCTTTTTTTCTTCGGAATCTCCCCTTTAAAACATGTAAGAATATTATTTCACTTATTGATATGCTAATGAAAAGTAGACAACTGACAACTAGATGCCAGACAATATGGACACCATACAGTAATACACATTGCCCTTGAAGCACATGGGCGAAACGTACGTCTGGGCATTTGCAGTGGTGTCAGTGACCTGGCATTTGATATTATGGGTAAGCACTGAGCATTTAACATCGTCACTTGTAAGACCCAATTGATTCATCCATGTACCCTTGCAATACACTAGAGATACATTCTTGAAGTGTTCACTGGCAACTATATTGTTTTTGGGTGACCAGCACCTTTTTGTCTGATGTGACACCATTGCCTTATATTATCTTTTGACTTGCCACCACTGCATCTTTCTATACTTGATATATTCTCTTTGTTTTTAGCCTCATGAATATGTCCTTTATTTTTGTGATATATGGTTTTTAACCTATGTGCAATAAACTTTATTGATTTTACTTTTTGTGTTATTGGTTTATGGATAATTGGTATCCATCTCTAGGTCATATATAGTAATTGTGGGTTTTCTTCTTCGATCCGCCACAGTGACTCTAAATGGAGAGCTATTCGAAAAGAATGACTTTCCCTTTGTTGGATGGGAGACGGTAATGTATTACATGGATAACTGTTCATTTGAATGCTACTACTACATTTCCTCTGCAGCAGTTACAATAGAAGGGTCATCTGGTCTCTGTCCTGACATGGCAGTTTGACTGCTTCTCTAATTAGTGCTCACTTTGCTTGGGATGTCAGTTTAGGTGGATGTCTTGACAGGTTTGAAGTTGTGCGTACTATTTCCATTTTTGGATGATGGATTGAGCAGTTTTCCATGAGATGTTCAGAACTTGTAAAAGTTCTGAAACCCTGATGAAGGGGAACCGTGTGTATTCCCCAAAACGCGTTGGTAACTCTTTTGGCCATTCGTGCATTCCGTAGTGCTGTGATGTTACACGCCGGCCAGCCTCTGACGGTCATTTTTTTTATTGCCGCGCAACCAGTGACGCCACTGGCCCGGGCTCCCCTGGCTCTTGATCTCTTGAAGCTCTGTTTACCCATCGCCATCTGCAGCCCCAGCAGAAGAACGAGGAACAGGTACTCAGCAGGTCAGTCGCCGCTGTAGCTGCATTTTTTTTTTCTTCAACATGTGATCAGTCTTCTGCTGTTGTTGATTTTGTTGTACAAGGCCTTTTTTGTTGCCTGGTTCTGTCACAAGACATTTGTAATGCATTGCACTGCCATCAGCCTTGAGATTTATCGCAGTACACAAGTTGTTTGCACGGTTTATATAGATTTTTTGTGATGTGAATGCATTCATTGGAGTTGTTTGCTCATCATTTAGGGACAATTATATGAGCAGTTTGCAGTACAGTGTGTGGGATTAACTAGACACGGCTGGCAGCTGTTTTAATTTGGATATTAAGCTTGCTATTGTGCACAGTTTAACATGACATTGGCTTTCTACTTGTTATATTGAACATTATTGTTATAGTTAAATTATTGATAAGGTATCTTTCAACGTTATATATTCATTAGGTGACCATTATAAGAATTAGCATAGCGAACCATTTGATTTTAGTAGTTAGTATTTTGCATATGAGATTTTTCACACTGGATCCTGAGTTTTGCCAGCAGCTGTCTATCCTATGTTTTTAATCAAAATCATTTTTTAAGTTTCCCTTGTCATTGAGGGCGCTGGTGTAATTCATATATACTTTTATGTTCAGAACTTGAACTATTTTTTTAATAACCTAACCCTCCTTTACTCTTCTCAGCAACTTTATCCCTGACCTGTCTTGTGTGTTCCTTGTTTTCATGATGCTTTTTGATCCCTAATATTCTGAGGCCGTCACAGAACAGCTGTAGTTATACTGAGAAGAAATTACACCCAGGTGAACTCAGACTACTAATTATATGACTTCTGGAGGCATCTGGTCACTTGGGATTTTGTTTGGGGGCACAAAACTACAAGGGGCTGAATACAAATGCACGTCACAATTTTCAGATATATATTTTTTAAATATTTAGAAAGCTTTTTATCACTACCTTTTGTTATGATAGTGTAGCATCTCACTCAGGAAAATAGTTAACACTAAAAACAGCCACTGACCTTGTTGGTTCCTGTAGAGACTAGAGATACTGACCCTGCAGTCCTTAGTGGTTCCTGCATGAGTTGACATAGCCCTAACCACAGACTAGACTATGACAACTCGGACCTATGCTGCCTAAAAGGACATCAAGCACTATACGTTCCTCTTAAAGAACCAGAGGGAAGAGCAGAGTGTAAATTACCTAAAAGGACTAGAATAAAAGGACTAGAAATAGGAAAAACCCAATGTGGCTAAACAAAGAAGTAAGACAGGCAATTAACAGTAAAAAGAAAGCATTTGCACTACTAAAGCAGGATGGCACCATTGAAGCTCTAAAAAACTATAGGGAGAAAAATACTTTATCTAAAAAACTAATTAAAGTTGCCAAAAAGGAAACAGAGAAGCACATTGCTAAGGAGAGTAAAACTAATCCCAAACTGTTCTTCAACTATATCAATAGTAAAAGAATAAAAACTGAAAATGTAGGCCCCTTAAAAAATAGTGAGGAAAGAATGGTTGTAGATGACGAGGAAAAAGCTAACATATTAAACACCTTCTTCTCCACGGTATTCACGGTGGAAAATGAAATGCTAGGTGAAATCCCAAGAAACAATGAAAACCCTATATTAAGGGTCACCAATCTAACCCAAGAAGAGGTGCGAAACCGGCTAAATAAGATTAAAATAGATAAATCTCCGGGTCCGGATGGCATACACCCACGAGTACTAAGAGAACTAAGTAATGTAATAGATAAACCATTATTTCTTATTTTTAGTGACTCTATAGCGACAGGGTCTGTTCCGCAGGATTGGCGCATAGCAAATGTGGTGCCAATATTCAAAAAGGGCTCTAAAAGTGAACCTGGAAATTATAGGCCAGTAAGTCTAACCTCTATTGTTGGTAAAATATTTGAAGGGTTTCTGAGGGATGTTATTCTGGATTATCTCAATGAGAATAACTGTTTAACTCCATATCAGCATGGGTTTATGAGAAATCGCTCCTGTCAAACCAATCTAATCAGTTTTTATGAAGAGGTAAGCTATAGACTGGACCACGGTGAGTCATTGGACGTGGTATATCTCGATTTTTCCAAAGCGTTTGATACCGTGCCGCACAAGAGGTTGGTACACAAAATGAGAATGCTTGGTCTGGGGGAAAATGTGTGTAAATGGGTTAGTAACTGGCTTAGTGATAGAAAGCAGAGGGTGGTTATAAATGGTATAGTCTCTAACTGGGTCGCTGTGACCAGTGGGGTACCGCAGGGGTCAGTATTGGGACCTGTTCTCTTCAACATATTCATTAATGATCTGGTAGAAGGTTTACACAGTAAAATATCGATATTTGCAGATGATACAAAACTATGTAAAGCAGTTAATACAAGAGAAGATAGTATTCTGCTACAGATGGATCTGGATAAGTTGGAAACTTGGGCTGAAAGGTGGCAGATGAGGTTTAACAATGATAAATGTAAGGTTATACACATGGGAAGAAGGAATCAATGTCACCATTACACACTGAATGGGAAACCACTGGGTAAATCTGACAGGGAGAAGGACTTGGGGATCCTAGTTAATGATAAACTTACCTGGAGCAGCCAGTGCCAGGCAGCAGCTGCCAAGGCAAACAGGATCATGGGGTGCATTAAAAGAGGTCTGGATACACATGATGAGAGCATTATACTGCCTCTGTACAAATCCCTAGTTAGACCGCACATGGAGTACTGTGTCCAGTTTTGGGCACCGGTGCTCAGGAAGGATATAATGGAACTAGACAGAGTACAAAGGAGGGCAACAAAATTAATAAAGGGGATGGGAGAACTACAATACCCAGATAGATTAGCGAAATTAGGATTATTTAGTCTAGAAAAAAGACGACTGAGGGGCGATCTAATAACCATGTATAAGTATATAAGGGGACAATACAAATATCTCGCTGAGGATCTGTTTATACCAAGGAAGGTGACGGGCACAAGGGGGCATTCTTTGCGTCTGGAGGAGAGAAGGTTTTTCCACCAACATAGAAGAGGATTCTTTACTGTTAGGGCAGTGAGAATCTGGAATTGCTTGCCTGAGGAGGTGGTGATGGCGAACTCAGTCGAGGGGTTCAAGAGAGGCCTGGATGTCTTCCTGGAGCAGAACAATATTGTATCATACAATTATTAGGTTCTGTAGAAGGACGTAGATCTGGGTATTTATTATGATGGAATATAGGCTGAACTGGATGGACAAATGTCTTTTTTCGGCCTTACTAACTATGTTACTATGTTACTATGTTACCTACAGAAGGAAAAGTGTGCTGAAATAGAAAGAGAATCCCAAAGTGAGTAGAACAATCCACAAAATACAAAGTAAAGGATTAAGTACATACTATTAGCAAATATGCAGCCTACTTCCTAAATAGAAAAAGAAGCTAGATGCAGGGTAAGCAACATAAACAGCAAAGCAATAAACCCAGGCTGTCTCTTCACTGACTGGCCTCACCTACAGCACTATGGCTGGACCTCCAAATGAGACCATCACCAGTCGAAAATACCAGCAGGGGAAAAATCTAAAGCTGCTCCCAAAAGATGAAGGGGCAGACAAATGAGTAAATGAAAACACCTGTTACATAACAAAAAATAAAGCAAGTATAACCGAAACTAAACACCCAGAGAAAAGGTGTATCTGCTGTGGTTCGGCGGATAGAGAAGCCGACAAAGCACAGGCTCAAGAGTTCAAACCAAGACGCATGACACCTTTACACTTCACAAATACTTCCTAGTTAGTGTCTGTTTATCACATAAAATCCCAATAAAATACATAAAAGTTTGAGTATAAAGTTGCAAAATATTGAAACGTTCAAGGGGTATGAATACTTTTTCAAGGCAGTGTATGAAGTTGCAGAAAAATTGATTCAAACTTTTTACCTGTTTCCTTCTAGCTCACATACATATTTGATGATGTGAGACCAATCAAAAGCATCTGGATCCTTCTTCAGCCATTTTTCAAATTCAACACGGTTTTGATCAAGTAAGTCTGAAACGATGATTTTATCAAACACTTCACAAGCGGAAAGGAGATGATAAATGGCGGATCCAGTTCCAATATCAAGCAGTGTGTTCCCTCTTACTCCACCTTGCAAAAAAACATTAAAATATCAGGTAAAAAAGGAATATTAGAAATTCCAAATTAAAGCTAGTTCTATGCAAAAGTAAAAGGGATGTTTATCAGGGTTATGCCAATTTTCATTATGTGCATATTTACCAGTTGATTAATTCTATTGTCATTCTGCAGTTTTTTTAATCTGACCTCTAATATGAGCCATTCACTGTAGATTATTTATAGGAGGGGTAGGTTCAGTTTTGGTTGTGTGGGGTCCAAAACTCATTACTAAAGATGAGATAATGATGGTGGGCTATTTCTTAGATTTAACATAGGATGTAGTGGCCATTTGTGGTAGACTGGTTTCCATGACATGAAGAAAGGAAAAAGGGGTTCACAGAGTTCACGTCAAGAACTTTGCTCATAAAAAAGGCAATGCGCTTAGTGGTCCTCAGCATTACGTGAGGCAATGAGCTTTAAGGTTTTATAAAGTTTCACATGAGACTATGGCCTGACTTGAGCAGAGATAGACGATTGGTACGTGTGACAGTTGGTTTTCTCTATCGCACCTTCATCATCACACAGGCATGTAAAAAAAATCTGTTTTCGGGGGTTGAAACCTCTAATGGACACACCTTTAAATTTAGTAAGAATCTCCAGTCGGTTCATTTCTCTTCTGCCTCAGCTGTCTTATGCATCGGGTTATTAAAGTAACCTGGTATGCCCCTTAGATGTCCCCCTTGTAGACCTCTTAAGGTGTCTAACACTTACCTAACCCAGCTCTGCTATTGATGGGCACTGCAATAATTATACGTAGTATGCCATCTGACAAACACTCTTCTGTTGCTCCAACATGTTGTCCACACACTCGGGCTTTTTATCTATTGCTACTCAAGGTGATTACTACTGACTTAACTCTGCTACTACATGGTGTGGAGCGCACACTAGGACCGTGGGGTACTCAGATCCGGGCCGGTTTCTTAAAGGGATGTGTCACATGGCAGTGACTCGGTCCGTGGCCCTTGACGTCCAATAAAAGGGGGGGAAGAGAATTGGGAAATAAAGTCTAATGAGTAGTTTTCGTGATGACATCTATGGTACTCGGCCAGGGATGGCCAACGCTGCGGATGGTGGGGATGATGATATTGCAGAAGAGGTGGTATAGTTCCCCACAGGTAAAACTTAGTCCCCAGGGCTCCCGCTGTGGTTGGTAAGGATGATGGATGGTGAAGTGCACAAAAGAATTAGAGGACACAAGGTTGCAGTCTCTTTACCTTTTACTGGTAGTATGCAGGCACAGTCCAGGGTACCGGTAACAGGTGATGGTGAGGTCTGTGCAGCCTGGAAGCAATTCGGAATCCCCCTAGCCAGGTGGAGTTGGAAGCCTTCCTTACTGTGCTGTGTTTTAAGTTCCTTGCTGTCTGAGACATCACACAAGGTCCTCTCTTTCTCTGTCACTTTTAGGTGGACACTACCCGCATGGCAGGCAACTCGAGCCGTTTTACTGCTGAGCCTTCGGTTGTAATGGTGGACAGGAGATTTGGAATCTCCTGTCCGCTGATTTCTGCTGTGGGGCATACAGTTTCAACCTCGAAATTCCGTCCTCTGGTTTCTCCGCTGATTCTGGAGTGAGCCCACTCGCAGCTCCACTCCAGTTTCTCTCTCCTCCTTTGCCTCTTCTCCTCCCATAGTCTCTTACAATCTGACTAAATCCTGTCAGGAGCTGTAGAACCTCGTGTCTGCATGGCTCCAGCTTTCCTCTTGACTGACTATCCTACTCCTCATTCAGCTAGAATATATATATAGGGAAGCTACACTGAAACCGGGTTCAGAGTTCCCCCTTCTGGCCTGGAGTCAGAACAGTGTTGTATATGCATGTTACCTGTTAAAGGGATCCTCCTCGCTTCCAGGCATGGCACTACCCTCCCCGTGAGGAAGGCAATACCACTGTAACATCCGGCCTCCTGGGGTGTTACAGGTGCACTGCTTTCTATAAGCATGGCTCTGCTGCTTCAAGATGCTTGACTGATGACGCAGCTCTGTTGCTCCAAGGTAGTGTTGCTCTCTTGACTTTGCTTCTCCACATTGCCTAACTGCCATCTCAGCGCTAGTGTTCCAAAGTGCTGCCCACACATTTAGCTCTACTACTGCATGGTACCTGCTCTGATGTTGAAATGAGCTGTCCACATCTTCTGCTTGGCTACAAGGTACCAGTCTTCCATTTTAGCTCTGCTGTTTCCAAGTGCTATTTGCACATTTGATCCTGCTGTACTAAGATGCCTGGCAACATACGTTGACCTGCTGCGCCAAGATGCTGTCTGCACACTCATGTCTGCTTATCCAATGTGCCTGCACCTATTTCTTGATCCACTGATCCACTTTCCGTTCGGTATATCCAGATCTACTGATACCTGGTGCTCCGTGTGCCATCTGGGCTATTAAACTCCTCTGCATCAACACCTCTGATCCGTGCTGCTCACCCTGACCTACAGCTTAGCAAATCCACCTCACCAGGTGATCTATAACATTAGCACCCAGGATGTTTACATGAAAGTGGAAAAGTACTCCAGTAAAGTAGCCATATGATTAATAGCTACACTATAAATGTCAAAATTGAACCTTTCGAGTAATAAACAGTTTCTGAATTTCTCACCTTTGATGAAAGTTTCATATAAATTCTTTATAGCAAATTCCTGAAAGTCTCCAGAAAGGATTCCGCTTTGTGCCATATGGTACGTCTGTAAGTAAACTTTGGGGTCAAATTCATCAATGAACTGTTGCTGGGCGGTAAAAGTAGTAGCCATGATGTTCTGTCCTCAGGATTATCTGCTAGATGCTTCTGAAATGGCCTGTGACACAAATAAATCGTATGTATTTAATCAATTAAATATCGTCATCAGAACACTCGTACTTGAACGGCCCAGCCTCATCTGATTCATCCGCAGATTCGAATAGTGAAAAAAAAAATCACTCATCTGCCACGGCCCATTGAATAACATTGGTCTGAGTGCTGTCTGTATTTTTCATGGATAACACTTGGATCGAATATACGACAGTGTGAACGAGCTCTAAAAGGGGCAGCTTTTGTTTTTTCTGAATGGGGATTATTTTCCTGCCATTCATTAAGATTTATATTCTTTTCCAAGGAACATGAAAGACAGCAGATAAAAGCACTGGACACATCATGATATTATCCACCACTAACCATGGCATCAGAAAAGGTTGATGACGGGCACAGACAAACTTATGAGATGAAAATTTTGACATTTCCATCTATAATTTGGCCAACTGTGCTATACATCTCAGAGGGCTTTCTTGCTTCGCAAAGGTTAAAGATTAACCAATGAACTTTATTCTGAATTTTACAACCTTCCTGGCAAAATGCTCATTTTTCAGGCGGCTAGGAACTCGGACACTCTTAATACTTAACTGTACAGAGTGAAAGGTGATTATACCCTGCTGGAACTCTCTAGAAGACTTTTCTACAGCAACCATGTCGGCTGCACCCATCTTCAATTGTTTACAAGATATATGGAAATTTGCCTGCAGAACCCAAGGTGGTAAAAGGCTTTACTTCTTATAGTCATATTAATACTCTTCTACTATGCTCAGAGAAGTGCCACTCTATCTTCTTTTATTCCCTATGTAGAATATACAGCATAAACATTACAAACCTCTGAGCACTAAGTGCCCTCATCGGGGTGATGTGACATGATGAAAAGTCTGAAGTCATTCCTTGCATTAACTGCCGTTAATATATTTACACAGATGAGTCCTTACTTACCTTTTCTCGTGTCTTGAGATATCCTGAGATGAGTGGAGCGAGGCGTCTAGTGTATGAGTATGAGTATGTAACGAGGTATTTGTATAGTGGTAGATAGGCGTCAACGAACTTTACAGAGAGGTAAAAGTTGACATTGATTAATGGGCTACTTCATACCTATCAGCTTTATGTCAAGATGCAACTCATTACAGTATTGAATCACTTATTACACTTTTCTCCTCCTTTTGCTGGCATCTGGCACCTACCTGGCACAACGACTGCTATTTGGGCATCAAGAAAATCAAGATAATATTTCTGAGTTTGTGTCTTGAAGTTTTCCTGGCTGGGAAGAAGTAGAGATTTAGAGATCTTAATTAGTGATGAATGAATGTGCTGGGATAAGTTGTTATCCGAGCATGTTTGGGTGCTAACCAAGTGACTTTGGCATGCTCGAAAAATATGTTCCAGTTCCCCCAGCTACATGTCTTGTGGCTGTTGAACAGCCACAACACATGTAGGGATTACATGTTTGTTAGGCAGTCGCTGCATGAGTTGCAGCTAACAGTCATGAGACATGTAGCCGTGGGAACTCAGACATGTTTTTCGAGCACGCCGAAGTCGGTTAGCACCTGACCATGCTCCGATATCACCTTATCCCAGCACATTCGCTCATCACTAGTCTTTTTTTTATCTCTGACCTACTACACATTCATAATTGTTTGTCAAAAGTTTTCGAAATTCTAAAACTTTCTGCCCCAGTGAACCCGGGTGCCTGGTGCAAGCTGAGAATATAAAGGCATCGACTTGCTTGGGGAGGCGACTCAAAAACGTGTTTTCCTTGGCAGAAAAGGGCATGTCATTAGGGACAGACCTGGGACAGACATTTGGGTCCCTACGGAAATATGTAACTAGACTTTTCGGAAAGGAAAAATTTTAGTCTAAGACCGTGCTTAGATCGGAAAACCCAGACTGACCGCCAGGTCTCCTGACCTAAGCAAACTGCTTAATTTATGTTTATGAACTAGTTAACTAAGGTTGGATCTTCCAATCTGAGCATGGTCCGTGCTTCATGGATGTATAAAGCCAACTGCTGTAATTAATTTTTCCGAAATGAAGGCAAAATATAGCTACTTTGTTAATTGGCTCTGCTGGTAAAGATGCTTCTAATTTTGAAAGCGTGACGAGGAGGACTGCAATGTGGCATGTGTCTTGTTTGGTGGTCTTGCCCCCCCAAAACACTTTTTTTGGAATCTAGTAATATTCTGTAAGATGGAAAAAAAATTATTGCTGCAAAGAAAGTTTGCCAAAATTTTGACACTGTGTATATATCAAATTAACACGCCCTAATAGTTGTGGTTTTTGGCCACCAAGGATAACTTTAAACTTTGACCTTTTATACCTTTGTGTTTTGTCCTATCTCTTCTCTGAGAATGGGTAGAATTTTTCTTAGATTTTTAATTGTTGCTTTGTTATAAAACAAATAAAACATTTTTAGTAGAACAAGTTACATAGAAAGCAACGAAAATTAACTTATTACAAAGTACTCATAATTGTTTTTTGCAAACAGTTTCACATTTAAAGTATACACCCGTACAACGTCACACCATCCCCCACCTCACAATCTGTCCAGATTTTCTCATGTTTCTGAAGTCATTTTCTAGAAATTTTGAATCATTTACAGCATTTTCTAAAATATAGATTATGAGTTTAATAACTCAATAGTGTACTACAGAAAGAAAAAATAGATAAAAATTTAACTTTCAGAACAAATAAATTACTAAATTTTTTAAGTTTTAATTGACAAAAATCACATTCCCTTTGTTTAGTGTCGTAATCACTATGGTATATTAAAACAGCCTCCTTCTTGATACAGTATACTGTGAGAAACCTATCCTAGAATATTAGTAGGAGAAGAGCCTGTGAGAATGTGCAGAAGAAACTCCACTGCTATCATCTGGCAATAACCTAAACCACAAGCCATCTACATGTCACCGCAGCTGCTCATTATTGGGAAATACAGAATGGACAGCAGTGTGAGCTGCCTCTTCTTACCTCAGCATCCCTTGTATCTCCATTATTAGATAAAATGAATAGGATGGAAAGCATTGTGAACCGTCTCTTCTTACTTTAGTACTCTTGGTATGTTCATTATTAGTTTATATAGACAATATGGGCAGCAGTGTGAGCAGCCTCTTCTTACCTCAGCACCCCTGGTATCACCAGCATAAGTTCAGACAAACAGGGTGGACAGCAGTGTGAACAGCCTCTTCTTACCTCAGCACACCTGGTATCTCCAGTATAAGTTCAGATAGACAGGGTGGACAGCAGTGTGAGCAGCCTCTTCTTAACTCAGCAGCACTCCTGGTATCTCCAGTATTAGATCAGATAGACAGGTTGGACAGCAGTGTGAGCAGCCCCTTCTTACCTCAGCACGCCTGGTATATCCAGTATTAGATCAGATAGACAGAGTGGACAGCAATGTTACCTGCCTCTTCTTACCTCAGCACGCCTGGTATCTCCAGTATTAGATCAGATAGACAGAGTGGACAGCAGTGTGAGCAACCTCTTCTTACCTAAGTACTACTGGTATAACCAGTATAAGGCCAGCTAGACAGAGAGGACAGCAGTGTGAGCAGCCTCTTCGTATCTTAGTACTCCTGGTATCTCCAGTATAAGGCCAGATAGACAGAGTGGACAGCAGTGTGAGTAGCCTCTTCTTAACTCAGCACTCCTGGTATCTCCAGTACTAGATCAGATAGACAGTGTGGACAGCAGTGTGAGCAGCTTCTTTTTACCTCAGTACTCCTGGTATCTCCAGTATTAGATCAGATAGACAGGGTGGACAGCAGTGTGAGCAGCTTCTTTTTACCTCAGTACTCCTGGTATCTCCAGTATTAGATCAGATAAACAGGGTAGATAGCAGTGTGAGCAGCCTCTTCTTACCTAAGTACTCCTGGTATCTCCGTGTATTAGATTAGATAGACAGAGTGGACAGTAGTGTGAGCAGCCTCTTCTTACATCAGTTCTCCTGGCACCTTGAGTATTACTTGACTTTACAAGCCAATAGTAGAATATCCTTTCTTCTGATAGGCAAGTGTGCTATCGTGTTATGCTTAAAAAGGTAATAAAAATACACATTCAAATTTACAGATTTTATGAATTCTTCTCTTTGAATCCCACTGAACAATCTGCACCTTGGTAAACATCTTTTTCCCATGTTAAAATGCTTGGTCAGACTGCATTGAGACTTGATCTGATTGCTGTTAAATACATATAGCATGAACTGGAATATTGGCCACTTGCCATTTTGCTCAACTTGACTGCATAATCACAGTACTGTATTTTTAGCTAAAAGAAGAATGTTCCTCCAGGCATATTGCAAGAACTAGTTGAGTCATATTGGAAGAGTTTAAAACACATACTGTATTACTGTATATTGCAAATACTTTTTTATGTTATGTGGGTTGTGACAAAACACTCAGGGATCGCCTTTGCTGGGGTCAAAGGTCACGTGGTTTGTGCATTGAATCTGAGGCGTACAGCAGGTTTCTGAGCAGGCTGACCTCAGGTCAGGTTTATTAACGTGAAAGCAACATGAACAAAACAAAACATAAAAATAAATCCTAGCCTGTCCGGCACTAACTAAACAAATACGTTACTATCTCAACAACTGGGGGGCTTCTCCCACCCAGCTAACATCATACAGATCTTTGAGCACAGCTCTTCACTCACGTTTGTCTCACACAGGCAGGCAATCTGTGTGCCCCAGGCAGACGCTGGAAACACCCAGCTGGTCATCTTTTATTCCTGCAATCATTAACCCATTAGCACCCTGAAGATACTGAGTGGCCTAATTCACATAGGACAAACACCTGGGCGAGATATACCTGCCTCCATCTACCACACCAGCATGAGTCTTACAGGGTATATAAGTGATAACCCGATTATACACTTCTTCTTCTGATATAACTCCTGCATTGCTACAAGATACTCTGGATCATCTCTCCGCAGTCACTAACCTACCTAAATCTGAATTTGTCATTTTCATTTTTGGTTCCATCATAATTCCCCAGCAGCACGCGGCTGCCTTGGATTTTATTTGACTCAAATCTTTCGTACACTCCCTACATCTCATCACTTGCTCACTCATGTCACCTACACCTCAAAAACATCTCTAGAATTCCACCTTGTGTTAATTTTGACTCTGCAAAAACTCTAACTGTTGGTCTTATTCATTCTCACCTGGACTACTGCAACTTTCTACTAATTTGTCTCCCTCTTACTAAACTCTCCCCTCTCCAATCTATCTTGAATGCAGCAGCCAGGATCATATTCCTGTCCAGGTTGCTATATTGATGCCTTCACCCTGTGCCAGTCGTTACACTGGTTGCCCATTCCCTACAGAATACAATATACACTCATCACTCTCACCCACACATCTCTCCACAGTTCTGTGCCACCCTACATCTCCTCCTTCATGTCTGTCTATCACCTTACCTGTATCCTCCATTCCGCTAATGACATAAGAATAACATTCTCAATAATCCAAACCACCCACTCCTGTCTCCAAGACTTCATGTGTGCTTCACCAATTTTCTGGAATGCACTACCCAGGACATAGACTTATATTCAAAAGTGACCTTCGCCTTGCCCAATAAACACTGGATCAATACGGCAGGTCATAAGCTGCTGGAGATGAGATCTAATATAGTGGAGGCAATAGATGGTGAAGGTGACGGCTGGTAGTTATAAGACTAGGTGCAGGGACTTTAGCTTAGATGCATCATTCTACAGCTGTAATATAAAAAAACACTAGAGTGGTGCTTTAAAGGCCTGTCAAGGATTTACTGCAACAGACAGAAGCCAGAACACCTCTGATTTCTCCTACTCCTGCACTGACCAAAAGCACTTCTCCTTCATATTGAATGGTGCAGGTTTCTTCTAGCAGTGCAAGGGTTAATCTGCTCAGTTGAGAGTTCCAGGAAGCTTTCCTGTATTAAGGCTCTCAGCTGTTCAGTGTTGGCCACTTCCTTCTCCTATATAAACTGGACTCTGGCAGGCAGGCATTGTCAGTGCAAGCTTCATTGCTGCATTTTTCAGGAGTTGGTGGAGTATTGGTTTATGAGAAGGCGTCTGGTGGATTTCTCTAAGACTGTTGCGTGGTTTTGGTTGTGTGCAAATCCTCTGCTTCTCTTACCTGGGTTTTTACCTTCATCCTCCACTCCCCGTGTTTTCCTCTGTTGTTTGTGTGAGTTTATTTGTATGATTGGTATTTTCCTTTATCCCTGTTCATATTACCTTGTTAGTCTGATTGGTCTATTACAGTACACTACTACTCTGATCTTACCTGGGTGGGGGAAGGGAACAGACTGAGTTCGGATTCAGGAGATCAGCAAGGTACGTGGCCCCGACATCTTCACCATTAGATGCAATTCGGGAACAAGTCGTGACAGGCACTCTCCACTACTGAATAACCAATTATGAATGGGCCAGAGAGATAAGAAAAAAATGATACTCACCGCCCAGATAATCGCTGCTCCTTTGTAATTAGTTTTGTGTTCCCACCTCAGTCTCAGTTGGATCATCAACCTGTGGGGGTGACACCTGAGTGCTGCAGATAATCCGCAGCTGTTGATTGACTGCAAAGTTCACATTTTGAGTGGGCTGAATAAAATGAACAGTGTATGTGTCTGCGTGACCAGAAATTGATTATGTATTGAAATAAAATTTGAGTCTGAAATTACCTGACAGGCAAGAATGGACACATACCTTTTAGAATAAAGTGGAGTTTGCACATTCAATAACAAATGGGTCATTTCATGTCAAGATGCAATTAAATTAAAATCTTCAATGCATCACTTATTACACTGGTGTGTCAGAGCATTAACTTTTCCCTTCCATTTGTTGGCAACTGCTGCTTAATATAGATGTTTTGACATCTTCTTAACACCAAAGACCTCAGTGTTCTTGCCTTTTATTGGTTCACTGGTGAACCCCTTATGTATAGTATATTAAAATATTATTTTGAGGCAGTGTCCATATTTTGCACATGGCAGCATAAGGTATCAACTGAAACCCTGATTCCAGTGCTGGTTAACTTATTGGGGTTCATTCTGTACTTTTGATTAATAAAACCCTTTTTCATGTGCTGCAAATCTGCTAGTCTTCTCAAATGCTACTGTTATGTAGTCTGCAATATTAGAGTGCTAGCTATGCATTCCTCTCACCAGTAATTAGAAGTTTTATGCCTATGCACAGTGACACAGAAAGCTGTCAGTGGCACTGGGTGGAACCAGACTGAACCCATCATTGAGATTACTAGCAGAGCTGCAGCAGATAAAATAGTGATTATATGAAAACTACACTGAAAAGTCCAGTAAGTGACACATCTTTAAAATCTGAGGTCTCTGCCCCATTTTTTGAGATTTCCTCAGATTAGGAAGCATAAACCTAGTAACAGATTCCCGTTATGAATCAGATGGGCTGAAAATGATTTCAGCTCTTGAAAACGAGGTAAATTACAAACAACGAGAGCAAGAAGTAATCAAAGAAACTACAACGGGGTAAGCAAATTGCTTTATTCGGCTCTGCAGCTCAAATTCCCAAATGTGAACAGTCTAACTGGCTATAAGGTCCTCTATAAAGGAGAACTTGGGGAGTTCTTCAGGTCTCAAGACCACAATTCATTACTTAGGTCTTGGGCCCTCAAGCATTTCTCAAATGTCCATATGTCCACTACAGTTCTTTTTCTATTTTTTGTATTTTATTTTTCAGAAGTGAAGTCTTAGTGACTCTATAGAGTCACTTGGGGGTCATTGTGGCTATTATGCTGTCTGTAAAGAGTACTGGAATTGTTGTTCGTGGATGCAAGACTCGTAATTAGCTGGTTATTTAATAAAGATGTTCCCATTGTGCAAAATCGTGTGTGTACATGGTAAAGGAGGATGAGTGGTCTTTCATCAGTTTCTAAGTTTTACGGGCATGGACAAAGTATAAACTATCATAATCACTGATGTCCATTCTTGACCTATCGGACCGTGGAGTCACTTTTATTTTTACAGTTCCATACCCGGCCTCGGTAAATGCTTTTTCCAGGTCATCCTTAGTTAAGGACAAACAGGAAAACCATTTCTCCCCAACATGATAGAAGGTGCAGTTCAGAACGCTCTGAATTACAATGTGACCTCCTGGTTTAAGAAGCTCCTTAAACTTTTTCAAAGTATTGGTGAAGGCTTCCAGGTCTTTACATGGGGCTTCTAAGCAGAGGCAGCTAATCAGACAGTCCGCTTCTGGCATGGGCACAGGGTCATACGGCTTCTCGGAAAGAGCATTGCACTTCAACACTTTGGTTACTTTTCTCCTCAACATTTCTTCCTTTTTCTCCCATTCATTACTGTCAAGAGAAGTTATTTGACAGGTCATTAATTACTTGCATTCATTTTATTACTGTTTCGATCAATACACTGAGCTCCGTAGATGTGCAGGTTACACTATGAGTTGCGAACTACTCATGCTCCATTGAGCGTAACTACTTCCAGCCATCCTTCTCGGTACCTGACGTCTGCTTCTGTAAATCATGCTCTTTTATGGAAAACTATTTTGACATAAATAATTGAATAAAGCTTATTGCATTTTATCTTACCCTTTTTTTAATCATAAATGAGCCCCTTGAAAATAAGCAAATAACATGGAGTGGTTAATTTCCCCTACACTGCCCCCACAGGAATAATAAAGTATTACATGATGCCCTTCTTCTGGAACTGTTTAATACACATGCAGTGCTAGCACAGGAATCATTTAAAATTAGGTGATACTTTAGGTGCTTTCTTCATAACATAGAAGTCCACCATGAACCAAAGAAGTCTTTCCAGCTGCTTCTTTCTTGCTTTGTCTGTGTTCAATAAGTAAAAGGAATTAATCTGGTCTTTAACAACTCTAGTACTGACTAGGGCATACATCTTGGGGCAAAGTGTATAATGACGTTGAGTGAAGCCTAGTCAGCACCAGAGGTGCTGAAGACCGGATAGATACTGTCAAGATGAAGACTGATGATCTGTGAAGAGAAGCCCGGAACTGTAAGATCCGGATAGGGAACTGCTTGGAATGGTGGTCAGATCATAACAAGGCACATTTTATTTGCATAGAATAAATGTTATGCAATTTTAATTTACCTGCCGAATTCAGGTAAATCTGCCGAATTCTAATTTCGGCAGTTTCGCTCATTCTTAAAAGAAACCTATCAGCATAATTTTCATACAGTATATAAGCAATTTTATGATTGTATATACACTTGTCCTCAAATAAAAATGATATCTTTTTTGTAAAGATCCGATATGCCCGTCATGAGAAACCAAATTTAGAAGTCATATGCAAATCATCCAGGAAACGCATCGGAAGAAAGACCAGAGAAATATAATATTTCTCATAATGGGCTTATCAGTTTTGTATAAAAAACGTATAATTTTATTGGAGGTCCAATCTATGTAAAAACATGTTCATCGATTACCTTTAAAGGGGTTGTTAATCTAAATATTGAAGTTGTAAAACCATTTGATATATTATGTAGGCAGTGCCAAACTTAGAAGATGATCAATGGGTAGAAAAATGCCTCATTATACCCCAATCCATAAACTAGGAAATCCAAAAAATAATTCCGCAGTTCATTTGTATATACGGTATAAACAATGGAGCCTGTTGTAATTTAATAACTCAATATCAAAAACATGAGTAGAGCTGGGTAAACCGGCTTTAATCTTCCCTATAATATAATCTGGGCGTGGAGCCGAGCAATCCGAACACATGATCATTGAATATCTGAATTTCTTACCATGTTACATTAAGTTATCTTATTTAGGTTATTAACCCCTTACCGGCATCGGACGTACTATACCGTCCGATGCCGGCTCCCCTGCTTTGATGCAGGGCTCCGCGGTGAGCCCGCATCAAAGCCGGGACATGTCAGCTGTTTTGAACAGCTGACATGTGCCCGTAATAGTCGCGGGCAGAATCGCGATCTGCCCGCACCTATTAACTAGTTAAATGCCGCTGTCAAACGCAGACAGCGGCATTTAACTACCGCTTCCGGCCGGGCGGCCGGAAATGACGTCATCGGCGATGCTTGTATATTGTAACCATAGAGGTCCTTGAGACCTCTATGGTTACTGATGACCGGTGGCTGTGAGCGCCACCCTGTGGTCGGCGCTCACAGCACACCTCAATTTCTGCTACATAGCAGCGATCAGCAGATCGCTGCTATGTAGCAGAGCCGATCGCGTTGTGCCTGCTTCTAGCCTCCCATGGAGGCTATTGAAGCATGGCAAAAGTTTAAAAAAAAGTTTAAAAAAATGTGAAAAAAATAAAAAAAACATAAAAGTTTAAATCACCCCCCTTTCGCCCCAATCAAAATAAATCAATAAAAATAATATCAAATCTACGCATATTTGGTATCGCCGCGCTCAGAATCGCCCGATCTATCAATTAAAAAAAAGTATTAACCTGATCGCTAAACAGCGTAGTGGGAAAAAAATTCGAAACGCCAGAATTACATTTTTTTGGTCGCCGCGACATTGCATTAAAATGCAATAACGGGCGATCAAAAGAACGTATCTGCACCAAAATGCTATCATTAAAAACATCATCTCGGCACGCAAAAAATAAGCCCTCAACTGACCCCAGATCATGAAAAATGGAGACGCTACGAGTATCGGAAAATGGCGCAATTTTTTTTTTTTTTTTTAGCAAAGTTTGGAATTTTTTTTCACCACTTAGATAAAAAATAACCTAGTCATGTTAGGTGTCTATGAACTCGTACTGACCTGGAGAATCATAATGGCAGGTCATTTTTAGCATTTAGTGAATCTAGCAAAAAAGCCAAACAAAAAACCAATGTGGGATTGCACTTTTTTTGCAATTTCACCGCACTTGGAATTTTTTTCCCGTTTTCTAGTACACGACATGCTAAAACCAATGATGTCGTTCAAAAGTACAACTCGTCCCGCAAAAAATAAGCCCTCACATGGCCAAATTGACAGAAAAATAAAAAAGTTATGGCTCTGGGAAGGAGGGGAGCGAAAAACGAACACGGAAAAACGAAAAATCCCCTGGTCATGAAGGGGTTAAAGAATAAATACTCTTAAAAGAGGAACAGCCTAAAGCACCCTGAAACCTAGGAAAAAATCTGTAGTAGGGCCACCCTTACCATAAGCCATTAGTAATGTTACTGGTATCGTCTTTGGTTGCAAAGGAACCATTGGACAAGTCATGCATTAGGGTAGGATGTAACTGGTGCACCTCTGCATCACTTATGGCTACGTTATTGACCCCATTTTGTCCCAGAAAGAGAGGTCAAAATGGATTAGCAGTAAAGGTCAGGCCATGAATACAGGAATACCTAGATTGATCAGTAAAGAAAGTCATGAAGGTTCATGAAGTAGTAATAGCATATTGCTCCTAGATCTGGAAAAATAAGAAAATACAAATTTCCCAAGTGCTTAAGGTGGCTGATCTAGGAAAATGCTGGTAATGGATATTGTACACGCGTGTGCAATGCAATCTCGCCTTGCGCACGCCCAGTATGCATTGCCCAACCGCGGGCAAAGCCGAAAAGCATTAGTGCACATGTGCTGGCGCACTATGTCCCGGAACACAGCGAAATACTTCCAGGACATAGTGCGCCGGCACATGTGCACTAATGCTTTTCGGCTTTGCCCGCAGTTGGGCAAAGCATACTGCGCGTGCGCAAGGCAAGATTGCACTGCGCACGCGTGTACTACGGAGGAAACCTAATCAAATTCAAGACAATATTGCGGCCAGCGGGAAAGGAAGGGGTGCATGAAAGAACAGAAAACACCGCCCATCTGACCATTAACAGAGCCCGCCAAATTCAGGTGACTGAGTCCCTTTAATAATGAACCAGAACAGTCCACCCACACTGGAATTTTAATTATATTTGTGTCTGTCCAACCTTATAGGATATGGACACAATTGCAAAAAAATTATGTTTAGCCTACATCACATGCCTTTAAGTAAAAAAAAAAATTCTCATGCGACGCATCTCAAGATATACTATGTGAAGCCAAGACGAAAGGTGAGGAAGGACACATGAGATCAGCTTTACAGATCATCAATACAATATAGTATTACACCTAGAATGAAGTGCACTTATCTACACAGCGTTGAACTTTTTCAGTGATTTCATGATATTTTAAGACTTTATGTAGATGTATGTGAAACTCCTACGTAATTGGACGGTCTCTGTGCATTGCTGTATTGCAATAGTGCAGAGGTATTTTTCCCTTTCTATATATTATGTCTAGAGAAGAATAATCTCATACTTCAGCATCAAATAAAGAATGCCATAATATTTTATTAAAATACAACAGAAAAAAAACCTCTTTATGCCTCAATATAGGTATACGTTACATACAGTACATTCACATATACTAGATGCTTGCAGAAAACTACCGTATACCATTTCTGTCATTTTCTCTTTTACGTACCTGTTACCTTCGAGTTCACATACAAATTTGACAATATGAGTCCAGTCCTGAGCATCAGGGTCCTTTCTCAGCCACTTCTTTAGTTGTTTTCGATTTTGCTCAAGAAAATCCGAAGTTATGATATTGTCAAACACTTCGCAGGCAGAGAGCAGATGATAAATTGTGGGTCCGGCTCCAAAGTCAATTAGTGTGTCTCCTTTCACATTTCCTTAGGAATAAAATGGAATATAAAAGATGAGCAACATTTCTGTGTAACTACGACTTGGGCCTCATGCATATAACAGAGCTATATAAAGGTAACCAGAGGTTGAACAAATCTGCATTACGGTGGGACCAAGAGGACATTATTTAATCATGGAGCCTTACTTACAACTACAAATGGAGCAAATGCACTTTAAGATTTTCTAAGTCTTCTGCACATTCACATAACCTAGCAGATGAGCATATTAGCTTTGTTACCTACAAAACGCATTCATATTCATACATTGACCATACATGAAAGCTCGAACTGGCCCACAAGAGAGCAGGTGAATCTCCTGGTGGGCCCCTGTACAGGACTGATCTCCCAATACCCTACATGAGTAGTGCTTGGCACTGAGCACGTAAGACAGCATATACAGACAATGGTAGCATCTCATTGTTTAACAAACTACTATATTTTATTATTTAAAAAAAGCAAAACAAATTTTGAAAATAAGGGTCAGGAAATGTAGCTGAAAAATTATCCCCAAAAATCAATATTACCATTGAGCCCAAAGCACCCAAGTCTGATATTGAACATGTTGAAAAATGTTCATGCTTCATGTAAAAAAATATAATGTTAAGACGCATCAATAACTTCACACGGCTCAGCTTCGAGTCAGTGTACTGTCGGAGAAGAGCTAGTTGAGTAAAGAAGTTCTCCAGGCCTATGATATTGATAATGTATCTTCAGGATAGGTAAATATCAGAACGGTTGCGGTCCGGGCTGGTACCCAGCATTCCCTCTGATGGTGGCCAGATGTAAACACTGCAGCTTGAGTATCGCAACTCCATTGACTATGTTGTGGCCATTGTCAAGAATTAAACTCAATAGGAACTAAGTTGCAGTTCTTAGTAAAGGTCACTACACAGTGAATACGAGAAATTATAGATTCGTTAAAATCGCTACATGTGAATACACCCATGAAAATTCACAAAATCATTGTATGCTATTATTCCAATGGAGTTTTTTTATGTGAATATATCCATTAAAATCCTCTGATTGTGCAATATCACTTCATTGTGTATTACTTCAACGGAGAAAGGAATTAATGCAGTTAATTTTTGTCTTGAACCAAATGACTCTATATCAGTAATAAAAAAAGCAATAAAAAAACCATTATAAACAAATAGAGAGTACCGCGCTACAAGTAGCTAGAGCTAGGTGCCGTCCGTGATCCCAGAGTACCGACCCAGAACTCCCTGTGACCGCAGATGGCAACTACTAATATCTGTCCAATATGCCAATTTTCATATACTTAGAAGAGGAGAGATGCATTGACCTTCTGTGTGCGTAGTGCAACTAATTGTGGCTCTCCTGCTGAGCTTGTAATATTATACTGCTATACCGCAATAGTAGATGGTGACTAGTAGTATTCCGTTACCTACTGAATGCAGCCGTATGGAGATCCCGGAGCTGCTGGGCTGCTTGCGTCGGGTTCAGCTGGCTGGCCTGCACATCTCGAGATCCGCTCTGTCAGGGAGCTGTTCCCGTCCGCTTGGAAGGTAAGTATGAGGGTGCCAGCCTTGGTCGATATCGGCGGCTTTGGGTACTGCAGGTGAAGACTGTTGTAGCTACGTGTAGCGCCAGAGACGTCCCGGCCGGAGGCGTCCCTGGATACACGTGAAAAAATGGCCGACACTGCGAAGCAGTGAGTGACGTCACTGGCCTATGGAGCCTCAGTGCAGTACCCAAAGCCGCCAATATCGACCAAGGCTGGCACCCGCATACTTACCTTCCAAGCGGTACTCTCTATTTGTTTATATTGGTCTTTTATTCTTGTTTGTCGGATTGGGCACATCATCTGACAGAGGTACCAGCGGCACTTGTGTAGCTCACATCTATAGTTATAGCGCCAGTGTATTTTTTCATTAGCAATAAAAAAACCTTTTTCACTAAAATTTTTGTTTAGGACATAATTATTTTTGGTCTAAAAAGATTTTTTATTTGCAATTACAGGTACCGCAATGGGGTCAAAATTTGCCCCTGTTCGCTACTATTTAGCTATTATAATGTCACATTGTGAATATGCTTGCTTCCACACTTTCTTCCTTGTAACTTGAAGAAGTAGATGAACTCATAATATTATATAGAAATAAAGATGGGAGAATATAAGTAAGCTTTTATCACAAAATACGGTATACTCAATTTAAAAGAATATTAGAATGAATATTAAAATATTACAAATGAAGGGTCATCAAGATGATAAGACTGGATAACCCTTTTATAGATTCAATTTCAATAATCCTGAGCATTTCAATTATAGACTACTTAGTAATTTTACCTGAAGTAAACGTTTCATGAAGATTTTTTAAAACAAATTCAGTCCATTCTCCGAAAAGAACCCCTTTCTCTTTAGCATAGTAAGTGTTGTAGTAATCAATTGGGCAAAACTCCTTAATGTAAGTTTCCTGTTTGGTGAACTGTGGGTCCATCGTGTCACCTCCTGGTAGGTCTGGGAAGTGGTAGGTAGCTGGTAGGTCTGTCGCTTCTGGAAAATGTTACCGTATATATTTCACTGATCCTGTGACGAGAGTGCAGATAGGGTTTCAAATCTCCCAGGTAGGGATTAGCCTATTCATGTGTCATGAGGGCTTAGATTTACTATTTTCGAGATGCTAGATTCTATAGCATTTTACTTGCTCATGGTTTGTGGTCCTTTCGCTGGGATGACCCAATTATCCACGAATGAGGCTCTATAAAGTCCCATCTAAGTGTAGGTGGAGATGAACACCACTTCATTCATTGTTGGTCAGACCACTAAACATACTTCTCCAGCAAACCATAGTAATTGAACTTAGTGGTGGTGCCTTTGAGCAGCAAAATTTCCAATCAAAGGGCACTCGAGACCCCATTCTCAGAATTTATGAGTTGAAGAGGTAGATCCAGCCTACAGAGACATCAAGAGAGTAGTCCAAATAATGGACTAAGATTCCTCAGGAACTCTGACACAAGCCGGTGTGTGGCTGTGCCTCACATTTGCAGCAGGTTATAACATCCAGATGGGCTCCACTAAGAACTAATCACACTGGTCCTGATTGGGGTGAATAATTCTGAAACCACGCAGTGAAAGCGACGTTTTGTGGTAAATCATTAAAAGCCACTTGTTCTATTAGTGGAGTTCCGCTATTGACATTGTTCTTGTTTGACTGATTTATTACAAACAGCAAAAAGTTTGTGAATTTTGCTAAAAAACAAATCTCTGCCCTGAAACACAGTGTCTGCAAATTGACAATCTGGTTTTGCTTTTATACTAAGTCAAGTGACAAGGCTCGTTAAAGGGTCGACATTGACTGTTAGGATTGCTACTACCAATAGGTGGCACTAGAGTTCTAGTCCTCTTCCTGTCTGAAGAGGTAATTTGCATATTTCCCAGAGGAGCATTGTGGCTTTAAGTCTCCTCACCTCGACATGGTTAACATGTCACTCTCCACAAGGAGAAACGATACTTCTTGGATTCTGCTCAGACGCCTCTCAATCAGCCAAACTAGATTTCCACTTTGCACTGATGAGGGGCAGTACCCCGAAACACAGTGTCTGCAAATTGAGATTCTGGTTTGGCTTTTATCCTAAGTCATGTGACAAGGCTCGTTAAAGGGTCGACATTGACTGTTAGGATTGCTACTTCCAATAGGTGGCACTAGAGTTCTAGTCCTCTACCTCTCTGAAGAGACAATTTGCTAAAAAACAAACACATTTTCAATGGAGGGTGGAACATTTTTATTGTAACTAAATATGCACAAATCGTCTTTTTCACCTTGAAATTCATATATTGTCAATTTCATCTATGATATGTAATGTGCACTTGGATATTTTATTCCACTGCAGAGTAATATGAGGAAAATACGTGAGCTGGATACTGAACAGTGAAATGTTTGTATTGGACTGTACGCCATATTTGTTCCTGCCAATTCCATTATGCAATAACTAGATGTTTACAAGGTGGAATTAAGTTGAAATGTTCAGTGAAAATGATCTAGATAAGACTTGAGCAATTTGATTTATCAGCCCCAATGGAATGAGAGCACATTTTACGTACATAACAGTGGACTGGAAAATGTTCTTTTATACACGGGTAATATACAGGGCTGTATTCACAGCGACAGCTGCCGTCAGGTCACAGAAAGTTCCGAATATCCTGCTGCGTCAATGAATCGCGAATGATGGTTTTCCAATAGTCATCCTGACCGTCATCTTGGATGCGCTTGTCATTTTGCAAGCGTGCTGCTCATCGTGGCTGATGACGGTGGCCTAGAGGTGGCAGAAGTAGACTGTTGAACCTGTCACGTTGATGTCACAAGCTCAATCCTTCTGTTGTTATACACTCCTTTTGGCATTAATCATTTGGTTGACCTACAGATGGTTACAGATGCTACAGATGGATCTGGATAAGTTGGAAACTTGGGCTGAAAGGTGGCAGATGAGGTTTAACAATGATAAATGTAAGGTTATACACATGGGAAGAAGGAATCAATATCACCATTACACACTGAATGGGAAACCACTGGGTAAATCTGACAGGGAGAAGGACTTGGGGATCCTAGTTAATGATAAACTTACCTGGAGCAGCCAGTGCCAGGCAGCAGCTGCCAAGGCAAACAGGATCATGGGGTGCATTAAAAGAGGTCTGGATACACATGATGAGAGCATTATACTGCCTCTGTACAAATCCCTAGTTAGACCGCACATGGAGTACTGTGTCCAGTTTTGGTCACCGGTGCTCAGGAAGGATATAATGGAACTAGAGAGAGTACAAAGGAGGGCAACAAAATTAATAAAGGGGATGGGAGAACTACAATACCCAGATAGATTAGCGAAATTAGGATTATTTAGTCTAGAAAAAAGACGACTGAGGGGCGATCTAATAACCATGTATAAGTATATAAGGGGACAATACAAATATCTCGCTGAGGATCTGTTTATACCAAGGAAGGTGACGGGCACAAGGGGGCATTCTTTGCGTCTGGAGGAGAGAAGGTTTTTCCACCAACATAGAAGAGGATTCTTTACTGTTAGGGCAGTGAGAATCTGGAATTGCTTGCCTGAGGAGGTGGTGATGGCGAACTCAGTCGAGGGGTTCAAGAGAGGCCTGGATGTCTTCCTGGAGCAGAACAATATTGTATCATACAATTAGGTTCTGTAGAAGGACGTAGATCTGGGGATTTATTATGATGGAATATAGGCTGAACTGGATGGACAAATGTCTTTTTTCGGCCTTACTAACTATGTTACTATGTTACTATGTTACTATGACCTGGTGGGCCTTAAATCAGCACAATCTGTAGTTACTTTTAAAAATGTTGGCACACATCTGTGCCGAGACAGAAAATGTCGGGGTCTTCCCAAGTCCCTCAGTATCCATCAGCTAGAACAGGACGGATTGCAATCTAGTAAAATGGGCATTTCATTGGGAGAATAGTGGATGGCATACAGTAAAATGTCAGCCAAATCATTCTGTTGAAATGACTAATGTCACCTAAGGGACATTTGTGGTAAAACAAGAGTAGTCAACTGCCATTCCATCTCCTCATACTCCTCTTGGACTTTGTTTCATACACTTTGCAGTGCAATTCTTGCCCAGAGGCCCTTTGACTCACCCTCGGACGCGCCCTGCTTCTTTCCGGCAGCCTTCCTTCCTAAGAATCAGCGCTTGAAGGACCTTCGGTGACGTCGCGGCTTGTGATTGGTCGCATGAGCGGTCACATGGGCGGTCGCGCGACCAATCACAAGCCGCAACGTCATCTAAGGTCTTTCACGCGCTGATTCTAAGGAAGGAAGGCTGCCGGTTAGTACCAGGGCGCATCAGAGGGTAAGTATAGCAATATTTTTTATTTTAATTCTTTATTTTACACTTAAATATGGATCCTAGGGCCTGAAGGAGAGTTTCCTCTCCTTCAGACGCTGGGAACCATTAGAAACCCAATGCACTGCATTGGGTTTCGAGTTTCGGCCGACCCCGACCCCGACTTTTCTATAGGATTGGCCGATTTCACTCGACCCGACTTTTGAGAAAGTCGGGTTTCCTGAAACCCGATCCTATAAAAGTAAAAGTCGCTCAACCCTAGTCTTCCACCATCCAGCCTTGTCCTCCGACACAATGTCTAGCTGTCTCTGTCACAACCTCTATTACCTACCTTGCACTTAACACTTATGGAATTGATGAAAGCTATCTGATTATCTCATTATCGCACCTCCAACATTTTATAAGAAGGTGCCAAAAAGGCGAGGCAAGAAACCGAGGGTTTCCTTGCACCTGTCAGTGCTTGGCCAATCACTTTTACTGTAATGAGAGACCTGATTCAAGATCCTGCTTCCCTCCAATTCTCCAAACTGGTAGTTTGGAAGTAGTAGTAAGAACTGGAGAGTCCTGATTCCCTTTCTCCAGTGCACACTCGGAGTACTTTTTCAAACAATGTTTTCTCTGGAACAATATAATATTTCATAATAAAAATTTTTTTTATGTTATCAGTGACCTTTTTGCAATATCATGAAGCCAATGGCTGGGAAGCAAGGACCTGCTGGAAGGTTAATGCTCTATATGGTTTTTGAAGGAGTATATTAAGCCTAAAGTAAAGCCACATCTGGCATCTATATATATAATTGTCTAAGGTCCACTTCCATCTCTCTGTCCCGGAAATCCCACATCGCTGATTGGTCGTGGCCGCCAGGCCCGGCCAAGAATTAGTCCCTCCCTACTTCCGTCCAGTCAGTGCCCGGTTCCCGCTCCATACTCCCCTCCAGTCAGCGCTCACACAGGGTTAATGGCAGCGTTAACAGACCACGTTATGCCGCGGTGCAACGCACTCCGTTAACGTTGCTATTAACCCTGTGTGACCAACTTTTTACTATTGATGCTGCCTATGCAGCATCAATAGTAAACAAATCTAATGTTAAAAATAATAAAAAAACAAAAAACCTGCTATTCTCACCTTCCGTTGTCCGCCGATGTGCGTGCGGCTGCCGCCAGCTTCCATTCCCAGAGATGCATTGCGAAATTACCCAGAAGACTTAGCGGTCTCGCGAGACCACCTATTCATCTGGGTAATTTCGCAATGCATCTCTGGGAACGGAAGCTGGCGGCAGCCGCGCGCGCATCGGGACAGCTTCGCTGGACGACGGAGGGTGAGCATATAACTATTTTTTATTTTAATTATTTTTTTTTAACAGGGATATGGTGCCCACACTGCTATATAATACGTGGGCTGTGTTATATACTGCGTGGCTGCTATATACTACTTGCGCAGTGTTATATACTGCGTGGGCTGTGCTATCTACTGCGTGGGCTGTGCTATATATTACGTGGGCTGTGTTATGTACTGCGTGGCTGCTATATACTACATGGGCTGTGTTATATACTGTGTGGGCTGTGTTATATACTGTATGGGCTGTGCTATACATTACGTGGGGTGTGTTATAAACTACGTGGCTGTGTTATATACTGCGTGGCTGCTATATACTACGTGGCTCCTATATACTATGTGGCCTGTACTATATACTATGTGGCTGCTATATACATACATATTCTAGAATACCCGATGCGTTAGAATCGGGCCACCATCTAGTTAATATATAAAATATTAATATAATGTGTAAAAAGAGAAGGCAGTATAGTAAAACAGTAGAAGTCCCCCTTTCCATGAGAAATGATCATCCTCTCAATATGCCAGTGGGCTTTTATGCAAAATATAGAGGTATTAAATTAGCAAAGAGGAAAGGAGCCAATTCATGCCATTTAAAATACAATGCAAAATTGTATTACTTGAAACTATAAAAAGATAAAATGGATACATATAGGTCTCTGTGATCATGACCCAGGGTAAAACGAAGGGGACAAGGCAAGATGAGATAATATTTATGTTCAACTTTTATATATGAAGAGCTGTTGTAACTATTGTGAAGAACATGTATGTTATTAGATTACCATCTGATTACCATGTAGCACTAGGTCGTCCTGCAGGCAACAAAATCTTTCCTGCTGGCAAACAGAAAGGGTGGACTTAAATTAAGTACATTAATCACAGTCTATGTTTGGACACATTGCTCCGAATGTAAAAGTGAGTTGTAGGTGTTAATAGCGGTATTTACCCTTTGTGAAGGTCCTGCCTTGGCGTTGGTCCCGTTCCCCAAAGTACGTTTCGCGTCCATCGCTTCTTCAGGCGTCGTGGTTTATGTGTGTGTGGTGTCTGATATATATATGCGGCAGTTACAGTCACATGACCGTACATCAGCCACTAGTGTGCTATCTTGCTGTGCGTTTGCAACGCGCTGAGACCCTGTCCAACCCATCCACCCATGTAAATCCATGTCATTGTCACATGAGGCGGGTCAATGCCAGGTCACTCATCCCACAGGTGTTAACAGGATGATAAGGTGAGTGGATCGGACGGGAGAGCTGACAGGCCACCCACGCACACCAAGAGTGCAATGTGTCCAAACATAGACTGTGATTAATGTACTTAATTTACGTGTACCCTCTCTATTTGCTAACAGGAAAGATTTTGTCATCAAAAGATCGTATCGGCACCAAAATAGTATCATTAAAAATGTCAGCTTGTCACGCAAAAAATAATCCCTCATCCAGCCCCAGATTATGCAAAATGTAGACGCTACAAGTCTTGGAAAATGGTGACTTTTTTTTTTACAAACTTTGAATTTCTTTTTCATCACTTAAATAAGAAAGAACCTAGACATCTTTGGTGTTTGTGAACTTGTAACGACCTGGAGAATCTTAATGCCAGGTCAATTTTAGCATTTAGTGAACATAGTAAAAATAAATCCCCCCAAAAATTGTGGAATTGCATTTATTTTGCAATGTCACTGCACTTGGAATTGTTTTCCCGTTTTCCAGTACATAATATGGTAAAATCAATGGTGCCATTCAAAAGTACAACTCATCCTGCAAAAAACAAGCCCTCATGTGGCCATATTGATGGAAAAATAAAAAAGTTATAGCTCTGGGAATAAGGGGGGGCAAAAAATTGAGCAAAAAATGGAAACGCAAAAGCGGAAATACCACTGGTCGTTAAGGGATTAAATGTAACTGAAGGGCTAAATTAGACAGGATAATTGAAAACAAGCAGTCCTAGGATGCTTGTTGTTACGCCACCTAATACGCCGACTTATACTTATTTTTCCGGCCGGCGCACTCCCGACGCTCCTCTGGGTCTGGATTCTCTGGTGCTCGTCCCTTCGGCAGTCCGCGCATGCGCAGACGTGCTCCTCTCACCACTGGGGCTTCTGGGAGGTCGTGACCAGGTGGCTCCACCCTCAATATGGCGGCGTCCATGGGGTATTTCTTCCCTGCATCTCTCCAGGTAAGACGCCTTTGCGTCTATTGCTTTCGCCGGCTTCTTGCTGGCGTCTCCTTAGGTTCGTTGGCTCTAGTGTCTACTTCCCATGCTTAGACTCAGATTTGGCTTCTTACTTATTGTCATTTCTCTGCCAGTCCTGTGTTCCTGCCGTCTCCGCCAGTCCTGTGTTCCTGCCGTCTCTGCCAGCCCTGTGTTCCTGCCGTTTCTGCCAGTCCTGTGTTCTTGCCGTCTCTGCCAGTCCTGTGTTCCTGCTGTCTCTGCCAGTCCTGTGTTCCTGCCGTTCCTGCCAGTCCTGTGTTCCTGTTGTTCTCTGTCTTTCGTGTGTCTCCACCATACCGGTCAGTACTGTGTCTTGCCGTCCCTGCCCGTCCGGTGCCTTCTCCATTCTGGTCTCCTCTGTGGTCCCGTCTCACTCCTGTCCTCAGTACCATCTTTGGCCCAGCCCTCAGTCGCCCCTTTAACTCCGGCAGTTGCGGCTCCATCCTCCATGGGCCTGTCCCAAACACTCCCTGTATAGGGGGTGGCACTATCTGGTCTGCTTGCCCTCGGGGGTTCTGAAGTCGCGACCCAGAGGGTGCACTTCTCGGGTTCTTATACTCGTTCATGATCATCGCCTCTCCAAAGAAGTCATAATCACCCAACAAACAGGCAAAATTCTCATTCATTGGATGAAATTGTTTTTAATCTTGCTTAAAAGTAATCAGTCAGTAGGATCAACCCTTCTAAGCCGTTTATATGGGCATGTACGGTGCTGTGCAAATTATTTGGGACAAAGCAAAAAAAAAATGTTATAATGCACTCTTACATACTAATTCTGAAAATTACCTTTTTCCACTGGCTAGTTGACCAAGATTTATTTATTATATATTAAAACTGGTTTGAATTACTGACTGGTAACCAACTTACAATTTTACTTTAAAAAATGCTTTGTCCCAATTAATTTGCACAGCACTGTATGTCATAGAAAGTTAAATAAAATGATACCTCGATATCTGGGATCCGATGTCTTACTCCAAAGAAATCCACAATTTTTCTTAATATGTAAATGAGCTGTTAAGATATATGGCTTAGATATAGATCTCCCGGAGAATCTGCCTCCAGAGCTTATTATAGATGAAAGGAGGAGTTACAAGTTATACAAGTTTTCCTGAGTTTTATTAACTCACAAGCTTCACAGAAAATAACTCTTATCAATTAATAGTTGAATTGTTTACCTGGGCCAAATGTTACATGCAGATTCTGTAAAACAAAGTCAGTTCATTCATTTATAGAGAAAATTATTATTATTATTATTTATTTATATAGCACCATTAATTCCATGGTGCTGTACATGTGAAAAGGGGTTACATACAGGGTTATAGATATCGTTAACAGTAAACTAATTTACAATGACAGACTGGTACAGAGGGGAGAGGACCCTGTCCTTGTGGACTTACATTCTTCGGGATAATTGGGAAGAGACAGGAGGTCAGGGCGCTGCAGCACTGGTGGTGGTGAGACGGCAGCTCTGGTGGTGGTGAGGCGGCAGCTCGGGTGGTTGGTGAGGCAGCAGCTTGGGTGGTTGGTGAGGCGACAGCTCTGGTGGTGGTGACGTGGCAGCTCGGGTGGTTGGTGATGTGGCAGCAGCTCGGGTGGTTGGTGTGGCGGCAGCTCGAGTGGTTGGTGAGGCAGCAGCTTGGGTTGTTGGTGAGGCAGCAGCTTGGGTGGTTAGTGGGGCGGCAGCTCGGGTGGTTGGTGGGGCGGCAGCTTGGGTGATTGGTGGGGGTGCAGCTCGGGTGGTTTGTGGGGCTGCAGCTCTGGTGGTTGGTGAGGCAGCAGCTTGGATGGTTGGTGAGGCGACAGCTCTGGTGGTGGTGACGTGGCAGCTCGGGTGGTTGGTGATGTGGCAGCAGCTCGGGTGGTTGATGGGGCGGCAGCTCGGGTGGTTGGTGAGGCGGCAGCTTGGGTTGTTGGTGAGGCAGCAGCTTGGGTGGTTAGTGGGGCGGCAGCTCGGGTGGTCGGTGGGGCGGCAGCTCGGGCAGTTGGTGGGGCTGCAGCTCGGGTGGTTGGTGGGGCTGCAGCTCGGGTGGTTGGTGAGGCGGCAGCTTGGGTTGTTGGTGAGGTTGCAGCTCAGGTGGTTGGTGAAGCAGCAGCTCGGGTGGTTGGTGAGGTTGCAGCTCGAGTGGGACAGCAGCTAGGGTGGTTGGTGAGGCGGCAGTTTGGGTGGTTGGTGAGGCAGCAGCTCAGGTGGTTGGTGAGGCAGCAGCTCTTGGCGGTGGAGACACGGCAGCTCGGGTGGTTGGTGACATGGCAGCTGCTCGGGTAGTTGGTGGGGTGGCAGCTCAGGTGGTTGGTGAGGCAGTAGCTTGGGTGGTTGGTGAGGCGGCAGCTCGGGTGGTTGGTGACGTGGCAGCAGCTCGGGTAGTTGGTGGAGTGGCAGCTCGAGTGGTTGGTGATGTGGCAGCAGCTTGGGTAGTTGGTGGGATGGCAGCTCAGGTGGTTGGTGAGGCGGCAGCTTGGGTGGTTGGTGGGGTGGCAGCTCAGATGGTTGATGGGGCGGTAGCTCGGGTGGTTGGTGAGGTGGCAGCTTGGGTGGTTGGTGAGGTGGCAGCTCGGGTGGTTGGTGAGGCGGCAGCTCGGGTGGTTGGTGAGGCGGCAGAATGGTTATTGCAGGCTCTAGGCTTTCCTGAAGAGATGGGTTTTCAGGTTCCATCTGAAGGAGCCGAGGGTGGTGGATAATTGGACGTGTTGCGGCGTGGAATTCCAGAGGATGGGGATATTCAGTAGAAATCTTGGAGGCGGTTGTGTGAGGAATGAATAAGTGTGGAGGAGAGTAGGAGGTCTTGGGAGGATTGAAGATTATGTGAGGGAACATAGTGGAAGATTAGTTCAGAGATATAGGGAGGGGACAGGTTGTAGATCAGTGTTAGTAGTTTGAACTGAATTCGTTGGGGAATTGGGAGCCAATGGAGGGATTTGCAGAGGGGAGAAGCAGGGGAGTAGCGAGGAGAGAGGTGGATTAGCTGAGCAGCAGAGTTGAGGACAGACTGGAGTGGTGCAAAGGAGTTAGCGGGGAGGCCACAGAGTAGGGTGTTGCAGCCATCGAGGCGGGAGATGATGAGGGCATGCAGAAGAGTTTTAGTAGATTGTGGGCTGAGGAAGGGATGGATTCTGGCAATATTTTAGAGTCGGAGGTGACAGGAGGTGGCAAGAGTTTGGATGTGCGGTTTGAAGGACAGGGCAGAGTCGAGTTACCCCGAGGCAGCAGATTTCAGGTTCGGGAGAGAGCGTGATGCCGTTTACCATAATAGATAGATCAGGTAGGGGGGATACGCGAAATGGGGAAAGATGATGAGTTCGGTTTTATCTACATTGAGTTTTAGGAAGTGAGAGTTGAAGAAGGAGAATATGGCTGACAGACACTCCGGGATTCTGGACAGCAGAGAGGCGACATCTGAGCCATAGAGGTAGATCTGAGTGTCATCCGCATATAGGTGGTACTGGAAGCCATGGGACTTTATGAGTTGTCCTAGGCCAAGAGTATAGATGGAAAAAAGTAGGGGCCCCAGGACAGAGCCTTGAGGGACTCCAACAGAGAAAGGGCGGGGTGAGGAGGTAGTGTGGGAGTGGGAAATGCTAAATGTGTGGTTGGAAAGGTATGAGGAAATCCAGGACAGGGCTGTTAGGAGTCGAGTTTCCTCTGCTGCACAGGGGGAATCTCGATCCGTCTCCGCTGCGGTCTCCCATTCTCCTCCAGCCGCAGTGGAGTCTGCTCAGCAGGGACGTCGCTCCCAGTGTCTTGCTCGCTCTCACTCTGTACAGAGAGTTACTGCTGCTTCTTCAGCTCCTGCCATTAAAGTCAGTGCTGGTCAGCGGCGAGCGGACTTCCCTAGGACTAAGTCCTTGTTTGCGCACACTGAGCATGCCCAGAGCAAGATCTCCCGTTGGAGATCGAGGGTCATGTGCTCTGGCTCTGCAGCGCATTCCATTGGTCCTCTTGGCAGGTCTTGGAAGGGCAAAGTTTCTGTGGCCACTTCCTGTCCTGCAATTATATAAACTGCGCATGACCGCACGGCCATGCGCTAGTGTACAATTGAATACGTGTGTTTGTTGTGAGTGCAAGTCGTTCATTAAATACCCCTACCCTATTGTATGACTGTTCGCGTATGGAGTATGGCTGCTATCTAGCGCCCGACAAATCACTCAACGTGTCACACACGTATCAGCGTCTATTGCTGTGACCGCCAGTGCGGCGCCACGCGCCAGTAGTGCGCTTCCTGACCCACGTCTGGGTGCTTAGTGGTGCCTGCCAGCACGGCACAGTTCGCACTTCGGTGCTCTAATTATAAGAGTTGCCTAACACACCCTGTTGCGGTGTTGTGCCAGCAAGGGTCTAATCGGACTTGAATCCTAGTTGGGGTTAAGTTCGCTGACTGCTTGCACGCCTTCTATGTGCGGTACCGCGACCCTGTGACGCAACAGGATCGCTTCCTTCACGTTGGGTGAAGTTTAACCCACGCGAGTATACTTATGAGTACCGCCATATAGTCCGTCATTACTCAGCAGCAGGTTCCATCTCTGCACGGTGGACCCCGGGCTATGAACGCACCGTACACTATCAGTCTTATTATTTGGTGCGTTCCGCTAGCCCTAACAAGGGCAAGGTCTTTGATGCTGAGGGAAGAAAGAATGTGTAGCAGTAGGCAGTGGTCGACTGTGTCGAAAGCAGAGGACAGGTCGAGAAGGAGGAGGATGGAGAAGTCTCTTAGCTTTGGCTGTAAGTCATTAGTGATTTTAGTCAGAGCACTTTCGGTGGAGTGGTGGGGGTGGAAGCCAGATTGGAGGTTGTCAAGGAGAGAGTTAGATGAGAGGTGGGAGGAAAGTTGACCATGGACATGCTGCTCAAGTAGTTTGGAAGCAAACGGGAGCAGTGATATGGGGCGATAGCTAGGCATAGCAGTTGGGTCAAGGTTAGCTTTTTGATGATGGGTGTGATGGTGGCATGTTTGAAGGCAGAGGGGAAAGTACGAGAAGATAGCGATAGGTTAAAGAGATGGGTTAGGGCTGGAATGAGTGTGTTAGTGAGGTTGGGGAGCAGGTGGGAAGGGATGGGGTCAAGTGCACAGGTGGTGAGGTGTGATTTGGAAAGGAGGCGAGTAAGTTCTCCTTCAGTGATGTTGGTGATGGAAGTTATAGGGGAAGGGCAGAGTTCTGGTATATGGAGTGGTTGGGGTGATGGAACAGTAAAGGTTTGCCTTGCTTGGTCAATCTTGGTTTTGAAGTAGGTGGCAAAGTCCTCGGAAGAGATGAGGGAAGTTGGAGGTGGCAGTGGCGGGAGGAGGAGAGAGTTAAATGTGCTGAACAGTTGTTTTGGGTTGTAGGATAGTGAAGATACAATGTTAATGTAAATATGTCTGTTTAGCAGAAGTGAAGACTAGTTTGAATGCAAGTGTAGCTTGTTTGAAAGCAGTGAAGTCGTTTGGCAGGCGTGTTTTTTCCAACGTCGCTCTGTGACCCTGGATGCTTGTCGGAGTTTTTTGGTGAGGTTGTTATGCCAGGGTTGTCTATTGATTTGTTGCACTTTGCCATGCATGAGAGGGGCGACTGAGTCTATGGCTGATGTGACAGTGGAGTTATAGAAAGTGGTGAAGATATGGAGGACAGGGGTAGAAGAGAGTCTGAGAGCCTGTGAATGTCTAGGTGTGCAAGGTTTCTGCGAGGATGTGGTAGTGGCTGGACATGGGGGGGCAGGTGAGGAGGACAAGGATGAGAAAGTGAGTAGATGGTGGTCAGATAGGTGGAAGGGAGAGGTTGTGGCAGGTCCACCTTTGTTCTCAGAACGAGTGAGAGCAGGTTCATTGAGCATGTGACAGACATGAAAGATTCTGGAGATGCCGTGGTGAATGTCATGCTGCCAGAAACATCATGCATCATGACTGGCTTGGCCGTGGGCCTGTGATAGTCTGGCAAGGCATATCCTTGGAGGCTAGCACAAACCTTCATGTTATAGCCAACATTATCCTGACTGTTGATAGTTCCTGGGATGAAATCTTCCAAGTGATTGTTAGACCTTACACTGATGCAGGATAGTGCCCAACCTAATGGGACCAGAATGTGTAGGAAGTTCCTGGATGGTAGCAATGGATGATGGAATTGCCCTGATGATCCCCAGATGTGATTCCAATTAAGAATCTCTGGATTATTATGTATCAGTGCATCTAATGCCACCAAGCAACACCACAGACTGTCCAGGAGCCACTGATGTCCTGATCCAGGTCTGCGAGAAGATCCCACAGGACACCCCCACAACTCATCAGGAGCATGGCCAGATGATAATGGGGGTACATAGAGGCACGAGTTGTCGGGATTGCATACATTCATGTAGGGGCTGTACACATTGCTGAGTCACATAATGAGTTGTTAACAAGATGGAGGTGTCATTCACGGCGCTTGCTGATAAATGCTCAGTAGCAGTATAAAATCAAGGGAATTTTATTGTTCAGGTTTACAGGTCAACGCGTTTCAAGGTCCCACATGACCTCTTCATCTGGACAAAATCCTGCTTCCAAGCTTTCATCAGCAAGCACATTGAATGACACCTCCATCTTGTTCTCCACGTTTTCTGGGTCCATCTGCGACCGGTGTCCTGCAGCAGCTATAATACGTACCTACCAAATGTTGCAATATTGCAACTTCGCCAGGTGAGTGGATTCACTTTTTTTATTCTCCGTCATCACCGGATACGACCCTATTGCGCTTTTCAGTCTCCTAGTTTTCTCACCTTCACTTTATGAGTTGCAGAGAAGAAATTCACGAAAAAATTGGATCTGCCTGTGATATCAATTTTTTTGCTTTCATGTAGACTACAGCTCTCAGACGATTTCGGTTTCCATTCACTGTTTTATAATGAATTACGCAATTTATATTTTCATTCATAGAGATCAGATTTGTGATTTACATGTTCCCTTCTTTTTTTCGGAGCAGTGTATATAGTCCCCTCCTCCGGGTAGCTGCTGCAACAGAGACACCTTGTGCTAACTGATAATATTACAGTATAAGCTCCTACGAGAGAATAAAGTTGTTATTCCGGACTTTGGTCATCAATAATATATCTGTGGGTGTCTTACATCCAACATTCCCACCGATGAGCTGATAGTGATACCTGCTCCAGCAATGGCTGGATGTAAACCATGTACTGAGTGGAGCACAGCGCAGCCCTGTACATGGCTTAGTGCCTGCACCTTACCGTGACCACACAGGCTGTACTTACTATTACTCTTATCTACCTGCCTGACCGTAAAAATGGGCAGAACATAAAAAAAACAAGGTTTTACTGCATCTCTTCACACATCAGAACCCAATGTTTCCCAGCATTGCTCCATCATACTGCCTCTGCGTGCTTACCTTCAGCCCACAGTGCATTTGGGTGCCATGTTTTCCTAACTGATGGCCCATATGCATCTATTATCATCCTTTTTCCATTGCTCCATGGCAATATTGTAATAGTCATGTCTCCATTCTAGGGGCTGTTGGAATCTGAAGCTAACAATCTGCAGCAATCTTCTTGATGTGCTTTATCCCCTTTCTAGCATAGCCCTCTAGTGATGAGTGAGCATACTCGGATAACGTCTTATCCGAGCATGCTCGGGTGTTATCAGATTATCTTGGGTGTGCTCGTATAATATCTTCAAGTCCCCATGGCTGCATCATTTGTAGCTGTTAGACAGCGTGAACACATGTAGGGATTGCCTGTTTGTTAGGGAATCCCCACATGTATTGAGGCTGTCTAACAGGTGCAAATTATGCAGTCATGGGGACTTGAACATATTATACGAGCACACCCAAGATACTCTGATAACACCCGAGCATGGTCGGAAAAGACGTTATCCTCGCTTATCACTATAGCCTTCATCTGTGAAGTTGGACTAGATGAGCTAGCCTATGTGCATTCAAAGAATCATAGGATGCCATTACCATGTCATTGGTTCGTCAATTGTCTTTCTTTGGACCACTTTTGGTAGTTACTAACCTCTGCATATCAGCAAATCCATCCATTTTGGAGAAGCTCTAACCAAGTTTTCTACATAATTTGGTCCTTAAAATTGATCTGGGTTTCACAATGCAAACTTCAAAATAAATGGTTATATAGAGGTCTCGGGCCTAATAGAGTTGGTGTACTTACTTTGAAAATCGCTGTCAGATTGGCTAGGCAATCATATTTACAAGTTTGAATTAAATCTCTGTCCACTTAGCCTGATTGGCAGCTTCTCAATATCCACCTCCCTCCTGCAGTTGAGGCTCCATCAACCTAGCCTGATTGACAGCTCCTCTGTGTCCATCCTCCTTGCTGCTGAATCTCCTTCCGCCTAGTCTGACTGACAGCTCCTCAGTGTCCCTCCTCTGGGATGTTTTGAAGATCTCACACTGCTCCGTACAATCTGTAGCTGTCAGTCAGGCTGGTTGGGCACACACCAAATACACTTGAACTCATGAGCTCTTATTTCTCCACTGGACTTCTAAAATACTCCTTTCAATATTAAGATTATACACTCATCGTGATGTGGATTTTCACAGTAAGTACATCAGCCTCATCAGGTCTATTTAATAGTGTGTGTTTGTGTGTACAGTTTTCATTGTGAAATCTAGAAACAGATCTCCTTTAAACTGATTGCTCCCTAGCTGTCCGATATATCCTCACCCTTGTCATTGTAAGGTAATCAATGCTTTTCATTATTGTCAGTGGGTTTTATCATTTTGCAGGTTTGTGTAAAAGATGTAAAACTAAAATTATAGGAAATAAATCCCATCATAATATGCCACATCACCAGAACTTTTTTAATGTCGTCTTTTTATTAATTACCAATAGGACCATGGAGTCAGTGTCTTACTGTATATAGCACCAGGCTTGGACAGGCCCACAGGAGAACAGAAGAATCCACCAGAGGGCCCCTATGCAAGAGTAAATCACTTACTCCCAACATGAGCAGTAATTGGCCAATACATTAATTCACTTTGTACAGACAAATGCAGGATATCATGTCGTTACAAGGGACTGTGAGCACCTATACGATCCCTTGAACTAGGGGTGCCCTAGGCAATCTCTGTCCTTCAGGTTATGGTAGAAAAGCTGGGGTCTTGTACCTTGCAATGCCCCTATCTTGACCCTTATCTGTTCCCTCCACCACCCAGGGAAATGTGAAGCCCAAGTGTATAGGAAAACACTAACCAGACAGACAGGGGTAAATAGAGATTGATACAAGAAAACTACAACCATACAAATACACTCACAAAACAACAGGGAGAAATTGGAAGGAGAAACCAAATGGGAGACGAAAATGATAAAAACGCAATCCCACTCCACGCAGCAATGTTCAGAAAATCTCTCCAACTTCCTACTCCAAACACTGAACTTCTCTTTCAGCTCCAAACCAGGAAGTGGAGAAACTATCACTGGCAATTCCCCAGTGCCAGTGGCAGCATATATACCAGATGGGAGTGGCCAACACAGAACAGCTGAGACAAGTCAGGATGGAGAGCTCCAAGAGAACAACTGAACTGATTAACCCTTGCCATGACCTAGCAAGGAAGACCTGAACTGTTTAATAGGATGGTGAAGCAGTTCTAATAAGTTCAGGAGTTTGTGCAACCAGACACCGCGATCTTACGGTCCCTCTCTGTCACGGCATCCCCATGACAAAGTATTTCATTATTCATTCAACCCAACTACCTAGTTTATTTTTATTCAGAAACAGAAGTAAATGTGTTAAAGAGGGTAATATAATATTTGCATGAAGCTGAACAGTGCCCCCCTCCCCCAAGTCAATGTTACCGGTGGGTCCTTGCCACTGTATAGAACACAGACAGTACTGGTCATTATTCAAGGTGCAATATCTGTATGTGGCTGAAGGGTGAAAAAGATAGAGATTATGAACACGAAAGAGATTATCCATGATAATATGTCAAACTTGTTTATTTGATACTAAACTACGACATGCAATTAATGCAAAACAGAAATCAAATTGTTCTCATTTGCCCATAGAAAAATAGAAGGATCGGATCGTGAGGATTTCTTGAATGCTCGAGAGGTGAACGATAAATCTGGCAAGACAATGCAATTGAGAGGTTCCTTCCTATTTCTTTTTTGCATATGTTGTATGTATAAAGGTAACACATCTTATGTTTATGGAACATAAAAGTGAACGTTAGTTTGGTTTTCGGGCATGAATATAATAGAAGCCTTTATAGTCACAAATATCCATCCTTGATTTTTCGTTCCGAGGAGCATATACGGCTTTTTCAATCTCATATCCCGCCTCTCTAAATGCCTCCTCCAACTCCTCCTTTCTTGTGGTCATACTAGAAAAGTACCGGTCACCAACATAGTAAAAAGTAGCGTCTAGTACACTTAAGATTAGTAAGTGACCCCCAGGTTGAATCAGATCCTTGAAGTTTTTCAGAACATTACAGAATGATTTTATGTCTTCGCAAGGAGCTTCAAGGCAGAGACAGGTAAGGAGACAGTCAGCAGGCTGCAGAACAATGGGATCAAATGGGTTTCTTTTCAAGGCATCACATTGAAGGACTTCTTTCACCTTACTGCGAAGCATCTCAGCCTTTTTCTCATAATTCTCCCTTAGAAAACAGAAAAATTAAAGGAACAAAAAACAATGCAAATGTCATATATACCCCAAAATATTACCAATGAGAATGTCAACTCACCCCACAGCTCAATAGATGAGAAAAATAAAAGTTATGGCTTTTAGAATACGGTGACAACAAAACAATGTTTTTATGTAATATATATGTAATTAGTTAGTGATTATGATTAACCAAACTTTTCTTTTTTTTTTTTAATTCCATTCCCCTAAAAAAGAAAAGTTAGTAAAAGTTATGCAAAAAGTTACACGTAACCCAATATGGTGCCACTGAATAATACAACTCATTCTGAGAAAAACAAGTTCTCAAAGAATTAAATATGCAGCGCTTAGAACGCAACAAGGAAAAAAAACAGCCTCAAATTTTTTTTCTGCTCTTCATGGGTAATTTTTTTAATCCAGGTACCCCAAGTAAATTCCAGAATTAAAAAGTATGATTCCCCTTTTCATTGTAAAGTGAACGGTGCTTGTTTTACATTATTCAACCTCTAAAACAAGAGTGTTGCTGGGTAAACCGGTTTTCCTTTACTTGATAAAGTAATAAGGACTTGGATCCAAGCACTCTGAACACATGGTCATCTGATATCCAAATTTTGTATCTACCAACCATGTTTAATCGAGTCATCTTATTTAAGTTATTAATTTCCCTTCCAGTAGAGGCAAAGGTTGAGTTCCACCGGCCCCTTAATGTTTTGCAATTGGCTACTGGACATGATGGTGGACCGCCATTCGGACTTCCAGCACCTCTTGTGATGAGTACCGTATTTTTCGGACTATAAGACGCACCGGACCATAAGACGCACCCCAAATTTGGGGTGAAAATTGCAGAAAAAAAGATTTTTTATAAGATGGGGGTCCGTCTTATTGTCCGAATTTACAGTATCTTACCTGAGGGATGGCGGTGGCAGAGCAGGGTCACAGGAGGCAAGGTGTCGGCAGAGGTGGGGTGATGCTGGGATGAGGAGGTGCTGGGATGAGAAGGTGCTGGGATGAGGAGGTGCTGGGATGAGAAGGTGCTGGGATCAGGAGGTGCTGGGATGAGAAGGTGCTGGGATGAGAAGGTGCTGGGATCAGGAGGTGCTGGGATCAGGAGGTGCTGGGATGAGAAGGTGCTGGGATCAGGAGGTGCTGGGATCAGGAGGTGCTGGGATCAGGAGGTGCTGGGATGAGAAGGTGCTGGGATCAGGAGGTGCTGGGATCAGGAGGTGCTGGGATGAGAAGGTGCTGGGATGAGAAGGTGCTGGGATGAGAAGGTGCTGGGATCAGGAGGTGCTGGGATGAGAAGGTGCTGGGATCAGGAGGTGCTGGGATCAGGAGGTGCTGGGATCAGGAGGTGCTGGGATCAGGAGGTGCTGGGATGAGAAGGTGCTGGGATCAGGAGGTGCTGGGATCAGGAGGTGCTGGGATCAGGAGGTGCTGGGATGAGAAGGTGCTGGGATCAGGAGGTGCTGGGATCAGGAGGTGCTGGGATCAGGAGGTGCAGTGAGAGGTATGGCGTGAGAGGGGTCCCTGGCTTACCATGCAGGCTTACCTTGGTGGCAGAGGTGCGGTGGCAGAGGTCCGGTGGCAGAGGTGCGGTGGCGGGCGTGTGGCGGCAGAGGAGGCGCAGTAAGCGGGGTCCCTTTCCTTGGTATGGTGATGCAGCAGGCCCGGTATGCAGCAGAGCCGGGTGAATCCTCTTGTTATCGGTGGGCGCGGCCATCTTCCTGAGGCCGCGCGTGTGCAGATGAAGCGCTCTGCTCCCGGGGCTTCAGGAAAATGGCCGCGGGAGGCCGCGCGTGCGCAGATGGAGATCGCGGCGGCTGTTTTCCTGAAGCCCCGGGAAGCAGAGCGCTCCATCTGCGCACGCGCAGCCTCCGGAAAATGGCCGCCACCACCGATAACAAGAGGATTCACCCGGCTCTGCTGCATACCGGGCCTGCTGCATCACCATACCGGGGAAAGGGCCCCCTCTTACTGCGCCTCCTCTGCCGCCACACCCCCGCCACGGCACCTCTGCCACCGGACCTCTGCCACCGGACCTCTGCCGCCACGGTAAGACTGCATTGCGACTATTAGACGCACCCCCCATTTCCCCCCCTTTTTTGGGGGAGAAAAAGTGCGTCTTTTAGTCCGAAAAAAGTCATTTTGTCTATTTTCTTGCCCAAGGAAAACAGGTTTTTTCCTATGAAGTATTAGATACAGTAAGAAATGTAATTATCCAGCACACCGAGTTTGGGTCATTGTGTATTATAGGTGATCTAGTAAGATCTTCTAGATATGGAAGTGAGCATGGGGCTTGCACTTTGAAACATGTAATTCATTTTTAGCTTTAAGCTTTTTGTGCTTTGCCAAATGGGATCTAATTCTGGACCCATTGTATAAAAATATTCTTCTTTCCTATAAGCAGTACTTCATAAGTACCCTCATAATATGGCATCCAAGACACAACATGGCTTCTAAGACTTCAGCGGGTGTCATATTAGGGTTGGGTACAACCCGAACCCCCACATATCCTTCCATAGTTTTTATTTCATGTACCTGTTGCCTTCCAATTCACACACAAATTTGATGACATGAGTCCAGTCCAGAGCTTCAGAGTCCTTTCGCAGCCACTTCTTCAGTTGTGTTCGGTTTTGCTCAAGAAAATCAGAAGTTATGATATTGTCGAACACTTCACAGGCGGAAAGCAGATGGTAAATTGTCGGCCCGGCTCCAAAATCGATGAGTGTGCCTCCTTTCACATTTCCTAAATAAAACACATTTAGAAATATTGAATATAACTGATGAAAGATGAGCAAAAGTTGTAGTGTGCAGATTTGAGAGTTATGTGCGGTGATGCCATGTTCAGTAGAAATTGTGGGGCAAATTTTGGTTCCTTTTTTTTATAATTTCTTGTGTGAAAATGTAATATCTGGGGTTCAAACTACATTTTTGTGGTAAAAATTTAATCATTTTTTCTTCACTGCCCAATGGTATAAAATTCTGCCACACAGCCATGGTGTCAATATGATCACTGCACCCTCCGATGAATTCGATGAGAGGTGTAGTTTGTAAAATGCGGTCACTAATGGGCGGTTCTGCTGTGCTGGCAACTTAGGGGCTCTCCCAGTGGGTCATGGCACCCGCAAACCATAACAGTAAAATCTGTACTACAATATGGAGCTCCTTCCCTTCTGAGATTTGCACTGTGCCTGAAAATATTTCCCGATTACATGTAGGGTACTGGTGCACTCAGGAAAAAAATGGACCTCAGTTTGTTGTAAAAAAAAAATTCCATTAGCCCTTAGAAAAATTAAAAACTTGGGGCTAAAACATTTTAGTGGTAAAAATAATTTATTCTTTCTTCACCGCTCAATGGTTTAAAATTCTGTGAGGCATATGTAGTGTCAATATGATCACTGCACCCCTAGATGAATTCATTTGGGAGTGTAGTTTGTAAAATGAGTTCACATATAAGGTGTTTCTGTTGTTCTGGCACCTCAAGGCCTCTGCCAATATGACATGACACTCTTAAACCATGCCAGCAAAATCTGAACTCCAATATGGTGCTTCTTCCCTTCTGAGCTTTGCATTGTGCTTCAAAAGTAGTTTTCCCCCACATATGGGGTATTGACATACTCAGGGCTAAAATAACATTTTTGTGAGAAAATGTGATTTTTTCATTTTCACGGCTCAACGTTATAAACTTCTGTGAAGTACCTGGGAGTACAAAGTGCTCACTACACATCTAAATATATTCCTTGAGGGGTCTAGTTTCCAAAAAGGGGTAATTAGTTGGAGGTTTCTGCTGTTTAGGCACATCAGGGGCTCTCCAAATGGAACATGGCATCCGCTAATGATTCCAGCAAATTTTACATTAAAAAAAATTAAATGGTGCTCCTTCCCTTCTGAGCCCTGCAGTAGTTTTCTCCCACATCTGGGCTATTGGCGTAATCAGGAGAAATTGCACAACAAACTGTATGGTGCAATTCTCTCCTTATTAAAATGCAAAATTTGGAACTGAAAAACATTTTTATGGGGAAAATGTGTTTTTTTTTTTTGTCACGGCTCAACATTAGTGAAGCACCTGGGGTTTCAATGTGCCCATCATACATCTAGATAAGTTACCTGAAGGGTCCCGTTTCTAAAATGGTGCCAATTGTGGGGGGTTTTCACTGTCTAGGTATATCAGGGGCCCTTCCAACACGACATGGTGTTCGCTAATTGTTCCAGCAAATTTTGTATTCAAAAAGTCAAATGGTGCTCCTTCCCTTCTAAACTCTGCCATGCACCCAAACAATGGTTTCCCCCCACATATGGTATATCGGCATCCTCAGGAGAAATTGCGCAACAAATTTTGGGGGCCATTTGTTCTTGTTACCCTTGCAAAAGATAAAAAGTGGGTCTAAATTAAAATTTGTGTGAAAAAAAGTTAAATGTTCATTTTTTTTCCAAATTCCAAAAATTCCTGTGAAGCACCTGAATTGTTAATAAACTTCTTGAATGTCACTTCAAATGTAATATGGTCCCTAAAAATGATTTTGTAAGTTTTTTTGGAAAAATAATAAATTGCTCGTCAACTTTTAACCCTTCCTAACAAAAAAATGTTGTTTAAAAATTGCACTTCTGCAAAGACATGTGGGAAATGCTATTTATTAACTATTTTGTGTGACAAATCTCTCTTATTTAACGGGATAAGAATTCAAAATTTGAAAATTGCAACATTTTCCAAATTTCCACAAATTTCCATTTTTTTTCACAATTAACCCCTTTACCCCCAAGGGTGGTTTGCACGTTAATGACCGGGCCAATTTTTTACAATTCTGACCACTGTCCCTTTATGAGGTTATAACTCTGGAACGCTTCAACGGATCCCAGTGATTCTGACATTGTTTTCTCGTGACATATTGTCCTTCATGACAATGGTAAAAATTCTTTGATAGTACCTGCGTTTATTTGTGAAAAAAAACGAAATTTGGCAAAAATTATGAAAATTTCGCAATTTTCCAACTTTGAATTTTTATGCAATTAAATCACAGAGATATGTCACACAAAATACTTAATAAGTAACATTTCCCACATGTCTACTTTACATCAGCACAATTTTGGAACCAAAATTTTTTTTTGTTAGGGAGTTATAAGGGTTAAAAGTTGACCAGCAATTTCTCATTTCTACAACACCATTTTTTTTTAAGGGACCACGTCTCATTTGAAGTCATTTTGTGGGGTCTATATGATAGAAAATACCCAAGTGTGACACCATTCTAAAAACTACACCCCTCAAGGTGCTCAAAACCATATTCAAGAAGTTTATTAACCCTTCTGGTGCTTCACAGGAATTTTTTGAATGTTTAAATAAAAATGAACATTTAACTTTTTTTCACAAAAAATTTAATTCAGCTCCAATTTGTTTTATTTTACCAAGGATAACAGGAGAAAATGGACCCCAAACATTGTTGTACAATTTGTCCTGAGTACGCCAATACCCCAAATGTGGGGGTAAACCACTGTTTGGGCGCATGGCAGAGCTCGGAAGCGAAGGAGCGCCATTTGACTTTTCAATGCAAAATCGACAGGAATTGAGATGGGACGCCATGTTGCGTTTGAAGAGCCACTGATATGCCTAAACATTGAAACCCCCCACAAGTGACACCATTTTGGAAAGTAGACCCCCTAAGGAACTTATCTAGAGGTGTGGTGAGCACTTTGACCCACCAAGTGTTAGGGCTAGCGGAACGCACCAAATAATAAGACTGATAGTGTACGGTGCGTTCGTAGCCCGGGGTCCACCGTGCAGAGATGGAACCTGCTGCTGAGTAATGACGGACTATATGGCGGTACTCATAAGTATACTCGCGTGGGTTAAACTTCACCCAACGTGAAGGAAGCGATCCTGTTGCGTCACAGGATCGCGGTACCGCACATAGAAGGCGAGCAAGCAGTCAGCGAACTTAACCCCAACTAGGATTGAAGTCCGATTAGACCACTTGCTGACACAACACCGCAACAGGGTGTGTTAGGAAACTCTTATAATTAGAGCACCGAAGTGCGAACTGTGCCGTGCTGGCAGGCACCACTAAGCACCCAGACGTGGGTCAGGAAGCGCACTACTGGCGCGTGGCGCCGCACTGGCGGTCACAGCAATAGACGCTGATACGTGTGTGACACGTTGAGTGATTTGTCGGGCGCTAGATAGCAGCCATACTCCATACGCGAACAGTCATACAATAGGGTAGGGGTATTTAATGAACGACTTGCACTCACAACAAACACACGTATTCAATTGTACACTAGCGCATGGCCGTGCGGTCATGCGCAGTTTATATAATTGCAGGACAGGAAGTGGCCACAGAAACTTTGCCCTTCCAGGGCCTGCCAAGAGGACCAATGGAATGCGCTGCAGAGCCAGAGCACATGACCCTCGATCTCCAACGGGAGATCTTGCTCTGGGCATGCTCAGTGTGCGCAAACAAGGAATTAGTCCCAGGGAAGTCCGCTCGCCGCTGACCAGCACTGACTTTAATGGCAGGAGCTGAAGAAGCAGCAGTAACTCTCTGTACAGAGTGAGAGCGAGCAAGACACTGGGAGCGACGTCCCTGCTGAGCAGACTCCACTGCGGCTGGAGGAGAATGGGAGACCGCAGCGGAGACGGATCGAGATTCCCCCTGTGCAGCAGAGGAAACTCGACTCCTAACATTACCCCCCCTCCCAGGGCCCCCCCTCCTTGGGCCTCGCTACGCTCGAAGGCAGCAATGAGCTGTTGGGCCCGAATGTTTTCAGCAGGCTCCCAAGACCTGTCCTCTGGACCATAACCCTTCCAATCCACCAAATAAAACTTTTTGCCGCGTACCACCTTGCACCCCAAAATAGCGTTCACCTCGTAATCGTCCGTAGACGAACCCGATGTCCCGGCAGATGACTCGGAAAACCGGGACATGTATACGGGTTTCAAGAGGGACACATGAAAGGTGTCGGTGATACCCAAACGTGGAGGAAGAGCCAGGCGGTAGACCACAGGATTAACCTGTTCGAGAACCTTGAAGGGACCCAAGTAGCGAGGTGCAAACTTAGTGGACTCAACTCGCAGCCTGATGTTACGGGCGGAGAGCCACACCAAGTCGCCAGGGGCAAAAGTCGGAGCGGGGCGCCGATGAACATCGGCGGAGGACCTCATTCTCTCCTTGGAGGCCCAAATGGCATCCTGCATGCGATCCCAAATGTCCCGTGCCTCCACAGCCCAGTCTGCCACCCTGGGATCAGCGGAAGACACAGGCATGGGCACAGGAACACGCGGATGCTGGCCGTAATTTAAGAGGAATGGAGTCTGACCGGTGGAGTCGGCTACGGCATTGTTAAGTGCAAACTCTGCCCACGGTAGCAAGGATGCCCAGTCATCCTGTCTGGCAGAAACAAAATGTCGCAGATATGTGACCAAGGTCTGGTTGGCCCTTTCTACCAACCCATTCGTCTCGGGATGATATGCCGAAGAGAGATTTAACTCAATAGTGAGTAGACGACATAGCTCCCTCCAGAATCGAGACGCAAACTGGGGACCCCGGTCACTAACAATTTTGTCTGGCATACCGTGTAAGCGAAAGATATGCTTGATAAACAAGACAGCCAACGCCCGTGCAGATGGTAGCCGTGGAAGAGGCACCAAATGCACCATTTTGGAAAAATGATCGGTGATCACCCAGATAATGGTGCAATTACGAGACTTGGGTAAGCCAACCACAAAGTCCATCCCGACCATCTCCCAGGGCCTGTCAGCCACGGGCAGAGGATAAAGCAAACCAGCTGGCCGTTGCCGAGGAGTCTTGTTCCTGGCGCAAGAGACACACGCCCGAACGTACTCCGCGACATCACGAGCCATATGCGGCCACCAGTATGTCCTCGCCAGTAATTCTGATGTCCTTTTAGTACCAAAATGTCCACCCACCCTGGACGAGTGCACCCAAGAGAGAACCTCCGGTCGCAAACTAGATGGAACAAAAGTCTTGCCCGGGGGCACAGACTCCAGCGAAACCGGGGCCACGGTTCTCAAACTCTCGGTGGGGACAATAAGCCGAGGCTCCTCCTCCTCCTCCGCAGATGACACAACGGAGCGAGAGAGAGCATCGGCCCGAATGTTCTTCTCCCCAGAAAGGAAATGGAGGGTGAAATGAAACCGGGAGAAGAACAAGGACCATCTGGCCTGGCGAGAATTCAACCGCTGAGCTGTCTGCAGATACACCAAATTTTTGTGATCTGTGAAGACTTGGAAGGGAAAACGTGCTCCCTCCAAGAGATGTCTCCACTCCGAGAAAGCCAACTTCATGGCTAGCAACTCCCTGTCCCCGATGGAATAATTCCTCTCTGCTGGTGCGAAGGTCTTGGAGAAAAAGAAGCAAGGATGCTTCCGACCTTGAGCATCCTTTTGGAAGAGGACTGCTCCAGCACCAACAGAAGAGGCATCCACCTCCATGATAAATGGCTTATCAACATCGGGGCGATGAAGAATGGGAGCGCTAGCGAAGTGTGACTTTATAGAGATAAAAGCCTTGGAGACCTCCTCAGACCACAATTTGGGATTCGCCCCCTTCTTGGTGAGGGCAACCAAGGGAGCTACCAAAGTTGAGAAATGCGGGATGAACTGGCGATAATAATTGATGAACCCCATAAAGCGCTGCACCGCTTTAAGAGAATGGGGTTCCTGCCAGTCCATCACAGCCTGTAGTTTGGCAGGATCCATAGCCAATCCCTGGGCTGAGATGATGTAGCCTAGGAAAGGTAAGGACTCCTGCTCAAACATACACTTCTCCAACTTGGCATAGAGGGAGTTTGCCCGTAGGAGGTCGAAGACTTTGCAAACATCTCTCCGGTGGGAGTCAATATCTGGAGAGTAGATGAGAATATCATCCAGATAGACTACGACCGAGGTGGAAAGCATATCCCGGAAGATATCGTTCACAAAGTCTTGGAAAACGGCTGGGGCATTACAGAGCCCAAAGGGCATCACCAGATATTCATAGTGCCCATCCCTGGTGTTAAAAGCCGTCTTCCATTCGTCCCCCTCACGGATGCGAATCAGGTTGTAAGCACCCCGCAGATCTAATTTAGTAAATACCCTTGCTCCCTGAAGCCTATCAAACAGTTCAGATATCAAAGGCAAAGGGTATTTATTCTTAACGGTGATGGCGTTAAGACCCCTGTAGTCTATGCATGGACGCAATTCCCCACTCTTCTTCTGCACGAAGAAGAACCCTGCCCCAGCAGGTGACACTGACTTCCTGATGAACCCTCTTGCCAGATTTTCCTGGATGTACTGTGACATTGCCTCCGTCTCCGGGAGAGATAGCGGATAGACTCGACCCCGGGGAGGCTCAGCACCAGGCAAGAGGTCAATAGGACAGTCATAGGGGCGATGGGGCGGACGGGTCTCCGCCGCTTTTTTGGAGAATACGTCTGCATACGACCAATACTGCTTGGGGAGAGAGGAAAGATCTGCGGGTACCTCAGTTGTAGCTACCTGAATGCACTCCCTCTGACACCTACCCCCACAAGATTCACCCCATCCCAGAATTCTGCCTGAGGACCACTCGATATGAGGAGAGTGGTACCGTAGCCAAGGTATTCCCAACAGGACTTCATCAATTCCCTCTGGAATGACGAGAAGAGAAATAATCTCCTGATGAGATGGCGACATGGACAGAGTAAAAGGGATGGTCTGGTGAGTTATCTGTGAGGGCAGAGTCGACCCATTCACCACTCGTACCGTTACAGGTTGAGCTAGCATAACCAGAGGTATTGCGTGGCGTTGGGCGAAGGCAGAAGACATAAAATTGCCCTCCGCCCCAGAATCCACGCAGAGCTCTACAAGTGGGAGAATGAGCCTATAGTAATTGTCCCCTTAAAGGACAATTTAGAGGCAAACGTCGCCGTGTCTAGTGTACCTCCACCTACGACCACTAGACGCTGACGTTTCCTCGACCGCTGAGGACATCTGGTGGCTAGATGTCCTGACTGCTGGCAAACATGACAGACCCTGAGTGCACAAGCGGTCCGGGACTTAGGTCCCGCTTGTGACACTTCCCTGGCCTCATGTGACTCAGGAACCAGGATCGGAGATTCCAGAGGTTTGGCTAAAGTAGGAGCCAGCCGAAACCTCTGCCTACACTGGGCTCGCTCTAACCTCCGCTCGTTAAAACGGAGGTCAATTCGAGTGGAGACTGTTATTAACTCCTCCAGTGTGGCAGGAATCTCCCTAGTGGCCAGAGCATCCTTTACATGGTCAGCCAAGCCCCTCCAAAATATGGGGATAAGAGCTTTATCCGACCATTCCAGCTCAGATGCTAAAGTGCGGAATTGGACGGCAAAATGACTGACCAAGGACTCACCCTGAGTTAATGCCAGCAGTTGGAGCGCAGTGTCATGGGTGACTTGAGGTCCTAAAAAGACCTGTTTTAAAGTGCTCAAAACAGAGGAGCACTCTGCACCACATGATCGCCACGCTCCCACAGCGGCGTAGCCCATTCCAACGCCCTGTCCGACAATAGAGACACAATAAATCCCACCTTAGCCCGCTCTGTGGGGAAACGTGCAGCCAGAAGCTCGAGATGAATAGAGCACTGACTCATGAATCCCCTACAAAATTTGCTATTACCAGAAAATTTTTCTGGCAGCGGGAGGCGAGAAAATGTCGGAACAGGGGTGGCAATGGACAAAGTTGCTGCAGCCACGCTGGCAGCCTGTACAGCAACTGCGGTAACATCCACAGCTGAGGTTGCGCTCTCGAGAGCCGCCAACCTACCCTCCAGCTGCTGTATATACCGCAGGGATTGCTGTTTGTCCGTCATCACTAGCCAGACCCTGGCGCTAGTGTAATGTTAGGGCTAGCGGAACGCACCAAATAATAAGACTGATAGTGTACGGTGCGTTCGTAGCCCGGGGTCCACCGTGCAGAGATGGAACCTGCTGCTGAGTAATGACGGACTATATGGCGGTACTCATAAGTATACTCGCGTGGGTTAAACTTCACCCAACGTGAAGGAAGCGATCCTGTTGCGTCACAGGATCGCGGTACCGCACATAGAAGGCGAGCAAGCAGTCAGCGAACTTAACCCCAACTAGGATTGAAGTCCGATTAGACCACTTGCTGACACAACACCGCAACAGGGTGTGTTAGGAAACTCTTATAATTAGAGCACCGAAGTGCAAACTGTGCCGTGCTGGCAGGCACCACTAAGCACCCAGACGTGGGTCAGGAAGCGCACTACTGGCGCGTGGCGCCGCATTGGCGGTCACAGCAATAGACGCTGATACGTGTGTGACACGTTGAGTGATTTGTCGGGCGCTAGATAGCAGCCATACTCCATACGCGAACAGTCATACAATAGGGTAGGGGTATTTAATGAACGACTTGCACTCACAACAAACACACGTATTCAATTGTACACTAGCGCATGGCCATGCGGTCATGCGCAGTTTATATAATTGCAGGACAGGAAGTAGCCACAGAAACTTTGCCCTTCCAGGGCCTGCCAAGAGGACCAATGGAATGCGCTGCAGAGCCAGAGCACATGACCCTCTATCTCCAACGGGAGATCTTGCTCTGGGCATGCTCAGTGTGCGCAAACAAGGACTTAGTCCCAGGGAAGTCCGCTCGCCGCTGACCAGCACTGACTTTAATGGCAGGAGCTGAAGAAGCAGCAGTAACTCTCTGTACAGAGAGAGCGAGCAAGACACTGGGAGTGACGTCCCTGCTGAGCAGACTCCACTGCGGCTGGAGGAGAATGGGAGACCGCAGCGGAGACGGATCGAGATTCCCCCTGTGCAGCAGAGGAAACTCGACTCCTAACACCAAGTGCTTCACAGAAGTTTATAATGCAGAGCCGTAAAAATAAAACAAAAATTTTTTCCCACAAAAATTATTTTTTAGCCCCCAGTTTTGTATTTTCCTGAGGGTAACAGGAGAAATTGAACCCCACAATTTGTTGTCCAATTTGTCCTGAGTGCGCTGATACCCCATATGTGGGGGGAACCACTGTTTGGGCGCATGGGAGGGCTCGGAAGGGAAGGAGCTCCATTTGGAATGAGGACTTAGATGGAATGGTCTGCAGGTGTCACATTGCATTTGCAGAGCCCCTAATGTACCTAAACAGTAGAAACCTCCCACAAGTGACACCATTTTGGAAGCTAGACCTCTAAGGAACTCATCTAGATGTGTTGTGATAGCTTTGAACCCCCAAGTGTTTCACTACAGTTTGTAACGCAGAGCCGTGAAAATTAAAAAAAAAAAATCTTTCCCCCCAAAATTATTTTTTAGCCCCCAGTTTTGTATTTTCCCGAGGGTAAGTGTTATGAAAGGTAATTCAGTACCACAATGGACATAGAGGTCAGCGCACATACAGTGACCTGGCAATAACCCAAAAAACAAGAACGAGCTCTAAGACGTGGGAACTCTGTTGACCGCAATCCCTGATCCTCTCCAACCACACTAAAGGCAGCCGTGGATTGCGCCTAACGCTCCCTATGCAACTCGGCACGGCCTGAGAAACTAGCTAGCCTGAAGATAGAAAATAAGCCTACCTTGCCTCAGAGAAATACCCCAAAGGAAAAGGCAGCCCCCACATATAATGACTGTGAGTTAAGATGAAAAGACAAACGTAGAGATGAAATAGATTTAGCAAAGTGAGGCCCAACTTTCTGAACAGAGCGAGGATAGGAAAGGTAACTTTGCGGTCAACACAAAACCCTACAAAAACCACGCAAAGGGGGCAAAAAGACCCTCCGTACCGAACTAACGGCACGGAGGTACACCCTCTGCGTCCCAGAGCTTCCAGCAAGCAGTAAAAAACAAATTGACAAGCTGGACAGAAAAAAACAGCAAACAAATAGAAAAGAGGAACTTAGCTATGCAGAGCAGCAGGCCACAGGAACGATCCAGGAGGAAACAGGTCCAATACTAGAACATAGACTGGAGGCCAGGATCAAAGCATTAGGTGGAGTTAAATAGAGCAGCACCTAACGACTTCACCACATCACCTGAGGAAGGAAACTCAGAAGCTGCAGTACCACTTTCCTCCACCAACGGAATCTCACAGAGAAATTGGACCCCAAAAGTTGTTGTCCTATTTGTCCTGAGTACGCTGATACCCCATATGTTGGGGTAAACCCCTGTTTGGGCACACGGGAGAGCTCGGAAGGGAAGAAGCACTGTTTTACTTTTTCAACGCAGAATTGGCTGGAATTGAGATCGGACGCCATGTCGCGTTTGGAGAGCCCCTGATGTGCCTAAACAGTGGAAACCCCCCAATTATAACTGAAACCCTAATCCAAACACTCCCCTAACCCTAATTCCAACGGTAACCCTAACCACACCCCTAACCCTGACACACCCCTAACCCTAATCCCAACCCTATTCCCAACTGTAAATGTAATCTAAACCCTAACTGTAACTTTAGCCCCAACCCGAACCCTAACTTTAGCCCCAACCCAAACTGTAGCCCTAACCCTAGCCCTAACCCTAGCCCTAGCCCTAACCCTAACCCTAGCCCTAACCCTAACCCTAACCCTAGCCCTAACCCTAGCCCTAACCCTAGCCCTAACCATAGCCCTAGCCCTAACCCTAGCCCTAGCCCTAACCCTAGCCCTAGCCCTAACCCTAACCCTAACCCTAGCCCTAACCCTAGCCCTAACCCTAACCCTGATGGGAAAATGGAAATAAATACATTTTTTTTATTTTTCCCTAACTAAGGGGGTGATGAAGGGGGGTTTGATTTACTTTTATAGCGAGTTATTTAGCGGATTTTTATGATTGGCAGCCGTCACACACTGAAAGACGCTTTTTATTGCAAAAAATATTTTTTGCGTTACCACATTTTGAGAGCTATAATTTTTCCATATTTTGGTCCACAGAGTCATGTGAGGTCTTGTTTTTTGCGGGACGAGTTGACGTTTTTATTGGTAACATTTTTGGGCACGTGACATTTTTTGATCGCTTTTTATTTTGATTTTTGTGAGGCAGAATGACCAAAAACCAGCTATTCATGAATTTCTTTTGGGGGAGGCGTTTATACCGTTCCGCGTTTGGTAAAATTGATAAAGCAGTTTTATTCTTCGGGTCAGTACGATTACAGCGACACCTCACTTATATCTTTTTTTATGTTTTGGCGCTTTTATACGATAAAAACTATTTTATAGAAAAAATAATTATTTTTGCATCGCTTTATTCTCAGGACTATAACTTTTTTATTTTTTTGCTGATGATGCTGTATGGCGGCTTGTTTTTTGCGGAACAAGATGACGTTTTCAGCGGTACCATGGTTATTTATATCTGTCTTTTTGATCGCGTGTTATTCCACTTTTGTTCGGCGGTATGATAATAAAGCGTTGTTTTTTGCCTCGTTTTTTTTTTTCTTTCTTACGGTGTTTACTGAAGGGGTTACCTAGTGGGCCAGTTTTATAGGTCGGGCCGTTACGGACGCGGCGATACTAAATATATGTACTTTTATTGTTTTTTTTTTATTTAGATACAGAAATGTATTTATGGGAATAATATTTTTTTTTTTTCATTATTTTGGAATATTTTTTTTTTTTTTTTTTTACACATTTGAAAATTTTTTTTTTTACTTTTTTACTTTGTCCCAGGGGGGGACATCACAGATCGATGATCTGACAGTTTGCACAGCACTCTGTCAGATCACCGATCTGATAGCAGTGCAGGCTGCTTCACAGTGCCTGCAGGACATGGATCCGCGGCCATCTTGGATCCGGGTCTGGAACAGGCAGGGAGGGAGGTAAGACCCTCGCAGCAACGCGATCACATCGCGTTGCTGCGGGGGGCTCAGGGAAGCCCGCAGGGAGCCCCCTCCCTGCGCGATGCTTCCCTGCACCGCCGGCACATCGCGATCATCTTTGATCGTGGTGTGCCAGGGGTTAATGTGCCGGGGGTGGTCCGTGATCACTCCTGGCACATAGTGCCGGATGTCAGCTGTGATAGGCAGCTGACACCCGGCCGCGATCGGCGGCGCTCCCCCCGTGAGCGCCGCCGATCGCGCTGGACGTACTATCCCGTCCATGGTCATGGGGGCCCACCCCACCTCGACGGGATAGTACGTCCCATGTCAGAAAGGGGTTAAACGCGAGTTATATCAAAGAAATTTTACCACTATCATGAAGTTCAATAGGTCACAATTAATGGGATCCATTGAAGCATCCCAGAGTTTTTCCATCATAAAATGACACTCACCAGAATTGTAAAAATTGGCATGGTCATTAACATGTAAACCACCTTTGGGACTAACGGGGTTAAATTTACAATGGAATGGATCAAAAATAAACGTATCCAGGTGTTAGAATGGCCAAGTCAAAGTCCAGACCTCAATCCAATCGAGAATGTGTGGAAAGAGCTGAAAACTGCTGTTCACAAACGATCTCCATCAAACCTCACTGAGCTCGAGCTGTTTGCCAAGGAAGAATGGGCAAGAATTTCAGTCTCTCGATGTACAAAACTGATAGAGACCTACCCCAAGCGACGTACAGCTGTAATCGCAGCAAAAGATGGCGTAACAAAGTATTAAGTTAAAGGGGCCGAAAAATATTGCCCGCCCCACTTTTCAGTTTTTGAATTTCCACAAAAATTTAAAATAAACATAAAATTTCGTTCAACTTCACAATTGTGTTCCACTTGTTGTTGATTCTTCACCAAAAATTTACATTTGGCATCTTTATGTTTGAAGCTTGATATGTGGGAAAAGGTTGAAAAGATCCAGGGGGCTGAATACTTTCGAAAGGCACCGTATGTGGCATAATAAGACTAGGTTTCTAACACATTTTTTTTGCTATATTTTGTTGGGAGACGTCTATGGTACAGTTAGGGCTAGAAATATTTGGACAGTGACACAAGTTTTGTTATTTTAGCTGTTTACAAAAACATGTTCAGAAATACAATTATATATATAATATGGGCTGAAAGTGCACACTCCCAGCTGCAATATGATAGTTTCCACATCCAAATCGGAGAAAGGGTTTAGGAATCATAGCTCTGTAATGCATAGCGTCCTCTTTTTCAAGGGACCAAAAGTAATTGGACAATGGACTCTAAGGGCTGCAATTAACTCTGAAGGCGTCTCCCTCGTTAACCTGTAATCAATGAAGTAGTTAAAAGGTCAGGGGTGGATTCCAGGTGTGTGGTTTTGCATTTGGAAGCTGTTGCTGTGAGCAGACAACATGCGGTCAAAGGAACTCTCAATTGAGGTGAAGCAGAACATCCTGAGGCTGAAAAAAAAGAAAAAATCCATCAGAGAGATAGCAGACATGCTTGGAGTAGCAAAATCAACAGTTGGGTACATTCTGAGAAAAAAGGAATTGACTGGTGAGCTTGGGAACTCAAAAAGGCCTGGGCGTCCACGGATGACAACAGTGGTGGATGATCGCCGCATACTTAATTTGGTGAAGAAGAACCCATTCACAACATCAACTGAAGTCCAGAACACTCTCAGTGAAGTAGGTGTATCTGTCTCTAAGTCAACAGTAAAGAGAAGACTCCATGACAGTAAATACAAAGGGTTCACATCTAGATGCAAACCATTCATCAATACCAAAAATAGACAGGCCAGAGTTAAATTTGCAGAAAAACACCTCAAGAAGCCAGCTCAGTTCTGGAAAAGTATTCTATGGGCAGATGAGACAAAAATCAACCTGTACCAGAATGATGGGAAGAAAAAAGTTTGGAGAAGAAAGGGAACGTCACATGATCCAAGGCACACCACATCCTCTGTAAAACATGGTGGAGGCAACGTGATGGCATGGGCATGCATGGCTTCCAATGGCACTGGGTCACTTGTGTTTGTTGATGATATAAGAGCAGACAAGAGTAGCCGGATGAATTCTGAAGTGTACCGGGATATACTTTCAGCCCAGATTCAGCCAAATGCTGCAAAGTTGATTGGACGGCGCTTCATAGTACAGATGGACAATGACCCCAAGCATACAGCCAAAGCTACCCAGGAGTTCATGAGTGCCAAAAAGTGGAACATTCTGCAATGGCCAAGTCAATCTCCAGATCTAAACCCAATTGAGCATGCATTTCACTTGCTCAAATCCAGACTTAAGACGGAAAGACCCACAAACAAGCAAGACCTGAAGGCTGCGGCTGTAAAGGCCTGGCAAAGCATTAAGAAGGAGGAAACCCAGCGTTTGGTGATGTCCATGGGTTCCAGACTTAAGGCAGTGATTGCCTCCAAAGGATTTGCAACAAAATATTGAAAATAAAAATATTTTGTTTGGGTTATGTTTATTTGTCCAATTACTTTTGACCTCCTAAAATGTGGAGTGTGTGTAAAGAAATGTGTACAATTCCTACATTTTCTATCAGATATATTTGTTCAACCCTTCAAATTAAACGTTACAATCTGCACTTGAATTCTGTTGTAGAGGTTTCATTTCAAATCCAATGTGGTGGCATGCAGAGCCCAACTCGCGAAAATTGTGTCACTGTCCAAATATTTCTGGCCCTAACTGTATATGTGTCTGTATGTTACCACTGGGTGGTCATGATGTTGATAACAGTCTGCTGACGGTTTTGATATCATACCAAGTAGTAGAAAAGACAGCGCCTCAAACGTTGGTGAAAAATAAAATCACATTTTATTCTGCCTCCTGTGGCAACGATTTGATCCAACAGATCTTTCTCAAGCACAGTACAGGAGTGTTTCAACCCAAACTGTATAGTGCAAACCCCTCCCCTCACTTAGACATGCACCAATGGAAACTGAGCACAATATGCCTCCACACATATACAGACATTCAACAGTTAAAAATACCCCCATATTTCCCCAAACGGCCCAATAACACATTACCAGAAAATACATCAACCCCGATTGCTAATATACAAACAAACACATGATATAACTGCAGACACATGTCCCCATAGAGAACGTTTGTTTGTGCCTTTGTCCACGTGAGAACAAAGATACTATGACAACGGAGGTGCTGCATGCTGATTGGTGCTGCAAATGTTTACAAACGTTCCCTATGGGGACATGTGAACCGAACATTGCAATTGTTGGTATTCAAATACAAAACAAAATCCGAATATGTGGATGCACTCCCTTTCCAAACTAGGGCTACATCATCCACATATCTACCGAACCATGCTAAAGATGAAATAAACGGATTATCAGTAGAGAAAATATAAATTTCCTCCCACCAAGCCATAAAAAGGAAAGCAAGTGAAGGTGAGAATTTCGAACCCATTGGGGCTCCCAACTTCTGAAGGAAAAATTCGGACTGAAACATAGAAAAATGATGTTGAAGTAAATAATCCAATGCCAGTAAAATAAATAGCTTAAGAGGTAACGAATAAGCACCGTACTGATCCACATGATATTTCACAGCTACCATGTCTGTGGTGTGAGGAATAGAAGAGTACAAATTAATTGCATCATGTTGCAAAATAATAATCTGAATGCCAAGTAAAAGTATCAAAAACCTTCAAAACCGTGGAGGTGTCCTTCAAATAACCTGGGGTTCTAGCTATAAGAGGCTGAAGGTAGCCATCAATCCATTCACTGAGATTCTCATTCAATGAACCTATGCCCGCTATTATAGGTCTCAAGGGAGGTGAAAAAAAAATTCTTTATGAATCTTGGGCAAACCACGAAAAATTGGAATAATAGGAAATTTAGGATACAACCACTTATAGAGCTTAGAATCGAGAACACTAAGCCTGGTGCCCTCGTTTAAACACTCAGACAATGCAGATTTAAATGCAATCATAGGATCAGACCTCAACCTCAAGTAAGTATTAGTATCATACAGAATAGAAAAAAACCATTGTGCAATACAAATCGGTGTCAAGCACAACAACACATCCTCCTTTGTCAGATTGACGTGTATCAGCATGTAACCTCCTAAGATCTCTCTCAACCAAAGATTGAAAAAGATCCAAGGAGGGAACCCTCGATTGTACAAGATAATATGATGGATTAGAAGAAGTAACACGAATATCTTCATCTGCTGGTTTATCAGAAGACTGCTCAATGTCCTGTATTGAAGACAAGGTTAATAAAGCAACTGTAAAAGATGCATCATGAGTTTGTTCATGAACAGTATCAGTCTCACTAGAAGGTGAAAAATAATGTTGCTCATCAAAAAAATGTCTCTTAACCGTAAGCAAACGTGTAAATGATTGACATCCCTAATAGTCTGTAGTAAGTTGAAGTTCTGTAAGGGAACAAAGTTTAATCCTTTGGCTAGAACATCAATTTGTGCAGATGACAAAACAGCCGGAGTCAAAAACAATAACCCTCTGAAGATTTTTATCCAGCGATAATGCCGGCATTTCCGCTCCCTCATGCGGTATCGTCTCCAATCTTCTCCTCTTAGCTCTCCTACTTCCCCTTCTCCTGCTGCATTTTTTGAAAACTCATAGCCACGCTCCTGTCTGAAACTGGTGCCAGGTGCAGAGATGTCAGAACCACTATCACATGAATTGTAGTCCGACGATGAAAAATAAATGGACCTCCCATTTGGCTCCTGGTGTGAATTGTGATCAAAACGTTTTTTCAAAATAGACCTAAATGGCCTCTTGGAGGGATCTTTATTCCATGTATAGACCTTGTCATTGTTATAATCTGATATATCCCTGTTAAACTTATACCCCTCAGAGTATACTGCAGCCACACACAGGGTATAATGCAGCCCCCTCCACACACACAGTATAATGCAGCCCCCCACACACTATAATGCAGCCCCCCACACACACACAATATAGTGCAGCCCCCACAAACAGTATAGTGCAGTTCCCACACACACACACACAGTATAATGCAGCCCCTCTCCACACACAGTATAATGCATCTCCCCACACACAGTATAGTGCAGCCGCCCCACACAGAGTATAATGCAACCCCCCACACACAGTACAGTTCAGCTCCCCCCACACACAGTACAGTGCAGCTCCCCCACACACAGTACAGTCCAGCTCCCCAACACATAGTATAATGTAGCTCCCCCAACACATAGTATAGTACAGCTCCCCCAACACATAATATAGTACAGCTCCCCCAACACATAGTATAGTTCAGCTCCCCCAACACACAGTATAGAGCAGCTCCCCCAACACACAGTGTAGTGCAGCTCTTCCCCAACACACAGTATAGTGCCGACACACACACAGTATAATGCATACATTTACACACACACACAATACTCACCTCTCCTCCTTGTTCCTCACGCTGCTCCAGTCTCATTGGCTCCACTGCTGGCACAGCATGGCACACGATGAGGTGATTTCATCGCGCACCTGCTGAGTCACAAGCAGAGGGGGAGTGATAGGAGAGGGAGCCTCATCTGACACTCTCTTCTCCATCACTGCTTTCAACTGTACCGGCGTTTACAATGCCAATTAGTTGAATGAGTGATGGGTGGTGGGTGGTCTCATAGTGGCCACGTGGTGTACCGCTATCAGCACGCCACTGGCTGGGGGCCCCTGAAGGATCAGGAGCCCTAGGCAGCTGCCTGGTCTTCCTGCCCCTAATGCCGACCCTGATTAGAAGTCTAGGTGAGATTCATATTGGCTACCTAGAAAATAAATAAGCTCTAGCAAATAGAGCAGCTCTACAACATGAAGACCCTCAAAACTACTCAACATATCTCAGCTCCCTGAAACCCATGGGTGTGGCATTGAGAAAGATGTTCTATATTATTATTATTATTATTATTATTATTATTATTATTATTATTATCTAATCTTCACCACAGATTATTTTACCTGATGTGAATGTTTCATATAGGTTTTGTAAAACAAATTCAGTCCATTCTCCAAAAAGAACCCCTTTTCCTGGAGCGTAGTAAGTGCTGAAGTAATCAGTGGGGCTAAATTCCTCAATGTAAGTTTCCTGTTTGGTGAATGGTGGGTCCATCGCGTCTCCTGCTCTTGTGGTAGGTCTGTAACTTCTGGGAAATGTTACCTTATTTATCCCACTGATCTGGTGACGTCAGTAGTCATAAGTCTATTTATGTAAACAGGTAGTCTCAGGTTCACTGTGTTTTGGTATGTTTTCATGCGCGTATTGGGTTTCAAATTGACGTAAGTTATGTAAAGCCTTAAGGGTATTGTCAGCCTTTGATTTTTTATTTATTTTAAAAAAAGTCTAAAGCACATAATATACATTGGAACAAAACATAGATCTCCCATTTTCACTTCTGGATGTAAATGAGAACATTACTGTTGAACACAGCAAGCAGAGGTATTTTTAAAGAATTAAACGCGCAACACTAACTCAACTTTTCATTATATTTGTTACGAATGTGTCACACCGACCTGGGAGAGCTGAGTGTAGAAGATCACTGCGTATTGAGAATAGCAGATCTTGCATTTAGCCTGTGTGGTTAGATCCCATATTAAATTAATTTGGTTTTCTTTGAAACTGAAGAGGTTAACGACCCTTTCTATGTTGGTCAGAAACATGCAGCTTCATTGCAGCTGCTTCTGATCTGGTCGTTATAACTCTTCCTATAAAACCTGGCCAGACCCTCTCTGTCTTGCCAGTGAAACACCAAGGTTACTTACCAGTAGCTGTTTTTTCCAGAACACATGACAGCACACCTGAGGGAGGAATTCGCCCATCAAGGACAGGAAAACTACTGAAATAAAAGGGCGGTACCTCTCCCCCATATCAGTTGGGTTACAGAGCAGGAAAGGACCTCCAGATTAAATATATCCATAACCAACACAACAACACAAAATCACCCAATTTATAATGTACACCCATATGGTGATAAAAGGGGGGCAATATACAGGTGCTGTCATGGGTCCTGGACAAACCAGCTACTGGTAAGTAACCGTGGTGTTTTCCCCTCACCCATGACAGCACACCTGAGAGATTTTTGGAGAATTGAACACCTTAGGGAGGGACCACCGCTTGCAGCACCCTTCTACCAAAGGTTAAGACAACAGAGAAGGGTAGATTCAGTCTGTAGTGCCGAGAAAAGGTAGATGGTGAGGGCCAGGTAGCACCCTTACAAATCTAATCAATTGATATCTCTTCTTTTTCTGCCCAGGAGGATGACACGAATCTGTTGCAGTGAGCCATGATGTCTTCAGAAATCGATGCACCACTCACAATGTAGGACAAAGTAGTGGCCTCCCTGATCCATCTAGCAATGGTACCCTTGGATACCCCGTACACCTTTCTGCTACCCTGAAAGCTTACAAACAAGGACTGGGTTTTCCTCCACTGATTGGTCATAGATATGTATTCTAACAGTGTCCCTCTGACATGTAACCTATGGAATCTTTCCTCCTCTGGAAAGGAGGGCAGAATACTTTTTTGACTCCTATGGAACTTAAGGGCTACCTTAAGAAGGCAAACAGGGTCAGGACTTAATATAACCCTATCCTCAAATATCTGTGTATAGGGAGGGCATATGGACAGTGCCTGTATATCGATCACCCTTCGGGCCGATATAATGGTTTTACATAAGGAATTTAGCTGACAATTCTTGTAGGGGTTTGAATGGGTCTTTGGTTAATGCCTCTAGAACCAGGTTTAGATACCATGGGGGGAAATTTTGGGTTTGTGTCAGACCTAGATCTACTACAGGATTTCATGAATCGTGACACCCATTTATTGGCCACAAAATTACAATTGTACAATGCGCCTAAGGCCAAAACATGCACCTTGAGGGTGTTAGTCGCTAATTCTATCTCCAAACCTGACTGCAGGAATTCTAGAATGGTACCTACTGGAGCCTCATCGCCTAAAGGCTGTCCTGAAAATTCTAGAAATGTTTTCCACATCCTGCCCTAAATCCTTGTTGTTATTGGCTTTCTACCTTTTAACAGGATGGAGACTTACCCTGGTGAAAACTTTCTGAATCAGTATTGCCCTTTCAAATTACACACTGCTTGATGGAAGCCCTTCAATTGCGAGTTGCATACTGGACCCTGGGTGAGAAGGTCTGGAATCTCCAGCAGCATCCATGGATCTTACACCCACATTGCCCTTAACAGGGTCTTTTCTGTCAGAATGGAGCAATCGGAATCACCCTTCTGCGGCTCAGGAAGTCTGCCTTGGTATTCTCTACTCCCCTAATATAGAGTGCTGTAAGGAACAAAAGTGATGTTCAGCCAGCTAGAAGAGTCTGCTTGCTGCCATCATTAGGGAGTGGGACTTTGTTTCCCCCTTGCTGATTAATATATGCCACCATTGCCAGGTGGTCCGACATAACTCCGACATGGGAAGAAAGCCTCTTAGAGCCTTTTCCATGGCACATATCTCTTTCAGGTTCGATGACCAGGTCCTCTGAATTGTGTGATTTCCCAAGTGTGCCCCCCAATCTGAATTGCTTGCATCTGTTGTGAGTATGTTGTCTGCCGGCCTTACTCATTGGACCCCTGATGTCAAATTTACTCTGTCTGCCCACCAAGAGAGGGAGTTTCTGACCCTTAAAGAAAGTTCCACCTTCCCTTCTAAATGTCCTCTTAGCAATCTCCATGCAGACTTTCCCACTGAAGTTGTCTCGTGTGGAATTGGGCCCATCTTACTGCTGGGATGCAGGATGTCAGGGATCCTAACAGGGACATTACCTTCCTTAGGGTCTTTTTTGGATGATCTATTACTGTCAAGACCAGGTTCACTATCCTGTCTGTCTATTTAGTCTTCAGGTAAGAGACAGGTCTGCAGATTGGGACTTAGAACCAAGCCTAGGAAGGACTGTATCCTCTCTGGTTTTATTCTTGACTTGAGAGTGTTCACCATCCAGCCAAGATCCTCTAAGACGATTCTCACATCCATTAGCTATGAGGCACAGTGGTCTTCTGATCTTCCCACTATAAGAAAGTCAAACAAGTAAGGGACGATAATGGTCTTCCGAGTGCAAAGCTAGGCCATCACCTCTGAAATTATTTTGGAGACTCTTACCTGATTATTTTTGGCATGCGGTCGAAACAGAGACCCTTCTGTCAGTCCACTGCGAGCTAGCTTTCCTATGTTCTTAGTGATTTAAACAAAGAGCAAGGCCCTATTAAAATCGGTGACATTCACGACAATCACTCACCACCCGCTATCACTTTAAGGGTACCGGATTTGGAGGCTGTTCAGGGAATTATATGACATTGCTCATGGACACAGAGGAGTCCCGTGACCTTCCACTGCTCTGGCTGGGACGGCTGCCACTCCTGCTCTTACTATGCCCAAGCTGTTCGTGAGCTGGTGATGGTAGTGTTGGCTGCTGCTGTCATCTCTGATCCTACATGATGAAGAAAGAGCTCAAACATAAGCACTGTGCTGTGGCTATCCCCTCGTTTTTAAGGGGGATCCACCATGCTCTCCTTGGTTCCGCCTTCTCCGGCCCGGTAATAGCCCCTCCTCACTCCGATCAGCCCAAATCAGGATGCGTGGAATCCCAACGTATCCAGGAAGGTGTTTCGCCTAGGGCGCCTCCATCTCGTTTCTGGCATGCCCCCTCTGACTTCACTCGGGCATGCCCATTCCCAGAGTGCCTTGCACCTGTGAAGTCAGCAGAGAGCACCCTCAGAAGCGCATCCCTCCTGGGACAACAGAGGCTGAAAGGAGGGAGAGCAGAGAAGGGAGAGCATCGCGGCGGCCCAAGACATGCACCACATCTTTGTCTGTGCCACCCGCATGCACACAAGAGCCCCCACTGGACTGGTGGACTGCACTTCCATGATCCTGCAGGCTTGTCCACAGGCATACCACCTGCTCTTCTGGCACTGCGACAGGACTGGGTAAGACAAAATATCCTCTTCTGTGAAACTGCCCATTCCACCACAAGGTTCCCATCAAGGACAGGAAACCAACTGATGTGGGGGGATGTACCGCCCTTTTATTTCAGTAGGTTTCTTGTCCTTAGTGGGCGGGTCCTTCTCTCAGGTGTGCGGTCATGGGTGAAGGGAAAGACCTTCTTCCTTGCTCTTAGTAGATGCTGTGCTGAATGAGTTTGTTGTTGCTATTGGAGATTCAGCGTCCTGTGCAGTGTGCTTAAGCTAAGTGTTTTGGAGAGTAGTTGTAGAGGAGTTCTATTGTCCATGTGTGTTTATCTCTTGTTTCCTGTTCTCATTTATTTCATTTCTCCCTGTCCCTATCATCCTCCCTATTGCTGTTTAGTGCTTTTGTATGATAGAGGGTTTTGCTATCCCTGTTTTGTCTTTTGTGTCTTGTTCACATTACTTTTCTGTCCCAGGTTCCGTGGGGTGGGGAGGGGACAGACCAGGGATTAGCAGGAGACTCTGACCTCCCTACCTACAAGAGTAACCCTGGGACAGATTGAGGTCCCCCACCCCTACCCGAGACCATTACAGTGTGACAATATTATATCTAAAACTGGACAAACGCTTCAAGAAAATACAGCAGGTTTGTTCAGAATCAGGTTTCAGATTCTTTATGTTGTGGAAGTTTTTCTATTAGGAATAAAGGCTGGATGTGAGGTCTGTGTAATGACAATGCTGCTGTTTTAGACATTTCAGCACAGCTTCTATCCTGCACTTATTTTTATTCATATTGGTCGACTTTTTTCTGCCCTCCCTGAGACTGCAGTGGAATGCTTTTACCACTCTTCACATAGTAGAAATATATGTACAACCACCTTTATGCTACTAAGATCAGATTCACACAACTATATTTCAGTCCAAGTGATGTCTATATAAAAAAACACACAAATAAATCGATATCACCCGGGCAAAACTAGGACCAAATGTTCTAAAACTGTGCATTTTTTTTTCATTAATGGATCAATTTTGGCTATGGGTAAAAAAACAAAAGGATTTTTCAATCATTTTATACGTTGGAGGTTCGAGTGAACTTAGCCTTAGGCCTCATTTAGACATCCGTTTTTTTAGCATACTAGTTTTATTCGTGTTTTTCATGGATGGAACTCGTACCTAGTACAGTCTGTGGGGCTGTTCGCATGGCCAACGTTATTTTTGCTGATCAACTGGTCCGTGCATAATCAAGGAGTCATCTCAGATATTGATCAAAGTGTCAGATCAAAATCTGCAATGCGAGGCTATGCCATCTGAGTGCTGTCCATTTTTCATGTCCTGTTAGATAGAAGGTCGACAAGTTTTTTTTTGGTCTCATCCGATAAACTGATGAAACGCAACAAAATCATTAATAAACCTAACTTTTTTTTCTGCATGTAAAAACAAAGAAACAAAAAAAAAACGATGTCTGAATCAGCCATTAGCACTGACAAAAAGAAGGGAAGTGTAGAGCTGTCAGAACCAGGAACAGGACCTCTGATGGATTTATAACATTTTTATAAAACCATCAGCTAGATAAAATGTATAATTTTCTTTCTATAACTTTTCAGAAAGTTACTCATGATTTTAGTTAGGAAGGAAAAAAATAAATCAGTGCAGAGGCATACATAGCCCAAGAGTCTCTGTGGCTCTGCACGTTCTGTTCGCGCCTTCGCACGTGAATGTTTGATGACTCCTGTCCGGAATCCTTCCTTCATATGGCAGGTACGCTCTGTATGCACGACATGCTATATATATATATATATATATATATATATATATATATATATATATACATTATATATATATATATATATATATATACGCACACACCCACACCCACACACACACTGTCACCTAGCACAGTCAGTAGAGCATGTAGGCATTATGGCTAAATTATAAAGAGACACTACCGAAGAGAGGAGAATTATCTTAGTAATAAATCCAGCTAAAGCTCAAAAATTAAGCCGTCACACAATCTGCCATATTTTTCATCTTATTTGGTGTTAATCTACAAAAAGCAAATAATGTAAATGTGAAAACAGATTATTGAGCAATAGAACAACAATTAGATTTTCACATTTCGTTGAATGCTCTAGAGTTGGAATTTAAATTTAGTTTCAGTGATATGGTGAATTAGACAAGGGCTCCTATTCTCAGTTGTGTACATATACATACATATCAGATATGCAAAGTAAATGTAAGTAAGGATTTATGATACCTGTAATAACTCCGGAAGATCACACACTATTTTGGTTTTCGGGCCTGAATATAATAGAAGCCTTTATAGTCACAAACATCCAGCTTTGATTTTTCATTACAAGGGGCATATACGGCTTTTTCAATCTCATATCCCGCTTCTCTAAATGCCTCCTCCATCTCCTCCTGTCTTGTGGTCATACTAGAAAAGTACCGGTCACCAACATAGTAAAAAGTAGCGTCTAGTACGCTTAAGATTAGTACGTGACCCCTAGGGTTAATCAGATCCCTGAAGTTTTTCAGAATATTATAGAATGATTTTATGTCTTCGCAAGGAGCTTCAAGGCAGAGACAGGTAAGGAGACAGTCAGCAGGTTGCAGAAGATCTGGATCGAAATAATTGTCACTTAGAACACAGAAAAATTAAATTGTAATTATTCTCATTATTATAGGTTTTCATTCTTCTCTCACACATACCAAAGCTTGCAAAATTAACAGGCGACCCTGGCACACCAGCCTCACCAAATCTGAGGTGGGCTTCTAGGGTTGTTGAGCAGAGATGGAAAAGTTCCCACTCCAACGAGCGCTTCATTGCATTCAAACAGTCCCTCACTACTTTCAAGGCCACACTCGCTGCAACAAAGCAAACCTATTTCTTCTCTTTAAAAATCCTCCATAGCTCACAACCCTAAACAGCTATTCAACACTTTCAATTATCTCCCCCGTCCCCAGCACCTCCCTCTCCACTCATCTCAGCTGGAGACTTTGTCTCATTCTTCAAGCAGAAGATTGATAACATCAGAGAAAGCTTTGGCCTACAAACCCCCTAGCCCCTCCTCATAACTACTCAGTCCTCCAAAACCAACTTCTCCACCATTACAGATCAACTTTCCACTCTACTCTCAAGATCACATCTCACCACCTGTGCACTTGACCCGATACCATTCCACCTCATCCCAAACCTCACCACAGTCTTCATCCCAACCCTAACCCATCTCTTCAACCTGTCACTAACAAGTAGTATTTTACCCTCATGCTTCAAACATTCCTCAATCACACCTATCCTCAAAAAGGCCTCTCCTGACCCATCCTCTGTATCTAGCTATCGCCCCATATCACTTCTCCCCTATGCCTAAAAAATACTTGAACAAAATGTTCATCTTGAACTGTCCTCACACCTCTCCTCCTGCTCCCTCTTCGACCACTTACATTCTGGCTCTAAAGCGCATCACTAAACTGAAACTGCCCTGATTAAAGTCACCAATGACCTACTAACCTCCAAAGGCAAGCGACACTACTCTAAAGCAATAAATATGGAAGAGCGCAGCATGAGAAGCACCAGGTGGTTTATTGGGGATATTTCAATGAATGGTGGGGGGATTAGCCTCTATCTTGGAAGGGTTATGCACCCCTGCACAAATTCGGTACCGAGTGTCTCCGTGCACTCCTGCTCTGTTGCTCCGGGACCGCTCCTGTGCTTCCTGGTCTGGTCACGTGGGAACAAGATTCAGTCACGTGATGCCACTTCACAGGATGTGACGTCACTTCAGGTCCTATTTCCTGGAGATGCTCTCTATGACCCCAAGCAGCTCCAGCCACAATCCCTCAAGGGGAATGTAAACATTTTATGGGAAAAATATGTGTGTGGTCAATTTAAGGAGCGCTATGGCTATACAGCACACTGCAATGGATTAGTGGTAAACAAACCTTTTATCAAACCACTACGCTTTTCAGCAGCGAACCGCTACCTTCCTTCAGAGGATCAATGCAACGAGGGAAAGAAGCTGCGTGCATGCGTAAGGGATGTATAACGCTGGAAATTATGCCGGCGCTTGTAATTCATGTCGGGAAATATGCAAATGCATGTAGAAAAGCCGCGGAGACACCATCACGTGTTTCTCAACGCAAGCAATAAATAGCCAGGTCTTTCACCGGGAAGGAACAACCAGGGGAGGGCAGCATCCAAAAGGAAAACCACCTATGCAAAAACATGGTATCCATCCACAGACAGCTGTTTCGGGGTATTTGCCCCTCATCAGTGTGGAGTAGGAAACTGGCTATTAGGAGCAGTGCCTAGTAATTCATGTCATCACGCCTCTGTGTTTTTGATAACATGCTAACTGGGACGACTAGTCTGGTGGGGACACTAATGCCCTCTCGACTAGTCTAAAGCATCATTTACATATCATAAACGGAGTTTAGAAATACTTTTTCTAAACATCTGTTTATGTGTGTAATGTAATAAATGGACTGTTAGGCAGGGTATAGAGCTATAGGCACGGGGGGCTGACAGGTTCTCTTTAAAAGATGATTACTGAATTTTTCAAATAACTTCTCTTGACAGCAATGAATGGGAGAAAAAGGAAGAAACGTTGAGGAGAAAAGTAACCAAAGTGTTGAAGTGCAATGCTCTTTCCGAGAAGCCGTATGACCCTGTGCCCATGCCAGAAGCGGACTGTCTGATTAGCTGCCTCTGCTTAGAAGCCCCATGTAAAGACCTGGAAGCCTTCACCAATACTTTGAAAAAGTTTAAGGAGCTTCTTAAACCAGGAGTTCACATTGTAATTCAGAGCGTTCTGAACTGCACCTTCTATCATGTTGGGGAGAAATGGTTTTCCTGTTTGTCCTTAACTAAGGATGACCTGGAAAAAGCATTTACCGAGGCCGGGTATGGAACTGTAAAAATAAAAGTGACTCCACGGTCCGATAGGTCAAGGATGGACATCAGTGATTATGATAGTTTATACTTTGTCCATGCCCGTAAAACTTAGAAACTGATGAAAGACCACTCATCCTCCTTTACCACGTACACACACGATTTTGCACAATGGGAACATCTTTATTAAATAACCAGCTAATTATGAGTCTTGCATCCACGAACAACAATTCCAGTACTCTTTACAGACAGCATAATAGCCACAATGTGACTTTATATAGTCACTTAGACTTCACTTCTGAAACATAAAATACAAAAAATAGAAAAAGAACTGTAGTGGACATATGGACATTTGAGGAGTGCTTGAGGGCCCAAGACCTAAGTAATGAATTGTGGTCTTGAGACCTGAAGAACTCCCCAAGTTCTCCTTTATAGAGGCCCTTATAGCCAGTTAGACTGTTCACATTTGGGAATTTGAGCTGCAGAGCCGAATAAAGCAATTTGCTTACCCCGTTGTAGTTTCTTTGATTACTTCTTGCTCTCGTTGTTTGTAATTTACCTCGTTTTCAAGAGCTGAAATCATTTTCAGCCCATCTGATTCATAACGGGAATCTGTTACTAGGTTTATGCTTCCTAATCTGAGGAAATCTCAAAAAATGGGGCAGAGACCTCAGATTTTAAAGATGTGTCACTTACTGGACTTTTCAGTGTAGTTTTCATATAATCACTATTTTATCTGCTGCAGCTCTGCTAGTAATCTCAATGATGGGTTCAGTCTGGTTCCACCCAGTGCCACTGACAGCTTTCTGTGTCACTGTGCATAGGCATAAAACTTCTAATTACTGGTGAGAGGAATGCATAGCTAGCACTCTAATATTGCAGACTACATAACAGTAGCATTTGAGAAGACTAGCAGATCTGCAGCACATGAAAAAGGGTTTTATTAATCAAAAGTACAGAATGAACCCCAATAAGTTAACCAGCACTGGAATCAGGGTTTCAGTTGATACCTTATGCTGCCATGTGCAAAATATGGACACTGCCTCAAAATAATATTTTAATATACTATACATAAGGGGTTCACCAGTGAACCAATAAAAGGCAAGAACACTGAGGTCTTTGGTGTTAAGAAGATGTCAAAACATCTATATTAAGCAGCAGTTGCCAACAAACGGAAGGGAAAAGTTAATGCTCTGACACACCAGTGTAATAAGTGATGCATTGAAGATTTTAATTTAATTGCATCTTGACATGAAATGACCCATTTGTTATTGAATGCGCAAACTCCACTTTATTCTAAAAGGTATGTGTCCATTCTTGCCTGTCAGGTAATTTCAGACTCAAATTTTATTTCAATACATAATCAATTTCTGGTCACGCAGACACATACACTGTTCATTTTATTCAGCCCACTCAAAATGTGAACTTTGCAGTCAATCAACAGCTGCAGATTATCTGCAGCACTCAGGTGTCACCCCCACAGGTTGATGATCCAACTGAGACTGAGGTGCGAACACAAAACTAATTACAAAGGAGCAGCGATTATCTGGGCGGTGAGTATCATTTTTTTCTTATCTCCCTGGGCCCATTCATAATTGGTTATTCAGTAGTGGAGAGTGCCTATCACGACCTGTTCCCCGAATTGGATCTAATGGTGAAGATGTCGGGGCCACGTACCTTGCTGATCTCCTGAATCCGAACTCAGTCTGTTCCCTTCCCCCACCCAGGTAAGATCAGAGTAGTAGTGTGCTGTAATAGACCAACCAGACTAACAAGGTAATATGAACAGGGATAAAGGAAAATACCAATCATACAAATAAACTCACACAAACAACAGAGGAAAACACGGGGAGTGGAGGATGGGGGTAAAAACCCACGTAGGAGAAGCAGAGGATTTGCACACAACCAAAACCACGCAATAGTCTTAGGTAAATCCACCAAACGCATTCTCAAAAACCAATACTCCACCAACTCCTGAAAAATGCACCATTAAGCTTGCACTGACTTGCCAGAGTCCATTTTATATAGGAGAAGGAAGTGGCCAACACTGAACAGCTGAGAGCCTTAATACAGGAAAGCTTCCTGGAGCTCTCAACTGAGCAGATTAACCCCTGCACTGCTAGAAGAAACCTGCACCATTTAATAAAAAGAAGTCAGATCAAGTCTCAATGCAGTCTGACAAGCATTTTAACATGAGAAAAAAATGTTTCCCAAGGTGCAGCTTGTTCAGTGGGATTCAAAGAGAAGAATTCATAAAATCTATAAATTTGAATGTGTATTTTTATTACCTTTTTTAAGCATAACATGATAGCACACTGGCCTATCAGAAGAAAGGATATTCTACTATTGGCTTGTAAAGTCAAATAATACTCAAAGTGCCAGGAGAACTGATGTAAGAAGAGGCTGCTCACACTACTGTCCACTCTGTCTATCTAATCCAGTGGTCCCCAACTCCAGGCCTCGAGGGCCGCCAACAGTGCAGGTTTTCAGGATTTCCTTAGTATTGCACAGGGGTTGGAATCATCACCTGTGCAGATGATCACATTACCACCGATGCAATACTAAAGAAATCCTGAAAACCTGCACTGTTGGCGGCCCTCGAGGCCTGGAGTTGGGGACCCCTGATCTAATCTAATACTGGAGATACCAGGAGTACTTAGGTAAGAAGTGGCAGCTCACACTGCTGTCCACCCTGTCTATCTGATCTAATACTGGAGATACCAGGAGTACTGAGGTAAGAAGAAGCTGCTCACACTGCTGTCCACCCTGTCTATCTGATCTAGTACTGGAGATACCAGGAGTGCTGAGTTAAGAAGAGGCTTTTCACACTGCTGTCCAATCTGTCTATCTGGCCTTATACTGGAGATACCAGGAGTACTTAGGTAAGAAGAGGTTGCTCACACTGCTGTCCACTCTGTCTATCTGAGTGAAAACGCCTAGTGAGACTAACGGCGGATACCGCGTCTGGAGGCTAGGTCCTTCACTCTATGTACCGGCTCTAACAGCCCCTATATGCTTAATGGTTAAGTGTGGTCACCGCCCCACAACAACAGCATTTATTTGAAGCTATACTAAATATTTCTATCATTGCCCTACGGCGTGGCGGCCCTTCTGCAAGTTTCGTGTACTATTTTCCCGTATAAACTTTGCCATATATGCTACGATTAGCACGTGACTGATGAAAGTCCTCACGGACTGAAACGTTTCAAGTGCTACAAATAAATCAATCTAATTGATGCTTAAGTTGAGTGCTAGACTTCTTTATATTCACTCTGTCTATCTGTACTTAGGTAAGAAGAGGTTGCTCACACTGCTGTCCACTCTGTCTATCTGGCCTTATACTGGAGATACCAGTAGTACTTAGGTAAGAAGAGGTTGCTCACACTGCTGTTCACTCTGTCTATCTGGCCTTATACTGGAGATACCAGGAGTACTAAGATAAAAAGAGACTGCTCACATTGCTGTCCACTCTGTCTATCTGATCTAATACTGGAGATAGCAGGAGTGCTGCTGAGTTAAGAAGAGGCTGCTCACACTGCTGTCCACCCTGTCTATCTGATCTAATACTGGAGATACCAGGAGTGCTGCTGAGTTAAGAAGAGGCTGCTCATATTGCTGTCCACTCTGTCTATCTGATCTAATACTGGAGATAGCAGGCGTGCTGAGGTAAAAAGAGGCTGCTCACACTGCTGTCCACCCTGTCTATCTGATCTAATTCTGGAGATACCAGGAATACTGAGGTAAGAAGAGGTTGCTCACACTGCTGTCCACCCTGTCTATCTGATCTAATACTGGAGATACCAGGAGTGCTGCTGAGTTAAGAAGAGGCTGCTCACACTGCTGTCCACCCTGTCTATCTGATCTAATACTGGAGATACCAGGAGTGCTGCTGAGTTAAGAAGAGGCTGCTCACACTGCTGTCCACCCTGTCCATCTGAACTTATACTGGAGATACCAGGTGTGCTGAGGTAAGAAGAGGCTCTTCACACTGCTTTCCACTCTGTTTGTCTGAACTTATGCTGGCGATACGGGTGCTGAGGTAAGAAGAGGCTGCTCACACTGCTGCCCATATTGTCTATATAAACTAATAATGAACATACCAAGAGTACTAAAGTAAGAAGAGACGGTTCACAATGCTTTCCATCCTATTCATTTTATCTAATAATGGAGATACAAGGGATGCTGAGGTAAGAAGAGGCAGCTCACACTGCTGTCCATTCTGTATTTCCCAATAATGAGCAGCTGCGGTGACATGTAGATGGCTTGTGGTTTAGGTTATTGCCAGATGATAGCAGTGGAGTTTCTTCTGCACATTCTCACAGGCTCTTCTCCTACTAATATTCTAGGATAGGTTTCTCACAGTATACTGTATCAAGAAGGAGGCTGTTTTAATATACCATAGTGATTACCACACTAAACAAAGGGAATGTGATTTTTGTCAATTAAAACTTTAAAAATGTAGTAATTTATTTGTTCTGAAAGTTTAATTTGTATCTATTTTTTCTTTCCGTAGCACACTATTGAGTTATTAAACTCATAATCTATATTTTAGAAAATGCTGTAAATGATTCAAAATTACTAGACAATTACTTCAGAAACATGAGAAAATCTGGACAGATTGTGAGGTGGGGGATGGTGTGACGTTGTACGGGTGTATACTTTAAATGTGAAACTGTTTGCAAAAAACAATCATGAGTACTTTGTAATAAGTTAATTTTCGTTGCTTTCTATGTATTTTGTTCTACTAAAAATGTTTTATTTGTTTTATAACAAAGCAACAATTAAAAATGTAAGAAAAATTCTACCCATTCTCAGAGAAGAGATAGGACAAAACACAAAGGTATAAAAGGTCAAAGTTTAAAGTTATCCTTGGTGGCCAAAAACCACAACTATTAGGGCGTGTTAATTTGATATATACACAGTGTCAAAATTTTGGCAAACTTTCTTTGCAGCAATAATTTTTTTTCCATCTTACAGAATACTACTAAATTCCAAAAACAGTGTTTTGGGGAGGGAAGGGTCAAGACCACCAAACAAGACACATGCCACATTGCAGTCCTCCTCGTCACGCTTTCAAAATTAGAAGCATCTTTACCAGGAGAGCCAATTAACAAAGTAGTTATATTTTGCCTCCAATTCGGAAAAATTAATTACAGCATTTGGCTTTATACATCCATGAAGCACGGACCATGCTCAGAATGGAAGATCCAACCTTAGTTAACTAGTTCATAAACATAAATTAAGCAGTTTGCTTAGGTCAGGAGACCTGGCGGTCAGTCTGGGTTTTCTGATCTAAGCACGGTCTTAGACTAAAATTTTTCCTTTCCGAAAAGTCTAGTTACATATTTCCGTAGGGACCCAAATGTCTGTCCCAGGTCTGTCCCTAATGACATGCCCTTTTCTGCCAAGGAAAACACGTTTTTGACTCGCCTCCCCAAGCAAGTCGATGCCTTTATATTCTCAGCTTGCACCAGGCACCCGGGTTCACTGGGGCAGAAAGTTTTAGAATTTCGAAAACTTTTGACAAACAATTATGTATGTGTAGTAGGTTAGAGATATAAAGACTAGTGATGAGCGAATGTGCTGGGATAAGGTGATATCGGAGCATGGTCAGGTCCTAACCAAGTGACTTCAGCGTGCTCGAAAAACATGTCTAAATTCCCACGGCTGCATGTCTCGTGGTGTCTCGTGGCTGTTAGCCGCAAAACATGCAGCGACTGCCTAACAAACATGTAATCCCTACATGTGTTGTGGCTGTTCAACAGCCACAAGACATGCAGCTGCGGGAACAGGAACACATTTTTTGAGCATGCTAAAGTCACTTGGTTAGCACCCGAACATGCTCGGATAGCAACTTATCCCAGCACATTTATTCATCACTAATTAAGATTTTTAAGTCTCTACTTCTTCCCAGCCAGGAAAACTTCAGGACACAAACTCAGAAATATTATCTTGATTTTCTGGATGCACAAATAGCAGTCGTTGTGCCAGGTAGGTGCCAGATGCCAGCAAAAGGAGGAGAAAAGTGTAATAAGTGATTCAATACTGTAATGAGTTGCATCTTGACATAAAGCTGATAGGTATGAAGTAGCCTGTTAATCATTTTACCTCTCTGTAAAGTTCGTTGACGCCTATCTACCACTATACAAATACCTCGTTACATACTCATACTCATACACTAGACGCCTCGCTCCACTCATCTCAGGATATCTCAAGACACGAGAAAAGGTAAGTAAGGACTCATCTGTGTAAATATATTAACGGCAGTTAATGCAAGGAATGACTTCAGACTTTTCATCATGTCACATCACCCCGATGAGGGCACTTAGTGCTCAGAGGTTTGTAATGTTTATGCTGTATATTCTACATAGGGAATAAAAGAAGATAGAGTGGCACTTCTCTGAGCATAGTAGAAGAGTATTAATATGACTATAAGAAGTAAAGCCTTTTACCACCTTGGGTTCTGCAGGCAAATTTCCATATATCTTGTAAACAATTGAAGATGGGTGCAGCCGACATGGTTGCTGTAGAAAAGTCTTCTAGAGAGTTCCAGCAGGGTATAATCACCTTTCACTCTGTACAGTTAAGTATTAAGAGTGTCCGAGTTCCTAGCCGCCTGAAAAATGAGCATTTTGCCAGGAAGGTTGTAAAATTCAGAATAAAGTTCATTGGTTAATCTTTAACCTTTGCAAAGCAAGAAAGCCCTCTGAGATGTATAGCACAGTTGGCCAAATTATAGATGGAAATGTCAAAATTTTCATCTCATAAGTTTGTCTGTGCCCGTCATCAACCTTTTCTGATGCCATGGTTAGTGGTGGATAATATCATGATGTGTCCAGTGCTTTTATCTGCTGTCTTTCATGTTCCTTGGAAAAGAATATAAATCTTAATAAATGGCAGGAAAATAATCCCCATTCAGAAAAAACAAAAGCTGCCCCTTTTAGAGCTCGTTCACACTGTTGTATATTCGATCCAAGTGTTATCCATGAAAAATACAGACAGCACTCAGACCAATGTTATTCAATGGGCCGTGGCAGATGAGTGATTTTTTTTTTCACTATTCGAATCTGCGGATGAATCAGATGAGGCTGGGCCGTTCAAGTACGAGTGTTCTGATGACGATATTTAATTGATTAAATACATACGATTTATTTGTGTCACAGGCCATTTCAGAAGCATCTAGCAGATAATCCTGAGGACAGAACATCATGGCTACTACTTTTACCTCCCAGCAACAGTTCATTGATGAATTTGACCCCAAAGTTTACTTACAGACGTACCATATGGCACAAAGCGGAATCCTTTCTGGAGACTTTCAGGAATTTGCTAGAAAGAATTTACATGAAACTTTCATCAAAGGTGAGAAATTCAGAAACTGTTTATTACTCGAAAGGTTCAATTTTGACATTTATAGTGTAACTATTAATCATATGGCTACTTTACTGGAGTACTTTTCCACTTTCATGTAAACATCCTGGGTGCTAATGTTATGGGTCACCTGGTGAGGTGGATTTGCTAAGCTGTAGGTCAGGGTGAGCAGCACGGATCAGAGGTGTTGATGCAGAGGAGTTTAATAGCCCAGATGGCACACGGAGCACCAGGTATCAGTAGATCTGGATATACCGAACGGAAAGTGGATCAGTGGATCAAGAAATAGGTGCAGGCACATTGGATAAGCAGACATGAGTGTGCAGGCATCATCTTGGCGCAGCAGGTCAACGTATGTTGCCAGGCATCTTAGTACAGCAGGATCAAATGTGCAAATAGCACTTGGAAACAGCAGAGCTAAAATGGAAGACTGGTACCTTGTAGCCAAGCAGAAGATGTGGACAGCTCATTTCAACATCAGAGCAGGTACCATGCAGTAGTAGAGCTAAATGTGTGGGCAGCACTTTGGAACACTAGCGCTGAGATGGCAGTTAGGCAATGTGGAGAAGCAAAGTCAAGAGAGCAACACTACCTTGGAGCAACAGAGCTGCGTCATCAGTCAAGCATCTTGAAGCAGCAGAGCCATGCTTATAGTAAGCAGTGCACCTGTAACACCCCAGGAGGCCGGTTGTTACAGTGGTATTGCCTTCCTCACGGGGAGGGTAGTGCCATGCCGGGAAGCGAGGAGGATCCCTTTAACAGGTAACATGCATATACAACACTGTTCTGACTCCAGGCCAGAAGTAGGCTCACTCCAGAATCAGCGGAGAAACCGGAGGACGGAATTTCGAGGTTGAAACTGTATGCCCCACAGCAGAAATCAGCGGACAGGAGATTCCAAATCTCCTGTCCACCGTTACAACCAAAGGCTCAGCAGCAGATAGAGCCCGGAGTCACCACGAGAAGGGATGCCTGTAAAACGGCTCGAGTTGCCTGCCATGCGGGTAGTGTCCACCTAAAAGTGACAGAGAAAGAGAGGACCTTGTGTGATGTCTCAGACAGCAAGGAACTTAAAACACAGCACAGCAAGGAAGGCTTCCAACTCCATCTGGCTAGGGGGATTCCGAATTGCTTCCAGGCTGCCCAGACCTCACCATCACCTGTTACCGGTACCCTGGACTGTGCCTGCATACTACCAGTAAAAGGTAAAGAGACTGCAACCTTGTGTCCTCTAATTCTTTCGTGCACTTCACCATCCATCATCCTTACCAACTACACCGGGAGCCCTGGGGACTAAGTTTTACCTGTGGGGAACTATACCACCTCTTCTGCAATATCATCATCCCCACCATCCGCAGCGTCGGCCATTCCTGGCCGAGTACCATAGATGTCATCACGAAAACTACTCATTAGACTTTATTTCCCAATTCTCTTCCCCCCCTTTTATTGGACGTCAAGGGCCACGGACCGAGTCACTGCCACGTGACACATCCCTTTAAGAAACCGGCCCGGATCTGAGTACCCCACGGTCCTAGTGTGCGCTCCACACCATGTAGTAGCAGAGTTAAGTCAGTAGTAATCACCTTGAGTAGCAATAGATAAAAAGCCCGAGTGTGTGGACAACATGTTGGAGCAACAGAAGAGTGTTTGTCAGATGGCATACTACGTATAATTATTGCAGTGCCCATCAATAGCAGAGCTGGGTTAGGTAAGTGTTAGACACCTTAAGAGGTCTACAAGGGGGACATCTAAGGGGCATACCAGGTTACTTTAATAACCCGATGCATAAGACAGCTGAGGCAGAAGAGAAATGAACCAACTGGAGATTCTTACTAAATTTAAAGGTGTGTTCATTAGAGGTTTCAACCCCCGAAAACAGATTTTTACATGCCTGTGTGATGATGAAGGAGCGATAGAGAAAACCAATTGTCACACGTACCAATCGTCTATCTCTGCTCAAGTCAGGCCATAGTCTCATGTGAAACTTTTTAAAACCTTAAAGCTCATTGCCTCACGTAATGCTGAGGACCACTAAGCGCATTGCCTTTTTTATGAAAGTTCTTGACGTGAACCCTGTGAACCCCTTTTTCCTTTCTTCATGTCATGGAAACCAGTCTACCACAAATGGCCACTACATCCTATGTTAAATTTAAGAAATAGCCCACCATCAATCTAAGAAATAGCCCACCATCAATATCTCATCTTTAGTAATGAGTTTTGGACCCCACACAACCAAAACTGAACCTACCCCTCTTATAAATAATCTACAGTGAATGGCTCATATTAGAGGTCAGATAAAAAAAACTGCAGAATGACAATAGAATTAATCAACTGGTAGATATGCACATAATGAAAATTGGCATAACCCTGTGTAAGACTCATGCTGGTGTGGTAGATGGAGGCAGGTATATCTCGCCCAGGTGTTTGTCCTATGTGAATTAGGCCACTCAGTATCTTCAGGGTGCTAATGGGTTAATGATTGCAGGAATAAAAGATGACCAGCTGGGTGTTTCCAGTGTCTGCCTGGGGCACACAGATTGCCTGCCTGTGTGAGACAAACGTGAGTGAAGAGCTCTGCTCAAGATCTGTATGATGTTAGCTGGGTGGGAGAAGCCCCCCCAGTTGTTGAGATAGCAACGTATTTGTTTAGTTAGTGCCGGACAGGCTAGGGTTTATTTTTATGTTTTGTTTTTTGTGTTGCTTTCACGTTAATAAATCTGACCTGAGGTCAGCCTGCTCAGAAACCTGCTGTACGCCTCAGATTCAATGCACAAACCACGTGTCCTTTGACCCCAGCAAAGGCGATCCCAGAGTGTTTTGTCACATTGTGGTGGAGAATGCGGGCATACCGTGGCACAGGCGACAGCATGGAAGACGTGGTGAAAGCCTTAGTACAGTCCACTGCCGTACAGCAGCAGGCCACTGCCGCACAGCACGAAGCTAATCGCTTGATGGCCGCACAGCTGAAGGAGTTACTGGACATGACGGTTGCAGACCGCCAACTTCTCCAACAGGTGGCGCAGCGCCTGGTGAGCATGCCTGACGCTGACCCGGAAGCAGAGTCCAGAAGGATCCATGTGAGTCGATACTGGCAAAAGCTGACTGCAGAAGATGACGTCGAGGCATATCTGACAACTTTTGAGCGGACGGCATTGAGAGAGAAGTGGCCGAAGGCACGATGGGCCGATTTGATTGCCCCGTTTCTCTCCGGCGAGGCCCAAAAAGCTTACCATGATTTGGACCCGGAGGTCGCTCAGGACTTTGAGAAGCTGAAAGCTGAGATCCTGGCCCAGCTGGGTGTGACGACGGCTGTCCGTGCACAGAGGGTACATCAGTGGACATACCAGCAAGATAAACCAGCGCGGTCTCAGATGTTCGACCTGATCTACTTGACAAAAAAATGGCTGCAACCCGAGGTACTGACAATACCCGAAATAATCCAGCGGGTTGTCCTGGACAAGTACCTGAGAGTACTACCCCCAGCGCTGAAAAGGTGGGTAAGCCAAGGAAATCCCACGACAGCGGATCAACTTGTGGAGTTGGTCGAGCGTTATTCCGTGGCAGAAGGACTTCCCGACGACATCGCCAAACCCCGGACTGTGCCTCCTCCTCGTGGAACCGGTAAGACTGTTCCAGGGACCACGGGTGAAGGAAAATCGCTTAAAACTGTGGGGGAGGAGTCCGGGACTGCTCGCACTCCGAGACCAAGAGTATTGGACGGTGGTCTCAGTAGGGGACCTGTTAGGTGTTTCCGCTGCCATGAGAAGGGTCATGTTTCTGCGAACTGTCCTGTTACCGCTGAACCCATGCAGTGCGACGTTATAGACTCTAGAAAACGCATGTCTTTGGTTACACAGCTAGTGAGTGTGAATGCGGGTCAAAATGATACAGTGAAACACCTGTGTGAATTATCTGTTGATGGGAAAAATGTTGTGGCATTACTAGACTCTGGAAGTGTGGTGACTCTGGTGAAAGCTAGTCTGGTGGCACTTCCGTCTGGTCCGTCTGACAAGTTTTCTGTGACGTGTGTGCATGGTGACACCCGCTCGTACTTAACAGAGGTCATATGGATTTCTACTCCCTATGGGTCAGTGCAGCACAAAGTGGGACTCGTTCCCGCATTGTTACATGATGTAATCCTGGGCAGGGATTTTCCCTATTTCTGGCAGTTGTGGGAGAATCAGTTACTCCTTCACGGTAGCTCTACCCGTGAATCTTCTCCCATGCCATCTGGAGGTCCCGAGTCCCTAGAGGAGACCCCACAGGAAGATGTTGCTGGGGAGGTTAGTGAATCTAACCTTCAGTACCCCTTCTCCGTCATGGCGGGGGAAACAGAGGAAACTGAGGAACCTCAGCGAGAGGCGGAGGCAGACAGCCATCCGGCACCCTGCCTGCCAGATTTGGGAGTCCAGGTGGATGACTTCCACAGCGAGCAAATGAAAGATCCTACCCTGACTCCGGCTAGGAAAAATGTAAAAATGATAGATGGGGTACCCGTAGAACCTGACACTAGGCTAGCGTACCCGTATATGGTTCTTGAAAATGATTTGCTCTACCAGGTAGAAAAAAAAGGGGAAGACACAGTGCAACGGTTAGTGGTACCCAAACCTTATCGGCGGAAGGTACTGGATTTGGCCCACGGACATATAATGGGGGGACATCTGGGGGTACAGAAAACCACAGAAAGGATATTGCATTGTTTTGTGTGGCCTGGAATACATTGTGATGTGCGTAACTATTGTGAGTCCTGTCCAGAGTGCCAAATCGCGGCCCCTAAATCTCAGTTCCGTAGCCCTTTGGTACCCCTTCCTATCATCGGGGTCCCTTTTGAGAGAATTGGGATGGATTTGGTTGGGCCCCTTCCCCGATCCGCACGTGGGCACCAACATATCCTCGTCATCGTGGACTATGCCACTCGTTACCCGGAAGCCGTCCCTTTGCGTAACACAGCTACCAAGACGATCGCCAAGGAATTGGTACAAGTGTTTAGTCGGGTGGGAATTCCAAAACAGATACTCACTGACCAGGGGACTCCCTTTATGTCGAGGGTAATGAAGGAGCTCTGCAGGTTCTTACAAATAGACCCGTTGCGTACGTCTGTCTATCACCCTCAAACAGATGGCCTGGTTGAGCGCTTCAACAAAACCTTAAAACAGATGCTCCGGAAGGCGATAGACAAAGATGGGAAGAACTGGGATTACTTGTTATCCTATTTGCTGTTTGCCATTAGGGAAGTTCCCCAGTCTTCCACAGGATTTTCGCCTTTCGAACTGTTGTACGCCCGTCGTCCCCGGGGACTGCTGGACGTCGCAAAAGAAACCTGGGAAGGTCAAGTCACTCCCTTTAAAACGGTGATCGACCATGTAACACAAATGCAGGATCGTATTGCCGCTGTCATGCCCATTGTTAGGGACCATATGTTACAGGCCCAGGGAGCCCAGAGGCAAAGTTATGATAGAGGCGCTAAGGTCCGTACATTTGCACCCGGCGATAGGGTGTTGGTCCTAATCCCTACGGTGGATAGTAAATTCCTGGCGAAATGGCAGGGCCCATTTGAGGTCCGAGAAAGAGTTGGTGAAGTGAACTATAAAGTGTACCAGCCGGGTAAGAGAAAACCGGAACAGATTTATCATGTGAATCTGATAAAATCCTGGAAAGACCGCTCTGCCCTAACGGCGGATCTGCCCCGTCCGGTTTGTTCACCTACTGTACCAGAGGTGCAGGTTGCTGAGACTCTCTCAGAACGACAAAAATCTGAGGTTAAGCAATTTTTGTTACAGAACCGACAGTTTTTCTCCGAAAAACCTGGCCGGACGAAGTTGGTGAAACATGAGATTGTCACAGAGCCTGGCGTCACTGTTCATGTGAAGCCCTACCGGATTCCGGAAGCCCGCCGTGAAGCCGTCTCCCGGGAAGTGATGGCAATGTTGGACTTAGGAGTCATTGAGGAGTCACACAGCGCCTGGTCCAGTCCAATTGTGTTGATACCTAAACCGGATGGCTCCATCCGGTTTTGTAATGACTTTAGGAAACTGAATGCAGTTTCTAAATTTGATGCGTACCCTATGCCCCGGGTCGATGAGTTGATCGACCGGCTTGGTAAAGCCCGATACATTACGACCCTGGATTTAACAAAGGGGTACTGGCAGATTCCTCTGGCCGAGGCGGCCAGAGAGAAGACGGCATTTGCTACACCGGAAGGTCTGTTCCAGTATGTCTATATGCCGTTTGGACTTCACGGAGCTCCCGCAACGTTCCAGAGATTGATGGATCGAGTCTTGAGGCCTCACAGACAGTACGCTTCTGCCTACCTGGATGACATCGTAATTTACAGCATGGACTGGGAAACTCATCTCCAGAAGGTACAAGCCGTGATTGATGACCTGCGAGATGCAGGTTTAACGGCAAACCCCAAGAAATGCCACATCGGGCTTGAAGAAGCCCGATACTTGGGCTACGTGATTGGCCGAGGAGTGGTTAAACCCCAGATCGACAAAATACAGGCAATTCAGGGCTGGCCACAACCAGTGAACAAGAAACAAGTGCAGGCTTTCCTGGGGATTGCCGGCTATTATCGCCGGTTCATACCCAATTTTGCAGCCATGGCTACTCCCTTGACGGATCTTACCAAGGGGAAGGGTTCCGTCATGGTAAAATGGACCTCAGCTGCTGAAGAGGCCTTCCACAGCCTGAAACGGGCTTTTGTGCTCTCAGCCCGTACTAGTGACTCCTGATTTCAGCAGCGAGTTTGTGGTACAAACTGATGCCTCTGATACTGGTGTCGGAGCTGTACTTTCCCAGGTGAGGGACGGAGTCGAACACCCGGTCCTCTATCTCAGTCGGAAACTGAATGTACATGAGCAGAGGTATGCCGTGGTTGAAAAAGAGTGCCTAGCCATTAAATGGGCTCTCGACTCCCTCAAGTATTACCCGGCTGGTAGGAAGTTTAGGCTGGTCACAGACCATGCCCCTCTCAAGTGGATGCACCTCCACAAGGACCGTAATAGTCGGGTAACCAGGTGGTTCCTTGCCCTGCAGGCTTTCTCTTTTACGGTGGAGCACCGACCTGGGGTGCAGATGGGGAACGCCGATGCCCTATCCCGAGTGCACTGTTTCAAAAGTGTTCTTGCTCGACCGGAGTGGTCTGAGCAAGGGGGCGGGATATGTAAGACTCATGCTGGTGTGGTAGATGGAGGCAGGTATATCTCGCCCAGGTGTTTGTCCTATGTGAATTAGGCCACTCAGTATCTTCAGGGTGCTAATGGGTTAATGATTGCAGGAATAAAAGATGACCAGCTGGGTGTTTCCAGTGTCTGCCTGGGGCACACAGATTGCCTGCCTGTGTGAGACAAACGTGAGTGAAGAGCTCTGATCAAGATCTGTATGATGTTAGCTGGGTGGGAGAAGCCCCCCCAGTTGTTGAGATAGCAACGTATTTGTTTAGTTAGTGCCGGACAGGCTAGGGTTTATTTTTATGTTTTGTTTTTTGTGTTGCTTTCACGTTAATAAATCTGACCTGAGGTCAGCCTGCTCAGAAACCTGCTGTACGCCTCAGATTCAATGCACAAACCACGTGTCCTTTGACCCCAGCAAAGGCGATCCCAGAGTGTTTTGTCACACCTGATAAACATCCCTTTTACTCTTGCATAGAACTGGCTTTAATTTGGAATTTCTAATATTCCTTTTTTACCTGATATTTTAATGTTTTTTTGCAAGGTGGAGTAAGAGGGAACACACTGCTTGATATTGGAACTGGATCCGCCATTTATCATCTCCTTTCCGCTTGTGAAGTGTTTGATAAAATCATCGTTTCGGACTTACTTGATCAAAACCGTGTTGAATTTGAAAAATGGCTGAAGAAGGATCCAGATGCTTTTGATTGGTCTCACATCATCAAATCTGTATGTGAGCTAGAAGGAAACAGGTAAAAAGTTTTAATCAACTTTTCTGCAACTTCATACACTGCCTTGAAAAAGTATTCATACCCCTTGAACGTTTCAATATTTTGTCACTTTATACTCAAACTTATATGTATTTTATTGGGATTTTATGTGATAAACAGACACTAACTAGGAAGTATTTGTGAAGTGTAAAGGTGTCATGCGTCTTGGTTCGAACTCTTGAGCCTGTGCTTTGTTGGCTTCTCTGTCCGCCGAACCACAGCAGATACACCTTTTCTCTGGGTGTTTAGTTTCGGTTATACTTGCTTTATTTTTTTTTATGCAACAGGTGTTTTCATTTACTCATTTGTCTGCCCTTTCATCTTTTGGGAGCAGCTTTAGATTTTTCCCCTGCTGGTATTTTCGGCTGGTGATGGTCTCATTTGGAGGTCCAGACATAGTGCTGTAGTTGAGGCCAGTCAGTGAAAAGACAGCCTGGGTTTATTGCTTTGCTGTTTATGTTGCTTACCCTGCATCTAGCTTCTTTTTCTATTTAGGAAGTAGGCTGCATATTTGCTAATAGTATGTACTTAATCCTTTACTTTGTATTTTGTGGATTGTTCTACTCACTTTGGGATTCTCTTTCTATTTCAGCACACTTTTCCTTCTGTAGGTAATTTACACTCTGCTCTTCCCTCTGGTTCTTTAAGAGGAACGTATAGTGCTTGATGTTCTTTTAGGCAGCATAGGTCCGAGTTGTCATAGTCTAGTCTGTGGTTAGGGCTATCTCAACTCATGCAGGAACCACTAAGGACTGCAGGGTCAGAATCTCTAGTCTCTACAGGAACCAACAAGGTCAGTGGCTGTTTTTAGTGTTAACTATTTTCCTGAGTGAGATGCTACACTATCATAACAAAAGGTAGTGATAAAAAGCTTTCTAAATATTTAAAAAATATATATCTGAAAATTGTGACGTGCATTTGTATTCAGCCCCTTGTAGTTTTGTGCCCCCAAACAAAATCCCAAGTGACCAGATGCCTCCAGAAGTCATATAATTAGTAGTCTTGAGTTCACCTGGGTGTAATTTCTTCTCAGTATAACTACAGCTGTTCTGTGACGGCCTCAGAATATTAGGGATCAAAAACTATCATGAAAACAAGGAACACACAAGACAGGTCAGGGATAAAGTTGCTGAGAAGAGTAAAGGAGGGTTAGGTTATTAAAAAAATAGTTCAAGTTCTGAACATAAAAGTATATATGAATTACACCAGCGCCCTCAATGACAAGGGAAACCTAAAAAATGATTTTGATTAAAAACATAGGATAGACAGCTGCTGGCAAAACTCAGGATCCAGTGTGAAAAATCTCATATGCAAAATACTAACTACTAAAATCAAATGGTTCGCCGCACTAATTCTTATAATGGTCACCTAATGAATATATAACCTTGAGGGTATGTACACACATCAGGATTTTTTCCTGACAAAATCCTGAGTATTCTGCCAGAAATCCGTGTGCTTTTTTCGCGCGGATTTCTCGCGGAATTTGCACGTTTTTTGTGCGGATTTTTTGCGTTTTTTTTTTTTTTCCTGAATGACCTTTTTGATAGGAAATCCGCAAAAAATCCGGAAAAAGATAGAGCATGTCCGGATTTTTTGCGCAATGCGTTTTTTTTGCGGAAAAAAAAACGCTAATATCTGCACAAAAAATGCGGAATGCATTCTAAAAGATAGGATGCATAATGTTAGCGTTTTTTTACCGGATTTATAGCGTTTTTATGGCAAAATTCCGCAAAAAAAACGCTAAAAATCCTGACGTGTGCACATACCCTAAAAGATGCCTTATTAATAATTTAACTATAACAATAATGTTCAATATAACAAGTAGAAAGCCAATGTCATGTTAAACTGTGCACAATAGCAAGCTTAATATCCAAATTAAAACAGCTGCCAGCCGTGTCTAGTTAATCCCACACACTGTACTGCAAACTGCTCATATAATTGTCCCTAAATGATGAGCAAACAACTCCAATGAATGCATTCACATCACAAAAAATCTATATAAAGGGTGCAAACAAACTTGTGTACTGCGATAAATCTCAAGGCTGATGGCAGTGCAATGCATTACAAATGTCTTGTGACAGAACCAGGCAACAAAAAAGGCCTTGTACAACAAAAACCAACAACAGCAGAAGACTGATCACATGTTGAAGAAAAAAAAATGCAGCTACAGCGTCAACTGACCTGCTGAGTACCTGTTCCTCGTTCTTCTGCTGGGGCTGCAGATGGCGATGGGTAAACAGAGCTTCAAGAGATCAAGAGCCAGGGAAGCCCGGGCCAGTGGCGTCACTGGTTGCACGGCAATAAAAAAAATGACCGTCAAAGGCTGGCCGGCGTGTAACATCACAGCACAGTGTTTTGGGGAATACACGGTTCCCCTTCATCAGGGTGTCAGAACTTTTACAAGTTCTGAACATCTCATGGAAAACTGCTCAATCCATCATCCAAAAATGGAAATAGTACGCACAACTTCAAACCTGTCAAGTCATCCACCTAAACTGACATCCCAAGCAAAGTGAGCACTAATTAGAGAAGCAGTCAAACTGCCATGTCAGGACAGAGACAAGATGACCCTTCTATTGTAACTGCTGCAGAGGAAATGTAGTAGTAGCATTCAAATGAACAGTTATCCATGTAATACATTACCGTCTCCCATCCACCAAAGGGAAAGTCATTCTTTTCCAATAGCTCTCCATTTAGAGTCACTGTGGCGGATCGAAGAAGAAAACCCACAATTACTATATATGACCTAGAGATGGATACCAATTATCCATAAACCAACAACACAAAAAGTAAAATCAATAAAGTTTATTGCACATAGGTTAAAAACCATATATCACAAAAATAAAGGACATATTCATGAGGCTAAAAACAAAGAGAATATATCAAGTATAGAAAGATGCAGTGGTGGCAAGTCAAAAGATAATATAAGGCAATGGTGTCACATCAGACAAAAAGGTGCTGGTCACCCAAAAACAATATAATTGCCAGTGAACATTTCAAGAATGTATCTCTAGTGTATTGCAAGGGTACATGGATGAATCAATTGGGTCTTACAAGTGACGATGTTAAATGCTCAGTGCTTACCCATAATATCAAATGCCAGGTCACTGACACCACTGCAAATGCCCTGACGCGTGTTTCGCCCATGTGATTCAAGGGCAATGTGTATTACTGTATGGTGTCCATATTGTCTGGCATCTAGTTGTCAGTTGTCTACTTTTCATTAGCATATCAATAAGTGAAATAATATTCTTACATGTTTTAAAGGGGAGATTCCGAAAAAAAGGCAGAGAAACTCCGCAGTAAGGTGAAAGAATACCTGAAATGTGACGCTCTTAAGAGAAACCCTTTCGACCCCGTCGTTGTACCACCAGTGGATTGTCTCCTGTCTTGTCTCTGTCTCGAAACTCCGTGTAAGGACTTAAAGTCATACTGCGAAGTTCTGAAAAATTTCAAGGACTTGATAAAACCCGGAGGTCACCTTCTAATTCTAAGTGTTCTAAATGCTACTTTTTATCATGTTGGTGACAAACGGATTAGTTCATTGTCCTCAAAAAAGGAAAATCTGGAGATGGCCTTCAAAGGGGCCGGTTACCAGATTGAAAAAGCTGTGTTTACTCCACGTGTGGATAAAACAATGATTGATGTTGCTGATTATGAAGGTATATATTTTATTCATGCCCGAAAACCAAAGTAGTACCAAATTCTTCAGCATTACTTTGAAATGCAAACATATTATGCTACATTGATAAAAAATAGATGTGGAATAAAAGTAAGTGAACCTTTTGGAATGATACCATTGGTTGCTAATGTGTCTGATTGTTATCGAAGTTGCAATTATAGACTGTCTATTTAATTAAAATCACAAACCGTTCAATCATTCATGACTTTTATTTGGCACATCAAGTGAAAAAGTAAGTGGAGCTTTAATCTCAATATCTCCCGTTAGTAGCGGTCTTCTCCAAATATTTTCAGAAGCAGCTAATAAGATTTGCTCTATAATAAGGAGGATTTTTGCACCATTCTTCCCTGCTATTGTTTCACTTCCTCAATATTTCAAGAATGAATTCCATGTATAGCCCTCTTCAGATCATCTCACAGCATCTCAATAGGGTTAAGGGAAGGACTTTTGACTTTGCCATTCCAAACCACAAATATTACTCCTTTTCAACCATTCTTTGGTTGATTTACGGGTGTGCATGCAGTCACTGTGTAGGGAGGGGAAAGTTAGGGTCAATGAAGATGCTGTGGCAACAAGGGGTTGCATAATGATGTATGCTATTTTAATGTGTGACAAAAATTTTTTATTGTATTCCTATGGCTGGTTTCGTGTTTCGGTTTTCCTGTAGGCTTCACCTGATGGCCGTCCATAGGAGTGTGGGAGGTTTGTCCACTAGGGAAACCATACAAGATATAGCAATATAGCTTGCACTACACAGCACTTTAGGTAGTTAATAGTGTTGGGATTAGCCCATAGTCTGGGAGGGGTTAGATGAGTGAGTTTGTATAAGAAAAGGTTTCCGGATCAATAAGAGTTCTGGAGGTGGATAGGAGAAGACAATCAAATTAGGTGTCAGGGAGAAGAAGCAAAGCCAGACAGGTCAGTTTTAACAGGTGCAAAGAGAGGCATAGCTGAACAGGTGCTGTTAGTTCAGGTTTCTCCACAGCATAAGGACAAGTCCAAAGTTCCGTCTAGTTACCTGGAAGAGGTATTAAGAGCCTTGCCCCTTTCCACCTGTGAGGAAGATGTCGGCCGGGTCACAGAGAAAGGAAAGGATGGTGGTCCTCCTCAGGTAAGCTGTTATGCCAGAAGGAGAGTCCCTAAGGACGGCTAAAACAGTTGGGCTAGGGATGAGTCAGGCAGAAAGTAGACAAAAACAGACAGGTCAGTAAAGAAAGGAAACATCACTAAAATGGGACCATGTCTTATTCTGTATGATGCAGCCGTGTTTAATCGAATTGCACAGTAAAGTTGAACCTGTTAACCCGTACCCAAGATCTACTTTCTTGTCTGAAGCTACAGCCGGATCTGATCCCATGGATGAGCAGGTAGGAAGAACTGCTGAATAGAGTTGAGCGACCTTGACCTTTTTAGAGTCGAGCCGGGTTTCGCGAAACCCGACTATCTCAAAAGTCGGGTCGAGTGAAATCGCCCGATTATGACGTAAAGTCGGGATCGACCGAAACACGAAACCCAATGCAAGTCAATGGGGCAGCATAGTCGGCAGTGAGTGGGGGCCAGGAAAACACCTAAAGTGCCCATTTTAATGTCAAAACCATCCATTCTTCTTAATGAAGCTTGTCAAGCGTAATTTACCTTATAATAATTGGAAGGCATTTGAAATTGGGGGTCATTTGGCTAAAGTTGTGGTGGGTAGGGCTGGTTCAAGTAATTAGTGGGCCCAGGAAATCTGGACCACGTCACGGCAGTGGAGCAGGGAGAGGTAAGTATTTCAACTTTGCAAGTGCTGTGAACCTGAGCAAGCAGGGGGGGCCCACTCGTTGGCATTGGCACTGGCACAGGGCCCCTCAAAGTACAGCGGTGTGTTTGCACGGCGGGGGCGCCTCCCACCGGCAGCAACACTTTTGCGTACCATGAGAGGCCCTGTGCCAGTGACGTCGCCAACTAGTATTCCTCCCCCCACCTGATGAAGGAACCTGCACTTTCATCTGCACCTTCCTGTTTGTCCCCGTGTAAGGTGGTATGGTATGCGGGAAGGGGGACCTGACTTTCAGCAGGGTCACAATCTTGCAGTGTAGCGTGCACGGGAAATGTTGCGTTATGGGTCAATGTACCAGCAGACTCATCTATCACTGGCTGGGCAATGGGCAGGATGAGGAGGAAACACAGATATAGGCCCAAAGAATAAAGTGGGCTAAATTCAGTTCAAAATTGGTAACACAGGACTAATCAGGGGGCATTGCAGTGGAGGACAACTGGAATGAGAGGCTGACAGAGAGTAGGCCCAAATCAGTAAGTAGTCGAAATGCAGTTCAAAATTGGCAACAGTAGTAAACAGGCGGCACAGCTTTGTTCAGTGGAGGAGAACAGCAAGGAGTGGCAGACACCGATAGTAGGCCCCAACCCAACTAGTAGGCCAAATGCAGTCTAACATTAACAACTACTTAACGAGCGCCTGAAAACGGAATTTCAGGACAGGAAACCAGGAGAACAGCAAGGAGCGGCAGACACCGATAGTAGGCCCCAAACCAACTAGTACGCCAAATGCAGTTGTTCCGTTTAACCACAATTTAATGAGAGCCTGAAGATAGAAGTTCAGGAAAGGCAACCTGGAGAACACCTTGGAGTGGAACACACCATCTCTCTACACCCCATACCCAATTTGTAGGCCTAATGCAGCGTAGTTTCCAACAACTACTAAACGAGAGCATGATGATCGAAGCATTGGCGAGGAAACCTGGGGAACACCTTGGAGTGGAACACACCATCTCTCTACAGTGGAACACACCATCTCTCTACACCCCATACCCAATTTGTAGGCCTAATGCAGCGTAGTTTCCAACAACTACTAAACGAGAGCCGGAAGATCGAAGCAATGGAGAGGAAACCTGGGGAACACCTTGGAGTGTAACACACCATCTCTCTACACCCCATACCCAATTTGTAGGCCTAATGCAGCGTAGTTTCCAACAACTACTAAACGAGAGCCGGAAGATCGAAGCTCAGGAAAGGCAACCTGGAGAACACCTTGGAGTGGAACACACCATCTCTCTACACCCCATACCCAATTTGTAGGCCCAATGCAGCGTAGTTTCCAACAACTACTAAACGAGAGCCGGAAGATCGAAGCAATGGAGAGGAAACCTGGGGAACACCTTGGAGTGTAACACACCATCTCTCTACACCCCATACCCAATTTGTAGGCCTAATGCAGCGTAGTTTCCAACAACTACTAAACGAGAGCCGGAAGATCGAAGCAATGGAGAGGAAACCTGGGGAACACCTTGGAGTGTAACACACCATCTCTCTACACCCCATACCCAATTTGTAGGCCTAATGCAGCGTAGATTCCAACAACTACTAAACGAGAGCCGGAAGATAGAAGCAATGGAGAGGAAACCTGGGGAACACCTTGGAGTGGAACACACCATCTCTCTACAGTGGAACACACCATCTCTCTACACCCCATACCCAATTTGTAGGCCTAATGCAGCGTAGTTTCCAACAACTACTAAACGAGAGCCGGAAGATCGAAGCTCAGGAAAGGCAACCTGGGGAACACCTTGGAGTGGAACACACCATCTCTCTACACCCCATACCCAATTTGTAGGCCCAATGCAGCGTAGTTTCCAACAACTACTAAACGAGAGCCGGAAGATCGAAGCTCAGGAAAGGCAACCTGGGGAACACCTTGGAGTGTAACAAACCCTCTCTCTACACCACGGAAGGGCTGATTCTTAGGAAGGAAGGCTGTCGGAAAGAAGCAGGGCGCGTCCGAGGGTGATTATATTCTTATTAGGTATATACTCACCCTCGGACGCGCCCTGCTTCTTTATTTGTAATGAATGTTTATTTGCAATGTGGTTTTGACTTACTCTATTTTTTTGGTAAATAATGATTTTATTATTTTCATTGTTTTGCATCTTCTTGGCAATAATATAAAGAAGACGCGACAGGACAACACTCGGTGGATGCCATATCTGTGTTTAAAATTGAAAAAACCTTTCAGTTAACTACTTGCAGGAGAAAGTTATTGTAGCTGGTGGCCATTTTTAGTACTGTACCAGATTTTTGTTGTATGTGTTTGTTTTTAATGTTAAAATGTCTGCATTTGATATCTCTCCAGTATTTTCTTTTTTATAAGCAAAATACTTATTTTTATATTTTCTGATGTTGGTTCCAGGGGTACACGGGCAGCAGTGGTGTGGTCAGTGGAGGCCTAGTGGAAGGAGTGACCGCAGACAGGCATCGAAGGCCTAAAATAATAACACATGGCTGTAGGCAATTTTAAATTGGTTACAGGGGTACACGGGCAGCAGTGGTGTGGTCAGTGGAGGCCTAGTGGAAGGAGTGACCGTAGACAGGCATCGAAGGCCTAAAATAATAACACATGGCTGTAGGCAATTTTAAATTGGTTCCAGGGGTACATGGGCAGCAGTGGTGTGGTCAGTGGAGGCCTAGTGGAAGGAGTGACCACAGACAGGCATCGAAGGCCTAAAATAATAACACATGGCTGTAGGCAATTTTAAATTGGTTACAGGGGTACACGGGCAGCAGTGGTGTGGTCAGTGGAGGCCTAGTGGAAGGAGTGACCGCAGACAGGCATCGAAGGCCTAAAATAATAACACATGGCTGTAGGCAATTTTAAATTGGTTCCAGGGGTACACGGGCAGCAGTGGTGTGGTCAGTGGAGGCCTAGTGGAAGGAGTGACCGCAGACAGGCATCGAAGGCCTAAAATAATAACACATGGCTGTAGGCAATTTTAAATTGGTTCCAGGGGTACACGGGCAGCAGTGGTGTGGTCAGTGGAGGCCTAGTGGAAGGAGTCACCGCAGACAGGCATCGAAGGCCTAAAATAATAACACATGGCTGTAGGCAATTTTAAATTGGTTCCAGGGGTACATGGGCAGCAGTGGTGTGGTCAGTGGAGGCCTAGTGGAAGGAGTGACCGCAGACAGGCATCGAAGGCCTAAAATAATAACACATGGCTGTAGGCAATTTTAAATTGGTTCCAGGGGTACACGGGCAGCAGTGGTGTGGTCAGTGGAGGCCTAGTGGAAGGAGTCACCGCAGACAGGCATCGAAGGCCTAAAATAATAACACATGGCTGTAGGCAATTTTAAATTGGTTACAGGGGTACACGGGCAGCAGTGGTGTGGTCAGTGGAGGCCTAGTGGAAGGAGTGACCACAGACAGGCATCGAAGGCCTAACATAACAAAAATGTCAATACAATGGTATTGTCAGTGGCAGGCATTGAAGGATGTCAGCGCATAGACTAAACATTGGTGGAGCTGTGAGATAATTTTGCAAGTGGTAGAGCACTGTTTGAGCTGGGGTGGGGGGAAACTGTCTTGTGGCTGGCGGTACAGGCCCAGGGCCCCTCATATTACAACGGTGTGTCTGACGTTGGGTGCGCACCACCACCGCCAGAGACACTTTATTGTACTAGGAGGGACCCAGTGGCAGTGCCGTCGACCAAAAGCGGGCTCACCCACCTCTTCAGACAAACTGCACTCTCACGGGTGCTGTCGCCAAGTGTCGATACCACGGCCCCGTGTGGGGAGTTTGGCCATTTAGTGAGGTGTAAACATGTCATATGCTGGACAATCAGGTGCAGAAAATTACGAGATTGGAAAAGGCATTCAGAATAGTCCACAGGCAAGACCTTTTCATAGGAAAGCTAGGTGTCAGCCGGGCAAGGTGGGGCAAAAGATTTCGAAATCCAGTTGTGGTTCATTTTAATGAAGGTTAGATCATCTACATTTTGGGTAGCCAGACGAGTCCTTTTTTCTGTTAGTATTGAACCTGCAGCACTGAATACTCTTTCTGATAGGACACTAGCTGCCGGGCAAGCAAGCTCCTGCAATGCATATTCTGCCAATTCTGGCCAGGTGTCTAATTTTGATGCCCAGTAATCAAATGGGAATGACGGTTGAGGGAGAACATCGATAAGGGATGAAAAATAGTTTGTAACCATACTGGACAAATGTTGTCTCCTGTCACTTTGAATTGATGCTGCAGTACCTGTCCTGTCTGCGGTCATAGCAAAATCACTCCACAACCTGGTCAGAAAACCCCTCTGGCTAACGCCACTTCTGATTTCTGCCCCTCTAACTCCTCTGGTCTGCTGGCCCCTGCAGCTCGTGTGAGAACGATCACGGGCGCTGTGTGCAGGGAATGCCAGAAGCAAACGGTCAACAAGAGTTGATTGTTTGGTTGCTAATATTAGTTCCAAGTTCTCATGTGGCATTATATTTTGCAATTTGCCTTTATAGCGAGGATCAAGGAGGCAGGCCAACCAGTAATCGTCATCATTCATCATTTTAGTTATGCGTGTGTCCCTTTTGAGGATACGTAAGGCATAATCCGCCATGTGGGCCAAAGTTCCAGTTCTCAAATCTGCGGTTGTGCTTGGTTGAGGGGCAGTTTCAGGCAAATCCACGTCACTTGTGTCCCTCCAAAAACCAGAACCCGGCCTTGCCGCGCCACCAATTTCCAGTGGCCCCGGAAAAGCTTCCTCATTAAAAATATAATCATCCCCATCATCCTCCTCGTCCTCCTCCTCCTCTTTGCCCGCTACCTCGTCCTGTACACTGCCCTGGCCAGACAATGGCTGACTGTCATCAAGGCTTTCCTCTTCCTCAGCTGCAGACGCCTGATCCTTTATGTGCGTCAAACTTTGCATCAGCAGACGCATTAGGGGGATGCTCATGCTTATTATGGCATTGTCTGCACTAACCAGCCGTGTGCATTCCTCAAAACACTGAAGGACTTGACACATGTCTTGAATCTTCGACCACTGCACACCTGACAACTCCATGTCTGCCATCCTACTGCCTGCCCGTGTATGTGTATCCTCCCACAAAAACATAACAGCCCGCCTCTGTTCACACAGTCTCTGAAGCATGTGCAGTGTTGAGTTCCACCTTGTTGCAACGTCTATGATTAGGCGATGCTGGGGAAGGTTCAAAGAACGCTGATAGGTCTGCATACGGCTGGAGTGTACGGGCGAACGGCGGATATGTGAGCAAAGTCCACGCACTTTGAGGAGCAGGTCGGATAACCCCGGATAGCTTTTCAGGAAGCACTGCACCACCAGGTTTAAGGTGTGAGCCAGGCAAGGAATGTGTTTCAGTTGGGAAAGGGAGATGGCAGCCATGAAATTCCTTCCGTTATCACTCACTACCTTGCCTGCCTCAAGTTCTACAGTGCCCAGCCACGACTGCGTTTCTTTCTGCAAGAACTCGGACAGAACTTCCGCGGTGTGTCTGTTGTCGCCCAAACACTTCATAGCCAATACAGCCTGCTGACGTTTGCCAGTAGCTGCCCCATAATGGGAGACCTGGTGTGCAACAGTGGCAGCTGCGGATGGAGTGGTTGTGCGACTGCGGTCTGTGGACGAGCTCTCGCTTCTGCAGGAGGACGAAGAGGAGGAGGAGGGGGTGCGAACGGCTACAGCCAATTGTTTCCTAGACCGTGGGCTAGGCAGAACTGTCCCAAACTTGCTGTCCCCTGTGGACCCTGCATCCACCACATTTACCCAGTGTGCCGTGATGGACACGTAACGTCCCTGGCCATGCCTACTGGTCCATGCATCTGTTGTCAGGTGCACCTTTGTGCTCACAGATTGCCTGAGTGCATGGACGATGCGCTCTTTAACATGCTGGTGGAGGGCTGGGATGGCTTTTCTGGAAAAAAAGTGTCGACTGGGTAGCTCGTAGCGTGGTACAGCGTAGTCCATCAGGGCTTTGAAAGCTTCGCTTTCAACTAACCGGTAGGGCATCATCTCTAACGAGATTAGTCTAGCTATGTGTGCGTTCAAACCCTGTGTACGCGGATGCGAGGCTAAGTACTTCCTTTTTCTAACCATAGTCTCATGTAGGGTGAGCTGGACTGGAGAGCTGGATATCGTGGAACTAGCGGGGGTGCCGGTGGACATGGCAGACTGAGAGACGGTGGGAGATGGTATTGTTGCCACCGGTGCCCTAGATGCAGTGTTTCCTACTACGAAACTGGTGATTCCCTGACCCTGACGGCTTTGGCCTGGCAAAGAAACCTGCACAGATACTGCAGGTGGTGCGGAAAATGGTGGCCCTACACTGCCGGAAGGGATGTTGCGTTGCTGACTAGCTTCATTGGCCGAGGGTGCTACAACCTTAAGGGACGTTTGGTAGTTAGTCCAGGCTTGCAAATGCATGGTGGTTAAATGTCTATGCATGCAACTTGTATTGAGACTTTTCAGATTCTGTCCTCTGCTTAAGGTAGTTGAACATTTTTGACAGATGACTTTGCGCTGATCAATTGGATGTTGTTTAAAAAAATGCCAGACTGCACTCTTTCTAGCATCGGATACCTTTTCAGGCATTGCAGACTGAGCTTTAACCGGATGGCCACGCTGTCCTCCAACAGGTTTTAGCTTTGCCACGCGTTTTGGGCAAGATACGGGCCCGGCAGATGGAACCTGTTGCGATGTTGATGCCTGCTGCGGCCCCTCCTCCTCCGCTTCAGAACTGCTGCCGCCTGCACCCTGTTCCCCCAATGGCTGCCAATCGGGGTCAAGAACTGGGTCATCTATTACCTCTTCTTGTAGCTCGTGTGCAACTTCGTCTGTGTCACCGTGTCGGTCGGTGGTATAGCGTTCGTGATGGGGCAACATAGTCTCATCAGGGTCTGATTCTTGATCAGCACCCTGCGAGGGCAATGTTGTGGTCTGAGTCAAAGGACCAGCATAGTAGTCTGGCTGTGGCTGTGCATCAGTGCACTCCATGTCAGATTCAACTTGTAATGGGCATGGACTGTTAACTGCTTCACTTTCTAAGCCAGGGACGGTATGTGTAAAGAGCTCCATGGAGTAACCCGTTGTGTCGCCTGCTGCATTCTTCTCTGTTGTTGTTTTTGCTGAAGAGGACAAGGAAGCGACTTGTCCCTGACCGTGAACATCCACTAACGACGCGCTGCTTTGACATTTACCAGTTTCACGAGAGGAGGCAAAGGAGCTAGAGGCTGAGTCAGCAAGATAAGCCAAAACTTGCTCTTGCTGCTCCGGCTTTAAAAGCGGTTTTCCTACTCCCAGAAAAGGGAGCGTTCGAGGCCTTGTGTAGCCAGACGACGAACCTGGCTCCACAGCTCCAGACTTAGGTGCAATATTTTTTTTCCCACGACCAGCTGATGCTCCACCACTACCACTACCCTCATTACCAGCTGACAATGAACGCCCCCGGCCACGACCTCTTCCACCATACTTCCTCATTGTTTTAAAAACGTAAACAAACTAACGGTATTTGTTGCTGTCACACAAATTACACGGTGAGCTATAACTTCAGTATGATTTAGCTACCCCTTTACAGGTGAGTGAGACCACAACGAAAATCAGGCACAATGTTACACACTCTGTTGTTGGTGGCAACAAATGAGAGAGATGCCACACACGCAGGACTGTCACTGAAGCACAAATGTAAATATTAATCTCCCACTGATTTGATTTTTTTTTTTTTTTCAGGGAGACTTTAGGAAAAAAAAAAATAGAATAAAATGATTTTTTCAGGAAGAATTTAGAAACCAAAGAAAATAAAATGATTTTTTCAGGGAGAATTTAGAAAACAAATAAAACAAAAAAAGGCTTTCTATGGCCCACTGAGTGAGAGATGACGCACACAGGAGTCAGGAGTGGCACACAAGCCCAGAGGCCAATATTTATCTCCCACTGATTGATGTAGTGATTTTTTCAGGTAGATTTTGGAACCCAAATCAAGCTAAAAAAAATAATAGGCTTTCTATGGCCCACAATTGGAGAGAGAGAGAGAGATGGCACACCCAGGAGTCAAGACTGGCACACAAGCAGAAAGGGCAATATTAATCTCCCACTGATTTGTTTTTTTTTTTTTTTTTTCAGGGAGACTTTAGGAAAAAAAAAATAGAATAAAATGATTTTTTCAGGAAGAATTTAGAAACCAAATAAAATAAAATGATTTTTTCAGGGAGAATTTAGAAAACAAATAAAACAAAAAAAGGCTTTCTATGGCCCACTGAGTGAGAGATGACGCACACAGGAGTCAGGAGTGGCACACAAGCCCAGAGGCCAATATTTATCTCCCACTGATTGATGTAGTGATTTTTTCAGGTAGATTTTGGAACCCAAATCAAGCTAAAAAAATAATAGGCTTTCTATGGCCCACAATTGGAGAGAGAGAGAGAGATGGCACACCCAGGAGTCAAGACTGGCACACAAGCAGAAAGGGCAATATTAATCTCACACTGATTTGTTTTTTTTGTTTTTTTTTCAGGGAGACTTTAGGAAAAAAAAAATAGAATAAAATGATTTTTTCAGGAAGAATTTAGAAACCAAATAAAATAAAATGATTTTTTCAGGGAGAATTTAGAAAACAAATAAAACAAAAAAAGGCTTTCTATGGCCCACTGAGTGAGAGATGACGCACACAGGAGTCAGGAGTGGCACACAAGCCCAGAGGCCAATATTTATCTCCCACTTTTTTTTTTTTGTTCCAGGGAAAATTTATAAACCCAATAAAAAAAATAATAAATAGGCTTTCTATGGCCCACTATCTGAGAGACAGAGAGAGATGGCACGCTTAGGACTGGCACACAAGCCCAAAGGCCAATATTAATCTCCCTTTTTTTTTAAGGGAGAATTTATAAAACCAAAAAAAAATAAATAAATAGGCTTTCTATGGCCCACTATTTGTGAGAGAGATGGCACGCTCAGGACTGGCACACAAGCCCAGAGGCCAATATTAATCTCCCACTTTTTTTTTTTTCCAGGGAAAATTTATAAACCCAATAAAAAAATAAATAAATAAATAGGCTTTCTATGGCCCACTATCTGAGAGAGAGAGATGGCACGCTTAGGACTGGCACACAAGCCCAAAGGCCAATATTAATCTCCCACTGATTGATTTATTGATTTTTTCAGGTAGAATTTAGAACCCAAATAAAGCAAAAAAAAAAAATGGCCTTTCTATGGCCCACTGAGTGAGTGATGATGCACACAGGAGTCAGGAGTGGCACACAAGCCCTGAGGCCAATATTTTTCTCCCACTGATTGATGTAGTGATTTTTTCAGGTAGATTTTAGAACCAAAATCAAGCAAAAAAATAAATAGGCTTTCTATGGCCCACTGAGTGAGTGATGATGCACACAGGAGTCAAGAGTGGCACACAAGCCCTGAGGCCAATATTTTTCTCCCACTGATTGATGTAGTGATTTTTTCAGGTAGATTTTATAACCCAAATCAAGCTAAAAAAATAATAGGCTTTCTATGGCCCACAATTGGAGAGAGAGAGAGAGATGGCACACCCAGGAGTCAAGACTGGCACACAAGCAGAAAGGGCAATATTAATCTCACACTGATTTGTTTTTTTTGTTTTTTTTTCAGGGAGACTTTAGGAAAAAAAAAATAGAATAAAATGATTTTTTCAGGAAGAATTTAGAAACCAAATAAAATAAAATGATTTTTTCAGGGAGAATTTAGAAAACAAATAAAACAAAAAAAGGCTTTCTATGGCCCACTGAGTGAGAGATGACGCACACAGGAGTCAGGAGTGGCACACAAGCCCAGAGGCCAATATTTATCTCCCACTTTTTTTTTTTTGTTCCAGGGAAAATTTATAAACCCAATAAAAAAAATAATAAATAGGCTTTCTATGGCCCACTATCTGAGAGACAGAGAGAGATGGCACGCTTAGGACTGGCACACAAGCCCAAAGGCCAATATTAATCTCCCTTTTTTTTTAAGGGAGAATTTATAAAACCAAAAAAAAATAAATAAATAGGCTTTCTATGGCCCACTATTTGTGAGAGAGATGGCACGCTCAGGACTGGCACACAAGCCCAGAGGCCAATATTAATCTCCCACTTTTTTTTTTTTCCAGGGAAAATTTATAAACCCAATAAAAAAATAAATAAATAAATAGGCTTTCTATGGCCCACTATCTGAGAGAGAGAGATGGCACGCTTAGGACTGGCACACAAGCCCAAAGGCCAATATTAATCTCCCACTGATTGATTTATTGATTTTTTCAGGTAGAATTTAGAACCCAAATAAAGCAAAAAAAAAAAAATGGCCTTTCTATGGCCCACTGAGTGAGTGATGATGCACACAGGAGTCAGGAGTGGCACACAAGCCCTGAGGCCAATATTTTTCTCCCACTGATTGATGTAGTGATTTTTTCAGGTAGATTTTAGAACCAAAATCAAGCAAAAAAATAAATAGGCTTTCTATGGCCCACTGAGTGAGTGATGATGCACACAGGAGTCAAGAGTGGCACACAAGCCCTGAGGCCAATATTTTTCTCCCACTGATTGATGTAGTGATTTTTTCAGGTAGATTTTATAACCCAAATCAAGCAAAAAAAAAAAAAGGCTTTCTATGGCCCACTGACTGAGAGATGACACAGACAGGGATGGCACTCTAGCAGAAATGTCAATCTTAATCTCCCACAAAAAAAAAAAACAAAACAGGGAGTGTCCTTCAATTACTATCTCCCTGCAGTAATCTCAGCCAGGTATGGCAGGCAGCAATAAGGAGTGGACTGATGCACAAATTAAATAAAAAGTGTGTACAAACCAAAAAGATAGCTGTGCAGAAAGGAAGGAACAAGAGGATTTGTGCTTTGAAAAAAGCAGTTGGTTTGCACAGCGGCGTACACACAGCAATGCAGCTATCAGGGAGCCTTCTAGGGCAGCCCAATGAGCTACAGCGCTGAGGGGGGAAAAAAAAAAAATGTAGCTTCCACTGTCCCTGCACACCGAAGGTGGTGTTGGGCAGTGGAAATCGCTACAGCACAAGCGGTTTGGTGGTTAATGGACCCTGCCTAACGCTATCCCTGCTTCTGACGAAGCGGCAGCAACCTCTCCCTAAGCTCAGATCAGCAGCAGTAACATGGCGGTCGGCGGGAACTCCCCTTTATAGCCCCTGTGACGCCGCAGACAGCAAGCCAATCACTGCAATGCCCTTCTCTAAGATGGTGGGGACCAGGACCTATGTCATCACGCTGCCCACACTCTGCGTTTACCTTCATTGGCTGAGAAATGGCGCTTTTCGCGTCATTGAAACGCGACTTTGGCGCGAAAGTCGCGTACCGCATGGCCGACCCCGCACAGGGGTCGGATCGGGTTTCATGAAACCCGACTTTGCCAAAAGTCGGCGACTTTTGAAAATGAACGACCCGTTTCGCTCAACCCTACTGCTGAAGAAATAGTGAGTAAGGAACAAACTCAAGAGCACAACACCCCGCTAGGGTTGAGCGAAACGGGTCGTTCATTTTCAAAAGTCGCCGACTTTTGGCAAAGTCGGGTTTCATGAAACCCGATCCGACCCCTGTGCGGGGTCGGCCATGCGGTACGCGACTTTCGCGCCAAAGTCGCGTTTCAATGACGCGAAAAGCGCCATTTCTCAGCCAATGAAGGTAAACGCAGAGTGTGGGCAGCGTGATGACATAGGTCCTGGTCCCCACCATCTTAGAGAAGGGCATTGCAGTGATTGGCTTGCTGTCTGCGGCGTCACAGGGGCTATAAAGGGGAGTTCCCGCCGACCGCCATGTTACTGCTGCTGATCTGAGCTTAGGGAGAGGTTGCTGCCGCTTTGTCAGAAGCAGGGATAGCGTTAGGCAGGGTCCATTAACCACCAAACCGCTTGTGCTGTAGCGATTTCCACTGCCCAACACCACCTTCGGTGTGCAGGGACAGTGGAAGCTACATTTTTTTTTTTTCCCCCTCAGCGCTGTAGCTCATTGGGCTGCCCTAGAAGGCTCCCTGATAGCTGCATTGCTGTGTGTACGCCGCTGTGCAAACCAACTGCTTTTTTCAAAGCACAAATCCTCTTGTTCCTTCCTTTCTGCACAGCTATCTTTTTGGTTTGTACACACTTTTTATTTAATTTGTGCATCAGTCCACTCCTTATTGCTGCCTGCCATACCTGGCTGAGATTACTGCAGGGAGATAGTAATTGAAGGACACTCCCTGTTTTCTTTTTTTTTTTTGTGGGAGATTAAGATTGACATTTCTGCTAGAGTGCCATCCCTGTCTGTGTCATCTCTCACTCAGTGGGCCATAGAAAGCCTATTTTTTTTTGTGCTTGATTTGGGTTATAAAATCTACCTGAAAAAATCACTACATCAATCAGTGGGAGAAAAATATTGGCCTCAGGGCTTGTGTGCCACTCTTGACTCCTGTGTGCATCATCACTCACTCAGTGGGCCATAGAAAGCCTATTTATTTTTTTGCTTGATTTTGGTTCTAAAATCTACCTGAAAAAATCACTACATCAATCAGTGGGAGAAAAATATTGGCCTCAGGGCTTGTGTGCCACTCCTGACTCCTGTGTGCATCATCACTCACTCAGTGGGCCATAGAAAGGCCATTTTTTTTTTTTTTTGCTTTATTTGGGTTCTAAATTCTACCTGAAAAAATCAATAAATCAATCAGTGGGAGATTAATATTGGCCTTTGGGCTTGTGTGCCAGTCCTAAGCGTGCCATCTCTCTCTCTCAGATAGTGGGCCATAGAAAGCCTATTTATTTATTTATTTTTTTATTGGGTTTATAAATTTTCCCTGGAAAAAAAAAAAAAGTGGGAGATTAATATTGGCCTCTGGGCTTGTGTGCCAGTCCTGAGCGTGCCATCTCTCTCACAAATAGTGGGCCATAGAAAGCCTATTTATTTATTTTTTTTTGGTTTTATAAATTCTCCCTTAAAAAAAAAAGGGAGATTAATATTGGCCTTTGGGCTTGTGTGCCAGTCCTAAGCGTGCCATCTCTCTCTGTCTCTCAGATAGTGGGCCATAGAAAGCCTATTTATTATTTTTTTTATTGGGTTTATAAATTTTCCCTGGAACAAAAAAAAAAAAGTGGGAGATAAATATTGGCCTCTGGGCTTGTGTGCCACTCCTGACTCCTGTGTGCGTCATCTCTCACTCAGTGGGCCATAGAAAGCATTTTTTGTTTTATTTGTTTTCTAAATTCTCCCTGAAAAAATCATTTTATTTTATTTGGTTTCTAAATTCTTCCTGAAAAAATCATTTTATTCTATTTTTTTTTTTCCTAAAGTCTCCCTGAAAAAAAAAAAAAAAAACAAATCAGTGGGAGATTAATATTGCCCTTTCTGCTTGTGTGCCAGTCTTGACTCCTGGGTGTGCCATCTCTCTCTCTCTCTCCAATTGTGGGCCATAGAAAGCCTATTATTTTTTTAGCTTGATTTGGGTTCCAAAATCTACCTGAAAAAATCACTACATCAATCAGTGGGAGATAAATATTGGCCTCTGGGCTTGTGTGCCACTCCTGACTCCTGTGTGCGTCATCTCTCACTCAGTGGGCCATAGAAAGCCTTTTTTTGTTTTATTTGTTTTCTAAATTCTCCCTGAAAAAATCATTTTATTTTATTTGGTTTCTAAATTCTTCCTGAAAAAATCATTTTATTCTATTTTTTTTTCCTAAAGTCTCCCTGAAAAAACAAAACAAAAAACAAATCAGTGGGAGATTAATATTGCCCTTTCTGCTTGTGTGCCAGTCTTGACTCCTGGGTGTGCCATCTCTCTCTCTCTCTCCAATTGTGGGCCATAGAAAGCCTATTATTTTTTTAGCTTGATTTGGGTTCCAAAATCTACCTGAAAAAATCACTACATCAATCAGCGGGAGATAAATATTGGCCTCTGGGCTTGTGTGCCACTCCTGACTCCTGTGTGCGTCATCTCTCACTCAGTGGGCCATAGAAAGCCTTTTTTTGTTTTATTTGTTTTCTAAATTCTCCCTGAAAAAATCATTTTATTTTATTTGGTTTCTAAATTCTTCCTGAAAAAATCATTTTATTCTATTTTTTTTTCCTAAAGTCTCCCTGAAAAAACAAAACAAAAAACAAATCAGTGGGAGATTAATATTGCCCTTTCTGCTTGTGTGCCAGTCTTGACTCCTGGGTGTGCCATCTCTCTCTCTCTCTCCAATTGTGGGCCATAGAAAGCCTATTATTTTTTTAGCTTGATTTGGGTTCCAAAATCTACCTGAAAAAATCACTACATCAATCAGCGGGAGATAAATATTGGCCTCTGGGCTTGTGTGCCACTCCTGACTCCTGTGTGCGTCATCTCTCACTCAGTGGGCCATAGAAAGCCTTTTTTTGTTTTATTTGTTTTCTAAATTCTCCCTGAAAAAATCATTTTATTTTATTTGGTTTCTAAATTCTTCCTGAAAAAATCATTTTATTCTATTTTTTTTTTCCTAAAGTCTCCCTGAAAAAAAAAAAAACAAAAACAAATCAGTGGGAGATTAATATTGCCCTTTCTGCTTGTGTACCAGTCTTGACTCCTGGGTGTGCCATCTCTCTCCCTCTCTCTCCAATTGTGGGCCATAGAAAGCCTATTATTTTTTTTAGCTTGATTTGGGTTCCAAAATCTACCTGAAAAAATCACTACATCAATCAGTGGGAGATAAATATTGGCCTCTGGGCTTGTGTGCCACTCCTGACTCCTGTGTGCGTCATCTCTCACTCAGTGGGCCATAGAAAGCCTTTTTTTGTTTTATTTGTTTTCTAAATTCTCCCTGAAAAAATCATTTTATTTTCTTTGGTTTCTAAATTCTTCCTGAAAAAATCATTTTATTCTATTTTTTTTTTTTCCTAAAGTCTCCCTGAAAAAAAAAAAAAAAATCAAATCAGTGGGAGATTAATATTTACATTTGTGCTTCAGTGACAGTCCTGCGTGTGTGGCATCTCTCTCATTTGTTGCCACCAACAACAGAGTGTGTAACATTGTGCCTGATTTTCGTTGTGGTCTCACTCACCTGTAAAGGGGTAGCTAAATCATACTGAAGTTATAGCTCACCGTGTAATTTGTGTGACAGCAACAAATACCGTTAGTTTGTTTACGTTTTTAAAACAATGAGGAAGTATGGTGGAAGAGGTCGTGGCCGGGGGCGTTCATTGTCAGCTGGTAATGAGGGTAGTGGTAGTGGTGGAGCATCAGCTGGTCGTGGGAAAAAAAATATTGCACCTAAGTCTGGAGCTGTGGAGCCAGGTTCGTCGTCTGGCTACACAAGGCCTCGAACGCTCCCTTTTCTGGGAGTAGGAAAACCGCTTTTAAAGCCGGAGCAGCAAGAGCAAGTTTTGGCTTATCTTGCTGACTCAGCCTCTAGCTCTTTTGCCTCCTCTCGTGAAACTGGTAAATGTCAAAGCAGCGCGTCGTTAGTGGATGTTCACGGTCAGGGACAAGTCGCTTCCTTGTCCTCTTCAGCAAAAACAACAACAGAGAAGAATGCAGCAGGCGACACAACGGGTTACTCCATGGAGCTCTTTACACATACCGTCCCTGGCTTAGAAAGTGAAGCAGTTAACAGTCCATGCCCATTACAAGTTGAATCTGACATGGAGTGCACTGATGCACAGCCACAGCCAGACTACTATGCTGGTCCTTTGACTCAGACCACAACATTGCCCTCGCAGGGTGCTGATCAAGAATCAGACCCTGATGAGACTATGTTGCCCCATCACGAACGCTATACCACCGACCGACACGGTGACACAGACGAAGTTGCACACGAGCTACAAGAAGAGGTAATAGATGACCCAGTTCTTGACCCCGATTGGCAGCCATTGGGGGAACAGGGTGCAGGCGGCAGCAGTTCTGAAGCGGAGGAGGAGGGGCCGCAGCAGGCATCAACATCGCAACAGGTTCCATCTGCCGGGCCCGTATCTTGCCCAAAACGCGTGGCAAAGCTAAAACCTGTTGGAGGACAGCGTGGCCATCCGGTTAAAGCTCAGTCTGCAATGCCTGAAAAGGTATCCGATGCTAGAAAGAGTGCAGTCTGGCATTTTTTTAAACAACATCCAATTGATCAGCGCAAAGTCAGCTGTCAAAAATGTTCAACTACCTTAAGCAGAGGACAGAATCTGAAAAGTCTCAATACAAGTTGCATGCATAGACATTTAACCACCATGCATTTGCAAGCCTGGACTAACTACCAAACGTCCCTTAAGGTTGTAGCACCCTCGGCCAATGAAGCTAGTCAGCAACGCAACATCCCTTCCGGCAGTATAGGGCCACCATTTTCCGCACCACCTGCAGTATCTGTGCAGGTTTCTTTGCCAGGCCAAAGCAGTCAGGGTCAGGGAATCACCAGTTTCGTAGTAGGAAACACTGCATCTAGGGCACCGGTGGCAACAATACCATCTCCCACCGTCTCTCAGTCTGCCATGTCCACCGGCACCCCCGCTAGTTCCACGATCTCCAGCTCTCCAGTCCAGCTCACCCTACATGAGACTATGGTTAGAAAAAGGAAGTACTTAGCCTCGCATCCGCGTACACAGGGTTTGAACGCACACATAGCTAGACTAATCTCGTTAGAGATGATGCCCTACCGGTTAGTTGAAAGCGAAGCTTTCAAAGCCCTGATGGACTACGCTGTACCACGCTACGAGCTACCCAGTCGACACTTTTTTTCCAGAAAAGCCATCCCAGCCCTCCACCAGCATGTTAAAGAGCGCATCGTCCATGCACTCAGGCAATCTGTGAGCACAAAGGTGCACCTGACAACAGATGCATGGACCAGTAGGCATGGCCAGGGACGTTACGTGTCCATCACGGCACACTGGGTAAATGTGGTGGATGCAGGGTCCACAGGGGACAGCAAGTTTGGGACAGTTCTGCCTAGCCCACGGTCTAGGAAACAATTGGCTGTAGCCGTTCGCACCCCCTCCTCCTCCTCTTCGTCCTCCTGCAGAAGCGAGAGCTCGTCCACAGACCGCAGTCGCACAACCACTCCATCCGCAGCTGCCACTGTTGCACACCAGGTCTCCCATTATGGGGCAGCTACTGGCAAACGTCAGCAGGCTGTATTGGCTATGAAGTGTTTGGGCGACAACAGACACACCGCGGAAGTTCTGTCCGAGTTCTTGCAGAAAGAAACGCAGTCGTGGCTGGGCACTGTAGATCTTGAGGCAGGCAAGGTAGTGAGTGATAACGGAAGGAATTTCATGGCTGCCATCTCCCTTTCCCAACTGAAACACATTCCTTGCCTGGCTCACACCTTAAACCTGGTGGTGCAGTGCTTCCTGAAAAGTTATCCGGGGTTATCCGACCTGCTCCTCAAAGTGCGTGGACTTTGCTCACATATCCGCCGTTCGCCCGTACACTCCAGCCGTATGCAGACCTATCAGCGTTCTTTGAACCTTCCCCAGCATCGCCTAATCATAGACGTTGCAACAAGGTGGAACTCAACACTGCACATGCTTCAGAGACTGTGTGAACAGAGGCGGGCTGTTATGTTTTTGTGGGAGGATACACATACACGGGCAGGCAGTAGGATGGCAGACATGGAGTTGTCAGGTGTGCAGTGGTCGAAGATTCAAGACATGTGTCAAGTCCTTCAGTGTTTTGAGGAATGCACACGGCTGGTTAGTGCAGACAACGCCATAATAAGCATGAGCATCCCCCTAATGCGTCTGCTGATGCAAAGTTTGACGCACATAAAGGATCAGGCGTCTGCAGCTGAGGAAGAGGAAAGCCTTGATGACAGTCAGCCATTGTCTGGCCAGGGCAGTGTACAGGACGAGGTAGCGGGCAAAGAGGAGGAGGAGGACGAGGAGGATGATGGGGATGATTATATTTTTAATGAGGAAGCTTTTCCGGGGCCACTGGAAATTGGTGGCGCGGCAAGGCCGGGTTCTGGTTTTTGGAGGGACACAAGTGACGTGGATTTGCCTGAAACTGCCCCTCAACCAAGCACAACCGCAGATTTGAGAACTGGAACTTTGGCCCACATGGCGGATTATGCCTTACGTATCCTCAAAAGGGACACACGCATAACTAAAATGATGAATGATGACGATTACTGGTTGGCCTGCCTCCTTGATCCTCGCTATAAAGGCAAATTGCAAAATATAATGCCACATGAGAACTTGGAACTAATATTAGCAACCAAACAATCAACTCTTGTTGACCGTTTGCTTCTGGCATTCCCTGCACACAGCGCCCGTGATCGTTCTCACACGAGCTGCAGGGGCCAGCAGACCAGAGGAGTTAGAGGGGCAGAAATCAGAAGTGGCGTTGGCCAGAGGGGTTTTCTGACCAGGTTGTGGAGTGATTTTGCTATGACCGCAGACAGGACAGGTACTGCAGCATCAATTCAAAGTGACAGGAGACAACATTTGTCCAGTATGGTTACAAACTATTTTTCATCCCTTATCGATGTTCTCCCTCAACCGTCATTCCCATTTGATTACTGGGCATCAAAATTAGACACCTGGCCAGAATTGGCAGAATATGCATTGCAGGAGCTTGCTTGCCCGGCAGCTAGTGTCCTATCAGAAAGAGTATTCAGTGCTGCAGGTTCAATACTAACAGAAAAAAGGACTCGTCTGGCTACCCAAAATGTAGATGATCTAACCTTCATTAAAATGAACCACAACTGGATTTCGAAATCTTTTGCCCCACCTTGCCCGGCTGACACCTAGCTTTCCTATGAAAAGGTCTTGCCTGTGGACTATTCTGAATGCCTTTTCCAATCTCGTAATTTTCTGCACCTGATTGTCCAGCATACGACATGTTTACACCTCACTAAATGGCCAAACTCCCCACACGGGGCCGTGGTATCGACACTTGGCGACAGCACCCGTGAGAGTGCAGTTTGTCTGAAGAGGTGGGTGAGCCCGCTTTTGGTCGACGGCACTGCCACTGGGTCCCTCCTAGTACAATAAAGTGTCTCTGGCGGTGGTGGTGCGCACCCAACGTCAGACACACCGTTGTAATATGAGGGGCCCTGGGCCTGTACCGCCGGCCACAAGACAGTTTCCCCCCACCCCAGCTCAAACAGTGCTCTACCACTTGCAAAATTATCTCACAGCTCCACCAATGTTTAGTCTATGCGCTGACATCCTTCAATGCCTGCCACTGACAATACCATTGTATTGACATTTTTGTTATGTTAGGCCTTCGATGCCTGTCTGTGGTCACTCCTTCCACTAGGCCTCCACTGACCACACCACTGCTGCCCGTGTACCCCTGTAACCAATTTAAAATTGCCTACAGCCATGTGTTATTATTTTAGGCCTTCGATGCCTGTCTGCGGTGACTCCTTCCACTAGGCCTCCACTGACCACACCGCTACTGCCCGTGTACCCCTGGAACCAATTTAAAATTGCCTACAGCCATGTGTTATTATTTTAGGCCTTCGATGCCTGTCTGCGGTCACTCCTTCCACTAGGCCTCCACTGACCACACCACTGCTGCCCGTGTACCCCTGTAACCAATTTAAAATTGCCTACAGCCATGTGTTATTATTTTAGGCCTTCGATGCCTGTCTGCGGTGACTCCTTCCACTAGGCCTCCACTGACCACACCACTGCTGCCCGTGTACCCCTGGAACCAATTTAAAATTGCCTACAGCCATGTGTTATTATTTTAGGCCTTCGATGCCTGTCTGCGGTCACTCCTTCCACTAGGCCTCCACTGACCACACCACTGCTGCCCGTGTACCCCTGGAACCAATTTAAAATTGCCTACAGCCATGTGTTATTATTTTAGGCCTTCGATGCCTGTCTGCGGTGACTCCTTCCACTAGGCCTCCACTGACCACACCACTGCTGCCCGTGTACCCCTGGAACCAATTAAAAATTGCCTACAGCCATGTGTTATTATTTTAGGCCTTCGATGCCTGTCTGCGGTCACTCCTTCCACTAGGCCTCCACTGACCACACCACTGCTGCCCGTGTACCCCTGGAACCAATTTAAAATTGCCTACAGCCATGTGTTATTATTTTAGGCCTTCGATGCCTGTCTGCGGTCACTCCTTCCACTAGGCCTCCACTGACCACACCACTGCTGCCCGTGTACCCCTGTAACCAATTTAAAATTGCCTACAGCCATGTGTTATTATTTTAGGCCTTCGATGCCTGTCTGTGGTCACTCATTCCACTAGGCCTCCACTGACCACACCACTGCTGCCCGTGTACCCCTGGAACCAATTTAAAATTGCCTACAGCCATGTGTTATTATTTTAGGCCTTCGATGCCTGTCTGCGGTCACTCCTTCCACTAGGCCTCCACTGACCACACCACTGCTGCCCGTGTACCCCTGTAACCAATTTAAAATTGCCTACAGCCATGTGTTATTATTTTAGGCCTTCGATGCCTGTCTGCGGTCACTCTTTCCACTAGGCCTCCACTGACCACACCACTGCTGCCCGTGTACCCCTGGAACCAGCATCAGAAAATATAAAAATAAGTATTTTGCTTATAAAAAAGAAAATACTGGAGAGATATCAAATGCAGACATTTTAACATTAAAAACAAACACATACAACAAAAATCTGGTACAGTACTAAAAATGGCCACCAGCTACAATAACTTTCTCCTGCAAGTAGTTAACTGAAAGTTTTTTTCAATTTTAAACACAGATATGGCATCCACCGAGTGTTGTCATGTCGCATCTTCTTTATATTATTGCCAAGAAGATGCAAAACAATGAAAATAATAAAATCATTATTTACCAAAAAAATAGAGTAAGTCAAAACCACATTGCAAATAAACATTCATTACAAATAAAGAAGCAGGGCGCGTCCGAGGGTGAGTATATACCTAATAAGAATATAATCACCCTCGGACGCGCCCTGCTTCTTTCCGACAGCCTTCCTTCCTAAGAATCAGCCCTTCCGTGGTGTAGAGAGAGGGTTTGTTACACTCCAAGGTGTTCCCCAGGTTGCCTTTCCTGAGCTTCGATCTTCCGGCTCTCGTTTAGTAGTTGTTGGAAACTACGCTGCATTGGGCCTACAAATTGGGTATGGGGTGTAGAGAGATGGTGTGTTCCACTCCAAGGTGTTCCCCAGGTTGCCTTTCCTGAGCTTCGATCTTCCGGCTCTCGTTTAGTAGTTGTTGGAAACTATGCTGCATTAGGCCTACAAATTGGGTATGGGGTGTAGAGAGATGGTGTGTTCCACTGTAGAGAGATGGTGTGTTCCACTCCAAGGTGTTCCCCAGGTTTCCTCTCCATTGCTTCGATCTTCCGGCTCTCGTTTAGTAGTTGTTGGAAACTACGCTGCATTAGGCCTACAAATTGGGTATGGGGTGTAGAGAGATGGTGTGTTACACTCCAAGGTGTTCCCCAGGTTTCCTCTCCATTGCTTCGATCTTCCGGCTCTCGTTTAGTAGTTGTTGGAAACTACGCTGCATTAGGCCTACAAATTGGGTATGGGGTGTAGAGAGATGGTGTGTTACACTCCAAGGTGTTCCCCAGGTTTCCTCTCCATTGCTTCGATCTTCCGGCTCTCGTTTAGTAGTTGTTGGAAACTACGCTGCATTGGGCCTACAAATTGGGTATGGGGTGTAGAGAGATGGTATGTTCCACTCCAAGGTGTTCACCAGGTTGCCTTTCCTGAGCTTCGATCTTCCGGCTCTCGTTTAGTAGTTGTTGGAAACTACGCTGCATTAGGCCTACAAATTGGGTATGGGGTGTAGAGAGATGGTGTGTTACACTCCAAGGTGTTCCCCAGGTTTCCTCTCCATTGCTTCGATCTTCCGGCTCTCGTTTAGTAGTTGTTGGAAACTACGCTGCATTAGGCCTACAAATTGGGTATGGGGTGTAGAGAGATGGTGTGTTCCACTGTAGAGAGATGGTGTGTTCCACTCCAAGGTGTTCCCCAGGTTTCCTCGCCAATGCTTCGATCATCATGCTCTCGTTTAGTAGTTGTTGGAAACTACGCTGCATTAGGCCTACAAATTGGGTATGGGGTGTAGAGAGATGGTGTGTTCCACTCCAAGGTGTTCTCCAGGTTGCCTTTCCTGAACTTCTATCTTCAGGCTCTCATTAAATTGTGGTTAAACGGAACAACTGCATTTGGCGTACTAGTTGGTTTGGGGCGTACTATCGGTGTCTGCCGCTCCTTGCTGTTCTCCTGGTTTCCTGTCCTGAAATTCCGTTTTCAGGCGCTCGTTAAGTAGTTGTTAATGTTAGACTGCATTTGGCCTACTAGTTGGGTTGGGGCCTACTATCGGTGTCTGCCACTCCTTGCTGTTCTCCTCCACTGAACAAAGCTGTGCCGCCTGTTTACTACTGTTGCCAATTTTGAACTGCATTTCGACTACTTACTGATTTGGGCCTACTCTCTGTGTCAGCCTCTCATTCCAGTTGTCCTCCACTGCAATGCCCCCTGATTAGTCCTGTGTTACCAATTTTGAACTGCATTTAGCCCACTTTATTCTTTGGGCCTATATCTGTGTTTCCTCCTTATCCTGCCCATTGCCCAGCCAGTGATAGATGAGTCTGCTGGTACATTGACCCATAACGCAACATTTCCCGTGCACGCTACACTGCAAGATTGTGACCCTGCTGAAAGTCAGGTCCCCCTTCCCGCATACCATACCACCTTACACGGGGACAAACAGGAAGGTGCAGATGAAAGTGCAGGTTCCTTCATCAGGTGGGGGGAGGAATACTAGTTGGCGACGTCACTGGCACAGGGCCTCTCATGGTACGCAAAAGTGTTGCTGCCGGTGGGAGGCGCCCCCGCCGTGCAAACACACCGCTGTACTTTGAGGGGCCCTGTGCCAGTGCCAATGCCAACGAGTGGGCCCCCCCTGCTTGCTCAGGTTCATAGCACTTGCAAAGTTGAAATACTTACCTCTCCCTGCTCCACTGCCGTGACGTGGTCCGGATTTCCTGGGCCCACTAATTACTTGAACCAGCCCTACCCACCACAACTTTAGCCAAATGACCCCCAATTTCAAATGCCTTCCAATTATTATAAGGTAAATTACGCTTGACAAGCTTCATTAAGAAGAATGGATGGTTTTGACATTAAAATGGGCACTCTAGGTGTTTTCCTGGCCCCCACTCACTGCCGACTATGCTGCCCCATTGACTTGCATTGGGTTTCGTGTTTCGGTCGATCCCGACTTTACGTCATAATCGGGCGATTTCACTCGACCCGACTTTTGAGACAGTCGGGTTTCGCGAAACCCGGCTCGACTCTAAAAAGGTCAAGGTCGCTCAACTCTACACCCCGCACCTGTCTGACTCCTGTTTAGAACAGGGGTTTCAGGACACAGTGAACTGAGTTCCGGCCCCACAGCAAATCGGCCCCACACCCCACTTCATTTGTCTTGTTGCATCAACAAGTATTTCTTCAGCTAATAGACTGTTGCACAGACGCGCTTTGTTTTGTTGTGGCAGCACGGGTGTTACACTTCCCACAGGTGAAGCGAGGTCCCCAGGGGTCCTATGGTGTGTGGCCAAGATGATGGTATGAGCCGATGAATAAATGAAGGAGACAAGTTATAAGTCTTTATCTGGTTTACTATGGATGACAGGCCACAGTCCAGGGCACCAGGCATGGGTGATGGTGGTCCGGCCGGCTCAGAGGCAATAGAGGGTTCCCTTCTCCAGTAGAGGTCAGTGAGCCTTTCCAACTAGCACCATTAAAGGTGAGGTCCCTGCTGCCTGAAGCTTCCTACAAGGTCCTCCAGTTTCCCCCTGTCCTGGGACAGCTACCTGCACGACGGGCAGGTTGAGCCTTTTTACTGGGACTCTAACATGCCCCTAGCTCCTCAGGTGCTGCTGCTGCATCTCAGGTGTGGTACGTGCAGGTAATGTGTAGTGTTGTGCCCTCCGGTTCTGCTCTGTGTCCTAGAGTCTCACAAACGCATCGGGCTCCCGGTTCCCGGCTACTGTGCTTCAGCTCCAAGGGTGCCCTGCCACAGTTCCCCTCCGAGCTCTGTTCCTCTCCTGTGCACCTTCCCTTCCGGCTACTCCACATACAACAACCCTTCAGGTCTTCCTTCTTCCAGAGGCTGCAGCTCCCTTGTGGCTGCCAGGTCTCTCTGTCTGCACTCAGTTCCAGACTTCCTTCTACTTCAGTGTCTCTGAACAACTGCCTTGCTTGGTCTCCCTGGACCAAGTAACTAGCTCCCCTGAATCCAGGTCTTGAGCTCCCCCTCCTGGCCTTTATTCAGAATGTGTTGCATGTGTGTGCCTTACCTGGCGAAGAGAACTCCATTGCCTCCGAGCGTGACATTACCTTCCCCGAAGGAAAAGCAACATCACTGCAGCAACCGGTCACCTGGGGTACTGCAGTGTCCTGTGCAAAATTGCTCTTTGGTGCCCCTCTCCTCATTGTTTTATTCAAAACAGATGTGAGCTGGTATTTTTAGGCTGGGAAGGGCCAGATAACCATAGACCTTCCCAACCTAATATTATCAGCCCCAGATGTCTGCTTTGCCTTTGCTGGGGGACCCTTAAAAATAATTACGTGGGATCCCTCCTATTTTTGATAACTAGCAGAGGCAAAGTAGACAGCTGTAAGCTGATGTTAATAGGCTGGGAAGCTCTATGGTTATTGTGCCCTTTCCAGTATAGGTAAGTTTTACTTACTGTAAAATTAAAAATCACAAAAAAACATATTTCTCACCTATCCAATGATAATCCATATGACCAACAACATGCTCCAACACTGCTAAATTTGGATTGCATGGCTGAGTGGTGACATGATGCTACCACTCAGCCTTGAATCCAGGAGACCCTAAACCTGAGAATTCAGTTTCAGTGCCGAGCGCTAGCATCAAAAGGTGACCAGAGTTCATCAGCTATGAACTCCGTTCACCTTATGACATCAGCGCTTGATACTCAAACTGAGGGGGCCTACATAGAAATCATAGAGTATTATGCCAGCTATAGTGTCCCCCTTGAACATGGTAAAACGCCCCCACAGTGAATTCTTCCACAGTACCCTGCACACACACACGGTAGGATGAACCTACTATACCTCACTTGCCCTCAACCCTCCCTGGCAAAGTGTGATGATTTCTTTATAGTATAATGCCCAAACTGTGAACACCACACAGCCCTCCATACAGTATAATGGGCCTCCATCTATAATATAACGCTGGGAGCGTCACTCTGTCCGAAGCCTCTATAGACTGCTCAAGCGCAAGCGCCGGCGCAGTCTGGGCCTCACAGAGCGACGCTCCCGGGAGATCGCGGTGTGCGTTCACACTGAACACACACCGCGATCTCCACCGCAGAAGCAGGGACCGCCAGGAGGGTGAGTATCGGCCTATATTCACCTGTCCCCGTTCCATCGCTGAGCGGCGCCATCTTCCCGGTCTTCGGTCTGTGGCCTTCAGTTCAGAGGGCGCGATGACGCGCTTAATGCGCGCCGGCGCCGGCCTCTGACTGAATAGTCACGGCCAGGAGACCGGGAAGATGGCGGCGCTCAGCGATGGAACGCCGGACAGGTGAGTAAAGTAAGTGCTGGGGGGGCCTGAGCTGGCGGCGATACCGGCACCTGACCCCCACAGCGCGCCGGTGTCCCCGCCTGCTCAGGCCCCCCAGCACTCGGCGCCGAGCGGGTCAGAGGCAGTATGGGGACGCAGGGTGGAGCAGCACATAAGGATGGGGACGCAGGATGGAGCAGCACATAAGGATGGGGACGCAGGATGGAGCAGCACATAAGGATGGGGACGCAGGATGGAGCAGCACATAAGGATGGGGACGCAGGATGGGAGCAGCACATAAGGATGGGGACGCAGGATGGAGCAGCACATAAGGATGGGGACGCAGGATGGAGCAGCACATAAGGATGGGGACGCAGGATGGAGCAGCACATTGCTGCTCCCATCCTGCGTCCCCATCCTTATGTGCTGCTCCATCCTGCGTCCCCATCCTTATGTGCTGCTGCATCCTGCGTCCCCATCCTTATGTGCTGCTCCATCCTGCGTCCTCATCCTTATGTGCTGCTCCATCCTGCGTCCCCATCCTTATGTCCTGCTCCATCCTGCGTCCCCATCCTTATGTGCTGCTCCATCCTGCGTCCCCATCCTTATGTGCTGCTCCATCCTGCGTCCCCATCCTTATGTGCTGCTCCATCCTGCGTCCCCATCCTTATGTGCTGCTCCCATCCTGCGTCCCCATCCTTATGTGCTGCTCCATCCTGCGTCCCCATCCTTATGTGCTGCTGCATCCTGCGTCCCCATCCTTATGTGCTGCTCCATCCTGCGTCCCCATCCTTATGTGCTGCTCCATCCTGCAGCACATAAGGATGGGGACGCAGGATGGAGCAGCACATAAGGATGGGGACGCAGGATGGAGCAGCACATAAGGATGGGGACGCAGGATGGGAGCAGCACATAACAGGATGGGGACGCAGGATGGAGCAGCACATAAGGATGGGGACGCAGGATGGGAGCAGCACATAAGGATGGGGACGCAGGATGGAGCAGCACATAAGGATGGGGACGCAGGATGGAGCAGCACATAAGGATGGGGACGCAGGATGCAGCATGAACATAAGGATGGGGACGCAGGATGCAGCATGAACATAAGGATGGGGACGCAGGATGGAGCAGCACATAAGGATGGGGACGCAGGATGGAGCAGCACATAACAGGATGGGGACGCAGGATGGAGCAGCACATAAGGATGGGGACGCAGGATGGGAGCAGCACATAAGGATGGGGACGCAGGATGGAGCAGCACATAACAGGATGGGGACGCAGGATGGAGCAGCACATAAGGATGGGGACGCAGGATGGGAGCAGCACATAAGGTTGGGGACGCAGGATGGAGCAGCACATAAGGATGGGGACGCAGGATGGAGCAGCACATAAGGATGGGGACGCAGGATGCAGCATGAACATAAGGATGGGGACGCAGGATGCAGCATGAACATAAGGATGGGGACGCAGGATGCAGCATGAACATAAGGATGGGGACACAGGATGCAGCAGCACATAAGGATGGGGACGCAGGATGCAGCATGAACATAAGGATGGGGACGCAGGATGGGAGCAGCACATAAGGATGGGGACGCAGGATGCAGCAGCACATAAGGATGGGGACGCAGGATGCAGCATGAACATAAGGATGGGGACGCAGGATGGGAGCAGCACATAAGGATGGGGACGCAGGATGCAGCAGCACATAAGGATGGGGAAGCAGGATGCAGCATGAACATAAGGATGGGGACGCAGGATGCAGCAGCACATAAGGATGGGGACGCAGGATGCAGCAGTACATAAGGATGGGGACGTAGGATGGAGCAGCACATAAGGATGGGGACGCAGGATGCAGCAGCACATAAGGATGGGGACGCAGGATGCAGCAGCACATAAGGATGGGGACGCAGGATGCAGCAGCACATAAGGATGGGGACGCAGGATGCAGCAGCACATAAGGATGGGGACGCAGGATGGAGCAGCACATAAGGATGGGGACGCAGGATGGGAGCAGCACATAAGGATGGGGACGCAGGATGGAGCAGCACATAAGGATGGGGACGCAGGATGCAGCAGCACATAAGGATGGGGACGCAGGATGCAGCAGCACATAAGGATGAGGACGCAGGATGCAGCAGCACATAAGGATGGGGACGCAGGATGGAGCAGCGCATGACAGGATGGGGACGCATGATGGAGCAGCGCATGACAGGATGGGGACGGAGGATGGAGCAGCGCATGACAGGATGGGGATGCAGGATGGGAGCAGCGCATCACAGGATGGGAGCAGCGCATCACAGGATGGGGACGCAGGATGGGAGCAGCGCATGACAGGATGGGGACGCAGGATGGGAGCAGCGCATGACAGGAAAGGGAACGCAGGATGGAGCAGCGCATGACAGGATGGGGACGCAGGATGGAGCAGCACATGACAGGATGGGGACGCAGGATGGAGCAGCGCATGACAGGATGGGGACGCAGGATGGAGCAGCACATGACAGGATGGGGACGCAGGATGGAGCAGCACATGACAGGATGGGGACGCAGGATGGAGCAGCACATACCATGATGGAGACAATATACCAATATAAATGCTCGCCACCCGGGCGTAGAACGGGTTCAATAGCTAGTACAGTATAATGGCCCCCGCACCCTTGCCTTTAGTATGATGGTTCTAATACAACTATCCACACTGTGTAATAGCCCCAATAGCCCTCCAAATAGTATAATGGTCCCCACCTAGCCCTCCAAACAGCATACTGATCCCCACACAGCTGTCTACATAGTATTATGGACCCCACAAATACTTTCACACTGTATTATTATAAAAGAAGGTGCGAAAGATATTCAGCTGCAGAAATAAAATAAAAAATCTTTATTTGTGTAGCTTAAAATGAAAAACAAAGCTGTCGGACAATATACCGGTAATACAGGAGGAAGAGTGCCTGGAGAAACTGTTATTTTGATTATTATTATTTCTGTTGAGGGAGTCAGGGTTAGCGTCAAAATAACAGTTGCTCCAGGCAGTCTTCCTCCGGTATTACCGGTATAATTGTCTGACAGCTTTGTTTTTCATTTGTAAGCTACATAAATAAAGATTTTTTTAGTTTATTTCCAGAGCTGAATATCTTTCTGTACCTTCTCTTGCAAGAGTCCCATGTTTGGAAGTGACGCTATTCCATGCTCGGACCATCTCACATGCTGTGGGAATCATCAAAAGGGTGAGCTGAATTTAAACTTTCATAAGTTCATAATTGCTTACATACAGTATAATGGCCACCACATAGCCCTCCAAACAGTATAATGGTCCACACATAGCCCTCTAAATAGCATAATGGTCTCCACATAGCCCTCCTAACAGTATAATGGCCCCCAACACAGCCCTGCAAACAGTATAATGACGCCACCCACATAGACCTCCAAAAAGTATAACGGCTCTCCATTATAGTCCTGCAAACAGTACAATGACCCCCACATATATCTGCAAACAGTATAACAGCCCACACATAGTCCTGCAAACAGTATAATGGTCCACACATAGCCCTCTAAACAGTATAATGGTCTTCATAAAGGCCTCCTAACAATATAATGTCCCCTGACATAGTTCTACAAACAGTATAATGCCCAACCACATAGACCTCCATATACCCTAATGGCCCCCACATAGACCTGTAAACAGTATTATGGCCCCCATATATAATCCTGTAAACAGTATAACTAACGAACCCCATAGCGGCCACGTAGTCTTCTGCCATTGACTTTGGCAATGGCGAATATTAAACAAAAATGATGGGAGCAAACTTAGTCTCCTGTTTAGGCAAAACATTACAAAGCTTTGGAATAAACCTGAGCATTAACCACATAGTCTTCTGCAGCAGGAGAAAATACCCAGAGCTTCATTCACATGCACATTCCATACAATGAAGAATACAGATGATTTACAGCATTGCATGTATATATTTGATGTAAATGCATATATTTTTCATAAAAAAGCATAAAATGTCAGCATTACATGAAGAACAATATACGTAATATAAAGAAAACTGTTTGCTTAGCTTAAACTATGTTGTCTATGTTGTATAGCATGTATTATCAGAATATGACCTATTTTAGGCTGGTTTCACATTTGCGTTTTTTGCCGCTGCGTTTTAGCGCAAAAAAGCATGCGTTTTTTTCCCTATACTTAACATTAAAACGCATGCGTTTTTTTGCATGCGTTTTGCCGCCGCATGCGTCTTTTCTATGCATGCGTTTTGTTGCAGAAATGCAACATGTAGTAATTTCTAACGGCGTTTTTTTGCCGCAAAAAAAGCATGCGTTTTTTGCGGCAAAAAAATCTATTGCTGTCTATGTAAACGCATGCGTTTTTAAACACATGCTTTTTAATAGAAAAACACAAGAATGCACACTGATAAGCCAACCCCCAACCCTAACCCTAACCATAAGGGATCCTAAACCTAACCCTAACGGTTAGGATCCCTTTGGGTTAGGGTTAGGATCCCTTAGGGTTAGGATCCCTTAGGGTTAGGATACCTTAGGGTTAGGGTTAGGATCCGTTAGGGTTAGGATCCCTTAGGGTTAGGGTTAGGATCCCTTAGGGTTAGGGTTAGGATCCCTTAGGGTTAGGATCCCTTAGGGTTAGGGTTAGGATCCATTAGGGTTAGGATCCCTTAGGGTTAGGATCCCTTAGGGTTAGGGTTAGGATCCGTTAGGGTTAGGGTCTGTTAGGGTTAGGATCCCTTAGGGTTAGGATCCCTTAGGGTTAGGGTTAGGATCCGTTAGGGTTAGGATCCCTTAGGGTTAGGATCCCTTAGGGTTAGGATCCCTTAGGGTTAGGATCCCTTAGGGTTAGGATCCCTTAGGGTTAGGGTTAGGATCCCTTAGGGTTAGGGGTTAGGATCCTTTAGGGTTAGGATCCGTTAGGGTTAGGATCCCTTAGGGTTAGGATCCTTTAGGGTTAGGGTTAGGATCCCTTAGGGTTAGGGTCCTTTAGGGTTAGGGTTAGGATCCCTTAGGGTTAGGATCCTTTAGGGTTAGGGTTAGGATCCCTTAGGGTTAGGGTTAGGATCCGTTAGGGTTAGGGTTAGGATCCTTTAGGCTAACCCAGCCCCAGATGTCTGCTTTGCTTTTGCTGGGGGACCCTTAAAAATAATTACGTGGGATCCCTCCTATTTTTGATAACTAGCAGAGGCAAAGTAGACAGCTGTAAGCTGATGTTAATAAACTGGGAAGCTCCATGGTTATTGTGCCCTTTCCAGTATAGGTAAGTTTTACTTACTGTAAAATTAAAAATCACAAAAAACATATTTCTCACCTATCCAATGATAATCCATATGACCAACAACATGCTCCAACACTGCTAAATTTGGATTGCATGGCTATTGGAGATTCAGCTTCCTGTGCAGTGTGCTTAAGCTAAGTGTTTTGGAGAGTAGTTGTAGAGGAGTTCTATTGTCCATGTGTGTTTATCTCTTGTTTCCTGTTCTCATTTATTTCATTTCTCCCTGTCCCTATCATCCTCCCTATTGCTGTTTAGTGCTTTTGTATGATAGAGGGTTGTGCTATCCCTGTTTTGTCTTTTGTGTCTTGTTCACATTACTTTTCTGTCCCAGGTTCCGTGGGGTGGGGAGGGGACAGACCAGGGATTAGCAGGAGACTCTGACCTCCCTACTTACAAGAGTACCCCTGGGACAGATTGAGGTCCCCCACCCCTACCCGAGACCATTACAGTGTGACAATATTATATATAAAACTGGACAAACGCTTCAAGAAAATACAGCAGGTTTGTTCAGAATCAGGTTTCAGATTCTTTATGTTGTGGAAGTTTTTCTATTAGGAATAAAGGCTGGATGTGAGGTCTGTGTAATGACAATGCTGCTGTTTTAGACATTTCAGCACAGCTTCTATCCTGCACTTATTTTTATTCATATTGGTCGACTTTTTTCTGCCCTCCCTGAGACTGCAGTGGAATGCTTTTACCACTCTTCACATAGTAGAAATATATGTACAACCACCTTTATGCTACTAAGATCAGATTCACACAACTATATTTCAGTCCAAGTGATGTCTATATAAAAAAACACACAAATAAATCGATATCACCCGGGCAAAACTAGGACCAAATGTTCTAAAACTGTGCATTTTTTTTTCATTAATGGATCAATTTTGGCTATGGGTAAAAAAACAAAAGGATTTTTCAATCATTTTATACGTTGGAGGTTCGAGTGAACTTAGCCTTAGGCCTCATTTAGACATCCGTTTTTTTAGCATACTAGTTTTATTCGTGTTTTTCATGGACGGAACTCGTACCTAGTACAGTCTGTGGGGCTGTTTGCATGGCCAACGTTATTTTTGCTGATCGACTGGTCCGCGCATAATCAAGGAGTCATCTCAGATATTGATCAGTGTGTCAGATCAAAATCTGCAATGCGAGGCTATGCCATCTGAGTGCTGTCCATTTTTCATGTCCTGTTAGATAGAAGGTCGACAAGTTTTTTTTTGGTCTCATCCGATAAACTGATGAAACGCAACAAAATCATTAATAAACCTAACTTTTTTTTCTGCATGTAAAAACAAAGAAACAAAAAAAAAAAGATGTCTGAATGAGCCATTAGCACTGACAAAAAGAAGGGAAGTGTAGAGCTGTCAGAACCAGGAACAGGACCTCTGATGGATTTATAACATTTTTATAAAACCATCAGCTAGATAAAATGTATAATTTTCTTTCTATAACTTTTCAGAAAGTTACTCATGATTGTAGTTAGGAAGGAAAAAAATAAATTAGTACAGAGGCATACATGGCCCAAGAGTCTCTGTGGCTCTGCACGTTCTGTTCGCGCCTTCGCACGTGAATGTTTGATGACTCCTGTCCGGAATCCTTCCTTCATATGGCAGGTACGCTCTGTATGCACGACATGCTATATATATATATATATATATATATATATACATATATATATATATATATGTATATATATATATATATATATATATATGTATATATATATATATATATATATATATATATATACGCACACACCCACACCCACACACACACGCACACTGTCACCTAGCACAGTCAGTAGAGCATGTAGGCATTATGGCTAAATTATAGAGACACTACAGAAGAGAGGAGAATTATCTTAGTAATAAATCCAGCTAAAGCTCAAAAGTTAAGCCGTCACACAATCTGCCATATTTTTCATCTTATTTGGTGTTAAACTACAGCAAGCAAATAATGTAAATGTGAAAACAGATTATTGAGCAATAGAACAACAATTAGATTTTCAAATTTCGTTGAATGCTCTAGAGTTGGAATTTAAATTTAGTTTCAGTGATATGGTGAATTAGACAAGGGCTCCTATTCTCAGTTGTGTTACATGATACATATCAGATATGCAAAGTAAATGTAAGTAAGGATTTATGACACATGTAATAACTCCGGAAGATCATACACTATTTTGGTTTTCGGGCATGAATATAATAGTAGCCTTTATAGTCACAAACATAGGGCTTTGATTTTTCATTACAAGGGGCATATACGGCTTTTTCAATCTCATATCCCGCTTCCCTAAATGCCTCCTCCAACTCCTCCTTTCTTGTGGTCATACTAGAAAAGTACCGGTCACCAACATAGTAAAAAGTAGCGTCTTGTACACTTAAGATTAGTACGTGACCCCTAGGGTTAATCAGATACTTGAAGTTTTTCAGAATATTACAGAATGATTTTATGTGTTCGCAAGGAGCTTCAAGGCAGAGGCAGGTAAGGAGACACTCAGCAGGTTGCAGAAGAACTGGATCGAAAGGGTTTCTTTTCATGGTATCACATTGAAGGACTTCTTTCACCTTACTGTGTAGCGTCTCAGCCTTTTTCTCATAATTGTCACTTAGAACACAGAAAAATGTAATTGTAATTATTCTCATTATTATAGGTTTTCATTCTTCTCTCACACATACCAAAGCTTGCAAAATCAACAGGCGACCCTGGCACACCAGCCTCACCAAAAACTGAGGTGTAGGGTTGAGCGAACTTGACCTTTTTAGAGTCGAGCCGTGTTTCGCGAAACCCGACTATCTTAGAAGTCGAGTCGAGTGGAATCGGCCGATTATCGCGAAAAGTCGGGTATCGCCCGAAACACGAAACCCAATGCAAGTCAATGGGGGAGCATAGTCGGCAGTGAGTGGAGGCCAGGAAAACACCTACACTGCCAATTTTAATGGCAAAAACATCCATTCTTGTTAAAGAAGCTTGTCAATCGTAATTTACCTTATAATAATTGGAAGGTATTTGAAATTGGGGGTCATTTGGCTAAAGTTGTGGGGGGTAGGGCTGGTTCAAGTAATTAGTGGGCCCAGTAAATCTGGACCACGTCACGGCAGTGGAGCAGGGAGAGGTAAGTATTTCAACTTTGCAAGTGCTGTGATCCTGAGCAAGCAGGGGGGGCCCACTCGTTGGCATTGGCACTGGCACAGGGCCCCTCAAAGTACAGCGGTGTGTTTGCATGGCGGGGGCGCCTCCCACCGGCAGCAACACTTTTGCGTACTATGAGAGGCCCTGTGCCAGTGACGTCGCCAACTAGTATTCCTCCCCCCACCTGATGAAGGAACCTGCACTTTCATCTGCACCTTCCTCTTTGTCCCCGTGTAAGGTGGTATGGTATGCGGGAAGAGGAACCTGACTTTCAGCAGGGTCACAATCTTGCTGTGTAGCGTGCACGGGGAATTTTGCGTTATGGGTCAATGTACCAGCAGACTCATCTATCACTGGCTGGGCAATGGGCAGGATGAGGAGGAAACACAGATATAGGCCCAAAGAATAAAGTGGGCTAAATGCAGTTCAAAATTGGTAACACAGGACTAACCAGGGGGCATTGCAGTGGAGGACAACTGGAATGAGAGGCTGACACAGAGAGTAGGCCCAAATCAGTAAGTAGTCGAAATGCAGTTCAAAATTGGCAACCGTAGTAAACAGGCGGCACAGCTTTGTTCAGTGGAGGAGAACAGCAAGGAGTGGCAGACACCGATAGTAGGCCCCAACCCAACTAGTAGGCCAAATGCAGTCTAACATTAACAACTACTTAACGAGAGCCTGAAAATGGAATGTCAGGACAGGAAACCAGGAGAACAGCAAGGAGTGGCAGACACCGATAGTAGGCCCCAAACCAACTAGTACGCCAAATGCAGTTGTTCCGTTTAACCACAATTTAATGAGAGCCTGAAGATAGAAGTTCAGGAAAGGCAACCTGGAGAACACCTTGGAGTGTAACACACCATCTCTCTACACCCCATACCGAATTTGTAGGCCTAATGCAGCGTAGTTTCCAACAACTACTAAACGAGAGCCGGAAGATCGAAGCTCAGGAAAGGCAACCTGGAGAACACCTTGGAGTGGAACACACCATCTCTCTACACCCCATACCCAATTTGTAGGCCTAATGCAGTGTAGTTTCCAACAACTACTAAACGAGAGCATGAAGATCGAAGCATTGGCGAGGAAACCTGGGGAACACCTTGGAGTGGAACACACCATCTCTCTACACCCCATACCCAATTTGTAGGCCTAATGCAGCGTAGTTTCCAACAACTACTAAACGAGAGCCGGAAGATCGAAGCTCAGGAAAGGCAACCTGGAGAACACCTTGGAGTGGAACACACCATCTCTCTACACCCCATACCCAATTTGTAGGCCTAATGCAGTGTAGTTTCCAAGAACTACTAAACGAGAGCCGGAAGATCGAAGCTCAGGAAAGGCAACCTGGAGAACACCTTGGAGTGGAACACACCATCTCTCTACACCCCATACCCAATTTGTAGGCCTAATGCAGTGTAGTTTCCAACAACTACTAAACGAGAGCATGAAGATCGAAGCTCAGGAAAGGCAACCTGGAGAACACCTTGGAGTGGAACACACCATCTCTCTACACCCCATACCCAATTTGTAGGCCTAATGCAGTGTAGTTTCCAACAACTACTAAACGAGAGCCGGAAGATCGGAGCTCAGGAAAGGTAACCTGGAGAACACCTTGGAGTGGAACACACCATCTCTCTACACCCCATACCCAATTTGTAGGCCTAATGCAGCGTAGTTTCCAACAACTACTAAACGAGAGCATGAAGATCGAAGCTCAGGAAAGGCAACCTGGAGAACACCTTGGAGTGGAACACACCATCTCTCTACACCCCATACCCAATTTGTAGGCCTAATGCAGTGTAGTTTCCAACAACTACTAAACGAGAGCCGGAAGATCGGAGCTCAGGAAAGGTAACCTGGAGAACACCTTGGAGTGGAACACACCATCTCTCTACACCCCATACCCAATTTGTAGGCCTAATGCAGTGTAGTTTCCAACAACTACTAAACGAGAGCCGGAAGATCGGAGCTCAGGAAAGGTAACCTGGAGAACACCTTGGAGTGGAACACACCATCTCTCTACACCCCATACCCAATTTGTAGGCCTAATGCAGTGTAGTTTCCAACAACTACTAAACGAGAGCCGGAAGATCGGAGCTCAGGAAAGGTAACCTGGAGAACACCTTGGAGTGGAACACACCATCTCTCTACACCCCATACCCAATTTGTAGGCCTAATGCAGTGTAGTTTCCAACAACTACTAAACGAGAGCATGAAGATCGAAGCATTGGCGAGGAAACCTGGGGAACACCTTGGAGTGGAACACACCATCTCTCTACACCCCATACCCAATTTGTAGGCCTAATGCAGCGTAGTTTCCAACAACTACTGAACGAGAGCCGGAAGATCGAAGCTCAGGAAAGGCAACCTGGAGAACACCTTGGAGTGGAACACACCATCTCTCTACACCCCATACCCAATTTGTAGGCCTAATGCAGTGTAGTTTCCAAGAACTACTAAACGAGAGCCGGAAGATCGAAGCTCAGGAAAGGCAACCTGGAGAACACCTTGGAGTGGAACACACCATCTCTCTACACCCCATACCCAATTTGTAGGCCTAATGCAGTGTAGTTTCCAACAACTACTAAACGAGAGCATGAAGATCGAAGCTCAGGAAAGGCAACCTGGAGAACACCTTGGAGTGGAACACACCATCTCTCTACACCCCATACCCAATTTGTAGGCCTAATGCAGTGTAGTTTCCAACAACTACTAAACGAGAGCCGGAAGATCGGAGCTCAGGAAAGGTAACCTGGAGAACACCTTGGAGTGGAACACACCATCTCTCTACACCCCATACCCAATTTGTAGGCCTAATGCAGCGTAGTTTCCAACAACTACTAAACGAGAGCATGAAGATCGAAGCTCAGGAAAGGCAACCTGGAGAACACCTTGGAGTGGAACACACCATCTCTCTACACCCCATACCCAATTTGTAGGCCTAATGCAGTGTAGTTTCCAACAACTACTAAACGAGAGCCGGAAGATCGGAGCTCAGGAAAGGTAACCTGGAGAACACCTTGGAGTGGAACACACCATCTCTCTACACCCCATACCCAATTTGTAGGCCTAATGCAGTGTAGTTTCCAACAACTACTAAACGAGAGCATGAAGATCGAAGCATTGGCGAGGAAACCTGGGGAACACCTTGGAGTGGAACACACCATCTCTCTACACCCCATACCCAATTTGTAGGCCTAATGCAGCGTAGTTTCCAACAACTACTAAACGAGAGCCGGAAGATCGAAGCTCAGGAAAGGCAACCTGGAGAACACCTTGGAGTGGAACACACCATCTCTCTACACCCCATACCCAATTTGTAGGCCTAATGCAGTGTTGTTTCCAAGAACTACTAAACGAGAGCCGGAAGATCGAAGCTCAGGAAAGGCAACCTGGAGAACACCTTGGAGTGGAACACACCATCTCTCTACACCCCATACCCAATTTGTAGGCCTAATGCAGTGTAGTTTCCAACAACTACTAAATGAGAGCATGAAGATCGAAGCTCAGGAAAGGCAACCTGGAGAACACCTTGGAGTGGAACACACCATGTCTCTACACCCCATACCCAATTTGTAGGCCTAATGCAGTGTAGTTTCCAACAACTACTAAACGAGAGCCGGAAGATCGGAGCTCAGGAAAGGTAACCTGGAGAACACCTTGGAGTGGAACACACCATCTCTCTACACCCCATACCCAATTTGTAGGCCTAATGCAGCGTAGTTTCCAACAACTACTAAACGAGAGCATGAAGATCGAAGCTCAGGAAAGGCAACCTGGAGAACACCTTGGAGTGGAACACACCATCTCTCTACACCCCATACCCAATTTGTAGGCCTAATGCAGTGTAGTTTCCAACAACTACTAAACGAGAGCCGGAAGATCGGAGCTCAGGAAAGGTAACCTGGAGAACACCTTGGAGTGGAACACACCATCTCTCTACACCCCATACCCAATTTGTAGGCCTAATGCAGCGTAGTTTCCAACAACTACTAAACGAGAGCCGGAAGATCGAAGCTCAGGAAAGGCAACCTGGAGAACACCTTGGAGTGGAACACACCATCTCTCTACACCCCATACCCAATTTGTAGGCCTAATGCAGTGTAGTTTCCAAGAACTACTAAACGAGAGCCGGAAGATCGAAGCTCAGGAAAGGCAACCTGGAGAACATCTTGGAGTGGAACACACCATCTCTCTACACCCCATACCCAATTTGTAGGCCTAATGCAGTGTAGTTTCCAACAACTACTAAACGAGAGCATGAAGATCGAAGCTCAGGAAAGGCAACCTGGAGAACACCTTGGAGTGGAACACACCATCTCTCTACACCCCATACCCAATTTGTAGGCCTAATGCAGTGTAGTTTCCAACAACTACTAAACGAGAGCTGGAAGATCGGAGCTCAGGAAAGGTAACCTGGAGAACACCTTGGAGTGGAACACACCATCTCTCTACACCCCATACCCAATTTGTAGGCCTAATGCAGCGTAGTTTCCAACAACTACTAAACGAGAGCATGAAGATCGAAGCTCAGGAAAGGCAACCTGGAGAACACCTTGGAGTGGAACACACCATCTCTCTACACCCCATACCCAATTTGTAGGCCTAATGCAGTGTAGTTTCCAACAACTACTAAACGAGAGCCGGAAGATCGGAGCTCAGGAAAGGTAACCTGGAGAACACCTTGGAGTGGAACACACCATCTCTCTACACCCCATACCCAATTTGTAGGCCTAATGCAGCGTAGTTTCCAACAACTACTAAACGAGAGCATGAAGATCGAAGCTCAGGAAAGGCAACCTGGAGAACACCTTGGAGTGGAACACACCATCTCTCTACACCCCATACCCAATTTGTAGGCCTAATGCAGTGTAGTTTCCAACAACTACTAAACGAGAGCATGAAGATCGAAGCATTGGCGAGGAAACCTGGGGAACACCTTGGAGTGGAACACACCATCTCTCTACACCCCATACCCAATTTGTAGGCCTAATGCAGCGTAGTTTCCAACAACTACTAAACGAGAGCCGGAAGATCGAAGCTCAGGAAAGGCAACCTGGAGAACACCTTGCAGTGGAACACACCATCTCTCTACACCCCATACCCAATTTGTAGGCCTAATGCAGTGTAGTTTCCAAGAACTACTAAACGAGAGTCGGAAGATCGAAGCTCAGGAAAGGCAACCTGGAGAACACCTTGGAGTGGAACACACCATCTCTCTACACCCCATACCCAATTTGTAGGCCTAATGCAGTGTAGTTTCCAACAACTACTAAACGAGAGCATGAAGATCGAAGCTCAGGAAAGGCAACCTGGAGAACACCTTGGAGTGGAACACACCATCTCTCTACACCCCATACCCAATTTGTAGGCCTAATGCAGTGTAGTTTCCAACAACTACTAAACGAGAGCATGAAGATCGGAGCTCAGGAAAGGTAACCTGGAGAACACCTTGGAGTGGAACACACCATCTCTCTACACCCCATACCCAATTTGTAGGCCTAATGCAGCGTAGTTTCCAACAACTACTAAACGAGAGCATGAAGATCGAAGCTCAGGAAGGGCAACCTGGAGAACACCTTGGAGTGGAACACACCATCTCTCTACACCCCATACCCAATTTGTAGGCCTAATGCAGTGTAGTTTCCAACAACTACTAAACGAGAGCCGGAAGATCGGAGCTCAGGAAAGGTAACCTGGAGAACACCTTGGAGTGGAACACACCATCTCTCTACACCCCATACCCAATTTGAAGGCCTAATGCAGTGTAGTTTCCAACAACTACTAAACGAGAGCATGAAGATCGAAGCATTGGCGAGGAAACCTGGGGAACACCTTGGAGTGGAACACACCATCTCTCTACACCCCATACCCAATTTGTAGGCCTAATGCAGCGTAGTTTCCAACAACTACTAAACGAGAGCCGGAAGATCGAAGCTCAGGAAAGGCAACCTGGAGAACACCTTGGAGTGGAACACACCATCTCTCTACACCCCATACCCAATTTGTAGGCCTAATGCAGTGTTGTTTCCAAGAACTACTAAACGAGAGCCGGAAGATCGAAGCTCAGGAAAGGCAACCTGGAGAACACCTTGGAGTGGAACACACCATCTCTCTACACCCCATACCCAATTTGTAGGCCTAATGCAGTGTAGTTTCCAACAACTACTAAACGAGAGCATGAAGATCGAAGCTCAGGAAAGGCAACCTGGAGAACACCTTGGAGTGGAACACACCATCTCTCTACACCCCATACCCAATTTGTAGGCCTAATGCAGTGTAGTTTCCAACAACTACTAAACGAGAGCCGGAAGATCGGAGCTCAGGAAAGGTAACCTGGAGAACACCTTGGAGTGGAACACACCATCTCTCTACACCCCATACCCAATTTGTAGGCCTAATGCAGCTTAGTTTCCAACAACTACTAAACGAGAGCATGAAGATCGAAGCTCAGGAAAGGCAACCTGGAGAACACCTTGGAGTGGAACACACCATCTCTCTACACCCCATACCCAATTTGTAGGCCTAATGCAGTGTAGTTTCCAACAACTACTAAACGAGAGCCGGAAGATCGGAGCTCAGGAAAGGTAACCTGGAGAACACCTTGGAGTGGAACACACCATCTCTCTACACCCCATACCCAATTTGTAGGCCTAATGCAGCGTAGTTTCCAACAACTACTAAACGAGAACCGGAAGATCGAAGCTCAGGAAAGGCAACCTGGAGAACACCTTGGAGTGGAACACACCATCTCTCTACACCCCATACCCAATTTGTAGGCCTAATGCAGTGTAGTTTCCAAGAACTACTAAACGAGAGCCGGAAGATCGAAGCTCAGGAAAGGCAACCTGGAGAACACCTTGGAGTGGAACACACCATCTCTCTACACCCCATACCCAATTTGTAGGCCTAATGCAGTGTAGTTTCCAACAACTACTAAACAAGAGCATGAAGATCGAAGCTCAGGAAAGGCAACCTGGAGAACACCTTGGAGTGGAACACACCATCTCTCTACACCCCATACCCAATTTGTAGGCCTAATACAGTGTAGTTTCCAACAACTACTAAACGAGAGCCGGAAGATCGGAGCTCAGGAAAGGTAACCTGGAGAACACCTTGGAGTGGAACACACCATCTCTCTACACCCCATACCCAATTTGTAGGCCTAATGCAGTGTAGTTTCCAACAACTACTAAACGAGAGCCGGAAGATCGAAGCTCAGGAAAGGCAACCTGGAGAACACCTTGGAGTGGAACACACCATCTCTCTACACCCCATACCCAATTTGTAGGCCTAATGCAGTGTAGTTTCCAACAACTACTAAACGAGAGCCGGAAGATCGGAGCTCAGGAAAGGTAACCTGGAGAACACCTTGGAGTGGAACACACCATCTCTCTACACCCCATACCCAATTTGTAGGCCTAATGCAGCGTAGTTTCCAACAACTACTAAACGAGAGCATGAAGATCGAAGCTCAGGAAAGGCAACCTGGAGAACACCTTGGAGTGGAACACACCATCTCTCTACACCCCATACCCAATTTGTAGGCCTAATGCAGTGTAGTTTCCAACAACTACTAAACGAGAGCCGGAAGATCGGAGCTCAGGAAAGGTAACCTGGAGAACACCTTGGAGTGGAACACACCATCTCTCTACACCCCATACCCAATTTGTAGGCCTAATGCAGTGTAGTTTCCAACAACTACTAAACGAGAGCATGAAGATCGAAGCAATGGCGAGGAAACCTGGGGCACACTTTGGGGAGGCAGACACCGTTAGTAGGCCCTACCAAAGTTGTACCCCCAATGCAGTTTTAAAATTCCTAGAGGCTGAAAACAAGACTATTGACGCTCAGCTTTTTTCAAAGGAACACAGCTGAATTGAGTGGCGCAGACAGACACAGGTAGTAGGACTTAACCCAAAAATGTGGCTCACTGCAGCTTAAAAAAGTTACAGGGGTACACAAGCAGCAGTGCTCTGGGCAGTGGAGGACAATTTCAATAGTGGACCGCAGACAGACTTTGTACGCCTACTATTAAAAAAAGGATGCTCTATGCAATTAAAAATAGGTTCCAGGGGTCCACGGGCAGCAGTGGTGTGGTCAGTGGACGAGTATTGGAAGGAGGGACCGCAGACAGGCATAGTAGGCCTAACATAACAAAATTAGGCTGTAGACACTGTAAAATTGGTTCCAGGGGTACACGGGCAGCAGTGGTGTGGTCAGCGGAGGAAAATTGGAATTAGGGACTGCAGACAGACTTTGTAGGCTGTCCCCTGTGGACCATGCATCCAACACATTAACCCAGTGCGCCGTAATGGACACGTAACTTTTTGTGGACATGCCTACTGGTCCATGCGTCTCTTGTCAGGTGCACCTTTCTACTGTTTGATTGCCTGAGTGCTATGACAATGCAGACTTTTTCATGCCGGTGGAGGGCTGGGATGGCTTTTCTCGCAAAAGAAATGTCGACTGGGTAGCTTGAACCGTTGCACAGCGTAGTTCATCTGGGCTTTCTAAATATAAAACAAAGAAAAAAAGGAGGCTACATGCACTTTCAGCTGGGTTCCAGGGGTACACGGCCAGCATTGGTCTGGTCAGTGGAGAACTATTGGAAGGAGTGACCGCAGACAGGCATTGAAGGCCTAAAATAATAACACATGGCTGTAGGCAATTTTAAATTGGTTCCAGGGGTACACGGGCAGCAGTGGCCTGGTCAGTGTAGTAGTAGTAGAAAGAACGGACCGCAGACAGGCATCGAAGGCCTAAAATAAAAAAATTGGGCTGGCTGTAGGCAATTTTAAATTGGTTCCAGGGGTACACGGGCAGCAGTGGTGTGGTCAGTGGAGGCATATTGTAAGGAGTGACCGCAGACAGGCATCGAAGGCCTAAAATAATAACACATGGCTGTAGGCAATTTTAAATTGGTTCCAGGGGTACACGGGCAGCAGTGGTGTGGTCAGTGGAGGCCTAGTGGAAGGAGTGACCGCAGACAGGCATCGAAGGCCTAAAATAATAACACATGGCTGTAGGCAATTTTAAATTGGTTCCAGGGGTACACGGGCAGCAGTGGCCTGGTCAGTGTAGTAGTAGTAGAAAGAACGGACCGCAGACAGGCATCGAAGGCCTAAAATAAAAAAATTGGGCTGGCTGTAGGCAATTTTAAATTGGTTCCAGGGGTACATGGGCAGCAGTGGTGTGGTCAGTGGAGGCCTAGTGGAAGGAGTGACCGCAGACAGGCATCGAAGGCCTAAAATAATAACACATGGCTGTAGGCAATTTTAAATTGGTTCCAGGGGTACATGGGCAGCAGTGGCCTGGTCAGTGTAGTAGTAGTAGAAAGAACGGACCGCAGACAGGCATCGAAGGCCTAAAATAAAAAAAATTGGGCTGGCTGTAGGCAATTTTAAATTGGTTCCAGGGGTACACGGGCAGCAGTGGTGTGGTCAGTGGAGGCATAGTGGAAGGAGTGACCGCAGACAGGCTTCGAAGGCCTAACATAACAAAAATGTCAATACAATGGTATTGTCAGTGGCAGGCATTGAAGGATGTCAGCGCATAGTCTAAACATTGGTGGAGCTGTGAGATAATTTTGCAAGTGGTAGAGCACTGTTTGAGCTGGGGGGGGGGAACTGTCTTGTGGCCGGCGGTACAGGCCCAGGGCTCCTCATATTACAACGGTGTGTCTGACGTTGGGTGCGCACCACCACCGCCAGAGACACTTTATTGTACTAGGAGGGACCCAGTGGCAGTGCCGTCGACCAAAAGCGGGCACACCCACCTCTTCAGACAAACAGCACTCTCACGGGTGCTGTCGCCAAGTGTCGATACCACGGCCCCGTGTGGGGAGTTTGGCCATTTAGTGAGGTGTAAACATGTCGTATGCTGGACAATCAGGTGCAGAAAATGACGAGATTGGAAAAGGCATTCAGAATAGTCCACAGGCAAGACCTTTTCATAGGAAAGCTAGGTGTCAGCTGGGCAAGGTGGGGCAAAAGATTTCGAAATCCAGTTGTGGTTCATTTTAATGAAGGTTAGATCATCTACATTTTGGGTAGCCAGACGAGTCCTTTTTTCTGTTAGTATTGAACCTGCAGCACTGAATACTCTTTCTGATAGGACACTAGCTGCCGGGCAAGCAAGCTCCTGCAATGCATATTCTGCCAATTCTGGCCAGGTGTCTAATTTTGATGCCCAGTAATCAAATGGGAATGACGGTTGAGGGAGAACATCAATAAGGGATGAAAAATAGTTTGTAACCATACTGGACAAATGTTGTCTCCTGTCACTTTGAATTGATGCTGCAGTACCTGTCCTGTCTGCGGTCATAGCAAAATCACTCCACAACCTGGTCAGAAAACCCCTCTGGCCAACTCCACTTCTGATTTCTGCCCCTCTAACTCCTCTGGTCTGCTGGCCCCTGCAGCTCGTGTGAGAACGATCACGGGCGCTGTGTGCAGGGAATGACAGAAGCAAACGGTCAACAAGAGTTGATTGTTTGGTTGCTAATATTAGTTCCAAGTTCTCATGTGGCATTATATTTTGCAATTTGCCTTTATAGCGAGGATCAAGGAGGCAGGCCAACCAGTAATCGTCATCGTTCATCATTTTAGTTATGCGTGTGTCCCTTTTGAGGATACGTAAGGCATAATCCGCCATGTGGGCCAAAGTTCCAGTTCTCAAATCTGCGGTTGTGCTTGGTTGAGGGGCAGTTTCAGGCAAATCCACGTCACTTGTGTCCCTCCAAAAACCAGAACCCGGCCTTGCCGCGCCACCAATTTCCAGTGGCCCCGGAAAAGCTTCCTCATTAAAAATATAATTATCCCCATCATCCTCCTCGACCTCCTCCTCCTCTTCGCCAGCTAACTCGTCCTGTACACTGCCCTGGCCAGACAATGGCTGACTGTCATCAAGGCTTTCCTCTTCCTCTGCTGCAGACGCCTGATCCTTTATGTGCGTCAAACTTTGCATCAGCAGACGCATTAGGGGGATGCTCATGCTTATTATGGCGTTGTCTGCACTAACCAGCCGTGTGCATTCCTCAAAACACTGAAGGACTTGACACATGTCTTGAATCTTCGACCACTGCACACCTGACAACTCCATGTCTGCCATCCTACTGCCTGCCCGTGTATGTGTATCCTCCCACAAAAACATAACAGCCTGCCTCTGTTCGCACAGTCTCTGAAGCATGTGCAGTGTTGAGTTCCACCTTGTTGCAACGTCTATGATTAGGCGATGCTGGGGAAGGTTCAAAGAACGCTGATAGGTCTGCATACGGCTGGAGTGTACGGGCGAACGGCGGATATGTGAGCAAAGTTGACGCACTTTGAGGAGCAGGTCGGATAACCCCTGATAACTTTTCAGGAAGCACTGCACCACCAGGTTTAAGGTGTGAGCCAGGCAAGGAATGTGTTTCAGTTGGGAAAGGGAGATGGCAGCCATGAAATTCCTTCCGTTATCACTCACTACCTTGCCTGCATCAAGATCTACAGTGCCCAGCCACGACTGCGTTTCTTTCTGCAAGAACTCGGACAGAACTTCCGCGGTGTGTCTGTTGTCGCCCAAACACTTCATAGCCAATACAGCCTGCTGACGTTTGCCAGTAGCTGCCCCATAATGGGAGACCTGGTGTGCAACAGTGGCAGCTGCGGATGGAGTGGTTGTGCGACTGCGGTCTGTGGACGAGCTCTCGCTTCTGCAGGAGGACGAAGAGGAGGAGGAGGGGGTGCAAACGGCTACAGCCAACTGTTTCCTAGACCGTGGGCTAGGCAGAACTGTCCCAAACTTGCTGTCCCCTGTGGACCCTGCATCCACAACATTCACCCAGTGTGCCGTGATGGACACGTAACGTCCCTGGCCATGCCTACTGGTCCATGCATCTGTTGTCAGGTGCACCTTTGTGCTCACAGATTGCCTGAGTGCATGGACGATGCGCTCTTTAACATGCTGGTGGAGGGTTGGGATGGCTTTTCTGGAAAAAAAGTGTCGACTGGGTAGCTCGTAGCGTGGTACAGCGTAGTCCATCAGGGCTTTGAAAGCTTCGCTTTCAACTAACCGGTAGGGCATCATCTCTAACGAGATTAGTCTAGCTATGTGGGCGTTCAAACCCTGTGTACGCGGATGCGAGGCTAAGTACTTCCTTTTTCTAACCATAGTCTCATGTAGGGTGAGCTGGACTGGAGAGCTGGAGATCGTGGAACTAGCGGGGGTGCCGGTGGACATGGCAGACTGAGAGACGGTGGGAGATGGTATTGTTGCCGCCGGTGCCCTAGATGCAGTGTTTCATACTACGAAACTGGTGATTCCCTGACCCTGACTGCTTTGGCCTGGCAAAGAAACCTGCACAGATACTGCAGGTGGTGCGGAAAATGGTGGCCCTACACTGCCGGAAGGGATGTTGCGTTGCTGACTAGCTTCATTGGCCGAGGGTGCTCCAACCTTAAGGGACGTTTGGTAGTTAGTCCAGGCTTGCAAATGCATGGTGGTTACATGTCTATGCATGCAACTTGTATTGAGACTTTTCAGATTCTGTCCTCTGCTTAAGGTAGTTGAACATTTTTGACAGATGACTTTGCGCTGATCAATTGGATGTTGTTTAAAAAAATGCCAGACTGCACTCTTTCTAGCATCGGATACCTTTTCAGGCATTGCAGACTGAGCTTTAACCGGATGGCCACGCTGTCCTCCAACAGGTTTTGGCTTTGCCACACGTTTTGGCCAAGATACGGGCCCGGCAGATGGAACCTGTTGCGATGTTGATGCCTGCTGCGGCCCCTCCTCCTCCGCTTCAGAACTGCTGCCGCCTGCACCCTGTTCCCCCAATGGCTGCCAATCGGGGTCAAGAACTGGGTCATCTATTACCTCTTCTTGTAGCTCGTGTGCAACTTCGTCTGTGTCACCGTGTCGGTCGGTGGTATAGCGTTCGTGATGGGGCAACATAGTCTCATCAGGGTCTGATTCTTGATCATTACCCTGCGAGGGCAATGTTGTGGTCTGAGTCAAAGGACCAGCATAGTAGTCTGGCTGTGGCTGTGCATCAGTGCACTCCATGTCAGATTCAACTTGTAATGGGCATGGACTGTTAACTGCTTCACTTTCTAAGCCAGGGACGGTATGTGTAAAGAGCTCCATGGAGTAACCCGTTGTGTCGCCTGCTGCATTCTTCTCTGTTGTTGTTTTTGCTGAAGAGGACAAGGAAGCGACTTGTCCCTGACCGTGAACATCCACTAACGACGCGCTGCTTTGACATTTACCAGTTTCACGAGAGGAGGCAAAAGAGCTAGAGGCTGAGTCAGCAAGATAAGCCAAAACTTGCTCTTGCTGCTCCGGCTTTAAAAGCGGTTTTCCTACTCTGTTGTGAGTTCTGTTTTTGGGCTCCCTCTGGTGGTTACTGATGGTACTGGGTGATTTGTGTTCTGCTGTCTCTGGTGTCCACCTGTTCTATTAGGATTTGGGAGTTTCCTATTTAACCGGGCTTTCTTGTCATTTCCCCGCCGGCTATCAAGGTTATCAGAGTGTTTTGTTACCTCAGCTTCTGGCTTCAGTGATCTTCAGGACAAGCTAAGTTTTGATTTTCTTGTTCCACGTTTTGCTTTATTTTTGTCTTGTCCAGCTTGCATATAATTGTCTCTTTGCTGCTGGTTGCTTTAGTGGGCTGTAATTGCTCCTCATGTTCCATGAGTTGGAACATGAGTTCAAGTAATTACAGGATGGTTTTTTGAAGGGTTTTTTGCTGACCGCGCAGTTTACTTTTGTATCCTCTGCTATCTAGTTTTAGCGGGCCTCATTTTGCTGAATCTGTTTTCATACTGTGTATGTGCCTTCCTCTCATTTCACCGTCATTATATGTGGGGGGCTGCTATTTCTGTGGGGTATTTCTCTGGAGGCAAGAGAGGTCTGTGTTTCTTCTAATAGGGGAAGTTAGATCTTCGGCTGGTGCGAGACGTCTAGGATCAACGTAGGCACGTTCCCCGGCTATTGTTATTTGTGTGTTCAGGTTTAGGGTCGGGGTCAGCTCAGGTTCCATCACCCTAGAGCTCGTTGGTGCTTGTCCTTTTGTGATTCCCTGCCATTGGAATCATGACAGTATAGCCGGCCAAAATGTTTGGGCTGAAGTAGGAGGAAAAGTAGTCTGAGGAAGTTTTTTTTTTTTTTTTTCTCTCCTCTGAGGTTGCTGCCTAGCCTTAATTGCAGCCAGGCTGATTTTTTTTTTTCCTCCTCTTAATCCTTGAATGGCTCTGACCTTAGCTGTTTATCATGGACGTCCAGAGTTTAGCTTCCAGCTTGAATAATCTTGCTGCTAAGGTTCAAAATATACAAGATTTTGTTGTACATGCTCCTATGTCTGAACCTAGAATTCCTATTCCAGAGTTCTTTGCTGGAGATAGATCTAGTTTTCTGAATTTTAGGAACAATTGCAAGCTGTTCCTTTCTTTGAAATCTCGCTCTTCTGGAGACCCTGCTCAGCAGGTTAAGATTATTATATCTTTCCTGCGGGGTGACCCTCAAAATTGGGCATTTGCATTGGCACCAGGGGATCCTGCGTTGCTTAATGTGGATGCGTTTTTTCTGGCATTGGGTTTGCTCTATGAGGAACCTAACCAGGAGATTCAGGCTGAAAAAGCTTTATTAGCTCTCTCTCAGGGGCAAGATGAAGCAGAAATATATTGTCAAAAATTTCGGAAATGGTCAGTGCTTACTCAGTGGAATGAGTGCGCCCTGGCTGCAAAGTTCAGAGATGGCCTTTCTGAGGCCATTAAAGATGTTATGGTGGGGTTCCCTGCGCCTACGGGTCTGAATGAGTCTATGACTATGGCTATTCAGATTGATCGGCGTTTACGGGAGCGCAAACCTGTGCACCATTTGGCGGTGTCTTCTGAACAGGCACTTGAGACAATGCAATGTGATAGAGTTCAGTCTAGAAGTGAACGGCAAAACTATAGGTGGAAAAATGGGTTGTGCTTTTATTGTGGTGATTCAGCTCATGTTATATCAGCATGCTCTAAACGCACAAAAAAGGTTGATAAGTCTGTTGCCATTAGTACATTACAGTCTAAGTTCATTCTGTCTGTGACTCTGATTTGCTCATTATCATCCATTTCCGTCGATGCCTATGTAGATTCAGGCGCTGCCCTGAGTCTTATGGATTGGTCATTTGCCAAGCGATGTGGGTTTAGTCTTGAGCCTCTGGAAGTCCCTATTCCTTTGAAGGGAATTGACTCTACACCTTTAGCTATGAATAAACCTCAGTACTGGACACAAGTGACCATGCGTATGACTCCCGTTCATCAGGAGGTGATTCGCTTCCTGGTATTGTATAATTTACATGATGTTCTAGTACTTGGTCTGCCATGGTTACAAACTCATAATCCAGTCCTTGACTGGAAAACAATGTCTGTGTTAAGCTGGGGATGTCAGGGGGTTCATGATGATGCACCTCCGATTTCTATCGCTTCATCTACTCCTTCTGAGATTCCTGTGTTTTTGTCTGATTATCGGGATGTTTTTGAGGAGCCTAAGCTCAGTTCTCTTCCTCCTCACAGGGATTGCGATTGTGCTATAGATTTAATTTCTGGTAGTAAATTTCCTAAAGGTCGTTTGTTCAATCTGTCAGTGCCAGAGCATACTGCTATGCGGGATTATGTTAAGGAGTCCTTGGAAAAGGGACATATCCGTCCATCTTCGTCCCCTTTGGGAGCAGGTTTTTTTTTCGTGGCCAAAAAAGATGGGTCCTTGAGGCCTTGTATAGATTATCGTCTTTTGAATAAGATTACCGTAAAATATCAGTATCCTTTGCCTTTGTTGACTGATTTGTTTGCTCGCATTAAGGGGGCTAAATGGTTCACTAAGATTGATCTTCGGGGTGCGTATAATCTTATACGAATAAAGCAAGGTGATGAGTGGAAAACCGCATTTAATACGCCTGAGGGCCATTTTGAGTATTTGGTAATGCCTTTCGGACTTTCTAATGCTCCTTCAGTCTTCCAGTCCTTTATGCACGATATTTTCCGTGAATATCTGGATAAATTTATGATTGTGTATTTGGATGATATTTTGGTTTTTTCTGATGACTGGGAGTCTCATGTTCAGCAGGTCAGGAAGGTGTTTCAGGTCCTCCGGGCTAATTCCTTGTTTGTAAAGGGCTCAAAGTGTCTCTTTGGAGTTCAGAAGATTTCTTTCTTGGGGTATATTTTTTCCCCTTCTACTATTGAGATGGATCCCGTCAAGGTTCGGGCTATTTGTGACTGGACGCAGCCTGCATCTCTTAAGAGTCTGCAGAAGTTCTTAGGCTTTGCTAATTTCTATCGTCGTTTTAAAACTAATTTTTCTAGTGTTGTTAAGCCTTTGACGGATTTGACTAAGAAGGGTGCTGATGTTGCTGATTGGTCTCCTGCGGCTGTGGAGGCCTTTCGGGAACTTAAACGCCGGTTTTCTTCTGCTCCTGTGTTGCGTCAGCCTGATGTTTCGCTTCCTTTCCAAGTTGAGGTTGATGCTTCCGAGATTGGAGCGGGGGCGGTTTTGTCACAGAGAAGCTCCGATTGCTCGGTGATGAAGCCATGTGCGTTCTTTTCTAGAAAATGTTCGCCCGCTGAGCGGAATTATGATGTGGGTAATCGGGAACTTTTGGCCATGAAGTGGGCATTTGAGGAGTGGCGTCATTGGCTGGAGGGTGCTAGACATCGTGTGGTGGTCTTGACTGATCACAAAAATCTGATTTACCTTGAGTCTGCCAGGCGTCTGAATCCTAGACAGGCTCGTTGGTCACTGTTTTTCTCCCGTTTCAATTTTGTGGTTTCATACCTGCCAGGTTCAAAGAATGTGAAGGCGGATGCTCTTTCTAGGAGTTTTGTGCCTAACTCCCCTGGAAATTCTGAGCCCACTGGTATCCTTAGGGATGGGGTGATTTTGTCGGCCGTCTTCCCAGACTTGCGACGTGCTTTGCAGGAGTTTCAGGCGGGTAAACCTGATCGTTGTCCGCCTGAGAGACTGTTTGTTCCAGATAGTTGGACCAGTAGAGTCATCTCCGAGGTCCATTCTTCTGCGTTGGCAGGTCATCCTGGAATATTTGGTACTAGAGACTTGGTGGCCAGGTCTTTTTGGTGGCCTTCCTTGTCGAGGGATGTGCGTTCTTTTGTGCAGTCTTGTGAGGTTTGTGCTCGGGCTAAGCCTTGCTGTTCTCGAGCCAGTGGATTGTTGTCACCTTTGCCTATCCCGAAGAGGCCTTGGACGCACATTTCCATGGACTTTATTTCGGATCTCCCTGTCTCTCAAAAAATGTCTGTCATCTGGGTTGTGTGTGACCGCTTTTCTAAAATGGTTCATCTTGTACCCTTGCCTAAGTTGCCTTCCACCTCTGAGTTGGTCCCTCTGTTTTTCCAGAACGTGGTTCGTTTGCATGGGATTCCGGAGAACATCGTTTCTGACAGGGGATCCCAGTTTGTGTCTAGATTTTGGCGGACGTTCTGTGCTAAGATGGGCATTGATTTGTCCTTTTCGTCTGCATTCCATCCTCAGACGAATGGCCAGACGGAGCGAACTAATCAGACCTTGGAAACTTATTTGAGGTGTTTTGTTTCTGCTGATCAGGATGACTGGGTTACCTTTTTGCCGCTGGCCGAGTTTGCCCTTAATAATCGGGCTAGTTCTGCTACCTTGGTTTCTCCTTTCTTTTGTAATTCGGGGTTTCATCCTCGTTTTTCCTCTGGTCAGGTGGAGCCTTCTGATTATCCTGGAGTGGACATGGTGGTGGATGGGTTGCATCGGATTTGGAGTCATGTGGTGGACAATTTGAAGTTGCTGGTGGAGGGAGAATTGGAGTATGTTGTGGAGAAGATCTTGGATTCTCGTGTTTCCAGACGGAAACTCCAATATTTGGTCAAGTGGAGGGGTTATGGTCAGGAGGATAATTCTTGGGTGGTTGCCTCTGATGTTCATGCTGATGATTTGGTCCGCGCTTTTCATAGGGCTCATCCTGGTCGCCCTGGTGGTTCTCGTGAGGGTTCGGTGACCCCTCCTCAAGGGGGGGTACTGTTGTGAGTTCTGTTTTTGGGCTCCCTCTGGTGGTTACTGATGGTACTGGGTGATTTGTGTTCTGCTGTCTCTGGTGTCCACCTGTTCTATTAGGATTTGGGAGTTTCCTATTTAACCGGGCTTTCTTGTCATTTCCCCGCCGGCTATCAAGGTTATCAGAGTGTTTTGTTACCTCAGCTTCTGGCTTCAGTAATCTTCAGGACAAGCTAAGTTTTGATTTTCTTGTTCCACGTTTTGCTTTATTTTTGTCTTGTCCAGCTTGCATATAATTGTCTCTTTGCTGCTGGTTGCTTTAGTGGGCTGTAATTGCTCCTCATGTTCCATGAGTTGGAACATGAGTTCTAGTAATTACAGGATGGTTTTTTGAAGGGTTTTTTGCTGACCGCGCAGTTTACTTTTGTATCCTCTGCTATCTAGTTTTAGCGGGCCTCATTTTGCTGAATCTGTTTTCATACTGGTTATGTGCCTTCCTCTCATTTCACCGTCATTATATGTGGGGGGCTGCTATTTCTGTGGGGTATTTCTCTGGAGGCAAGAGAGGTCTGTGTTTCTTCTAATAGGGGAAGTTAGATCTTCGGCTGGTGCGAGACGTCTAGGATCAACGTAGGCACGTTCCCCGGCTATTGTTATTTGTGTGTTCAGGTTTAGGGTCGCGGTCAGCTCAGGTTCCATCACCCTAGAGCTCGTTGGTGCTTGTCCTTTTGTGATTCCCTGCCATTGGAATCATGACACTACTCCCAGAAAAGGGAGCGTTCGAGGCCTTGTGTAGCCAGACGACGAACCTGGCTCCACAGCTCCATACTTAGGTGCAATATTTTTTTTCCCACGACCAGCTGATGCTCCACCACTACCACTACCCTCATTACCAGCTGACAATGAACGCCCCCGGCCACGACCTCTTCCACCAGACTTCCTCATTGTTTTAAAAACGTAAACAAACTAACGGTATTTGTTGCTGTCACACAACTTACACGGTGAGCTATAACTTCAGTATGATTTAGCTACCCCTTTACAGGTGAGTGAGACCACAACGAAAATCAGGCACAATGTTACACACTCTGTTGTTGGTGGCAACAAATGAGAGAGATGCCACACACGCAGGACTGTCACTGAAGCACAAATGTAAATATTAATCTCCCACTGATTTGATTTTTTTTTTTTTTTCAGGAAGACTTTAGGAAAAAAAAATAATAGAATAAAATGATTTTTTCAGGAAGAATTTAGAAACCAAATAAAATAAAATGATTTTTTCAGGGAGAATTTAGAAAACAAATAAAACAAAAAAAGGCTTTCTATGGCCCACTGAGTGAGAGATGACGCACACAGGAGTCAGGACTTGCACACAAGCCCAGAGGCCAATATTTATCTCCCACTGATTGATGTAGTGATTTTTTCAGGTAGATTTTGGAACCCAAATCAAGCTAAAAAAATAATAGGCTTTCTATGGCCCACACTTGGAGAGAGAGAGAGAGATGGCACACCCAGGAGTCAAGACTGGCACACAAGCAGAAAGGGCAATATTAATCTCCCACTGATTTGTTTTTTGTTTTTTTTTCAGGGAGACTTTAGGAAAAAAAAATAATAGAATAAAATGATTTTTTCAGGAAGAATTTAGAAACCAAATAAAATAAAATGATTTTTTCAGGGAGAATTTAGAAAACAAATAAAACAAAAAAAGGCTTTCTATGGCCCACTGAGTGAGAGATGACGCACACAGGAGTCAGGAGTGGCACACAAGCCCAGAGGCCAATATTTATCTCCCACTGATTGATGTAGTGATTTTTTCAGGTAGATTTTGGAACCCAAATCAAGCTAAAAAAATAATAGGCTTTCTATGGCCCACAATTGGAGAGAGAGAGAGAGATGGCACACCCAGGAGTCAAGACTGGCACACAAGCAGAAAGGGCAATATTAATCTCCCACTGATTTGTTTTTTTTGTTTTTTCAGGGAGACTTTAGGAAAAAAAAATAATAGAATAAAATGATTTTTTCAGGAAGAATTTAGAAACCAAATAAAATAAAATGATTTTTTCAGGGAGAATTTAGAAAACAAATAAAACAAAAAAAGGCTTTCTATGGCCCACTGAGTGAGAGATGACGCACACAGGAGTCAGGAGTGGCACACAAGCCCAGAGGCCAATATTTATCTCCCACTGATTGATGTAGTGATTTTTTCAGGTAGATTTTGGAACCCAAATCAAGCTAAAAAAATAATAGGCTTTCTATGGCCCACAATTGGAGAGAGAGAGAGATGGCACACCCAGGAGTCAAGACTGGCACACAAGCAGAAAGGGCAATATTAATCTCCCACTGATTTGTTTTTTTGTTTTTTTTCAGGGAGACTTTAGGAAAAAAAAATAATAGAATAAAATGATTTTTTCAGGAAGAATTTAGAAACCAAATAAAATAAAATGATTTTTTCAGGGAGAATTTAGAAAACAAATAAAACAAAAAAAGGCTTTCTATGGCCCACTGAGTGAGAGATGACGCACACAGGAGTTAGGAGTGGCACACAAGCCCAGAGGCCAATATTTATCTCCCACTGATTGATGTAGTGATTTTTTCAGGTAGATTTTGGAACCCAAATCAAGCTAAAAAAATAATAGGCTTTCTATGGCCCACAATTGGAGAGAGAGAGAGAGATGGCACACCCAGGAGTCAAGACTGGCACACAAGCAGAAAGGGCAATATTAATCTCCCACTGATTTGTTTTTGTTTTGTTTTTCAGGGAGACTTTAGGAAAAAAAAAAATAGAATAAAATGATTTTTTCAGGATGAATTTAGAAACCAAATAAAATAAAATGATTTTTTCAGGGAGAATTTAGAAAACAAATAAAACAAAAAAAGGCTTTCTATGGCCCACTGAGTGAGAGATGACGCACACAGGAGTCAGGAGTGGCACACAAGCCCAGAGGCCAATATTTATCTCCACTGATTGATTTATTGATTTTTTCAGGTAGAATTTAGAACCCAAATCAACCAAAAACATAAATAAGCTTTCTATGGCCCACTATCTGAGAGAGAGAGATGGCACGCTTAGGACTGGCACACAAGCCCAAAGGCCAATATTAATCTCCCTTTTTTTTTTCAGGGAGAATTTATAAAACCAAAAAAAATAAATAAATAGGCTTTCTATGGCCCACTATTTGTGAGAGAGATGGCACGCTCAGGACTGGCACACAAGCCCAGAGGCCAATATTAATCTCCCACTTTTTTTTTTTGTTCCAGGGAAAATTTATAAACCCAATAAAAAAAATAATAAATAGGCTTTCTATGGCCCACTATCTGGGAGAGAGAGATGGCACGCTTAGGACAGGCACACAAGCCCAAAGGCCAATATTAATCTCCCTTTTTTTTTTCAGGGAGAATTTATAAAACCAAAAAAAATAAATAAATAGGCTTTCTATGGCCCACTATTTGTGAGAGAGATGGCACGCTCAGGACTGGCACACAAGCCCAGAGGCCAATATTAATCTCCCACTTTTTTTTTTTTGTTCCAGGGAAAATTTATAAACCCAATAAAAAAAATAATAAATAGGCTTTCTATGGCCCACTATCTGAGAGAGAGAGATGGCACGCCTAGGACTGGCACACAAGCCCAAAGGCCAATATTAATCTCCCACTGATTGATTTATTGATTTTTTCAGGTAGAATTTAGAACCCAAATAAAGCAAAAAAAAAAAAAAAAGGGCTTTCTATGGCCCACTGAGTGAGTGATGATGCACACAGGAGTCAGGAGTGGCACACAAGCCCTGAGGCCAATATTTTTCTCCCACTGATTGATGTAGTGATTTTTTCAGGTAGATTTTAGAACCCAAATCAAGCAAAAAAATAAATAGGCTTTCTATGGCCCACTGACTGAGAGATGGCACACACAGGGATGGCACTCTAGCAGAAATGTCAATCTTAATCTCCCACAAAAAAAAAAAAAAAAAAAACAGGGAGTGTCCAACAATTACTATCTCCCTGCAGTAATCTCAGCCAGGTATGGCAGGCAGCAATAAGGAGTGGACTGATGCACAAATTAAATAAAAAGTGTGGACAAACAAAAAAGATAGCTGTGCAGAAAGGAAGGAACAAGAGGATTTGTGCTTTGAAAAAAGAAGTTGGTTTTCACAGCGGCGTACACACAGCAATGCAGCTATCAGGGAGCCTTCTAGGGCAGCCCAATGAGCTACAGCGCTGAGGGGAAAAAAAAAAAAAAATGTAGCTTCCACTGTCCCTGCACACCGAAGGTGGTGTTGGGCAGTGGAAATCGCTACAGCACAAGCGGTTTGGTGGTTAATGGACCCTGCCTAACGCTATCCCTGCTTCTGACGAAGCGGCAGCAACCTCTCACTAAGCTCAGATCAGCAGCAGTAACATGGCGGTCGGCGGGAACGCCCCTTTATAGCCCCTGTGACGCCGCAGACAGCAAGCCAATCACTGCAATGCCCTTCTCTAAGATGGTGGGGACCAGGACCTATGTCATCACGCTGCCCACACTCTGCGTTTACCTTCATTGGCTGAGAAATGGCGCTTTTCGCGTCATTGAAACGCGACTTTGGCGCGAAAGTCGCGTACCGCATGGCCGACCCCGCACAGGGGTCGGATCGGAGTCGGCGACTTTTGAAAATGAACGACCCGTTTCGCTCAACCCTACTGAGGTGGGCTTCCAGGGTTGTTGAGCAGAGATGGAAAAGTTCCCACTCAAATGAGCACTTCATTGCATTCAAACAGTCCCTCACTACTTTCAAGGCCACACTCGCTGCAACAAAGCAAACCTATTTCTTCTCTTTCAAATCCTCCCTAGCTCTCAACCCTAAACAGCTATTCAACACTTTCAATTCTCTCCTCCGTCCCCAGCACCTCCCTCTCCATTCATCTCAGCTGAAGACTTTGCCTCATTCTTCAAGCAGAAGATCGATAACATCAGAGAAAGGTTTGGCCTACAAACCCCACAGCCCCTCCTCATAACTACTCAGTCCTCCAAAACCAACTTCTACACCACTTTCCACTCTACTCTCAAGATGACATCTCACCACCTGTGCACTTGACCCGATACCATCCCACCTCAACCCAAACCTCACCACAGTCTTCATCCCAACCCTAACCCATCTCTTCAACCTGTCATTAACAAGTAGTATTTTCCCCTCATGCTTCAAACATTCCTCAATCACACCTATCCTCAAAAAGGCCTCTCCTGACCCATCCTCTGTATCTAGCTATCGCCCCATATCACTTCTCCCCTATGCCTAAAAAATATTTGAACAAAATGTTCATCTTGAACTGTCCTCACACCTCTCCTCCTGCTCCCTCTTCGACCACTTACATTCTGGCTCTAAAGCACATCACTAAACTGAAACTGCCTTGATTAAAGTCACCAATGACCTACTAACCTCCAAAGGCAAGCGACACTACTCTAAAGCAATAAACATGGAAGAGCGCAGCATGAGAAGCACCAGGTGGTTTATTGGGGATATTTCAATGAACGGTGCGGGGATTAGCCTCTCACTTGGAAGGGTTGTACACCCCTGCACAAATTCGGTACCGAGCGTCTCCGTGCACTCCTGCTCTGTTGATCCGGGACCGCTCCTGTGCTGTGCTTCCTGGTCTGGTCACGTGGGAACAAGATTCAGTCACGTGATGCCAATTCACAGGATGTGACGTCACTTCAGGTCCTATTGCCTGGAGATGCTCTCTATGGCCCCAAGCCGCTCCAGCCACAATCCCTCAAGGGGAATGTAAACATTTTATGGGAAAAATATGTGTGTGGTCAATTTACGGAGCGCTATGGCTATACAGCACACTGCAATGGATTAGTGGTAAGCAAACCTTTTATCAAACCACTACGCGTTTCAGCAGCGAACCGCTACATTCCTTCAGAGGATCAATGCAACGAGGGAAAGAAACTGCGTGCATGCGTAAGGGATGTATAACGCTGGAAATTATGCCGGCGCTTGTAATTCATGTCATCACGCCTCTGTGTTTTTGATAACATGCTAACTGGGACGACTAGTCTGGTGGGGACACTAATGCCCTCTCGACTATTCTAAAGCCTCATTTACATATCATAAACGGACTTTAGAAATACTTTTTCTAAACATCTGTTTATGTGTGTAATGTAATAAATGGACTGTTAGGCAGGGTATAGAGCTATAGGCACGGGGGGCCTGACAGGTTCTCTTTAAAAGATGATTACTGAATTTAATTAGTATGAAATATAGATGACAAAAAAAATAATACAGCAGCCTCTGTAGGTGCTAAAATGTGTGTAATGTGAGATTGGTATGGCGTAGACTTTCATTAGGTTCCGCATACTGGACATGTTTTAGGTCCGCAGCCCGTGCATTCTCTGCATAGTTTACACTGGGATTGAGCCGGTCTATCAAAAGGGATTTTTTTGTTTTCTTACTCTTTTTTTTTTGTTTTGATGAATAGCATAAAAGTACATACCGGAAAAATACATTACCGGTCAGTAAGTCGCGCCAAAATACTTCCAATATTACTCACATGCCCCTCGCTGTGGTCCGTGTAGTCGACGCTGCGTCTCGCAATGCAGAGTAGGGAGGGCCGCCCGAGCTAGGAAGCTTCTGAAACAGAAGGTCATCTACTTTCCATACTTGTGGAGATATGACAAAAACAAACTCGCTTGGGGTCCCCACTGGACCCCATGCCACTAATTAAAGGTTAAGTGCTGATCTTTATTTGTATTCTATTTTTTAAAAGCATTTCAGGGCTTAAGATAGTGATGGCCCACCATTAGGTCAGAGCAGGGCTGGACTGGCCATCTGGCAATTCTGGCAAATGCCCGAAGGGCCTGTCTGGTCATGGGCTGCCTTGTCTGCTATGTTGCTAACAGAATCAATGTTCTCAAGACACCCATACTGTTAAGAGTTGTGATGGAGCAAAAAGTCGCTGACTCCGTCACTTACCCCACCATGCCACGGGTATCATTAGACATATTGGCTTTGTAGTAAATCTTCCTTTCCTCCATCCAGGGTAATATTAGTGATATATTCCATCTGGTTCTTGGGGACAGGGACAACATGAGCCTGTGTGATTTCAAATGCCAGGGCTGAATTTCAGCCCCAGTCCGTACCTGGGTCAGTACATAACTGTCTGTGGAAGGAACCGTAGCCCGCCAATTCCACCGATCAGCTGTTATTGTCTATGATGGTGACGGAGTGTAAAACTGAACGGAGCCAAAAATCACAGCGCCGTTCACTGTGCAGTGGCCTTTCTTGGGTACTGCAGCTTAGATCCTGTTGGAGGTAATAAGGGCCGATCTGCAGTTCTTGGCAGTGTATACTACAAAGTGAACAGCTGTGTTTTTGCATGTTATAATAGACGTAGAGAGGAAAAAAAATGTAATCTGCAAAACTGGTCTAATGAATGACGACCGTTATAATATTTCATATTTGAATATTTTTTTCTTGAATATTCTCAGTGCTATGCAGACTGCACTAGTCACATTTAATAAAAATAGACAATGCACTGCAGATTTCATAGTCACTGAATGAATCTTAAAAGGGGTTATCTGGTCTGTGTGACTGCAGACTTATGATTCCCCCCAGAACATGCCCTGTGTGCTGCCAGGATTCACTGGTTTCTGAGCCGGGAACGGTGGCGGTGATGTATGCAATATTCATACCCCCAGTGGCGGATTATAATGAGGTCAATCTGGGCGGTAGCTCAGGGCCCAGTGGTGTGGGGGAGCCCTGGGCTACCCCTCAGATTGACCGCCGCCATCAGGGCATTACTGCCCTCACTGGTGTAAGGGCCTGGTGGGCAGAGGGGGCCCGCATCAGGCCCCGTCTCTTCTGCTCACCAGGCCCCTACCGGCGCTGCAGCAGTTTAACACTATTGATGTGCAGGCGCGCGCCCACACATCAATAGTTAACAGCCGCCAGCCCATTGGAGGCTGGCAGCTGACATCAGCCGCAGCACGCACGTCGCCTGCCTCTGATGTCATTGTCAGTCGCTGGCGAGTGCGCACTGCTGGAGGGAGCTTCGCCGAAGGAGCGCGGACAGGTGAGGAGAACTAGGTTTTTTGTTTTTTTTTAATTACGAACTGCAATCTAGGGGGCCAGGGCCAGAATGCTGGACACTGGGGGCAGAGATGCTGGACACACTGGGGGCAATATGCTGGACACACTGGGGGCAATATGATGGACACACTGGGGGCAATATGCTGGACACACTGGGGGCAATATGCTGGACACACTGGGGCAGAATGCTGGACACACTGGGGGCAATATGCTGGGCACACTGGAGGCAGGATGCTGGACACACTGGGGGCAATATGCTGGACACACTGGGGCAGAATGCTGGACACACTGGGGGCAGGATACTGGACACACTGGGGGCAATATGCTGGACACACTGGGGCAGATTGCTGGACACAGTGGGGGCAATATGCTGGAGACACTGGGGCAGATTGCTGGACACACTGGGGGCAATACGCTGGACACACTGGGGCAGGATGCTGGACACACTGGGGGCAGGATGCTGGACATTGGGGGCAGAGATGCTGGACATTGGGGGCAGAGATCCTGGACATTGGGGGCAGGATGCTGGACACATTGGGGGCAGAGATGCTGGACACTGGGGGCAGAGATGCTGGACACTGGGGGCAGAGATGCTGGACACTGGGGGCAGAGATGCTGGACACTGGAGGCAGAGATGCTGGATACATTGAGGGCAGAGATGCTGGACACATTGGGGGCAGAGATGCTGGACACATTGGGGGCAGAGATGCTGGACACTGGGGGCAGAGATGCTGGGGGCAGGACTGGAGACAGATGGGGCAGGATTGGGGACATGGGCAGAATGTAGATACGGGGCATGATTGGAGACACAGGGCAGAATGAAAGACATGGGGCAGGATTGGAGACAGATCATGCAGGATCATGAGGCAGGATGGATATGATGGAGACTGATGAGGCAGGATGGGGAGATCATATGGGGCAGAATGGATACTCATGAGGGCTGGATGGGAGAACATATGACTGACACCAGAAATGAGATACATGGGGCCAGGATGGGGGATATTATTATTATTACCAAAGGGGCTAATTAAGGGATATTATTACTGCAGTGATGTATTTATTTTATTTTTTGAGGACACAGTTTTAAATGGGGGGGGGCGGTCCTGTTACTGTGTAGAGTGACACTATGTTGCCAATTTTTCTTCATGTGGTATAATGTAGAAGTTGGGAAAAATTAAGTAATGTGTTGTTAGGAGTCGAGTTTCCTCTGCTGCACAGGGAGAATCTCGATCCCTGTCTGCTGCGGTCTCCCATTCTCTAACGGCCGCAGTGGGGCCTGCTCAGCGGAGGTGTCGCTCCCAGCGTCTTGCTGGGACTGATTCTGTGCAAAGGGTTACTGTTGCCTTTTCTGGCTCTCCTGTTATACCCTGCACTGATCGGCGGCGAGCGGGCTTCTCTGGGACTAAGTCCTTATTTGCACACACTGAGCATGCCCAGGGCAAGATCTCCCGTTGGAGATCGAGGGTCACATGCTCAGGTACTGCAGCACATTCCATTGGTCCTCCAGGAAGGTCCTGGAAGGGCAAAACTTCAGTAGCAGCTTCCTGTGCTGCAACTATATAAACTGCGCATGACCGCACGGCCATGCGCTAGTATTGTCTTGATAATATGTGTGTGTGTTGTGAGTGAGAGTCGCTCTTTAAAATACCCTCCCTATTGGATGACTGTTCGCGGAAGGTGTATGTTTGCTATCTAGCGCCCGACTTATCCAACGGCACGTTACACACATAACAGCGTCTAGTTGCTGTGACCGCCTGTACGGCGCCGTGCGCTTCCTCTGCGCTTTCCTTACCCAAGCCTGGGTGGTTAGTGGCGTCCGTCAGTGCGGCACTGCATGCACTCTCGTGCCTTTATATACTTTTTTAATAGTTTCCTTACACACCCAGTTGCGGTGTTGTGCCAGCAAGTGGTCTAATCGGACTTCAATCCTGTGTTGGGGTTGTGTTCGCTGACTTCTTGCTCGCGCTCTATGTGTGGTACCGCGGTCCTGTGACACAACAGGATCGCTTCCTTCACGCAGGGTGAAGTTAACCCATGCGTGTATACTTATAGTACCGCCATATAGTCCGTCTTACTAGCAGCAGGGTTTTTACCTGCACGGTGGACCTCGGACTGCGAACGCACCTAGTTTCATATCATCTATACTTGGTGCGTTCCGCCAGTCCTTAACATAATACTAGCGCCAAGGTCTGGCTAGTAATGACGGACGATCAGCGTTTACAGCGGTACATCCAGCAGCTGGAGGGAAGGTTGGCGGCTCTTGAGCGTTCAACCTCAGCTGTGGATGTTACTGCTGTCGCTGTTCAGGCTGCAAGTGTGGCTGCAGCTACCTTGTCCACTGCCGCCCCTGTACCGACGCAATCTCGCCTCCCGCTACCAGAGAAATTTTCTGGTGACAGTAAGTCCTGTAGGGGTTTCGTGAGTCAGTGCTCAATACATCTCGAGCTTCTGGCCTCTCGTTTCCCTACAGAGCGGGCTAAGGTGGGCTTTATCATATCTTTATTGTCGGACAGGGCGTTGCAGTGGGCTATGCTGCTGTGGGAGCGTGGCGATCATGTGGTGCAGAGTGCTCCATTGTTCCTGAGCACTCTGAAGCAGGTCTTTTTGGGACCTCGTGTCACCCATGATACGGCGCTCCAACTGTTGGCATTGACTCAGGGCTCGTCCTTGGTCAGCCATTTTGCCGTCCACTTCCGCACTCTAGCATCTGAGCTGGAGTGGTCGGATAAAGCCCTTATTCCCATATTTTGGAGGGGGCTGGCTGACCACGTTAAGGATGCCCTGGCCACTAGGGAGATTCCCGCCACACTGGAAGAATTAATAACAGTATCTACTCGTATTGACCTCCGTTTTCACGAGCGGAGGTCAGAGCGAGCCCAGTGTAGGCAGAGGTTTCGGCTGGCTCCCACCTTCGCCAAACCTTTGGAATCTCCAGCCCAGGCTCCTGAGTCTCATGAACCTAAGGTAGTGTCACGAGCGGGATCTAAGTCCCGGACCGCTCGTGCACTCCAGGTTTGCCATATTTGCCAACAGTCAGGACATCTAGCCACCAGATGTCACCAGCGGTCGAGGAAACGTCAGCGTCTAGTGGTAGTAGGTGGAGGTGCACTAGACACGGTGACGTTTGCCTCCAAATTGTCCTTTAAGGGGACAATAACTTTTGGCTCATCCTCCCACTCGGTGGAGCTCTGCGTGGATTCTGGAGCGGAGGGCAATTTTATGTCTTCTGCCTTCGCCCAACGTCACGCAATACCCCTGGTTATGCTATCTCAGCCAGTAACGGTACGAGTGGTGAATGGGTCGACACTCCCTGCACAGATAATACATCAGACCATCCCTTTTACTCTGTCCATGTCACCATCCCATCAGGAGATTATATCCCTGCTCATCATTCCTGAGGGGATTGATGAGGTCCTGTTGGGGATACCTTGGTTACGGTGCCACTCTCCTCACATCGAGTGGTCCTCAGGCAGAATTCTGGGATGGGGTAAATCATGTGGGGGTAGGTGTCAGAGGGAGTGCGTTCAGGTTGCTACTACAGAGGTACCCGCAGATCTTTCCTCTCTTCCCAAGCAATATTGGTCTTATGCAGACGTGTTCTCCAAAAAGGCGGCGGAGACCCTTCCGCCCCATCGCCCCTATGACTGTCCTATCGATCTCTTGCCAGGTGCGGAGCCTCCCCGGGGTCGAGTTTATCCATTATCTCTCCCGGAGACGGAGGCCATGTCTCAGTACATTCAAGAGAATCTGGCAAGAGGGTTCATCAGGAAGTCAGTGTCACCTGCTGAGGCAGGGTTCTTCTTCGTGCAGAAGAAGAATGGGGAATTACGTCCATGCATAGACTACAGGGGTCTTAACGCTATCACCGTTAAGAACAAGTATCCTTTGCCCTTGATATCCGAGCTCTTCGATAGGCTTCGGGGAGCTAGAGTGTTTACTAAATTAGATCTGCGGGGTGCTTATAACCTGATTCGCATCCGTGAGGGGGACGAATGGAAAACGGCGTTTAACACCAGAGATGGGCACTATGAGTATCTGGTGATGCCCTTCGGGCTCTGTAATGCCCCAGCCATTTTCCAAGACTTTGTCAACGACATCTTCCGGGATATGCTTTCCACCTCAGTTGTAGTCTATCTGGATGATATTCTCATCTTTTCTCCAGATATTGACTCCCACCGGAGAGATGTTGGCAGAGTCTTCGACCTCCTACGGGCAAACTCTCTTTATGCTAAGTTGGAGAAGTGTATGTTTGAGCAGGAGTCCTTACCTTTCCTGGGCTATATCATCTCCTCCCAGGGATTGGCTATGGATCCTGCCAAACTACAGGCTGTGATGGACTGGCAAGAGCCCCATTCTCTTAAAGCCGTGCAGCGCTTTATGGGGTTCATTAACTATTACCGCCAGTTCATTCCCCACTTCTCAACTCTGGTAGCTCCCTTGGTAGCCCTCACCAAGAAGGGAGCGAATCCCAAATTGTGGTCGGAAGAGGTCTCCAAGGCCTTCACTTCTATTAAGTCCCACTTTGCTAGCGCTCCCTTCTTACATCGTCCCGATGTGGATAAGCCATTCCTAATGGAGGTGGATGCCTCATCCGTTGGTGCTGGAGCAGTCCTCTATCAAAAGGATGCTCAAAGTCGGAAGCATCCATGCTTCTTCTTCTCTAAGACCTTCACGCCAGCGGAGAGAAACTACTTCATCGGGGATAGGGAGCTGCTAGCAATGAAATTGGCCTTTTCTGAGTGGATACATCTTCTGGAAGGTGCACGCTTTCCCTTCCAAGTTTACACGGACCACAAAAATTTGGTCTATTTGCAAAGCGGCTAAATTCTCGTCAGGCCAGATGGTCCTTGTTCTTTTCCCGGTTCCACTTTTCCCTTCATTTTCTCGCCGGGGAGAAGAATATTCATGCTGACGCTCTCTCTCGCTCCCTTATGTCAACTGAAGAGGAGGAAGAGGAGCCTCAGCTTATTGTCCCTTTCCGAGAGCCTGAGAACCGTAGCACCGGTTTCGCTGGAGTCTGTGCCTCCGGGCAAGACTTTTGTGCCCATTAATTTGCGACCGGAGGTTCTCTCTTGGGCTCATTCGTCCAGGGTGGGTGGACACTTTGGGACAAAGAGGACATCTGAGCTACTGGCGAGGACGTACTGGTGGCCGCATATGGCCCGGGATGTCAGGGATTATATTCTGGCGTGTGTCTCCTGCGCCAAAAATAAATCTCCGCGTCAAAGGCCAGCTGGGTTGCTCTATCCCTTGCCGGTGGCAGATAGGCCCTGGGAGATGGTCGGGATGGACTTTGTCGTGGGTTTGCCCAAATCTCGCGGCTGTACCATCATTTGGGTCATCACCGATCATTTCTCAAAAATGGTGCATTTGGTGCCGCTACCACGGTTACCTTCTGCACGGGCCTTGGCAGCGTTGTTCATTAAACACATCTTCCGCCTACATGGTATGCCTGACAAAATTGTCAGTGACCGGGGTCCCCAGTTTGCGTCTCGGTTCTGGAGAGAGCTTTGTCGTCTTCTCAGTATTGAGTTGAATCTCTCTTCCGCTTATCATCCCGAGACCAATGGGTTGGTAGAGAGGGCCAACCAGACCTTGGTCACATACCTGCGACATTTTGTTTCAGCCAGGCAGGATGACTGGGCATCCTTGCTATCATGGGCAGAGTTTGCGCTGAACAACGCCGTAGCCGACTCCACTGGACAAACCCCATTCCTCCTCAACTATGGTCAGCATCCACGGGTACCTGTGCCTATGCCCGTGTCTTCCGCAGACTCCAAGGTGGCAGACTGGGCTGTGGAGGCACGGGATATTTGGGACCGCACTCAGGATGCCATTCGGGCCTCTAAGGAGAGAATGAGGTCCTCCGCCGATGCTCATCGGCGCCCCGCTCCGACCTTTGCTCCTGGCGACTTGGTGTGGCTCTCCGCCCGTAACATCAGGCTGCGAGTTGAGTCCGCTAAGTTTGCTCCTCGCAACTTGGGTCCCTTCAAAGTGCTCGAACAGGTTAATCCTGTGGTTTATCGCTTGGCTCTTCCGCCACGCCTGGGTGTCACCGACACCTTTCATGTATCCCTCCTGAAACCCGTGTTAATGTCCCGGTTTTCCGAGTCATCTGCTGGGACATCGGGTTCGTCTTCGGACGATTATGAGGTGAATGCTATTTTGGGGTGCAAGGTGGTACGTGGCAAAAAAATTTTTTGGGTGGACTGGAAGGGTTATGGTCCTGAGGACAGGTCCTGGGAGCCTGCTGAGCACATTCGGGCTCCGCAGCTCATTGCTGCCTTCGAGCGTGGCGAGGCCTAGGGAGGGGGGGGCCCTAGGAGGGGGGGTAATGTTAGGAGTCGAGTTTCCTCTGCTGCACAGGGGGAATCTCGATTCCTGTCTGCTGCGGTCTTCCATTCTGTACCGGCCGCAGTTGGGCCTGATCAGCGGAGGCGTCGCTCCCAGCGTCTTGCTGGGACTGATTCTGTGCAAAGGGTTACTGTTGCCTTTTCTGGCTCTCCTGTTGTACCCTGCACTGATCTGCGGCGAGCGGGCTTCTCTGGGACTAAGTCCTTATTTGCACACACTGAGCATGCCCAGGGCAAGATCTCCCATTGGAGATCGAGGGTCACATGCTCAGGTACTGCAGCACATTCCATTGGTCCTCCAGGAAGGTCCTGGAAGGGCAAAACTTCAGTAGCAGCTTCCTGTGCTGCAACTATATAAACTGCGCATGACCGCATGACCGCATGGCCATGCGCTAGTATTGTCTTGATAATATGTGTGTGTGTTGTGAGTGAGAGTCGCTCTTTAAAATACCCTCCCTATTGGATGACTGTTCGCGGAAGGTGTATGTTTGCTATCTAGCGCCCGACTTATCCAATAGCACGTTACACACATAACAGCGTCTAGTTGCTGTGACCGCCTGTACGGTGCCGTGCGCTTCCTCTGCGCTTTCCTTACCCAAGCCTGGGTGGTTAGTGGCGTCCGTCAGTGCGGCACTGCATGCACTCTCGTGCCTTTATATACTTTTTTAATAGTTTCCTTACACACCCAGTTGCGGTGTTGTGCCAGCAAGTGGTCTAATCGGACTTCAATCCTGTGTTGGGATTGTGTTCGCTGACTTCTTGCTCGCGCTCTATGTGCGGTACCGCGGTCCTGTGACACAACAGGATCGCTTCCTTCACGCAGGGTGAAGTTAACCCGTGCGTGTATACTTATAGTACCGCCATATAGTCCGTCTTACTAGCAGCAGGGCTTTTACCTGCACGGTGGACCTCGGACTGCGAACGCACCTAGTTTCATATCATCTATACTTGGTGCGTTCCGCCAGTCCTTAACATGTGTTCTGCAAGCGGAGCTCGAGATAACTGTTATTTCCTGCAAAGACTAGTCCTGGCTGGATGAAGTGATGGCGGTCTGTGCTGGATGAAAGGTGAAGGACTTCACCTAGAGACGTCACTTGTGAGTCAGTGTTACCTATACACTTACACTATATAGTATATACAGAGGTCCTGTGTACAATGTCACCTGTGATCACTGTATTACCTCTACACAGACACTGCATACTAAGTACAGATCTCCAGTGAATACTGGCACTTATGGTGATAGTATTGTGGGGTTTTTTGTTTTTTTTTCTTCCTAACTGAAGGGTAAATTGACTAGATCAATGGATGTTTGACAGGTTATAGTTTCACCCAGCAACAATTTTTCTGGAATAATCTGGTTCAGGTATATGATGACCCCGTCACATGACCCATCACATGACCCCGTCACATGACCGGGGGGCCCACAGTGTCTGAACAGCCCGGGGCCCTGGCTACCCTTAATCCACCCCTGCATACCCCCGAGCAGAAGCAGTCTGGTAGGGCGCTGCTGTCCATTGGGCTTGGCTTCGTTCCATACCCTTGTAGGGGGCGAGGCCATGCCCACTAGACGGCTTCTGCCCAGGAACATGTATATCCAATACATCACAGCTGCCGTTCCCGGCTCAGAAGCCAGCGAATCCTCACAACGCACTGTGCGTGTTTTGGGGGGTTTCAAAAGTCTGCAGTCATACAGAGTGACTTATTTTAGACCAAACAACCTTTTAAACGCTCTCGCCATGAATTAGACCTCAGGCTTCCTTTGTGTTTCTTGCCTCTTAGGCTACGTTCCCATGATGAGTTTTTGATGATACAGATTGTCTGCACCCATTAAGTTAAATAGGATACTTGCATTTTTTTTTTAAAAATATACAGCATAAAAAAAATCCCCAAAACTCGTCGTAGGCAGGTAGCCTTACCTCCCAACAACCCTGGATTTAGAGAGACAATAATTAATTTTGTGAACTGGTGGGTCAGGGGGTATAATATCTGGACTTCAACTATATCTATACCCTCTGAATTGAATACAGTGGTGGAGCAGAGACCCATCACATCCCTGCTCCACCATTCCATCAGGTCATGTGACACTCAGGTCACATGACAGGGCAGCAAAGACCAGCACGGATGTGACAGGACGCTTGCTTGTGTGGAGGGCATCCTCATATTGGGGTGGGGACACAGTAGAGGGCATGATATTGAATGTGAAGGACATTGTGGAGGCACCATACTGTTTGTGACGGGTGGTGGGAGCTGAATTGTACTGTGGGGACATTCTACTCTCAGGTGGGCACTGAGGGGAGCAGAAAACTGTGTGGGCACGCCAATGTGCTTCACTAGGCGTAATATCTGTATGGGCACATATATAAAGCACTGGGGGAGGTGAGGAAAAGGACTTAGTGTAAAATAATTTCGGGAGGGTGCGTGGCGTGCACCACAATATGTGTCCCCTCTTTTCTATTCTTCAAAGTTAGGAGACATGCTTACCTTAATGTTACACATGCGTTGAGCACCCCGTTATTGTAGGGATGTGGGGAGGCCTTTTTAAAGTTTACTTCTCGCATAGAATCTAGTGTATCATATATACCGCTACTACATGATACACATACATACATTTCTTACACACGAATGTATCCATCATTAAACGAACAGGCACAGTAACTTCCCTGTTAATGCAATCAGTCTGGCTGCATTGTAATATTTAGCAGTCTGCAATACCCAGATTCCACCACCAGGTGGCCCAGGAATTGCACTTTGTCTTGCATCATACCCCACTGCGAGTACAGAATTATTTACAGCCTCCGCTGTACTATGTATTCAGGAGGGAGAACAAATATAAAATCAAACAAGACTTGTAAATAAAAAAAATAAATACATCGAACTTCATCGTATAGGTCTTCATCCAGAGGGGATGAGCGTCTAGCTACAAACTTCTAAAAATAAAAAAATATTGCCATGAATGCAGTATAATTAAAAAACTAATAGGGGATTAATTCACAGTCTCGACAAATTTCCCTCCCCCCCCAAAAAAAAAAAAAAATTAATATGTAAATGGGATAGCAGGGATTTGGTCACAAGAGAGGGTAGAACAGAAAGCCACCATGTAATACGTTGTGCAGGAGAGACATGTGAGGGTCATGACTAGAGCAGAATTTTTTCATTAGAAAATCAATTGTGAAAAAGGAAAAAAAAAAAATCACACTACGATAAATCGAATGGCAGTTTATGAATGAACATAAAATATAGAATGGCCCATGGATCGGAGGAGAGAGGATATTGCACATTCTCGCATATCCAGGGCGGTTACTTTAGTCCTGACCGGCGGTGATCGAATTTACCAATGTTCGGATTTGCGGATTTTGCAGGAAGACTTGATTTGCAGTGAAGTTATTCCCTGGGAATTGTATGTTCCTTATTGTGCTCCGGGGTCTCTCCACATTTGAGAGCTCAATAAATATGGTGGGAAAAATAAACTAAAATACATATTAATCCGTACATCATGGCTCACCTGCCTCGTCGTCCTCTTCTCCACTTCCCAGATCTTCTTTGACCTCTTCACTCCAGTCTACGGCTTCCGGGTTACGCTAGGCTTATGCAATTATTGCTGGAAATCATGACATGACAATGTGCGCCATGACTGCACGGCACGCAGTGATGCCCAATGCCTAGTGGAGCCAGAAGCCATGGCCTGGGGTAAAAGAGGTTGAAGAAGATGCATGCGATAGGGAAAATGTAGAAGATGACTACCGGAGGGATGGACGGCAGGATTGGCGAGTATTTTTTTAAAAAATCTATTTGTTTGGCCTTCTTTGGTTCAGTAAACTGGTGGCTACAGCTCGCTGCAGTTTTGCTAAGTTCACAAGGCGCAAATTGCAAAAAAATACCCCTCTGTAATACGGAGAATCAATTTTTTTTTAAATTTGAGAATTCAATTTCACTCATTTCCAGTGCTGACAGTGACAGCACAGAAACAAATACTGGATGCGGGGGAGGAAGGGGGCAGTTCCAAGCCACTCAGGAATATTGCACACTCTTCTTACAAAACTGCAACAGGAGTGATACATCACTTCAAAAACAGGCATTGCCCACAAAATAAAGTCATGTGTGCACAGCAAACCATACCTTTCCTTAGGCCGGAGTCACACTAGAGAGGACTACGGACGAGCGCTATGCGAGAAAAAATCGCATAGCACTCGGACCAATGTTAATCTATGGGGCAGCTCCCATCATCCGTTGTTTTCTCAGCCATATTATACGTTAGAGGGAAATAGCAGCATGCTGCGATTGTCACCGTATATTGGCTGAGAATTGCCAATGAAAGTTTATGGGTGCGAGAAAAACTCGCACACCACACGGACCATCAGTGTGACTTGCGAGAAATACGCACCGGTGTCCTTTAGAAAAGCCGGCAATTCAGTGCGGTGTACAGTAAAATCACACTGACAGGTTAAAAGAGAATAGATAAAATAAATGTCTACACATAGTATAGGTGTATATATAGATACTAGATTGTGGCCCGATTCTAACGCATCGGGTATTCTAGTATATGGACAATGATGATTAAAGAATTCGCGGCAGACTGTGCCCATCGTTGATTGGTCGAGGCAACCTTTATGACATCATCGTCGCCATGGCAACCATTATGACATCTACGTCGATACTGTGCCCGTCGCTGAATCAGAAACGTGGGATTTCTACGTCCTTTATGACATCATCGTCGCTGATTGGTCGAGGCCTGGCGTCCTCGACCAATCAGAGACGCGGGATTTCCAGGACAGACAGACAGACAGACAGACAGACGGAAAAACCCTTAGGCAATTATATATATAGATATATACAGTATATATGTCAGTGACTCAGATATATATCTTTATCTTTCATAGAGAGCTAGCTAGCAGAATAGCCAATAATTCAATTGTTTGGTTCTGTAAAATCATTGCAGAACCTGACAGCATATGAGACACTAGATTGTGGCCCGATTCTAACGCATCGGGTATTCTAGAATATGCATGTCCCCGTAGTATATGGACAATGATGATTCCAGAATTCGCGGCAGACTGTGCCCGTCGCTGATTGGTCGAGGCAACCTTTATGACATCATCGTCGCCATGGCAACCATTATGACATCTACGTCGATACTGTGCCCGTCGCTGATTGGTCGAGGCGAATTCGTGGCAGACTGTGCCCGTCGCTGATTGGTCGAGGCAACCTTTATGACATCATCGTCGCCATGCTGTGCCCGTCGCTGATTGGTCGAGGCCTGGCGGCCTCGACCAATCAGAGACGCGGGATTTCCAGGACAGACAGACAGACAGACAGACGGAAAAACCCTTAGACAATTATATATATAGATGGTTTACATACAGTAAACCATTGCATATCCATTAGATTTCTATATGTCCCTGACTAATAATGTTAGTAGTGTGTGTGTGCGTGTAAAAGTTTAGCGCTGTACATGTTAAATTAAAGGATTAATTCATGGAAAAAACTGGCGTGGACAACCGCGCAATGCTCTCCGCCACAGAGGGAAAGCCAGTGACTGAGGGCAGATATTAATAGCCTAGAGAGGGACCATGGTTATTGCCCCCCCTGGCTAAAAAAATCTTCCCCCAGCCACCCCAGAAAAGGCACATCTGAAAGATGCGCCTATTCTGGCACTTAGCCTTTCTCTTCCCATTGCCCTGTAGCATTGGCATTGGGGTAATAAGGGGTTAATGTCAGCTTGCTATTGTAAGGTGACATTAAGCCTGGTTAATAATGGAGAGATGTCAATAAGACACCTATCTATTATTAATTGAATAGTATGAAAGGGATAAAAATACACACCCATTAAGAATAAAGTCTTTTAATATAATAATGAAACACATAGGTTTAACATCTTTATTACACTCTCAATCCAAGCGAAGCCCTCGTTCTTCTGTAAAAAAATCCAAAATAAAAAAGCAACAATATCCCATGCCTGTCCGCTGTACAGTCAAGTCCCACGCTGCAGTCCATCTCAAGGGGTTAAATAGTTTACAACCGGGAGCAGTGTTAATGCTGCTGGCCGGGCTGTAAACCATGGGGGAATTAATTAAAAGCTGTCTGCACAGCCTCCCCGGACGTGAACTCATTAGCGTGGGAAAGTTTCTGAACATTTTCCCAGGCTGTCAGTTCACCACAGGTCAGGTGGGGAGTCTGCGCAGCCTCGGTGATGTCAGCGGTAGTCACTGAGGCTGGCAGACTCCCCGCCTGACCCGTGGTGAACTGACAGCATGGGAAAATGTTCAGAAACTTTCCCACTTTACAATAGCAAGGTGACATTAATCCCTTATTACCCCATATGCCACCCACTACTGAGCAATGGGGAGAGAGGCTAAGTGCTGGAATAGGCACTTCTTACAGATGCGCCTTTTCTGGGGTGGCTGGGGGCAGATTTTTTTTAGCCAGTGGAGGGGAAAATAACCATGGTCCCTCTCTAGGCTATTAATATCTGCCTTCAGTCACTGGCTTTCCCTCTCTGGTAGAAAAAATAGCGCGGGAGCCCACGCCATTTTTTTCCATGAATTAATCCTTTAATTTAACACCTACAGTTCCAAAATTTTGCACACACACTACTAACATTATTAGTCAGGGACATATAAAAATCATGTAAACATAAGGATGAATGACCTCGGGGAGATCAAAACATCCAACACCGCGGAGACACCATCACGTGTTTCTCAACGCAGTGATCCAGAACACTGCCCCCATCCCTTATGGGAAATATGCAAATGCATGTAGAAAAGCCGCGGAGACACCATCACATGTTTCTCAATGCAAGCAATAAATAGCCAGGTCTTTCACCGGGAAGGAACAACCACGGGAAGGGCAGCATTCTTTTACTAGGCTCTGCTCCTAATAGCCAGTTTCGTGCTCCACACTGATGAGGGGCAAATACCCCGAAACAGCTGTCTGTGGATGGATACCATGTTTTGGCATAGGTGGTTTTCCTTTTTGGATGCTGCCCTTCCCGTGGTTGTTCCTTCCCGGTGAAAGACCTGGCTATTTATTGCTTGCGTTGAGAAACACGTGATGGTGTCTCCGCGGCTTTTCTACATGCATTTGCTTATTTCCCATAAGGGATGGGGGCAGTGTTCTGGATCACTGCGTTGAGAAACACGTGATGGTGTCTCCGCGGTGTTGGATGTTTTGATCTCCCCGAGGTCATTCATCCTTATGTTTATAGTCCTTTTACTAGGCACTGCTCCTAATAGCCAGTTTCCTACTCCACACTGATGAGGGGCAAATACCCCGAAACAGCTGTCTGTGGATGGATACCATGTTTTGGCATAGGTGGTTTTCCTTTTTGGATGCTGCCCTTCCCATGGTTGTTCCTTCCTGGTGAAAGACCTGGCTATTTATTGCTTGCGTTGAGAAACACGTGATGGTGTCTCCGCGGCTTTTCTACATAAAAAAATCATGTGTCATATCCTGTCGGCTTCTGCAATTATTTTAAAGAACCCGACAATGGAATTACCTGCTTTTCTGCTATCTCTATGAAATATTAAGACATATATATATATATATATATATATATATATATACTAGCTGAAGAGCCCGGCGTTGCCTGGGCATAGTAAATATCTGTGGTTAGTTATAGCACCTCACTTCTCTTATTTTCCCATCAGGCCTCTCATTCTCTCCCTCACTTCTTTCATTTTCCCCCTCACATCTCTCATTCTCTCCCTCACACCTCTCATTTTCCCCCTCACTCCTCTTATTTCCCCCTCACTCCTCTCAGTTCCCCTAACACTTGTCATTTCGACCATATCTGTCATTTTCCGATCACTCCACTATTTTCCCTCACTCCTCTCATTTTGCACTCACACCTTTTCATTTTCACCTCACACCTCTCATTTTCACCTTACACCTCTCATTTTCCCCTCAGTATATACATGTTTGTCATCTCTCTTATATATAGTATACACCTGTATTTCATCTCCTGTATATAGTATATACCTGTATGTCCTCTCCCTTGTAAATAGTATATACCTGCTGTATGTCATCTCCTCCTGTATATTGTATATACCTACAGTACGGTCCGCTCTGCATATAGCTCATCCGGCAGGGTGGTGGGCGCAATTGGGGCCTCCATGAATTGCTCCATTCCCGTGGCCTGGTCCCAAGGCTCAGGACGCTGGAGCCGGATGGCGCTGCTACGGGGCCTATCAGCAGTTCCTCTGTCACTGGGGCAGGGTCAGCGTCCTTACCTGCCGCATCGATGTCTTCGGTGCCGGTTGGTTACGTTGGTGGCGGAGTCTGCAGCGGTGCTGGCAGCGGCTCTGGAAGCGAAGCAGGGAGCGGTGTTGGAGGCGGCGCTGGTGGATCCTCCGCAGGCGTCATCCGGCATGGGGCCTTAGCGCTCAGCGGCAGTTGTAGGAGCTGGTCTGTGAGGTCCTCCACGCCGCTCTGCAGGAAGTCAGGGTCAATGGGTGATGCCTGGCCGTGGTGTCGCTCCAGGTGGCTGGGGGAGTCCTCTGCTCCGACCCCACGCTCTGGTTCCGGATGGCTGGCCATGGCATAGTCCTCATGGCTGGCTCCTTCCTGGTCCTTTTCCCGCTCTCTTTTCCGCGGCGGTTTCGTTTTCTTTGTCTCCGCCCGCCATTGAGGATCAGGAGGCGGATTTCCGCTGCTGACGGACACGTCATCAAGGTACCGAGATATTTAGACTGGGCGGCCATTGTTTTTTGCGCTTCTCAGTTCGTTCACGCCCACGACGGCACGCTCTTCTTCTCCAGTGCTCCTCGTGGTGCTGTAATGGTGGTGGTTTTGGCGGGAATTTTGGTGGTCTTTTGCAATACACAGTCCTTAGTAAATCACAGTTCAAGTACAATTCTGGCACAGTTTCTAGGCACACATGACCCGATTTTCAGGCTTAAGTAGATCCTGTTCGTGACGCCAAAAGTTGGATCGCCCCCAAGGGCATTGGGGTACTCAGTACCAGGTCCTTCGGTTCTCAAGGGGGATGTCACGGTGGCTGACCCGGTCTGTGGCCCTGGGATGTCCGTGTAAAAGAGAAAGGTCTTTAAAGGGATAATGTTTGTGACACCACCTGTGGTATTCAGTCAGGGTGACCGACACTGCTTAGGGGTCCGCTGGGGTGATGTTATGGCAGCTAGATCGTATACCTTCCCACAGGTGAAGTGTGTCCCCAGGGCTTTCCAGTGTGTAGATGGTGAATGGTGAGAGGCGCAGTGAAGAATGAGGACACAAAATTGCAGTCTCTTTACCTTTTTACTGAAGGCTTCGGTGTCCACAGTCCAGAGCACCAGATCACAGGGCAGGCAGAGTCCGGCCGGTTTGGAGGCAAATCCAGAGTCCTCTTATCCAGGTGGATAATGTGGCGCCTGGGTGTTGTAGTACCTTATTGCTGAGCCTCTCATAAGGTCCTCACAACTGTTGTAGATGTTCTAGATGTTATGTTTCTCTCTGTCCCCCAGATGGATAGGACAAACCCGTATGACTGGTGGCTTGAGGCTTTTTACAGGGACTCTAGCACGCCCCAGCCTCCGAGAGTTGCCACCGTGCCTCCTGGGTATAGGGCGGATCGGTAACTTGCAATTAGCTGTCCTGCTGGTCTCTGGAGCAAGGCATAAAGGACTGTTGCTCCCTCGGTGTTCTGGCTACCGGATCCTGTGCCTCAGAAGGAGGCAGCCTGTGCAGGGCAGAACTCCTTCTGGTTTCCTCTCCTTTTGCTATGACTTCTTTTCTCTCTCTACAGTTCTCTGTTCGTGTCCTTTCTTAGCAACTGCCGCACGTGGGGCAGGCGCAGCTCCGTGACCTTCTGTCTAGGCCTCTGACAGGATCCCACCCACCCCTGTCAGGGACCAACTACCTGAGTGGAGCTCAGCTAGCAACTGCCTGAGCAAAGCTCAGATAGCATCTGCCTAACTTCCTATCCAGGCCACCAGTTTTACCTAATTGTGAAGAATGCCCTAATAAATAGGAGCATAGCTCCACCTGGTGGACTGGAGTATGAAATGTGTTGTATGTTGGTGTTACCTGGTAAAGAGATCTCCTTTATTGCCTCCAAACGTAACATCACTCCCCCCTAGAGGAGAATGATATTACGGCAACGACCAGGACCCTGGGGCGCTGCACACCCCCTCCTGCTACCGTCATCTCTTTTTTTGTTTAACAATGTGAGGTCTTTTTTGACCATTGGCCTTCTATTTTAACTGAACTAATAAAAATTATGTTTTATGTAGTGTAACTTCTGTGAACTAATTTGATATACTGTATTTGGACACTCTGCAGGTATCTGTCTAATCGGTCAAATTATGCTTGATCAATGAGAAAAACATGTTTTGTAATTATGTCTGGAAGTGCATTAGGGAGTGACGTTGCAGTTCTAGCTTCTCAGCCTTAGGCTGCCGTCAAACTATCAGTATTTGGTCAGTATTTTACATAAGTATTTGTAAGCCAAAACCAGGAGTGGGTGATAAATGCAGGAGTGGTGCATATGTTTCTACTATACTTTTCCTCTAATTGTTCCACTCTTGGTTTTGGCTTACAAATACTGATGTAAAATACTGACCAAATACTGGTAGTGTGATGGCAGCCTTAGGCTGGTTTCACACGTCAGTGGCTCCGGTACGTGAAGTGTCAGTTTCCTCACATACCGGAGACACTGACTCACGTAGACACATTGAAATCAATGTGTCTCTGCACATGTCAGCGTGTTTTCATGGACCGTGTGTCCGTGTGCAAAACACGGAGACATGTCAGTGTTCGTGGGAGCGCACGGATTACACGGACCCATTAAAGTCAATGGGTCCGTGTAAAACACGTACCGCACACGGACGCTGTCCATGTGCAGTCCGTGTGCCGTGCAGGAGACAGCGCTACAGTAAGCGCTGTCCCCCCAGCGTGGTGCTGAAGCCGCCATTCATATCTTCTCTCCAGCAGCGTTCGCTGGAGAGAAGATATGAAAAATCCTTTTTTTTTTTTTACGTGTTTAAAATAAAGATCCCTGTCCCCTCCTCTCTCCCACCCCCTGTGCACCCGGCTCCCTCGCAGCGTCCTCTCAGTGCCAGCTTCTCCTGTATGAGCGGTCACGTGGTGCCGCCGATTACAGTCATGAATATGCGGCTCCACCTCCCATAGGGGTGGAGCCGCATATTCATGACTGTAATGGGCGGCACCACGTGACCGCTCACACAGGAGAAGGTGCGGCGCAGAGAGGACGCTTCGAGGGAGCCGGGTGAGTATTTTAGTAACAGCGGGCGGGCGCACAGGGGGTGGGAGGGGGGTGGGGACAGGGATCTTTATTTTAAACACAAGAGAAAAAAAAAAGGATTTTTCATATCTTCTCTCCAGCGAACGCTGCTGGAGAGAAGATATGAATGGTGGCTTCAGCACCAGATGCAGGGGACAGCGCTTATCTCTAGCGCTGTCTCCTGCACACTCCGTGTGGTACCCAGTCGGCACATGGGCGGCACACGGCTGCCGCACTTGTGCCACACGGATGGCCTACGTGAGCTCATGGACACACGGACACGGATAATTCCGGTACCGATTTTTCCGGTACCGGAATTATCTGGATGTGTGAGACTGGCCTTACGCTGTATTTCTTACCTTACATCACTCTTCTCTGGCTAATTGTCATGTTGTTTGCCCTAGAACATGTCCAATGTCCTGTCAACCATCCAAAGCAGGGTGGTGCTAGATGAGAAATACAACATGAGGCTTAGAAGCTGTAAGTGCATCGTCACACCCCATACCCCATGGCACCTCCAGACACAACTGCAAAACCAGATTTCTTGCTACTGGATCAGTGCTTTGGGATCATAAATGGATCGGCTGTCTCATTTCTAAAAAGGGTTACACAATCATATTAATGCTATAGGGGTTAAAAGTTTTTGAAAGGTTCCCGTTAACATTTTCTGACATACTTTTATTAACAAAAAAATAAGTTTCAAAAGGATGCATGCTTTATTTGGATCAGTAGTAGATATAGATGCATGATACAAAATAGTAATTTGCTTTTCTTAGTTCTTGTAAAATATGTGTAATTAGAAATGTACATTTTATCTGTCAGTTAAAAGCCCTTTACTTGCTACTAAGCTTTGCTTTTCTAATCACGTATATCAGTGAAAGTCTTTGCCCTGTGACTGATAATGTTATCTTCAGATATGAGTATGACTGAAAAATACTCTTTTCAAAATACCGCAACCTGAATCATACTTCCCAAATATGTCTTTTTTTGGAGGGACAGTTTCTACTTTTGATGATTTTCTTTCATTCTTCTTTGATTCATAAATTTTCGCTTTTTATGACTTTACAGATAGATCCTAGGTATCTCTAGTTAAGGTTAATTGTCTTAAAGGGGGTTGTCTAAAAAAATGTCTACTTTAACAAACGTGTTGGACGACATGTCTTTGTGGCACTTACTAAAATTTAGTTTTACAGATTCTCCTCTTCCTTCCTGAGAGGTTGCACAGCTCTTCTCTTCTCAAGTGGAGGAGGAACTTGTGATCAAACATACCCATCAGTCTCCTTCATTAGAAAAATAGCTTCCTTATGTGAAGTGCTTTTCATTTGGACGAGGCTGATAAGCACGTATGGTGACATGTTTATGCTCTGCATACTATCATACAGGCTCGGAACACTACAGTAGAGGCACTGCACATTGCCGTACAGTCTCTGCACACTGCAGTAGAGGCACTGCACATTGCTGATCAGTTTCCGCACACTGCAGTAGAGGCATTGCACATTGCCGTACAGTCTCTGCCCACTGCAGTAGAGGCACTGCACATTGCCGTACAGTCTCCGCACACTGCAGTAGAGGCACTGCACATTGCCGTACAGTCTCCGCACACTGCAGTAGAGGCACTGCACATTGCTGATCAGTTTCCGCACACTGCAGTAGAGGTACTCTGCACTACCATACAGGCTCTAAGCTTTGGAGCTCTGAAGATGGTCAAACTTGTGATTCCCCCACATGCATGAGCACTTGAATTTTCGATGGAGAGGGAGGAAAAATAATCTGCCACGTATCTCTGGTAGCAGATTATTTTTGCAGTCCGGTCCTTCTTTATACATCAGCTGCCGGGAGAGAGATTGAAGACCCATACACATCAGATAGTCTCATCTTATGTATGTAAGAACCTTGGTCAGTGAAAACAAGTTATCATCTCTCCACAGAATTGATAACCTCTTGATCATTGGTGGTCTGACCGAACATCACTGTATGTGTGACCACCGCACCACTCAGTTTTTAATGAGCTGCCAGAAAAAGTTGAATGCAGAGCTCAGCAGCCCGATAGTGAATGAATGGAGCAGCGGTGTTTCATGTGCTCTGCTGTTCCACCCTAGAGGAGGTCAAAGTGCCCCATTCTGCCAATTGGTAGGGGTCTTAGCAGTCGGTGCCCCATAATAAGTAATTTTTTTTTTATTTGACAACACCTTTAAGTTTTTCCTGTTTGAAAATTACATGATTCAAGTTTGTAAATTTCCATAACTAAGCTTCAATTAGAAATAAGCGAATATTCATAGGTCAGACTTTTTCTCTCTCCCCGACTCCCACTAAGGAGTTTTAACTTTACGAGCCAGAACAAACAAGCTGGAGTCGTGGTTGCACAGCTCATACTGGTCCTTGTCGTACTTTCTGGGGATGACTTCCAGATCTACGATCTCGTATCCCGTCTCCGTTATAGCACTTCTCATGAATTCCTCTGTCAGCACCAGACAGGAGAACCTCTTACCCCCGGATAAGTACGTGCTGCAGTTAAGAACCTCCATTATAATTAAATGACCCCCTGGTTTTAACAAAGAAGAGACATTTTTAAGGACATTTCGATAGGTGTCCAGATCGCAGCAGGCGCACTCCAAACAGCAGAGAGACATCACACAATCAACCTGGGGCAGCATCAGTGGTTCTAGTGGGTTGTCATTGAGGACATCACATTTCATAGTTTTCTTTACGGTATCTCTAAGCTTTTTCTTCTTCTCTTCTACTGACATCCTGAAACGGAATCACAGATAATCTTAAAATCAATGGTTTAATATCCTGTGACATGTCTCATTTTTGAAGAGGAATCATTTAGGTTAGGACACAATACGTTTTAAGTCCAGAGTGTCATGACCCCCCTCACTGGAGCTAGTAAGACGTGTGGGTATGACGGGGGTAATTACTACAAGACCACCTAATCTGTCTACAATGTTTATAGCCCCCCAATGTACAACTGATACTAACAAATAATAACTCAAAATTGGCACCACTAAAATTTGGTTCAAGAACTAGTACTTCTCGGAAGCCTTCACGGATTAGTTTAAGAACGTAAGACAGAACTTATTAAAAGTAGTTTAACATGATGAAATCTGTCGCAGTGCCTAACAAATGCAAACAAAGAAGATAAAAAGAACACAAAAAAGTCTCTTAAAATAAATGGAAACAAACCAGAAACCTAACACTCACGTTTTGTGTATAGGACCCAGCGCCTGGAGAAGTCAGATATCGGGACAGCTCTTTCATTTGATTGACCCCCAAAAATGCCCAACATCCAAAGTCTTACATTTTTAAAACCTGGTCTTTCTCGCTCATTCCCCCTTTCTTTGATATCACCTCCAGTCCTGGGTCATCTATAATTGCATTTTATGACTCTTATTGATGCCATCGCCATCTTCTCTTGGTTTTAATGGGTAACCTCAAAGACATGCAAATTACCCAACCCAATGGGATAAAAAACAAATAAGCCATCCACACTGGAATCTTTCACAATAAACCCTATGACTTACAATTAAATAACAATTTTTATGACACCCATGTCGTTTTTTACCTCTCACTTTCAACGAACTTTTAAAGACTAGAGTCATAAAATAAAGTCTAGACTCATAAAATAATGACACGTACCCTTTCCCTTCCATTGCGCAGACTTTTTGAATCACATTGGTCCAGTCGAACGTTCCAGCTTCATTTCTCAGGCTTCTTTCATAGTATTCTCGGTTGCGATCTGTGTAGTCGGCACCGATGATCTCATCAAAAGATTCACAAGCTGAGAGGTCCTGATAAATGGTCGGTCCATGGCCGATGTCAATCAGTGTTTTTCCCCTGACACCTCCTTTAAGGCAAAAAGGGTTTATAAATGTTAATTCATTGAAGTTTGTAGTCCCAACCCGAATTGGTAGGATAAAAAGTATTTCAACACAGCAGTATATTGAAAGGGGTTGTTCAGGATTGGAAAAGGGGTCTAATGTTAACCATAAACAGAACTTTTGTCCACGAAAGCCTGTAATTACAGCTCATCTCTGTTCCAGTCTTAGCACAACCCTTGGATACAAGTTAAGTGTTAAAAAATACAGTGAACATAATCTGTAACTTTTTTGGATATAAATGGGCGATGATATCAGGCATTTTAGCACTTCCCGCACGCCTAAGCAGGGTGCCAAGACATTTTCTAGACCATGTCTGTTGTGAATTCTGTGGCTGAATTCACTCCTGTGGTCACAAGTGGTACTGCAGCTTCTGAGCTTCCTCCCTCAGGTGTTCTGGTGAGCTCGTTAACTGCTTCATTACTTAACTCCGCCTGATGCTGCTATCCTTGCTCCTTGTCAATGTTTCAGTGTTGGATCTGAGCTTCTCCTGATTGTTCCTGTGACCTGCTGCTCTGTATAGCTAAGTGCTTTTTGCTTTTTTGTTGCTTTTTTTCTGTCCAGCTTGTCTTTTGTTTTGCTGGAAGCTCTGAGACGCAAAGGGTGTACCGCCGTGCCGTTAGTTCGGCACGGTGGGTTTTTTTTTGCCCCCTTTGCGTGGTTTTGCTTTAGGGTTTTTTGTAGACTGCAAAGTTCGCTTTACTGTCCTCGCTCTGTCCTAGAATATCGGGCCCCACTTTGCTGAATCTATTTCATCCCTACGTTTTGTCTTTTCATCTTACTCACAGTCATTATATGTGGGGGGCTGCCTTTTCCTTTGGGGAATTTCTCTGGGGCAAGTCAGGCCTATTTTTCTATCTTCAGGCTAGCTAGTTTCTTAGGCTGTGCCGAGTTGCCTAGGTAGTTGTTAGGCGCAATCCACAGCCGCTTTTAGTTGTGTTTAGGATAGGATCAGGTGTGCAGTCTACAGAGTTTCCACGTCTCAGAGCTCGTTCTTGTATTTTTGGGTATTTGTCAGATCACTGTGTGCGCTCTGATCGCTAAGCACACTGTGTCTCTGGATTGCCTTCATAACACCTGTCATTAGCAAACATAACAGTACAAGGAGCCTAACTAATGATTCTCAATAGAGGGAAAGAAAAAGTTCTGACATCATTTTTTTTTTTTTTTTTCTGCTGTGTTCACTTTTTTTTTTTCCCCTAGACATTTGGGTGATTCTGGACACAGGTGTGGACATGGATATTCAGGGTCTGTGCTCTTCAATGGATAATCTCGTTATAAATGTACAAAAAATTCAAGATACTATTGATCAGAAATCTATGTTAGAACCAAGAATTCCTATTCCTGATTTGTTTTTTGGAGATAGAACTAAGTATCTAAGTTTCAAAAATAATTGTAAGCTATTTCTGGCCTTGAAACCTCATTCTTCTGGTAATCCTATTCAACAGGTTTTGATTATTATTTCTTTTTTGCGCGGCGACCCTCAAGACTGGGCATTTTCTCTTGCGCCAGGAGACCCTGCATTGAGTAGTGTCGATTAGGGTTGAGCGAAACGGGTCGAAATTGTTCAAAAGTCGCCGACTTTTGGCAAGGTCGGGTTTCATGAAACCCGACCCGACCCCAGTGGGGGGTCGGCCATGAAGTCGGCGATCTTTTGAATCTGGAATCGGAATTCCGATCCTGATTCCCGATATGTTTAAGATATCGGGAATTGGTATCGGAATTCAGATTAAAGTGTAAAATATAGAATTAAAATAAAAAATATTGCAATACTTACCCTCTGACGCGCCCTGGTACTAACCGGCAGCCTTCCTCCTTCGAATCCGCGCTTCTAGGACCTTGCCGTGACGTCGCGGTGACGTCGCGGCTTGTGATTGGCCGCGCGGCCGCCCATGTGACCGCTCGCGTGGCCAATCACAAGCCGCGACGTCACCCGCGACGTCACCGAAGGTCCTGGAAGGGCTGATTCTTAGGAAGGAAGGCTGTCGGAAGGAAGCAGGGCGCTTCCGAGGGTGAGTATATACCTAATAGGTAATTGTCGCGACGTCACGGCAAGGTCCTAGAAGCGCGGATTCGAAGGAGGAAGGCTGCCGGTTAGTACCAGGGCGCGTCAGAGGGTAAGTATTGCAATATTTTTTATTTTAATTCTATATTTTACACTTAAATATGGATCCCAGGGCCTGAAGGAGAGTTTCCGCTCCTTCAGACCCTGGGAACCATGGAAACCCAATGCACTGCATTGGGTTTCGAGTTTCGGCCGACCCCGACCCCGACTTTTTTATAGGATCGGCCGATTTCACTCGACCCGACTTTTCCAAAAGTCGGGTTTCGTGAAACCCGACCCGATCCTATAAAAGTGAAGGTCGCTCAACCCTAGTGTCGATGCGTTTTTCCTGGTGCTCGGATTGCTGTACGATGAGCCTAATTCAGTGGATCAGGCTGAGAAAAATTTGCTGGCTTTGTGCCAGGGTCAGGATGATATAGAAGTATATTGTCAGAAATTTAGGAAATGGTCAGTACTCACTCAGTGGAATGAATCTGCGCTGGCAGCTTTGTTCAGAAAGGGTCTCTCTGAGGCTCTTAAGGATGTCATGGTGGGATTTCCTATGCCTGCTGGTTTGAATGAGTCTTTGTCTTTGGCCATTCAGATCGGTCGACGCTTGCGCGAGCGTAAATCTGTGCACCATTTGGCGGTACTGCCTGAGGTTAAACCTGAGCCTATGCAGTGCGATAGGACTATGACTAGAGTTGAACGGCAGGAATACAGACGTCTGAATGGTCTGTGTTTCTACTGTGGTGATTCCACTCATGCTATTTCTGATTGTCCTAAGCGCACTAAGCGGTCCGCTAGGTCTGCCGTCATTGGTACTGTACAGTCCAAATTCCTTCTGTCCATTACCTTGATATGCTCTTTGTCGTCGTTTTCTGTCATGGCGTTTGTGGATTCGGGCGCTGCCCTGAATCTGATGGATTTGGATTATGCTAAACGTTGTGGGTTTTTCTTGGAGCCTTTGCGGTGTCCTATTCCATTGAGAGGAATTGATGCTACACCTTTGGCCAAGAATAAACCTCAATACTGGGCCCAGCTGACCATGTGCATGGCTCCTGCACATCAGGAAGTTATTCGCTTTCTGGTGTTGCATAATCTGCATGATGTGGTCGTGTTGGGGTTGCCATGGCTACAAACCCATAATCCAGTATTGGATTGGAATTCCATGTCGGTATCCAGCTGGGGTTGTCAGGGGGTACATGGTGATGTTCCATTTTTGTCGATTTCGTCATCCACCCCTTCTGAGGTCCCAGAGTTCTTGTCTGATTATCAGGATGTATTTGAAGAGCCCAAGTCCGATGCTCTACCTCCGCATAGGGATTGTGATTGTGCTATCAATTTGATTCCTGGTAGTAAATTCCCTAAAGGTCGATTATTTAATTTATCCGTGCCCGAACACGCCGCTATGCGCAGTTATGTGAAGGAATCCCTGGAGAAGGGACATATTCGCCCATCGTCATCACCACTGGGAGCAGGGTTCTTCTTTGTAGCCAAGAAGGATGGTTCGCTGAGACCGTGTATTGATTACCGCCTTCTTAATAAGATCACTGTTAAATTTCAGTATCCCTTGCCATTGTTATCTGACTTGTTTGCTCGGATTAAGGGGGCTAGTTGGTTCACTAAGATAGATCTTCGTGGTGCGTATAATCTGGTGAGAATCAGGCAAGGAGATGAATGGAAAACTGCATTCAATACGCCCGAGGGTCATTTTGAGTATCTAGTGATGCCGTTCGGACTTGCCAATGCTCCATCTGTGTTTCAGTCTTTTATGCATGACATCTTCCGTGAGTATCTGGATAAATTCCTGATTGTTTACTTGGATGACATTTTGATCTTCTCAGATGATTGGGAGTCTCATGTGAAGCAGGTCAGAATGGTCTTTCAGGTCCTGCGTGCTAACTCTTTGTTTGTGAAGGGATCAAAGTGTCTCTTCGGTGTGCAGAAAGTTTCATTTTTGGGGTTCATCTTTACCCCTTCTACTATCGAGATGGATCCAGTTAAGGTCCAAGCCATCCAGGATTGGATTCAGCCGACATCTCTGAAAAGTCTGCAAAAGTTCCTGGGCTTTGCTAATTTTTATCGTCGCTTCATCTGTAATTTTTCTAGCATTGCCAAACCATTGACCGATTTGACCAAGAAGGGTGCTGATTTGGTTAATTGGTCTTCTGCTGCTGTGGAAGCTTTTCAGGAGTTGAAGCGTCGTTTTTGTTCTGCCCCTGTGTTGTGTCAGCCAGATGTTTCTCTTCCGTTACAGGTCGAGGTTGATGCTTCTGAGATTGGAGCAGGGGCGGTTTTGTCACAGAGAGGTTCTGATTGCTCAGTGATGAAACCATGTGCTTTCTTTTCCAGGAAGTTTTCGCCCGCTGAGCGTAATTATGATGTGGGCAATCGAGAGTTGCTGGCCATGAAGTGGGCATTCGAGGAGTGGCGTCATTGGCTTGAAGGAGCTAAGCATCGCGTGGTGGTATTGACTGATCATAAGAACTTGACTTATCTCGAGTCTGCCAAGCGCTTGAATCCTAGACAGGCCCGTTGGTCGTTATTTTTTGCCCGCTTCGACTTTGTGATTTCGTACCTTCCGGGCTCTAAAAATGTGAAGGCGGATGCTCTGTCTAGGAGTTTTGTGCCCGACTCTCCGGGTTTATCTGAGCCAGCGGGTATCCTCAAGGAAGGAGTCATTGTGTCTGCCATCTCCCCTGATTTGCGGCGGGTGCTGCAAACATTTCAGGCGAATAAACCTGATCGTTGTCCAGCAGAGAAACTGTTCGTCCCTGATAGGTGGACTAATAAACTTATCTCTGAACTTCATTGTTCGGTGTTGGCTGGTCATCCTGGAATCTTTGGTACCAGAGAGTTAGTGGCTAGATCCTTCTGGTGGCCATCTCTGTCACGGGATGTTCGTACTTTTGTGCAGTCCTGTGGGATTTGTGCTAGGGCTAAGCCCTGCTGTTCTCGTGCCAGTGGGTTGCTTTTGCCCTTGCCGGTCCCAAAGAGGCCTTGGACACATATTTCGATGGATTTCATTTCTGACCTTCCCGTTTCTCAAAAGATGTCAGTCATTTGGGTGGTCTGTGATCGCTTTTCTAAAATGGTCCATCTGGTGCCCTTGGCTAAATTGCCTTCCTCCTCTGATTTGGTACCTTTGTTCTTTCAGCATGTGGTTCGGTTGCATGGCATTCCTGAGAATATTGTTTCTGACAGAGGTTCCCAGTTTGTTTCAAGGTTTTGGCGAGCCTTTTGTGGTAGGATGGGCATTGACCTATCCTTTTCCTCGGCTTTCCATCCTCAGACTAATGGCCAGACCGAACGAACCAATCAGACCTTGGAAACATATCTGAGATGTTTTGTTTCTGCAGACCAGGATGATTGGGTGTCCTTTTTGCCGTTGGCTGAGTTCGCCCTTAATAATCGGGCCAGCTCGGCTACCTTGGTTTCTCCATTTTTTTGCAATTCTGGGTTCCATCCTCGTTTCTCTTCAGGACAGGTTGAGTCTTCGGACTGTCCTGGTGTGGATTCTGTGGTGGATAGGTTGCAGCAGATCTGGACTCAGGTAGTGGACAATTTGATCTTGTCCCAGGAGAAAGCTCAACTTTTCGCTAATCGCAGACGCCGTGTGGGTCCCCGACTTCGTGTTGGGGATCTGGTTTGGTTATCTTCTCGTCATATTCCTATGAAGGTTTCCTCTCCTAAATTTAAACCTCGTTTTATTGGTCCGTATAGGATTTCTGAGGTTCTCAATCCTGTGTCTTTTCGTTTGACCCTCCCAGACTCCTTTTCCATACATAATGTATTCCATAGGTCGTTGTTGCGGAGATACGTGGCACCTATGGTTCCATCTGTTGAGCCTCCTGCCCCGGTTTTGGTGGAGGGGGAATTGGAGTATATTGTGGAGAAGATTTTGGATTCTCGTGTTTCTAGACGGAAACTCCAGTATCTGGTTAAATGGAAGGGTTATGCTCAGGAAGATAATTCCTGGGTTTTTGCCTCTGATGTTCATGCTTCCGATCTTGTTCGTGCCTTTCATGCGGCTCATCCTGGTCGGCCTGGGGGCTCTGGTGAGGGTTCGGTGACCCCTCCTCAAGGGGGGGGTACTGTTGTGAATTCTGTGGCTGAATTCACTCCTGTGGTCACAAGTGGTACTGCAGCTTCTGAGCTTCCTCCCTCAGGTGTTCTGGTGAGCTCGTTAACTGTTTCATTACTTAACTCCGCCTGATGCTGCTATCCTTGCTCCTTGTCAATGTTTCAGTGTTGGATCTGAGCTTCTCCTGATTGTTCCTGTGACCTGCTGCTCTGTATAGCTAAGTGCTTTTTGCTTTTTTGTTGCTTTTTTTCTGTCCAGCTTGTCTTTTGTTTTGCTGGAAGCTCTGAGACGCAAAGGGTGTACCGCCGTGCCGTTAGTTCGGCACGGTGGGTTTTTTTTGCCCCCTTTGCGTGGTTTTGCTTTAGGGTTTTTTGTAGACTGCAAAGTTCGCTTTACTGTCCTCGCTCTGTCCTAGAATATCGGGCCCCACTTTGCTGAATCTATTTCATCCCTACGTTTTGTCTTTTCATCTTACTCACAGTCATTATATGTGGGGGGCTGCCTTTTCCTTTGGGGAATTTCTCTGGGGCAAGTCAGGCCTATTTTTCTACCTTCAGGCTAGCTAGTTTCTTAAGCTGTGCCGAGTTGCCTAGGTAGTTGTTAGGCGCAATCCACAGCCGCTTTTAGTTGTGTTTAGGATAGGATCAGGTGTGCAGTCTACAGAGTTTCCACGTCACAGAGCTCGTTCTTGTATTTTTGGGTATTTGTCAGATCACTGTGTGCGCTCTGATCGCTAAGCACACTGTGTCTCTGGATTGCCTTCATAACACCTGTCATTAGCAAACATAACACATGTCCGTTAACATGGACTTCACTGACCCCGTTATTATTCCCACCCTCCGAGTCACAAGCGTCAACCACAATATTCTATAAACAACTCAATCTCTAGATTATAGGGACACAAAACTGTGATTTTTACCAACTGTGCATTAATAAAAAGTTAAAAAAAAAACTTAGAAACCAATATACTCACAACTGCGGTACTTACTTTTACCGAAAGCCTCACAGAGTTTCTTCAGTGCAAAGTTAAGAAATCCATCAACCACCAATAATCCGGATTTGGGATTATAATAGGTGTTTAAGTATCCTTCCGGATCAAAGATATCTTGATAGGTGTCTTTATCAGTAAATGATGTCTCCATTTTTGCAGTCCTCGCAGTAAACTGAACACAATGTACTTATGATTGTCTGGCTGCGCCGTCTCCGCGTACAGGAGTGAACGGTCTAAAAGTCCAGTACAGTGGTGGCATCTGGCCAAAGGCTTCTGTACAAAGCTGAAAAAGGAAGCGATTTGCATTGCAATCAGATTTCTGATTTGGAGGAAAGCCACTAATTTTAACTCTCTTTGGTAATAACCATCTAGATGGATATAAAGTGAGAAATCATACCGTCCTGCTTCCTCATTAGATATAGACTTTCTCAAAGGAAACCATTTGGTATTTGCTTACATTGGGGAAAAGATAAACGGGGTATTGTAGCCAAAACTAATATCAGTGATGTATATTTAATAATCGTTAGATTTGTGTCGGTCCCATAATGCCAGAACTAGGTTGTCCGATAATATTTGACTTCACGAAATCTTTAGATCGATGAAGAAATCCAGGAGCTGAAATGTGTAAGTAAAAGTTTAGATGTTTAACCCCTTAATGACAGCCAATACGTCTTTTAACTGACCTGACATATGAGAGAATAGCCTCCCCATACAGTTAATAATCTAGCATCTGTCGGTTGAGCACTATAGCTGACAACTTACTGTATAAGCCACGATCAGTGTTTGCACCGTCCAAATCTGTTTAACCCCTTAGATGCTGCTGTAAGTAGTGACTACATCATTATAAATGGTTAACATAGTGTGGGGGCTTCCTCTTTATCCCAATTGGTGCCCTCAGATCATGATTGTGTGGTCCTGATGTTTGCGATGGCAATTCATGACCAAATAACGGCCTTAAGGTACCTTCATACTGAACGATATCACTAGCGATCCGTGACGTTGCAGCGTCCTGGATAGCGATATCATTCAGTTTGACAGGCAGCAGCGATCAGGCCCCTGCTGTGATGTCGTTGGTCGGTGCAGAAAGTCCAGAACTTTATTTCGTCGCTGGACCTCCTGCAGACATCGCTGAATCAGCGTGTGTGATGCCGATTCAGCGATGTCTTCACTGGTAACCAGGGTACACATCGGGTTACTAAGCGCAGGGCCGCGCTTAGTAACCCGATGTTTACCCTGGTTACCAGCGTAAGCGTAAAAAAAACCAAACACTACATACTTACATTCCGGTGTCTGTCCCTCGACGCTGTGCTTCTCTGCACTGGCTGTGAGCGCCGGCTGGCCGTAAAGCACAGCGGTGACGTCACCGCTGTGCTTTACGGCTGGCCGGCGCTGACAGTGCAGGAAAGCACAGTGCCAAGGGACAGACAGCGGTAGGTAAGTATGTAGTGTTTGGTTTTTTTTACATTTACGCTGGTAACCAGGGTAAACATCGGGTTACTAAGCGCGGCCCTGCGCGCATTTTGCATTAATTCCTGTAAAGCACCTGAAGGGTTAATAAACTACCTGACAGCAGTTTTTGATATGTCAGGGGGTGCTGTTTTTAAAATGGTATCACGTTTGGGGGTTTCTCAACCTATGAGACCCCTAAAGTCACTTCAAACATGGATATGTCCCTAAAAAAATAAATTTAGTAAATTTCCTTGAAAAAATGAAAAATTGCTGCTACATTTTTAAACCTCCTAAAATGCTAATGTGACGCCCAGGAGACCGGGATACCCAGCACCGGACCAATGGAGTCTGTCTCTTGAGGGAGATGTCACGGGTGGCTTGACCCGGTGCTGTGGCCTCAGGCAATGCACAGTGTAAGGGGTATCATGAGGGGACAGGCACTTACTTGATCAGCAGCAGGTTCTCCCAGCGGTGACGATCCTGATCCTGGATAGATGGCTATTGTCCAAATGAAAGACTGAGGCACTGAAACGTTTAACCAGTTTACTTTAACATAAAAGGATTTACAACCAGTCCTGTCACCGGAGTCTGTATGGGAACTCTGAGTTACTTTGACCCTGCCGGGGTCTTCGCCTCTTATTGTGCGCAATTTCTGTGTGGCCCTGCTGCTGTATGTGAACTGGCTGCCGGCCCAATCTGTCCCCTCCGGGTCCTGGTTCGACAGGCAACCCGAGTCCTTTTATCGGTTTACCCCCTCTGGGAGTACCGCTGAACTCTGTGTCTGTTGCTGCGTCCGGCCCTAGTGAAGCTGATATCACCTCACGTTTTTCCGGTTGCTGTATTATATGTAATGAATACAGCCACGGATCCGGTATCCGTCTTTGCGCCTGTTCTGGGTAGTGATTAATGCTACCCGGTTCTCACAATGTCCTTTTTCTCTATCCCTCTTCTCCTCAGGCCGGTGATTTAGGCCTGGAAACAGTCACAGGGCTGTTAGAGATTCAACTGTATGACCTCTCACTATCAGCTCCTTGGCCCAACTGCCATTTCTTCTCTCAGACCAGAATGGATCAAGGGGAGTCTCTGGAGCTCCCCCTTCTGGCCGGAGGTGGTAGTGCAGTCTTGCTATTTTAGTATTTGTACTTACTGTCAGTAACTATTTTTGTGGCACATATTTTTGTGGGGGTGCCACATTCCCCCTTAGTTAAGAACAGTACTCCGGGACTGTGGGACAATAACATTTTGAAATAACAATTAATATGTACAGAGTCTTAAAAATGAAAAGTTACAAAAACCACTCAAGGAAACAAAAATAGAGTTCTGTAAAAAGTCACTTCAAATAGCGTCCATTAATACAGTTCTATCCTTGAAGGTATTAGGAAAGGCACTGCACTTAGTGTCCAGGAATTTAGTTCCATTTTTCCAACGGAGTTATCAATATAAAGTCTAAAGAAAGTTCAAAAAGAGCAAAAAGCAAAGTTCAAAAAGCAGTCTTTCTGGAGCTTTGATTTAGTGCCTCCGGGCTGATAATAAGTTCAAGAATATGCAATAAGTTCATACAGACAAGTCTCTGTAGGCACTGGGCTTAAACGTTGCAGACTGATAGCAATGACTATACTACATTTTCTGTTTAACTATATACGGCATAACATATATACAATTCACATTATGAGCTTTATAGTTGGTAATCTGCATACCTGGCCGGTAATTGACCCTGGGTACTACGCTGTGATCTACGTAATAGCGGTGTCTCTTCATGTGGTGTACTACTGTCTACTGCGGATGTAGTATCTGCCCGCTCTGCTAAAGATAATTCCACGACTATGGAGTTGGCAAGTCCACCGTGAATGGGATTACTCTGACCAGGAATCTGTTCTTCCTGGCCTGGAACCTCCTGTAGTACGGGGTCAGCCTCTTCCTGTCTTGGGACTTCTGGTATTGGGTTCGGTGTTGGGTAAAAGGCCACCATGGGAACCACTACTGCACCATGGTATGTTAGTAGGGTTTTGGGAAAGTCTCCTATACAGGTGTGATACACTTCCTCTTCTTTTTCCTTTACTGGTTGAACCTGTATGGGTTGAATAACTTCTGGTTCTGGCTGGACAACGTCTGGCTCTTTCAATGCTTCTGGACATAATTTAAGATTGTCTCTTGACACTAGTACAGATGTTAAGCCTCCGTTTTTGCTAATGAGACACATTTTAGGATTATCCACTCTTGTTGGTAAAACTGTGTAGGGTACGGCTTCCCACTGATTGTCCAGTTTATTGGTTCGACGATTTCTCTTGAGCACTTGGTCACCCGGTCTTAATGGGGTCGCTAGAGCATTCTGGTTGAAAGTTCGCTCTTGTCTTTCTCTAGTTTGCTGAAGGCTTCTTTCCACACTCTCTTGCACTTGGCGATACTGCTTTTGCCGTATGATATCCCAATTGGAGTCTTGAACTTCTGCGTCTGGTTTCAGAATTCCCATTTCTAGATCGATTGGTAATTGGCCGGGTCTTGCACGCATAAGGTAAGCTGGGGTGCAGTTGGTGGAGCTCACCGGGACATGATTATACAGATCCACCAAGTCAGGCAATTTCTCTGGCCATTGATTCCTTTCTGTCTCAGGTAAAGTCTTTAGTAGGTCTATTACAATATGGTTCATCTTCTCGCATAAGCCGTTTGTTTGTGGATGATAGGCCGTCGTCCGGATCTTTTTGCAACCATACATATTACAGAATTCTCTGAAGATCTCTGATTCAAAGGCTGTACCTTGGTCGGTGAGAACCTGTTCCGGATATCCATGGGGTCTACAAAAGTACGTTTGGAACGCTTTGGCTGCTGTTTTTGCTGTCAGATCTTTTACGGGTACTACTACCAAGAAACGTGAATAATGGTCCACGATGGTCAAGGCATAGACATAGCCGGACCGGCTTGGTGTCAACTTCACGTGGTCCATGGCTACAAGTTCAAGTGGTTGTTTGGTGATTATGGGCTGCAGTGGTGCTCTTTGGTTCTTTTGATCGTTTCTTCTGAGGTTGCACGGGCCACAATTTCTGCACCACTGTTCGATTGATTTTCTCATCCCGACCCAATAAAATCTTTCTCTTAGAAGTACTTCTAACTTTTTCCAACCGAAGTGACCAGCACCATTATGGTAAGCTTCGAGGACCATCTTCACATCTTGTTTAGGCACAATAATCTGCCAAACCAATTCATGTGTTTTCGGATTGGTGTATCTTCTACAGAGCTTCCCTTGATACAGGAACATTTTGCCTCTCTCTTTCCAGAGTTGATGCGTCTCTTCTGGGGCATCCTCATAGGGATATGCACTTTGCTCAGTCAACAGTTCCTTCACCAACTTCACAGCCGGATTGCTGTCTTGGGTCTCAGCCCATCTATGGTGTGCTAACGGATTAAAATTCACCTCTTGTTGTTTCTGATAGGTACTTGACTGATGATGTTTTGCCTTGGGACGATGGAAGGCTGGTAGTTCAATTTCTTCAAGCTCCCCCGTTTCCTCTTCTACATCTCTCAAGTGTGGCATCCGGGATAGGGCATCGGCATTTCCATTCTTGCGACCTGCTCGATACTTGATTATGAAGTTGTAATTAGATAACCGGGCTATCCATCGCTGTTCTAACGCACCTAATTTGGCTGTGTCCAGGTGGGTCAACGGATTGTTGTCAGTATAGACAATAAATTCTGCAGCGGCCAGATAGTGTTTGAAACGCTCCGTCACAGCCCAAACTACTGCCAGTAGTTCCAATTTGAAGGAGCTGTAATTTTCTGAATTTCTTTCAGTAGGCCGGAGCTTTCTACTTGCAAAGGCGATGACTTGCTCCCGACCTTCTTGCTTTTGTGACAGCACCGCTCCTAGTCCCACATTACTGGCATAGGTGTAGAGGATGAAAGGTTTATGGTAATCTGGGTATGCCAGAACCTCTTCTCCGGTTAGTGCCTTCTTTAGTTGTTCAAAGGAGTCTTCCCTTTCGTCGTTCCACTGAAAAGGAGGGTTTCGGTTTCAAGGTTTCTTCGTCTGCCCTACCAAGGTGTCTTGCAAGGGTGCTGCCAACTTGGTAAATCCTTTTATAAATCTGCGATAGTAACCCACCAATCCCAGGAATTGTCTCACTTCTTTTGTGCTGGTAGGTCTTGGCCAATCCCTTATGGCGCTTATTTTCTCGGGATCTGGTGCTACTCCCTCCGAACTCACGATGTGTCCCAGGTACTGTACCTTTGGCTTGAGAAGGTGACATTTGGATGGCTTGACTTTCATGCCATACCTGGATAAGGCTTCGAACACTTCTGCCAGGTCTATTAAGTGTTGTTCGTAAGTCTTTGAGTAGACGATCACATCATCTAGGTACAGGAGGACGGTCTCGAAGTTCTTGTGTCCGAGGCAGCATTCCATCAGCCGCTGGAAGGTACCGGATGCGTTGCAGAGTCCGAACGGCATGCGATTAAATTCACATAGACCCATTGGTGTGGTGAATGCCGTCTTTTCCTTATCTCTCTCAGCCACAGGGACTTGCCAATACCCGCTTGTTAAGTCTAAGGTGGAAAAATAATTAGCAGATTTCAAAGCAGTTAAGGACTCTTCTATCCTAAGCAAGGGGTAGGCGTCTTTATGGGTGATGTTATTAATCTTCCGGTAGTCTACGCACATTCTCATGGTTCCGTCCTTTTTTTTGACAATTACTAGAGGGGCCGCCCAGGGGTTACAGCTGTCTCTTATTACCCCGGCCTGTTTCATTTCCCTCAGCATATCTTTTGCACATTGATAGTGAGCGGGCGGTATGGGTCTATATCTTTCTTTTATTGGGGGATGGTCACCTGTGGGGATTGTGTGTTCTACCCCTTCTATCCGTCCGAAGTCCAATGGGTGTTTACTGAAGACTTGTTCATATTCCGTCACTAGCCTATACACCCCTTGTTTTTGATGGGTAGGTGTTGAATTTATGCCCACGTGTAGCTGTTGGCACCAATCCTCCATTTCTCCATCTGAGCCATTGCCTTCCACCTGACAGGTTGGTTCTAAGGGCTCAATGGTTGTGATGGCATTGTTGTCAACAGTATATAGTTTTGCCATTGTAGCATACCTTGGCAAAGTGACCTCTTCCTCTCCACAGTTCAAAAGTCGTACCGGCACTCGTCCCCGGTGTACCTCGACTATCCCTCGTGCTGTGAGTATAGTGGGCCTGCTGTCGGTGTACACTGGTTCTATTAAGGCTTGATAATCTCGTCCCTTAGTACCAATGGCTGCTCTACACCATACCAGCATTTCTGTTTTTGGTGGGATTACAATAGACGTTGGATCACTTACCCTCACATTGCCGATTTCTCCACCTGCAACTTCTACCTGTTGCCTTAACATCAATACTTTTATTTCCCTCCGGAGAACTCTCTGCTGGCAGGATTGGGCAGTTTCAGCAATTTGCTGTAAGACAGAAATGACTTCGGAAAAGCAGTTCTCTAACACAGAGGTCCCCAACTCCAGTCCTCAAGGCCCACTAACAGGTCATGTTTTCAGGATTTCCTTTGCATTGCACAGGTGATGCAATTATTACCTGGGCAAGACTAAGGAAATCCTGAAAACATGACCTGTTGGTGGGCCTTGAGGACTGGAGTTGGGGACCTCTGCTCTAACACATTCATTCCTATCAATACAGTTGGTTCACAGTTCCGCCGGTCAACATCAACAACAATTATACCCTGTTTCTTCAGTTCTACTTTACCAATCTTTATGGTCATCTCCCTGAATCCTAGTTTCGGTACCAACTTACCATTACTGGCCCATATATCTAGTTCAACATCAGAGGGCCCTTTATCAATATCTGCATCAGCCCAGTACCTCTTATAAAGGATATACGGTATAGATGAAATCTGGGAACCTGTGTCCAGCAAAGCGTTGAGGGGAATTCCGTCCAGCACGATAGGGATAATGGGTCGTCCTCCGATGTACCTGTCGTGCCAGGGTGTTGGGCCTTGAAAGTTCATTCCTGCGAAGCGGCCCGCATTCCCAGGGGATTCCCGTTTAAATCACAATCTCGTGCAAAGTGGCCCGGCTGCTGGCAACGGCGGCAAATGGGCTGTCCATCCAGTTGGTAGCGGTCGCGGGGTCGTCCTCTCCATGTCGGGTATCTCCGGGGTCTCATCCATGGAACATCCTCTCTACAGTTTGCCAACTCCATCTTGTGTCCTCTCATCTCCTGCATGGTTTTAGCCATTGAAGCAACAACATCAGCTAAAGAGTCAAGCTTTTGTTGAAGAGCCTCATTAGTACTGGGCCCCAGGGGCTTAGCAATGGCCCCAGACATAGCTGATGTCACTGGCACTCCCTGTTGTTGAGGTGCCTCTGCCATAGGTTGCGCAGGCTCCTGATCCCGAGGTGCCTCTGCCAGCTGGAGACGTATAACGCTCTCCTTTAATTGGGCAAATGTCAATTCAGGGTTCTTAAAAACAAGCATGCTCACATGCCCCCGGTGAGAAGGGGTGTAGAGTCCCTCAATAAATTGATCTCTTAGCAGTTTATCCGCTCCGGTGTTAAAAATGGGTTCAGCCAGTGTAAGTGATTTAAGGGCTTCCTGCAGGTTTAAGGCAAAGTCTCTCACGCCCTCATTAGCTTTTTGTTTGCAACTAAAGAATCGTATTTTAGCTTTGCTGCTGGCCGTGGTTTCAAATGTAGCTTTTAATCCAGCAAATATGCGTTCAACAGTGCCTTTTAGATCAGCTGCCCATGCTGTGACTTCTCGCTTAGCATGGCCACTTAACTGCATCATCAGGAGACTAACACGCTGAACTTCACCCACAGGGAACATGTCAAAATGGGCCAGCATCTTTTCTCTGAAATCGTCAAGGGTATTAGGCTCACCTTCATACATTGGAAGCCATGGGCCACCCGGGGTATATGGCATCAGCACCGGCATGATGGGCGCCACTCCTTGCACCGCTGCGCTGCCGGACTCTCTATTGACACTCTGTCTTTCAGCTGCATTAGCGTTGCCGAGTGCTGCGGCGTCTCCGTGCTGCGACATACTGTGCCCCCTTAGTTAATCCGGACCCTTCCGGTCCTCCGCTTCCGTCGGGATAGTGTAGATTCGTTCCGCTGTGCAGCAGGATCGATTTTCCCCTTGCTCTGATGTCAGAGCGCTCAGCTTGGTGCCGCCCACAATGACACGCCCCCTGCTGCTCCCACCCACCGCGCTCTGTAATGGCGGATTCTGAAGTTTTTCAGTTAGACTGGGGCTCAGGTGATGGCATAGCTCAATTAACAGTCTCGTGCCTAACAGTTATGAAGTGATTACCTCAGGGGATGGCGGCCATCTTTACTCCATTATAACCAATGGGGAAAAGTCACTTTCAATAGTTTTCAATGGGGAATGGATTTTTCTTTAATAAAGTCAATTTTCAAGATTTTTCATCCCAGTTTTCACAGTTTTGGGCTCCAATCACGGCACACAATACCCGGTATACGGGCTGGCTAGATCCTGTTCGTGACGCCAATTGTGACGCCCAGGAGACCGGGATACCCAGCACCGGACCAATGGAGTCTGTCTCTTGAGGGAGATGTCACGGGTGGCTTGACCCGGTGCTGTGGCCTCAGGCAATGCACAGTGTAAGGGGTATCATGAGGGGACAGGCACTTACTTGATCAGCAGCAGGTTCTCCCAGCGGTGATGATCCTGATCCTGGATAGATGGCTATTGTCCAAATGAAAGACTGAGGCACTGAAACGTTTAACCAGTTTACTTTAACATAAAAGGATTTACAACCAGTCCTGTCACCGGAGTCTGTATGGGAACTCTGAGTTACTTTGACCCTGCCGGGGTCTTCGCCTCTTATTGTGCGCAATTTCTGTGTGGCCCTGCTGCTGTATGTGAACTGGCTGCCGGCCCAATCTGTCCCCTCCGGGTCCTGGTTCGACGGGCAACCCGAGTCCTTTTATCGGTTTACCCCCTCTGGGAGTACCGCTGAACTCTGTGTCTGTTGCTGCGTCCGGCCCTAGTGAAGCTGATATCACCTCACGTTTTTCCGGTTGCTGTATTATATGTAATGAATACAGCCACGGATCCGGTATCCGTCTTTGCGCCTGTTCTGGGTAGTGATTAATGCTACCCGGTTCTCACAATGTCCTTTTTCTCTATCCCTCTTCTCCTCAGGCCGGTGATTTAGGCCTGGAAACAGTCACAGGGCTGTTAGAGATTCAACTGTATGACCTCTCACTATCAGCTCCTTGGCCCAACTGCCATTTCTTCTCTCAGACCAGAATGGATCAAGGGGAGCCTCTGGAGCTCCCCCTTCTGGCCGGAGGTGGTAGTGCAGTCTTGCTATTTTAGTATTTGTACTTACTGTCAGTAACTATTTTTGTGGCAAATACCCCTAGGGGTGCCACACTAACAAAATAAAATAACATTTTACAAATGGTGCTGATGTAAAGCTGACATGTGGGAAATGTTATTTATTAATGGTTTGCTGTGGTATGACCATCTGGATTAAACGGATAATCATTCAAATTCTGAAAATTGCTATTTTTTTAATGTTTTTCTCAAATTTTTGATATTTTTTATAAATAAACACAAAACATATTGACCTAAGTTTACCATTATCATAAAGTGTAATGTGTCACCAAAAAACAGTCTCAAAATCACTGGAATTTGTTGAAGCATTGCAGCGTTATTACCACATAAAATGACACTGGTCAGATTTCAAAAATTTGGTTCCGTCACTAAGGGGTTAAGCATAGTCGATATATTTGCATTAAAGATAAAATGTGGTTCTCTCCAAGTGTTGTGCAATTGACTGCATGATAAAACCCCCAGTCCGAAGTTTGTTCCCAGTCTGCTGCCAAATTCTCTATCCCTGCTGGCAAAGTACTAAGAAACGATTGCTGTACTTGCAAAACAAATCAAAACGGGAAAACTGCAAATATTGAAAATAAAGAGAAATTATTTTTTTAATTTTCACTTTTATTATTCAACATAGCATTCACATAAAGAGGAAACAACAAAGTGATATAATGCAATATCCTTGAGCTCAAAGTCAATGAAAACCATAAGTTTACTAAATGAAGTGTCTTTCAGCTGCCAAATCTGTGTACGAGGGTTTAAAAGCGCAAAAGGAATGGGATCCGTTAAGTATAATATGTTCATGGGAGAAAATATTCAGTGCTGCCATGTTACTGCTACTGTCACAGCTGCAGTAGTTTGCACCCCGCGGTCTTGTCAGTGGCAGCACATCATTCGAATTTGACTTTGATGCTTGATAGGTGGGAAAAAGCAGTTCTGTAAATCAGGACTGTCGCAATAGGTACATTTGAGTCACAAAACTCCCCTGCTTAAATAAGATCTTATGTGACCTGAAACATTCAAATGTTTCCCCCTCTCAGCATGGCATCAATGGATGACTTTCCCCACAACCACATGTTTAGATTCATGATCTGAACTACCAACGCATGCAACAATGTTCTAAAGGGAATCTGTCAGTAGGGTCAACCCTCCTACACAGTCTAAATGGGCATGCAGGTCATAGAAAATTGAATAAAATTACACGTTCATATCTGTGATCTGATGTCTTTTTTCAGAGTATTATTTGTCTGTAGTGTTTTGGCTCCCTCTAGCGGTCAGTCATGTTCACACTTCTATTTCTGTTTTTTCTATTTTTCCATGTCTGATTCTCCTCCCCCTTTGCAAAGCATTATGGTAGCTCAGCCTACATCTCCCTCCATTTTCTCTTCACTTCCTTCAGTCTGCTTTCAAGGAAAGACGCTTGCACTTCATCACCCTTGCGATTGCATTGCCGGTATGTCTTTATGCTTTCTGTAGATAATTTCAGCTCTATATTAGCCTAGCTTAGTCAGTTGTACTCCTAGTTCAGTTTCTAGCTTTCTAAATGTTTATGCATAATGTACATCATGTGTAGTATGTATTTCTTCTATACCATGCACTGATTGTATGTATATCATTGTTTACAGTTTCACCACATCAATATACCACTACGTTTAATAAAGCACAGACTCAACCACAGTCTCCTTATTGGACTCCGGTATAGCAGTTTAGCTGCCTCTATAGCTACATATGAGCCTGCCTCATTTAGTGAGGACAGAACAATTTTATTCCATTTTCTATGACCTTCATGACCATATAGACCATATAGGCATGATCCTACTGACAGGTTCTCTTTAAGACATTGAGGTACAATTTGGTAGTGTAGGTTGTGAATCCACACATGTGGTAATGGGGAAAGTCATTCATTGGTGCCATGTGGGGGGAGGCAACATTTGAATATTCTAAGTCCGATGGAAACTAAACCAGGCAGGGGCATTTTGTAACTCCGATAAACCCATGACAGACTTGATATAAGGACACTGTCTTAGTAATTTTATTGTGCATGTACAGCATTGTATCATCTTTAAATAGTGCGCTGACACTGACCAAGCAGGGAGGTCCCAATTAGTTGTGATGGCAGTAAAAAAAGGTATGAGGGAGCTGTGATTGGAGCTGAGGCATCCAGTCTTGTCAGCTGCAAGTAGGACCCTAGGGTTGAGGTGCCGGCCTTGAGGAGATACTGCTCAACACCCCTACAAGAAAGCACATTAGTAGCGCTGCTCTGCAATATGAAACTAAAACTGGAACCATTAGTCTTAAAGGGAACCTATCAGCAGGATTGTTCTCAGTAACCTACAGTCAGTGTCAGGTCGGCGCTGTTATACTGATTAAAATGATACCTTGGTTGATGAAATCTGCCTTGTGGTTAATGGGTAATCTTTATTTGTAGTTTTCAATTAATGAGATTCTTGTGCTTTGGAGCCGCCTGTGGGCGGGGCTCTGGGTGAGGCTTTGGGAAGCCTGTGGGCGGGGCTTTATGTGGTGCTCTACTTACATATGCATCTGTATGGCTTATGACAGGTAACTGATCCCTCACTGACCTGCCCCGTATTTTCCATACTGAGTAAATGCTTTGAAAAAGAAAACACATTTAGCAGACAGTCGCTGGCGCTGCAGCATGATCACATCTATAATGTCCATTTAGTTATTTTATTTATTATTCAGAAAAAAAAAATCTCTCTCTAAATGGTGCAGGCTGCGCCGGTGCAGTAGTATCTATCGGCGCCATCTTGGTGTAGACAATTTTTTTTCCTCTAGGAAAATGGCACTGGCAGCGATACATGCTACTGCGCAGTCGCAGCCGGTGCCATTTTGAGACATAATTTTTTTGGCTTCTGAATAAATTTATATCATCAAATAAAATAATGAAATGAACGTTACAGATGCAATCATGTTACACCGCAGGCGCTGCTGCCAGTGCCTTCATGATGTAATTCATCCGGAATTATTCAGTAATTGTGAAACCCCTTACTCACATGACAAAGAAGGGTCTGACTTTTCCAAATGGTCGAACGCTGCCCTGCAGGCTTTTTCCTCCCTAAAGAGCTGTTTCGCCACTTCTACTATTCTTAGTCAACCCGAGGTTTCCCAACCCTTTGTTATTAAGGTTGATGAGTTAGAGGCGAGGGTTGGGGATGTGTTGTCTCATGGTCCATCGCCTTGTAAATGGCATCCATGCTCTCTCTTTTCGAAACAATTTTCTTCGGTTGAGAGAAATTATGACGTGGGTAATAGGGAGCCTTTGTCAATCAAGTTGGCATTTGAAGAATGGCAACATTGGTTGGAGGGGGCTGTCCATCCTATTGCTGTTATCACTGACCATAAGAACTTATATCTTCAATCAGCTAAACGCTCAACCCTAGGCAAGCTACCTGGTCCCTGTTTTTTACTAGGTTCCATTTTGTGGTTACTTTCTGTCCAGGAGTCAAAAATGTTGCGGAGTTTCTCTGGTGGTGGTGACCATGATGACCCTGCCCTGATTTTGCAGAAGGGGGTATGAGTCGCTCGCCAGGGCCTTGGGGTACTCGGTACCGGGTCCGGTATTCACAGGGGATGTCACGGGGGCGGTGACCCGGTCATCTGGGTGCCCATCTTAAAGGGGGTATTGAATAAAGCTCATGTTCGTGACGCCACCTGTGGTATTCGGTCTGTAGGGACCGACGCTGCTTAAAGGGGTCCTCTGGGGTGATGTTATGGCATCTAGATGGTGTAACTTCCCACAGGTGAAGTAGGTCCTCAGGGCTCCTGGTGTACAGATGGAAGATGGTGAATGGTGCAGTAACAAACGTGGACACAGGTTTGCAGTCTCTTTACCTGGTTTACTGTAGGCTTCAGTCAACCGCAGTTCAGGGTACCAGATCACAGGACAGTCAGGGTCCGGACGGCTTGGAAGCGAATCCAGAGTCCCCCTTTACCAGGTGGAGATGAAAGCTTTCCTCAAAGTGTGGTGGTGTTGTAGTCCCTTACTGCCTATGGCTTCTGATAAGGTCCTCACAGTTCTTCTCTGTCCCCCATATAGGTTAGGACATAACCCGTGTGAGAGGTGAAGTGGGCCTTTTTACAGAGTCTCTATCACGACCCGGGCCTTATATATATCACTGTGTCTCCTGGGTGTAAAGACGGACAGGTAACTTGAAATTCAGCTGTCCTGCCGGTTTCAGCTATGCCCCTTAGAGTCTGATATGGCCTTTGTCTTCCAGCTACCGGAATCTGTGCTAGCAAGGAAGGCAGCTAATTCACTGCTCTGCTCCCTGGTATCACTCTCCTGTGCCTTTTCTCTCCTGCACACTTTCCACAAGCTTGTTCTGTCCCTTTCTGTTCTCTTCCTCCAGGAGCTGTAGTACCTCAGACTACAGGGCCACTTCAGACCTTCTGACACTCTATGTCTGTCTGCACTCTCCTCTGTCTTCTGACAGTCTGATAGATCTCTCTGACTCCCTCCAGATCAGAATGTATTTATAGGGGAGTTCACCTTAAATCTGGTTTAGAGCTCCCCCTTCTGGCCTGGAGTATGAATGTGTTGTGTGTATGTGATTACCTCATAAAAGATATCCTTCATCGCTCCCAACCGTGACATCACTCTCCCCATGAGGAAAGCAATGCCACTGTAACAACCAGGACCCTGGGGCATCACAGGTACACTTTTTGGCTTTGTATCCTGAGTTGGAGGGTGAGGTGTTGGAGGCCCTGGGGGATGTCCCTGCCTCCTGCCCTCCAGGAAGGTTGTTTGTACCACCAAATCTGCACCGCAAAGTAATAAGGGAACATCACAACTCTGTGCTTGCTCGTCATCCAGGTGGTAAAGCAATCTCAGACCTCCTTTCTCATTGTTTTGCCCATGGATTTTATTACTGTCCTCCTGATATCTGCAGACAAGACTGTGGTTTTGGTGGTTGTAGATAGGTTCAGTAAAATGGCTCATTTTGTCGCATTACAGACACTTCCGAATGCCGAGACTCTTGCTCAGGTGTTTATAAATGAGATCATAAAGCTTCCTCCGATGTGGTATCGGATTGGGGACCCAATTTGTTTCCAAGTTCTGGAGGGCTTTCTGTTCTCGAATAGACAGACGGAGTGTGTTAACTAGAATTTGGAGACCTACCTTAGGTGTTTTGATGCCAAAAAATCAGGAGGATTGGCAGAATTTGCTATCAGTAATCACCGCCAGGAATTTAACGGCACGTCATCATTCTTTGGTGCATGTGGTACTTTTAGTGGGAGAAGGGTTTCGGGAATTCCGGAGGAGGAACATTTTGCTTTGTCGCTCTCGTTAGTGTGGTGGGGGGTTCTGAGTAATTTGAAGATTATGGGAGACAAGTACAAACGTATCGCTGACAGAAAGCGCGTGCCAGGTCCGGACCTGAGTGTGAATGACTTTGTGTGCTTGTCTACCAGGAATATCGGGTTGAAGGTTTCTTTCTGGAAGTTGACACCTACATTCATTGGTCTCTATAAAATAATCGCCGTCATTAATCCAGCAGTGTTTCTTCTTGAATATCAAAGCTAGCTTTAAAGGGCCACTGTCACCCCCTCCAGCCGTTATAAACTAAAAGAGCCACCTTGTGCAGCAGTAATGCTGCATTCTAACAAGGTGGCTCTTTTAGTTTTTGGTGCATTTATTCCCAAAATAAAGCGTTTTATAACTTCTCCAAAATGCCTGTCTTTAGCCAGGGAGGCAGGTCCTCACCCCCCTGCTTGAAACGCAACACTGCCGTCACTCAGATCTCTGTGAGGTCTGGCCATCTGACGTCACAGCCAGGCTTGCAGAATGCGCCAGTGCGGCCACCCACCTTGGAATCCCAGCCCCGCAGAGTGTTATGCATTATGCACACTGTGGGGCTGGCATTCATAGGAGGGCGGCAGCACAGGCGCAGTCTGCAAGCCTGGCTGTGACGTCAGACGGCCAGAGCTCACTGCGCCTGCACCAGACAGTACTACACAGCGCAGGCGCCGGATTTCATGCAAAAACAATGCAGAGGGGGCGGCGCCCCAGAAGATTTGAGTGATGGCAGTATGGTGTTTCAAGCAGGGGGGTGAGGACCTGCCTCCCTGGCTAAAGACAGGTATTTTGGAGAAGTTATAAAACGCTTTATTTTGGGAATAACTGCACCAAAAACTAAAAGAGCCACCTTGTTAGAATGCAGCATTACTGCTGCACAAGGTGGCTCTTTTAGTTTATAACGGCTGGAGGGGGTGACAGTGGCCCTTTAAGGAAATGTGGCGCCCCAGGGTCCTGATCATCATAGTGGTATTGCTTTCCTCTCGAGGAGAGTGCTGCTACGTTTGGAGGCAAGGAAGGATAACTGCATTCAGGTACCACAAACATGCAACACTTCACACTCCAGGCCACTAGGGGGAGGTTTGCTCCTATTTATCAGGTCACTCCCCACTTATATATAACTGGTGGTCTGTAGGGAAAGTTAGTCAGTTCCAGACAGAAGTTAGTTGCTGGCTTAGCTCAGCTCAGTTAGTTCCAGACAGACGTCTGAGGAGGATAGAAGGTTCACGGAGCTGTGCATGCCCACAGAGCTGTAGCTCCCAGAAAGAGACATTGAAGGCCGAATTGTTTGCAGGGAGCGTGCAGGAGAGGAAGCACAGGAGAGGATACCAGAAGGGGACCAGCCCCGAGCAGGCTGCCTCCTTCTGAGGCGCAGAAATGCCGGTAGCTGGAACACCGAGGTTGTGAGGACCTCTACACCTTACATCAAAGACCGGCAGGACAGCTAATTGCACGTTACCTGTTCGCACCTACACCCAGGAGGCACAGTGACACCCATAGAGCCGGGTCATCTAAGAGATCCTATAAACAGGCTCAAGTCACCAGTCATACGGGTTTTGTCCTATCCTATCAGGGGGACAGAGAGAGAGATAACATCTGTGAGGACCTTATGTGAAGCCATAGGCAGTAAGGGACTACACCACTACAGTGCAAAGGAAGGCTTTTATTCTCCACCTGGACAAGGGGACTCTGGACTTGCCTCCAAACCTGCCGGACCTTGCCTGCCCTGTGGTCTGGTGCTCTGGACTGCGGATGCTGAAGTCTTCAGTAAAGGTAAAGAGACTGCAACCCTGTATCCTCGTTCTTTTCCGCGCTACTCACCATTCACAATCTAAACACCGGGAAGCCCTGGGGATATACTTCGCCTGTGGGAAGGTATACCATCTAGCTGCCATAACATCACCCCAGCGGACCCCTTAAAGCAGCGTTGGTCACCTTGACCGAATACCACAGGTGGCATTATAAACATAAACTTTATCCCTTTAAAGACCTTTCCCTTTTTATACGGACATCCCAGGGCCAAGGACCGGGTTAGCCACCGTGACATCCTCCCTTTAAGCCGACCGGACCCAGTACCGAGTACCCCACTGCCCTGACGGGGCGCTCCAGAAACAAGTCAGCACAGTTTTACATATGAAGTAGTGTTATGGCTGTATACTCTTGTTTCCGGGTGCAAATTATTAATCGAGAGCCGATGTGTCAGTCACAAGAAATATAGCATGGGAGTCATGTGCAAATCAGGCTGGAAGTGCATTGGGGCATGCCAGTGCACATAGGAGAACCCATCCAAGTGCATTGACTGGCCCCCAGTGTACTTCCAGTGGCTTTCACAAGATTTCTCATGCCAAACACATCGGATCTCTAAAAAAAAGAAAAAGATAGTTTTTACTTAGGGGCTGAGGTGAGGGTGAGCTTTTATACAGTCATACCACAACAGCCCTAAAAACTTGCTGAAATAATTAATGGTAATAGTGATAAGGCCCCTATAATTCTATGCGTGGAGTCTTTTTAATAATCTTCAACATAAAACAACAAACATCCCATAAAATTCATTTTAGTAATATAAACAATAACACTTGACAATTACAAAGAAAGAAAAATGTATTTTATTAATTTTCAAATTTAATAACATAAAGTGAGAGATTTTTCACTTTTAAATTATACTTTAAAACTTCTTCTAAATGTAAGGTTTGAATTTAGGCATCATAAGCATTGTGCTGATTCCCCCTACTGGTACTTGGGCAGTAATACATGCACTATTTCGAGTATTATACTGCCTAGGTATTTATAGAATTTTACACATCTTTGACTTTTCTTGCCAGGATAAAAATGCCAGAGGTGTGATTGCAGATATCAAACATGGGCTTATCAAATTCTCGAGGGAGAACTTCCAAGTCTTCAATGACAAATTCTGTGTCTGTTATGACTTTTCTAAGGAATAGATCGCTTAGATTAATGAGAGAGAATTGCTTGTTTCCATATCGGAAAATGGTGCTCCCTAATATGCTACCAATGATCAAGTGACCCCCCACTTTCAGCAAGGAAGAGAGATTTTTGATGACATTGCCATAAGACGCTTCATCTTTGGAGGCGCATTCAAGGCAGCCTACGGTCAGGACACAATCGGCTTTGGGTAAGACGAGCGGGTGAAGAGGATTGCTCTTGGTGACGTCACATGGCACCACTCTTTTTAGTGTCTTCCTCAGTTTATCTTCCTTCTCAGCTATTTTGCCGCTAAAACAGAAATAGAAAGTCTTAAAATTGATTTTTTAATTGAAGTCTTCACTGTGTTTTCATTTAAAGAGATCTTTCAATACTATTTTGCTAATCAAACTTTTGGTATGCCAGTATAGGTCGTAGAACAACATTAAAAACGATACCTGTCTTGTAGCAATTCGATGTCCTAGCGCTGAGAAATGGAGCTTAGAAGCCACATGCAAATTAGCCAGGAAGTATATTGACATGCCACGAGGCTAATTTGCATGTGGTTTCAAAGCTCAATTTCTCCGCTCTGGAACATCAGATTACTACAAGACAGGTATCATTTTTATTATTTTATTTGGATCTATACAGCCATATCAATATTTTTTTCAGTAAAATCATAATGATAACTTTCCCTTTAAGGTTCTACCCTTTGGGCACGATTCACCATTTGAGACTTTTTTAAGCCTCTGTACTTTCTTCCAACTTCTTCAAAATGGCACACCAAGTTCATGAATTTTGCGCAAACTAATAACTGTTTTTTATTTTTGTCTTTTACCTTTTTCAGAGCAAAAAGTTGCGAGAGCCCTTAAAACTTCACACACAACTCTAACATTTGTACAACCGAGTTGTCACGATATGGTATGAAATATCATATAAGTTTAGTTGCTCTTCAGCTCATGAGGTGGGCTAAACCCCCCTTCACTAGCTGACTCTCCTTGTTTCTCTCTGGGCTACGGACTGTATGCTAGAAGGGGGTTTTATTGCCCTGGGGTCATAAATTCCAGGCTCCACGAAAGTCCCTCACCCCTCCCACCTGCACTAGTTGAAACTGGAAAAGTGGCTCCAAAATTCATGAAAGATTCTTTGTTTGGTTTTTATACGATATTATGCACCATGTTTACGGTAAGAACATGAAAATATATATTCGTATTCCCACTCGGTGTATCTACCCATCCCTTGAAACTCGGGCTTCTAACTCCGTCTGGTAAAAAAGTAGGGTTTTCTCTGTAAATATGTATCCCAGATAGGACATATTTGATCTCATTAGAATGCTCACGTTAATCCGAGATGAATGATAGGTTTGTTCTGACTCTGACATGTTTTGTAGTGAAGTTATAGAAATTAGAGAAAATAGTTTAAAGTTTACTCAGAATGTAGAGAGAGGAGGGTCTGGATAAGCCAGCCTTTCTGTGATGTCACAGCCTTAAGGTTTTAAGGGTCTGGCAGGCTCTGAGGAGTCACTTCTACTTGACTTCTTGTCTTCTCCTGAAGCCAGCAGCACGTCCAATGAGCTGGGATGTATGGAAAAATTCCCCTAGCCTGCTTGCCTGCCATGCTTTGAACATGTGAGTGTTATTTTTTCTCATTTATGCCCTGTTTATTTCATAATTACCCTTGTACATATTTGCAATTGTCTCATTTGTAACATCTTTATAAAATATTTTTGATAAAGCACTGCCTAATTTTTTATGGAATATAATATTTAATATTAGTTCGTTCTCCTGTTCTAAACCGTACCCTAAGTCTTATGAAGGGAAATACGCTACTGTTGTGTTGGGTTAGCTTCGGACCCGTTTAATCGAAGCTGGTGGCAGTGATACCGATAGTGTGCAGACTGTTGAGTGATGCTGTAGCGACTGCGGCGTTGATAATTATTGTTCCTGCCTGAGTGGGAGTAGTTATCGCGTCGCTGCAGCGTGCCCAATAGCCAGTACATAGCAGGCAGCCTTTCTGGCGACTAATTACCCAGGGTGCAGTACCTAATCTGACCTGAGAGTAAGGGGGGCGCCAGAGAGCTGCAAGTGTTAAGTGGAACTGTAAGCGGGATATACATAAATCCCTGCAGTTCGTGGTATATAGAAAAGCAGTGGGATACCTAAAATAAGCCCCTGCTGTAAACTAAGAGGTCAATAGCCTTGTGTGTGGCTTTTTCATCACATCGTGGAGTGGAGGGATAACTAAGATAAGCCCCCCTGCACATGTGATAGCCGTCTGTTGGCCTAAAGTCACCCCAACCCGTGACGTAGGGGTGATGGTCACGGTGTGAATCCTGACCAATTGGTGACAGCGGTCAGGGGAATCGTGACACGAGTGCAAAAAAAAAAAAAAAAACACAGTGGTATATTAAAACAAAAATGTTGCCACTTTTTTAAAAAAAAGTTGCAAATAAAGAATCGGCCCCAAACATGTGGATTATAATAAAAAAAAAACAATCTTAGAATGACGAACAGAGAAAAAAGAAAGATGAACAAGTGGAAAATAGACTTCAGAATTGGAGCAAATTTAAAGAAAAATTTGTCAAAAAAGAGCTGCAACTGCGATAACGAAGGGGGCCCTTTGTCTATATTTGAGGTTTTAGCTTTTACCTACGGTCTTCTAAGTCGCAGACTAATTTTAGAGAAGGTGTCCTGTCAAACAATCCAGGTTCGTTCCTCCTCCATTTCTCCAGATATTCCCTGTTCCGATCTGTAAAATCAGCAGCAGTAATTTCCTTGAAGGCCTCACATGCCGACAATTCCTGATATAGGGCAGGGGCCGATGTCAATCAGCAAGTCTCCTTTTACGTCCCCTAATAAAATAGAACACAGGTGCAAATGTAACCCAGCATTAATATAACATCATCGACCCCAATGTTACACTTCACTATCCATTTCTGTCATCGCACCTTGTGCTGCTGTCATCACACGGGTCCAACGCACGGCAGAAATCAGAAATAGATGGTCAACATTAATATTGAGGTCCCGAGTCATTTTAAAGATGGTTCAAAATATTTGGATTTGTTTCTTATCCTTGTGGATCGGATCAGTTTTTGTTTTTTTGTGGCAGAAATATGGAGTGTGGATTTTTGTTGAGACATGTTGCAGCACTTTGTAGCTCCACATTCTCTTCATCTAGACATCGTTATGTTTCTGGAGTTGGCAAATATGTTTACAAGGGTGTCCCCCACACAATGGCTTGATCAGACATTGAAATAGCTACGGTACGTGCCGGGATAGTATGTAAAAAAAAAAACAGACCGATTTTCATCAGTGTGCTGGATCTGATTTTGATACATGCGTCCATTGTTCCATCCTTGTGTCATCCATTTTTGTTTAATGAAGAAATTTAACAAAACTCAAACATGTCTAATTTTTTTGTCCAAACCATCAGCCCGGAGAAAAAAATAGATGCATGAAAAATGCCATAAAATATCATTTCTGTGTTATTTGATTAAAAAGGATAGATAGATAGATAGATAGATGGTAGATAACAGATAGATAATAGATGATAGATAGATAACAGATAGATGATAAATATATAGATGATAGATAGATAATTGATATATAATAGACAGATAAATGATAGATAGAAAATAGATGATAGATAGATGATAGATAATACATAGATTAATAGATAATAGATAGAAGATAGATAATAGATAGATAGATAGATAGATGATCGATAGATAATACATAGATTAATAGATAATAGATAGATAGAAGATAGATAATAGATAGATAGATAGATGATCGATAGATAATAGATAGATAAAAGATAGATAATAGATAGATAGATAGATAGATAGATAGATAGATAGATAGATGCATGATAGATATATAGATAGATAGATAGATAGATAGATAGATAGATAGATAGATAGAAGATAGATAGATGATCGATAGATAATAGATAGATAGATAGATAGATAGATAGATAGATGATCGATAGATAATAGATAGATAGATAGAAGATAGATAATAGATAGATAGATAGATAGATAATAGATGATAGATAGATAGAAAGATAGATAGATAGATAGATAGATAGAAGATAGATAGATGATCGATAGATAATAGATAGATAGATAGATAGATAGATAGATAGATAGATAGATAGATGATCAATAGATAATAGATAGATAGATGATCAATAGATAATAGATAGATAGATAGATAGATAATAGATAGATAGAAGATAAATAGATGATCGATAGATAATAGATCGATAGATAATAGATAGATAATAGATAGATAGATAGATAATAGATAGATAGATAGATAGAAGATAGATAGATGATCGATAGATAATAGATAGATAGATAGATAGATAGATAGATGATAGATAGATAGATAGATGATAGATAGATAACACATAGATTAATAGATAATAGATAGATGAAAAAACCAACATGTAATGAATCAGGATCCTAGAAAAATACCAAAACCAAGAAAAACAAGGATCCCTAAAATATAACTTTTAATAGAAAAAGTTAAAAGACTCTATTAATCACAGTCACGTTAAAAAAGTAGGAAGACAATTAATGTACCTCAACAAGACCCTAAATTGTGCTACAATGAATCCTGCCTGACAGTGGAGGTTGGCACCTTAATTTACTGCGGTAGGCGCCCCCACTCCGCGGTGGCTGACCCTAGGTTCCTCACAATCCCTACAATCGAGATAGACAGAAAGCAATGTCCCAACAACACCCTGGTACCCGTACGAAAAAAAAAGAAAAAAATGAAAAAAGCAATCAAACAAAGTAATAAAACAAAAAGTAATAATTCAGATATCTCTCAAGGAGTAATGATAACCAGAAAAAGTTGTTACAAAACTCCGCAACTTGACCCCAAAAAGATACACGGGTAAGCAGAATGCAGATATGTATATATTTGTCCCAGTAAGATATTTTACAGCATGAGAGTGCACAATGTGAAGGTACAGTCATCCAATCACAAATAAGAAATATTTACATGCACCCATCTATTTGCTGCAAAGTCCCATCCTGTTTACCAAAACAGTCAAATATAGGGATAAGATAATAAACCAAGCGCTAATCGGCGTCTGTTATACCACCACAGGATGTGACCAATCAATCAGAGATTAATTCAATAATAATAGCCATAAATGAGTTTTTCAGATAGCAAAAAATAAAAATGATGGAAAACAATGTTAAAGAAAACACCCCAGCATAGCACATGTCTAATGAGAAGACACAATCGTCTTATTTAAGGAAAGAAGCAATGTATGATGTCAAATCTATACTCATCTATTTGCTGCGGTATCCCATCCTGTTATCCAACAAAACCCAGGTGTAAAGATGGTATAGTAGAAACGGCAATGATCTGTGTCTGTAAGAAAGTCCACAGTAAATTAAGGTGCCAACCCCCACTGTCAGGCAGGATTCATTGTAGCACGATTTAGGGTCTTGTTGAGGTACATTGATTGTCTTCCTACTTTTTTAACAGGACTATGATTAATAGAGTCTTTTAACTTTTTCTATTAAAAGTTATATTTTAGGGATCCTTGTTGTTTTTCTTGGTTTTGGTAGATAATAGATAGATGATAGATAAATAGATAGATAGATAGATGATAGATAGATAGATGATAGATAATACATAGATTAATAGATAATAGATGGATAGATAGATAGATAGATGATATTAGATGGTAGATAGAAAATAGATAATAGATAGATGATAGATGGATAATAGATCGATAAATATATATAATAATCCTATTATAATAGGATAATAGATAGATTATAGATAGATAGATAACAGATAGATGATAGATAATAGGATAATGAATAGATGACAGATAATAGGATAGATAGATAATAGATAGATAATATATAGATGGATAGATAATAAGTATTACATATGTCCGAAAACCATCAATTAGGGCACTTCACAACACTACATATTCCACACTAATACAGGTGAGAAGAACGAAGAGATCCCAGATAAAAACCAAATGTTTATTAATATTATTAAAAAATAACAATAAAAAAGCAAAATGACCGTAGGGGACACCACAGGACAAGGAAAAATATCAGTAATCCATACTCAGTAATATTGAGGTATTAACAGTGGTTGTTATACTCCAGAATGATGGTAAGAAGGTAATTAGCACAATGGCTCAGTAAAATCTATCTTGGTTACAAAAACTCCATATATCCGCTAAATGATATCATAACGTTAAACAACACAATGGCTGGATCAAGATTGGTTAATCATTACCGGATATGCTAAATTAACCGTGCAAAAGCATATAATGGTCACAGATTCCCTTATTATCCACATAAGGGCCCAATAACAATAGATAACACAGTGATTGTATCTACAATATATAGGGACAATTGGGAGTATTGAACCACTCACACCAGAGCAACCCAGCTGACCAGAACTTCCATAAAAGGTTTCCGGGACGCCCCCGGAAGAAGCAGGAGGCGAAATGCGCGTCGGTGTGAGGGGACGCCACTTGATGCAAGGTATACCATCTCTTTATTCTTTTATGGAGGTTCTGGTCAGCTGGGTTGCTCTGGTGTGAGTGGTTCAATACTCCCAATTGTCCCTATATATTGTAGATACAATCACTGTGTTATCTATTGTTATTGGGCCCTTATGTGGATAATATGGGAATCTGTGACCATTATATGCTTTTGCACGGTTAATTTAGGATATCCGGTAATGATTAACCAATCTTGATCCAGCCATTGTGTTGTTTAACGTTATGATATCATTTAGCGGATATATGGAGTTTTTTGTAACTAAGATAGATTTTACTGAGCCATTGTGCTAATTACCTTCTTACCATCATTCTGGAGTATAACAACCACTGTTAATACCTCAATATTACTGAGTATGGATTACTGATATTTTTCCTTGTCCTGTGGTGTCCCCTACGGTCATTTTGCTTTTTTATTGTTATTTTTTAATAATATTAATAAACATTTGGTTTTTATCTGGGATCTCTTCGTTCTTCTCACCTGTATTAGTGTGGGATTAGTTATATATGGATAGATAATAGATGGATAGATAATAGATCGATAAATGATTAATAAATAATAGATATATGATAGATAAAATATGAGATAGATAATAGATAATAATAGATATATAATAGATAGTTAATAGATAGATAATTTATAGATAGATATTAGATTGATAAATGATATATAATAGATGACTACGTGAATGAAAACCCCCAGAAAAAATGGGGGTGATAAAACTAAAAAAGAATAAATAAATGTGTAAGTAAAGGTGAAATAATGTACAAAGTGAGTGCTAAATAGCACTCACCATGAGTGACATGAGTGTGTGAAAAGATATATATATATAAATGGAAAAATATATGGAAAGATATGTGCATTTATGTATATGTCTGATAACGCGGACAAATATAAGTGAATAAGTGACGTATGTTGTACCAACACACAAATAATTAAAGATAGTGCAATACATAAGAAATGAACATGAGAATAAAAATAATAAAGAAAAAATACAAATGATAATAGTAATAAATAAATATAAGTAAAAAAATGAATAAATAAAAAATAATGAGAAAAATAAAATTAAAAAATAAATGAAATAAAGAATGAAAAAATGAAAATACAAAATAATGGATAATAAATAATAAATAATGAATAATAAAAAATTATTAATAAATGATAATAATAATAATAAATAAATAAATAAAGATACAAAAAGAATAAATACACAGTAGCACAAAATAGTAATACAAATGATAAATGAATTCCAATAGTCCATTATTTTTTCTTATTTTCATTTTGATCTCTGAAAGAAGCAGGAAAAAGTCTTCAACCGAATAGCCATTCCAATAGTACAATATAGAGAACCAACAAAGAAGATCTATAAGTAAACAGATGCTGCCGTAACTCCAGTGGCGAAATACACCCAACACATAGGACCTTCATCAGTAGAACACCAGGTAAGTGACAACTAGAAAAAACTAGAAACATAAATATGGTAAGTATAATGAAGTATAAGTGAATAAAATAGGAACATACCTGTAAAGGAAGTGATACACATGAAGATGAAACAATTGTATATGTATATATTATATATACAAAAGAGTGCTCGCTAAAAAGAGATTAAAAACAAGCTAAAAAAACAAACTTTAATAGGATAATAAATAACTAAAACCAATGTAAAAGTATACCTAAATATGTTACACATAGACTCTACACAGGATAACATGGTGGAACAGGATATTTATAAAAATGGAACAAAACTGATGTTTTCATTTAGACCACGGGGTTGTATTGTGTCAAGTGACCAGATACATCTGGATTCCATTTGTGCCAATTTTTGGCTAATGTTGCCTCCGCGCATAGATGGACTGATTTTATCAATGCCTCTAATTTTTAGACATGACGGATCACAGTTATGGAACTGTTTGAAGTGTTTTGGGATAGTTTTGAGGGTACAAGGGTCAATTTTGTCATTCTGTGCGGCAATTATGCCATTGACGTGTTCTCGAACCCGCACCTTAAATTGGCGGGTGGTGAGGCCAGCGTAAATTTTAGGGCAAGGGTATGTGGCGTAGTAGATGACCGTCTTAGTTTCACAATTAATAAAATGTCTAATAGTGAATTGTTTTGACCCAGAAGAATCACTGAATGTATTGATTCGTTCAATATTAGGGCATGCCTTGCAGTGACCACATTGAAAAGATCCTTTTTTTTGTTGGATCTGGGAAAGGAAAGTTTTAGGACTACTCTCATAGTAGCTTTTTAACAACATGTCCCGAACGTGCCTTGATCTGCGGAATGTAATATTGGGTTGCTCATTAAGATATTTAGAAAGTGTCTCATCCGCAAGTAAAATAGGCCACGCCTTCTCAAGTACTTGTCTCATTTTCAGATTCTCAGAATGATAGTCAGCAATGAAACGCACATTCATAGTGTTAGATGGTATTGGGACTGAGTATAATAGATCATTCCTAGATGAATGCCTGGCTCTGTTGTATGCCCATTTTAAACTGCGGTGACTGTATTCACGGTCCAAAAATCTAGATTTTAGTTCTTGTGCCCGTATTTCAAAATCCTTATCCGTGGAACACAGACGTCCAAAGTCTTAAAAATTGACCAACTGGAATTGATTTGATTTAGGATTTAGGATGGGCAGATGAGGCATGTAGTAATGAGTTAGTTGAGGTCTGTTTCCGGAACATGTCGGTTTGCAAAATATTATCACTATCCCGTTTTACCATGACATCCAAAAATTCAATATGGGATTTGTGATGGTGGTGCGTCAACCGAATGTTCAGGTTATTATCATTGAGATGAGAAATTAATGAGTCCAACAGTCCAATGCTTCCCTGCCAAATGAAAAAAATGTCATCAATGTACCGTGTCCAAAATAGGACACGGCACATGTATTGATGACTATCTGACATAAAAAGGTCCCTCTCCCACAGCCCCAGGAATAGATTAGCTTATGCAGGCGCATATAATGCACCCATTGCGGTGCCCTGGAGCTATAGGTAGAGGGACTCTTTGAAAATAAAAAAGTTGTGTGTCAGACTGAAGTCTTTTAACTTTTTCTATTAAAATTTATATTTTAGGGATCCCTGTTGTTTTTCTTGGTTTTGGTAGATAATAGATAGATAGATGATAGATAGATAAATAGATAATAGATAGATAATAGATAGATAGATGATAGCTAGATAGATAAATAGATAGATGATAGATAATACATAGATTAATAGATAATAGATAGATAGATGATAGATAATAGATGGATAGATAATAGATGGTAGATAGAAAATAGATAATAGATAGATGATAGATGATAATAGATCGATAAATAATAGATAGATAATAGGATAATAGATAGATCGATAAATGATTAATAAATAGTAGATAGATATATGATAGATAAAATATAAGATAGATAATAGATAATAGATATATAATAGATAATAGATAGTTAATAGATAGATAATTGATAGATAGATATTAGATTGATAAATGATATATAATAGATAGATACAGTATATGATAGATAATAGATATGAGCTAGGTAATAGATAAATAATAGATAATAAATAATAGATAGATAATATATAAATAATAGATAGAAAGATGGTTAACAGATAGAGACAGTCCATAATTTATAAATCTCTGCATTATTAGATTGGTTCTCGGCAATTACCTGATGTAAAAGCTTTGTGCAGCTTCTTCAGGATGAACTCTAGATATCCATCCTTAATGAAGACTCCAGTCAAAGCCCCATAATATGTATCTAGATAAATCTGGGGATCAAAATTATCTTGGTAGACCTTTGGACCAGTGAAAGTAGTTGCCATCTTGGTTGTCCTGTCCTGTGTATGTGACACCGGGACACATCTAGCTCCTTTTATAGTTCTGTTCTCTGTTGCTCCCATCCAGCTGTTAATAAGTAGACACATCGGGACACATTTTGGCACTTGATTGTGGCACTTTCCATTTTTTAAGTTAAATGACCTATAAGCCATCAGAGATGGGAATCCATCCCATGTGTGCCTTGTGTCATTCTGAATTACATTGGGCAGGACTAAGGTCTAGAAAGGCTTTTTAGTTATGGAAAATCCTTAGTGTTGGCTATCAATCAATGATTATTAGGGATAGCTCCCTGATCCCCGGGCAAGCCCCATTCACCTACCAGGGAGTGCCACCCATGCTAGTATCGGCAGTGACAGAACGCCAATAAGGTAAAACCTGTGCTCCCTGCTCTACCACTTGTAGGCTGCAGGTTACTTTAAGCCTTACGAGGACAGAGGCAGGCAGCGTCTTGGCACGCTACTCCTGACCTTGGACGCTAAGAAAAGGAGAAGACTTGGTCAGGGATTTTGATAGGGTGCCACATGGCAGAGAAGGCATTGCAGGAGATAGAATTGGGGATATCAATGAGCTGGGCAGTTTGTTTATTTTGGGAAAAGATGAGTAACAGTTGGTTATACGATACAATACACTTTATTTATCCCGAGGGAAATTATGGTATTACAGCAGCATTACAAACAGCATTTCAAACATTACAAATAGCATTACATAAAGTAATTACTAGACACAGATCTTGCACATGACTAACCACATTAGTTAACAAACAAATTTGGGTGAATGTAGGTACTTAAATCTCTGATCTTCCCCATTATCCCATAGAATGTAAGTCTGCAAAGGCAGGGTCCTCTCCCCTCTGTACCAGTCTGTCATTGTAAATTTGTTTACTGCTAACGATATGTATAACCCTGTATGTAACCCCTTTTCTCATGTACAGCACCATGGAATTAATGGTGCTATATAAATAAATAATAATAATAATGATAGTGCACCAGCCATAGGTCATTGTCGTCTTTCACCCTTAGGAAATTGTTATATATCCCCATAGCAGATGGAGAAGGGAGGAGTGAAATGTGTCAGCTTTGCATACTATCCGGATAATTTGTGGCTGGAAGAAGTCATCAAGACCGTCTAGACCAGAGAGAAAAGATGGGAAAAGTGAAAAGACCTCACCTGTGAGTCATTACATACAGTATGTCACAAAAATGAGTACACGCCTCGCATTTTTGTAAATATTTTATTTTATCTTTTCTTGGAGCAACACTGAAGATCTGACACTTTTATACAAAGAGTAGTCAATGTACCGCTTGTATAACAGTGTAAATTTGGTGTTCCCTCTAAATAACTCAATACACAGCCATTAATGTCTAAACTTCTGGCAACAAAAGTGAGTACACCTCTAAGTGAAAGCTATTTTCCCTCCCAGGTGTCATGTGGCTCATTATTGTTACAAGACCTCAGGTGTGAATGGGGGGTAGGTGTGGGAAATTTGGTTTCATCGCTCTCGCACACTCTCATACTGATTACCGGAAGTTCAACATGGCGCCTCATTGCAAAGAACTCTCTGAGGATCTGAAAAAAAGAATTGTTGCTCTACATACAGTAAAGTTGGCCTAGGCTATAAGAAGATTTCCCACACCCTGAATGTGAGCTGCAGCATGGTGGCCAAGACCACATAGCAGTTGAACCAGAAAGGTTAAACTGAGAACTGGCCTTTCCACGGTTGACCAAAGTAGTTGAGTGCACGTACTCAGCACCATATCCAGAGGTTGTCTTTTCAAAATAGATGTATGAGTGTGGTCAGCATTGCTGCAGAGGTTACAGGGTGGGAGGTCAACTTATCAGTACTCAGACCATACGCGACATGCTTCATCAAATTGGTCTGCATGGCTGTCATCCCAGAAAGAAGTCTCTTCTAAAGATGATGCACAAGAAAGCTGCAAAAACACTGTGCTGAAGACAAGCAGACTATTACCACATGGATTACTGCAACCATGTCCTGTGGTCTGATGAGACCAATTTAAACTTTTTTGGTTCAGATGGTGTCAAGCATGTACGGCAGCAACCAGGTGAGGAGTACAAAGACAAGTGTATCTTGCCTACAGTCAAGCATGGTCGTGAGAGTGTCATGGTTTAGGGCTGAGCGAGTGCTGCCGGCTGGGGGGGCTACAGTCCATTGAGGGAACCATGAATGCCAACATGTACTGAAGCAGAGCATATGATCCCCTCCCTTCGGAAACTGGTCTGCAGAGCAGCATTCCAACACAATGACCCCAAACACAACTCTGAGACAACCACTGCCTTGCTAAAGAAACTGAGGGTTGAGGTGCTTTACTGGGCAAGCATAAAGTAAAAAAGTGACAGCGCTCCATCCGGGTGTAATCCAAAAATCGAAACTTTATTTAAGCCATAAAACAGCAGACAGCAACGTTGCTGTCTGCTGTTTTATGGCTTTAATAAAGTTTCGATTTTTGGATTACACCCGGATGGAGCGCTGTCACTTTTTTACTTTGGACTTCCTATGGTCCTAGCTGGTTCCCTGGACCTGGACGGGCGCTCCTGCCTGTGAAGTGCGGTTAGCCATCTTGTTTGTTACTGGGCAAGCATGTCTCCAGACCTAAACCCTATTGAGCATCTATGAGGCATCCTCAAACGGAAGGTGGAGGAGCAGGGCTGCCACTAGAAATTTCAGGGCCCCATACTGGCAACATTTTCGGGGCCCCCTTGAAACTCCACCCAGGCTCCACCCCAGCCCCCCTCCACCCCTCAAACTGTCCACAGTCCCACCGCTCTCTCTTGGAAAAACTCCACTTCTCACTTATCACACATTAACAGTTCCCATCACCAGATCACACATATAGCCGGCAGCTTTTGATTTGGCCAAAAGATTTTTTAAGCCACCACAATAACACGGTAGACACTTTTGGCCAGGTCCTACTCTACTGTAACCTACTAAATATTTATTAAAATATGCAATACAATTTAGGTATATTTTTATTTAGTTTTCAATTTTTAAAATGACCAATGGCAATAATATCACATACAACGAACAAATACCACCGCACCATGTCCAGACCACATATTACCACCACAGTGATCGAATAATTTCACATACAAAGAACAAATACCACCGTACCATGACCAGACCACACATTACCACCACAGTGATCGAATAATTTCACATACAAAGAACAAATACCACCGCACCATGACCAGACCACACATTACCACCACAGTGATCGAATAATATCAAATACAGGGAACAAATACCACAACACCATGACCAGACGACATATTACCACCACAAAGTGATCAAATAGCACATACAAGGGACAAATACCGCAACACCATGTCCAGACCACATATTACCACGACATAGTGACTGAATACTACAATACTGATCAGTAATAAAAAAGCCCAATACTATCACCATCAGTGCCATTATACACAGGAGATCTGTACTTAGTATGCAGTGTCTGTGTACAGGTAATAGTGATCACTGGTGGTATTATACACAGGAGCTCTCTATATAATGTACAGGTAATACAGTGATCACTGGTGACATTATACAGAGGACCTCTGTATAGTATACAGTGTATAGTGTCAGTGTATAGGTAACACACTTACTCACCAGTGACATCTCTAGGTGAAGTCCTTCATCTTTGTTTTTCATCTTTCATCCAGCACAGACCACCATCACTTCTTCCAGCCAGGGCTCGTCTCTACAGGAAATAATACAGTTATCTCGAGTTCCGCTTGCAGAACACATTACTTAATTTTTCCCAACTTCTACATTACACCACATGAAGAAAAAAGGCGACATAGTTTCACTCTAAACAGTAACAGGACCGCCCCCCCATTTAAAACAGTATCCTCAAAAAATAAAATGAATATATGACTGCATTAATATCCCTTAATTAGCCCCTATGGTAATAATATTCCCCATCCTGGTCCCTGTGTGTCTCATTCCTGGCTCCAGCCATATGTTCTCCCATCCTGCCCTCATGAGTATCGTATCCATTCTACCCCATATGATCTCCCCATCCTTCCCCATCTGTCTCCATCGTATCCATCCTACCCCATGATCCAATCCTGCCCCCATGTCTTTCATTCTGCCCCGTATCTTCCTTCTTGCCCCACCTGTCTCCAGTCCTTCCCCCAGTGCTCCAGCATTCTGCCCTAGTGTGTCCAGCATTCTGCCCCCAGTGTGTCCAGCATTCTGCCACCAGTGTGTCCAGCATTCTGCCCGTGTGTCCAGCACTCTGCCCCAGTGTGTCCAGCATTCTGCCCCCAGTGCTCCTGCATTCTGCCCCCAGTGTGTCCAGCATTTTGCCCCCAGTGCTCCAGCATTCTACCCCAGTGTGTCCAGCATTCTGCCCTCAGTGCTCCAGCATTCTGCCCCCCAGTGTCTCCAGCATTCTTCCCCCGGTGCTTCAGCACTCTGCCCCCAGTGTGTCCAGCATTCTGCCCCCAGTATGTCCAACATTCTGCCCCCAGTGTGTCCAGCATTCTGCCCCCAGTGTGTCCAGCATTCTGCCCCCAGTGAGTCCAGCATTCTGCCCCAGTGAGTCCAGCATTCTGCCCCAGTGTGTCCAGCATTCTGCCCCAGTGTGTCCAGCATTCTGCCCACAGTGTGTCCAGCATTCTGCCCCCAGTGTGTCCAGCATTCTGCCCCAGTGTCTCCAGCATTCTGCCCCAGTGTCTCCAGCATTCTGCCCCCAGTGTCTCCAGCATCCTGCCCCAGTGTGTCCAGCATTCTGCCCCCAGTGTGTCCAGCATTCTGCCCCAGTGTCTCCAGCATTCTACCCCCAGTGTGTCCAGCATTCTGCCCCCCGTCCTGTGTCTCCAGCATTCTGCCCTGGGCCCCCCCGGATCGCCGCTCTCAATAATAAAAAAAAAGTTCTTCTTACCTGGCCACGCTCCTGCGGCGAAGGCAAAGCTCCCTCCACTCAGCTGAAGCGCGCACTTGCCGGCAACTGACACTGACGTCAGATGCCGGCAACGTGCGCGCTGCAGCTGACGTCAGCTGCCAGCCTCCGATTGGCTGGCAGCTGTTAACTATTGACGTGCGGGCGCGGGCCCGCACCCGCACGTCAAAACTGTTGCCGCAGCGCCGCTAAGGGCCCGGTTTAGCCTGCTGGTAGGGGCCCGATGAGCTGATGAGACAGGGCCCGATGCGGGCCCTCTCTGCCCAACGGGCTCCATACGCCAGTCAGGGCAGTAATGCCCTGATGGCGGCCCTGTGGAGGAGCACAAGGTATTTAACTCCCACCAGCTCCATAATGTCGTTGTTGTGGAGTGGAAGAGGATTCCAGTGGAAACCTTTGAAGCTCTAGTTACCTCCTTTTTCAAGAGAGCTAAGTCAGTGCTTGAAAATAATGATGACCATACAAAATATTGACATCTGGAGCACAGTTTGGCCATTTGCATTTATAGGTGTATTCACTTTTGTTGCCAGTGATTTAGACATTAATGGCTATGTGTTGAGTTATGTAGATGGCACACCAAATTTACACTGATATATAAGCTGTTCACTGACTACTTTACATTGTATCAAAGTGTCATATTTTCAGTGTTGTTCCAAGAAAAGATGTAATAAAATATTTAGAAAAATGTGAGGAGTGGACTCACTTTTGTGCGATACTGTATATATATAACTCTACTATAAACCAGGGCTGCCACCAGAAATTTCAGGGCCCCATACTGGCAAAATTTTCAGGCCCCTTTGAGACTCCGCCCAGGTTCCACCCCAGCTGTGCCTCCACCCCTAGAACCTTCCACAGTCCCATTGCCCACTCTTGAAAAACTCTACTTCCTACATCCTCAAAAATCCCACATTAACAGTTCCCATTGATCACCATGTCACATACATAGCCATCAGCTTTTATTTTGGCCAAAAGATTTTTTTAAGCCACCACCATGACAATGTTGACAATTTTGTTCGGGCCCTACTCTACTCTATCCTATGAAACATTCCATAAAATATCCAATACTCCTTTTAGGTATATTTTTATTTTTCTTTAAGGGAATGTGTCACATACATTTTTTTAAATGACCAATAATAGCACATATAAGGGACAAATATGTCACACCATGACTAGACCACTTATTACCACCACATAGTGACGGAACAATACCCCAACAATGGACAAATTTTGTCTCACCATGACCAGATCACATATTACCACTCTTTAGTGACGAATAATACCACATACAAGAAACAAATACCGCCACATCATGACCAGACCACATAGTGACCGAATACTACAATACAGAGCATGAATTAAAAAACACAATGCTAATATAACCATAATGGCATTATACACAGAGGTCTGCACATAGTATACAGTGTATAATATCAGTGTACAGGTAATAAAGTGATCACCAGTGATATTATACACAGGAGCTCTGTATATAGTGTACAGGTAATACAGGGATCACCAGTGACATTATACACAGGAGCTCTGTATAGATTGTCAGTATACAGGTAATTCAGTGGTCACCAGTGACATTATACACAGGAGCTCTGTATATAGTGTCAGTGTACAGGTAATGCAGTGATCACCAGATACATTATAAGCAGGAGCTCTGTACGTAGTGTCAGTGTACAGGTAACACAGTGATCACCAGAGACATTATACACAGGAGCTCTGTATATAGTGTTCAGGTACTACTGTGATCACCAGTGACATTATACACAGGAGCTCTGTATATAGTATACAGGTACTACAGTGATCACCAGTGATATTATACACAGGAGCTCTGTATATAGTGTACAGGTATTACAGTGATCACCAGTGAAATTATACACAGGAGTTCAGCATATAGTGTCAGTGTACAGGTCAAACAGTAATGACCTGTGAAATTATACACAGGAAATCTGTACATAATGTACAAGTAATACAGTGATCACCTGTGAAATTATACATAGGAGCTTTGTATGTAGTGTACAGGTAATACAGTGATCAGCAGTGACATTACACCCAGGAGCTCTGTATGTAGTGTCGGTGTACAGGTAACATAGTGATCACCATTGATATTATACACATGAGTTCTGCATATAGTGTACAGGTAATACAGTGACCACCTGTGAAATTATACGTAGGAGCTTTGTATATAGTATCAGTGTACAGGTAATACCGTGATCATTGGTGACTATATTCACAGGAGCTCTGTGTATAGTGTCAGTGTACAGGTAATAAAGTGATCACGAGTTACATTATACATAGGAACTCTATATATATAGTATACAGCGTATAGTGTGTTTACAGGTAATACATTGACTCACTAGTGATATCGCTAGTTCAATTCCTTCATCTTCGCTTTTCTTTTTCATCTAGAGCAGACCACCACCACTTCTTCCAGTCAGCATACAGATATCTAGAGGCCCCGCTTCCGGAGCACTTTCCCACTTTTTCCCCAACTTCTACACCATGCAGCTGAACACAGATGTGCACCCACCATTCCAAATATATATTAACATCCACCATTGGACTGGCACACACTACTTTATTATACCCTGGGACACGAGTGGGGGCCCAGACAGTAAGGACAGTAATGCCCTGATGGCGGCCCTGCTGTAATCACTTGGTTCTGTGTATGGAACATTTGCATTTACATTTTATAAAGCAAAATTATCTCCATTATGAGCATTTGGAACATATTTTATTATTTATTTCAAAATCTATTTGCCCAGTTTTATACAAATTTATTGTCAGACAGATTGCACATCTCTGTGTCCTTCACAGACACCAAACCTTCCAAGATCAACAAAATCTAATTTAGTTTAGCTTCTTTCTTCACACATAACATGAGCTGTCATCACACAAATCCAAAGGTTTATTTGAGAATAATGTGGCAATTACTTACATTACATAACCCGTACCTGAGAAATGCTGAGTTGGCTTGAGCAGTTTTGCTTTTCTAAAGTCCAACAGAACACTAAATACATACTGTATATCCCCCCAGTGTGCCTTTTTATTCATTTTTACTTGTGCCAGCAAATTTTATTTAATTTTACTAGAGCAAAGTCCACAGTCTAGTAGAGTTATTGAGCTCGTAATTTTTTTCTCTCCTCCTGAACTCTTCTAAACTGATTACGACCATTAGAAAGTAAGATATTGGTTTGGTCATGAATATGCTTAGAAGGTTGCTCAGGAGAGGAGAGATCATAGTTACCTGTCATCTAAATGAGATTGCTGAAGGATTCACTGATAACTCTTTCTGCAGTCTTCAATATATTGTGATACATAGAGGCTGTAGAAACCAAATGGCGCACAAAACTTTAACGAACCCTACTGCAAACATGCTTCTGGCCAAAACATTTAGATAAAAAAACATATTAAGTAAATTTAAGCAGTAGTGTGTTGTTATTCTATTGTTCCACACTAGTTTACGAGGATGCATAAAATTCCCAAGTATGGTATTGGTTATGGATATAGCCATAATTCTTACCAAAATAATGAAATCATTCATAAAACTTTCTTGGCGCAGATGGTGTTTATAGTTCCCTTTTATAAATCTGAGTCTTTGATCTGTTACTGCAAAGTCATAATTTCTAAGCTGCCGCTGCTTAACTGTGGGCTGTAAACTTTTTAGATGGTCATATAATAAACATTTTTACAATCAATTGGAGACATGAAAAAAACAAAAAATCAAACTAAAAGTTTTCTTTGTGGCTCCTGTAGGTCCATCAGTGCTAAAGAGTAATTCAATTATATAACGAAAAATCAAGAATGGATACGTTAGGACTCTCTAATGCCGGACCGAAATATGAGATAGCTGGAGGACATATATTCATTTTGCCTATAGTGTTCTCTCCCAACTTCCCCAAACACATGACCATTTTCTTAGCTGAGCATTCATGAGGAGAGAGGAGAAATCAGTGTTGTCTCCAGAAAACAAAAGCATCAGTCGTTGAAATTCCAACTGTCCGATCCTTTTTTTTTTCCCAACATCATCTGTCATTGGAGGATCGGGAGGCCTCCATATCCATGAGATGGTTGGCCAGTCTTACCGAAATCAGCAGCTTTGACATTGAATGTGTATGGGGGATCTAAAAGTCAATATCGGCCCCTTATACTTATACAACCACTTCCGTATAAGGCTTAGGGCTGCTGCTGACCTACGAGGGTATAAATTCATAGAACTGGAAAACAAATGGGTTATTCTATTCTGCGCTGCCAGGGGAAAAAAATGAAGGATATCAATCCAATTTCAGGTGGTTTTATTTGTCAATGAAGTCTACAGCTTCTTCATCACGACAAGCCACAAACCAGAGGGGAGAAAGCCATAACTGAACACTTCTGTTCTCTCCAGACAATTCTGTCAGACACTAAAAACAAAATATTGGGTGTGAAATTTCAGAATCAAGAAGACCCTAGATCAGTGGTGGTGAAGTTATGGCATGCGTGCTGGAGGGAGCATGTAGAGCCTTCATGGTTGGCACACACGTCATCCCCTCAACCCTAGCACCGCTGCCGCTCTCCTCTGCACACGTGCAGAGCCATCAGGTTGTGCGCGTGCTGAGGAGGGTGAATATGATGGCGCTAGTGCTGAGAGGACGGCGTGTGTGCAGAGGAGAGTGGCAGCGGCGCTAGTGCTTAGTGAACCTCAGGTGAGCACACAGGTAGGATTGTGATATGTGAAGAATCCGGAGCAGAGGGGGAATGGGCAGAGGTGAGTATTTTTTTAATGTGGGGTTAGGATTAGGGGTAGGGGTAGGGTTAGGGTTAGGGGTAGGGGTAGGCTTAGGGTTAGGATACCTTTAGGGTTAGGGTTAGGGTTAGGATCCCTACCCCTAACCCTACCCCTAACCCTAACCCTAACCCTAGCTCTTTCTGTTTATAGTGGGTTTTTTACTTTATTTTGATGATTGGCAGCTGTCACACATTTATCTGCATGCGTTTAAAAAACGCAAACGCATGAAAAACCGCATGTACACATGTTAAAACGCCACGTTTTTTTCACCACATGCAAAAACGCATGCGTCAAAAAACACGGCGTTTGCACGCGTTTACATGCGTTTTTTCACCATGTGTTTTTTTTTTTAAAACGCATGCGTTTTAAAACGCAAGTGTGAAACCAGCCTTATTTGATAAGGAAACACTTTTTCAATTGTAGACACTTTTAAACAAATGCAAAGGTTGATCCGCGACTTTGTCCAAGCTTTGAATATTGGCCCTCTGGGTATTTGAGTTTGACATCCCTGGCTTAAAGGGTTATTCTCATCATGATAAAGGGTTACAATTGCAAAGAGGGTCTAAAAACAAAAAAGTCATAAACATCCTGTCCATTCTCAAGAGCAGACCTCCATTGCAATCAATGGCTAGCATCTTCAGCTTGGAGGGCAGCGCTTACAAGCTCTTTGCTAGAGACTTTACAGCGCTTATGTGAGAGTTGTTTTTCAAAATGAATGCCTCAGTATTCAGAATATTCAGAATATATTAGTGTTTTGCCACTTTAAATTAGTGGGTTTTGGACTGTAGTTTTGGCACTCAGTCTATAAACGTTCGCCGCCACTGCCCTGGATGGTCTCGTCAGTCCACCTAATTTCATCCAATATGTAAAGAGGACTTCAATCCTATGTACAGTATGTTAGATATTGCACTCTTTGTGGGTTTAGTATCCCACATAATGAAAGGTTATTCTTAAAAACTCAATTACTCCCTAATGGGACTGTGGATAACTTGCTAGGTGTCTGACAACTGGGTCCAGGCTGGCTCGGACTGGCCCATAAAAGGAGAAGGTGTGTACAAACTTTTTAGTCGGTACTATAAATGACCACCACAGACATCAGATTGTCAACAGTTTTTCCAAATTTTCCAATGATCTCCCCAACATGAAGATCTCATGTCCTGGACCAGCTTCTACTGTATTCTTCCCTCTATTTTGTCAGGCTTCCCTAACTCAAGGACTATGAAAAATGAAGCTTCTATGACCAGATAATGGATTTTTTTATTGTAAGGCTGCACACTACCTGTTGGACGACTTTATGCACATTTTCTGTTGTCCTTGTTTCACTCATTCATTAAATCGATTCAGGGTAATGTCAAATAGAAAAAAATCTCAACACAATGAACTGAATTAATACAAAATGGTGACGAGTGCTCTACTTTGTTGGTCTAAAGACACATTAATTATTGAATTTTTTTAACATTTTTACTTTTTTTTGTATTTTGGACTTTACTAAGGATAAACCAAGGATATAAATCCCGTGACTGCAGTCCTCATAGATCTCTATATGAAGGACTCAAGGAACAGTGAAGATAGGGGTCCACCCCATGAATTAGAAGGATCCATTAATTTGACACCTGTTGGTTTAGGTAGATCTTGGGAGCATGGCAATCAAGTATCCAGCAAGTCAAAAACTGCCCCACTAAAATCAAAGTGAAAATTGAACTTTCAATTATAAAATCATATTCTGGATTTTTTTTCTAATTATTTATTTAAACAATAGTTTACTTTTCATCCTCGATAAGATTTCTAGCTATGTCATCTGTTGTATGTTTTTGTAATCGGCTAATAGACCACTGCAACTTTTCGATCATTATAATGCCCCTAAAGAACCTCTTACCTTAACTTTCAAAGGTTTAGTTTCAACATGAAAAACCCCTTGTATATTGACAATGTCCTGAAGAATCATCTGTTCACTGCAGGTCTGTGATCACCAAGGGAAGCTTTGGGAAGGCATGCCTATTTCTTACAAAGAATGTTGGAGGGAAAATGTAGTTTTATTGTAAGAAAAAAAAGGCTGTCGGCCGAGTCTGCCAAGATGGAGGTTGGGTCCTGGGTTGGGGGACGACTCTCTAAAATGACAAAGTGCGCTAACAAGACAGTTGGACAGTGGTTGTCATAATGAGACACTACTTAAATATCACAGATGTGATCTGGAATATCATAAAGGCAGCAATTAAAAAAACAATAATGCCCCGTCACTCAATGAAATTAGCTTAAATGTCATTAGTTATGGGTTTGTGCACACACTGAACGCTGCCAATGGCATGAATAGCGGGCAGGGATTAATAGCTGCGGACTTAGCTCCTCGGATGCAGGTTACATCTGATGCGTAATTAACCTGCAAACCACATGAAACATTGAAAAGAAGGAATTTACAATAAAACATCTGCTCCCATCAGATCGGCAAGGTGTTACCTATGAGAACCGAAATCTGAGATGTTAAAGACGTTAGCTTCTATAGATCCAGAAGTTTTAGGTCTTGGTTAAGCAGGTGGTTTCTGCCACTATACTGTGGCAGTATAGATTATATATATATAGAGAGAGTTGTGTTCAAAAGTTTACAGACCCCGGCTGAATTTTTGCTTTCTTGGCCTTTTTCAGAGAATATGAATAACACCAAAACTTTTTCTCCACTCATGGTTAGTGGTTGGGTGAAGCCATTTATTGTCAAACTACTGTTTTCTCTTTTTAAATCATAATGACAACCCAAAACATCCAAATTACCCTCATCAAAAGTTCACATACTCCATTTCTTAATACCGTGTGTTGCCCCCTCTAACATCAATAACAGCTTGAAGTCTTTTGTGGTAGTTGTGGATGAGGTTCTTTATTCTCTCTGATGGTAAAGCTGAATGTCAAACTTTTTCACATTTTTTCATATTACTCCCACAAACTTAAAGATTTCATTTGGATTTTATGTGACGTATGAACACAACATAGCAACTATTTATGAAAAGGAAATGATACATGGTTTTGGGGTCTGTCTCTACCAGCTTTGCACATCTAGAGGTGACATTTTGCCCCTTCTTCTTTACACACCTTCTCTCGATTAGTGAGATTAGATGGAGACGTAACTAAACAGCAATTTTCATGTATTTTCAAAGATTTTTAATGGGATTTAGGTCTGGACTATGACTGAGCCATTCACACACATCAATATGCTTTGATCTAAACCATCCATTGGAGCTCTGGCTGGAAGTTTAGGGTCGTTGTCTTGGTGGAAGGTGAATTTACGCCCCAGTCGTCTCAAGTTTTTTGCAGCTTCTAACTAGTTTTCCTACAGAATTGCCCAGTATTTAGCTTCATCTGTCTTCGCATTAACTCTAACAGCTTCCCTGCCCCTGCTGAAAAAAAGCACCCTCACAGCATGATGCTCCTGTAGGGGGAGTGGACTGGACTGTTGTGTTCCTGAAGACACCAATTGATAATAAAATAAATAAAAGGTTAGAGCTGTTGGAATCATAGAAGAGCCCACTAAGTCTTTGTCACTGGGTCCCTGCAGCTGCCCCTGTATGCTGCCTTTACCAATATGAAAAGAAAGTTATAGTTTTCTAACAGATAATATATACAGAACTATTTCTGCAAGAGACAAAAAAGACTAAATGCAAAGGTGAGTGTTACCTACTGCCCATACTTTACTTATTTCATTACTCATTTCATAGGTTTTATTACTTGTACCTGTAGCTCAGGATTAAACAGTGACATTGTTCTGTCCTCTAGTGGATAAATGTTGTGCACAGTAATAATAGCTACAGTATGTTATCATACATTGTTGCTATGGATAGTGGAGCTGTTTTTAACCACAATAGTTGGAAATTGCAGTGACATTTCCCTAAAATATGTTTGATCGTCATTTGAAACTATTCATATTTTTTTTTCAAAAAGTTCAATCATGACTGTCTAGAAGTGAGGCTAAACACAGGGAGACTCGTCAAGAACTAGGTAGGAAATAATGCTGGAACTTCATACACAAAGATCGAAAGCTGATCCTTTTATCTAAATCCCCTCCAGGAAGTGGCCAATTTTTTCATTTTTGCAAGTTTATTTTACCTAACCTTTCTTCCAAAAAACAGAACTTTCTATTTTTCTGTCTATAGAGGTAGTTTTTTGCATGACAAGCTGTAGTTTTCAATGGTACCATTTTGTGGTACATATGTTTTGATCACTTATTATTGGGTCGTAAGTGGGTGGTGCGATGACCAAAAAATGACAATTTTTTTTTATGGAGTTTTCCATGTGTGATAAATAATTTTAGATTTTATTAGATCGGACTTTTTTGGATTTGGCAACATTGACTATTAGAGATGAGTGGAAAGACTCCAGCCTCCAGTTTTACAAATCTATTTGCGAGGATCACACAAAAATTTTTCAAAGCTATGTCATGCACTTCTAAAGGCTGTAGCAACCAGAGACCGGGTTCATGACATCAGGCGCTGCAGCGCAAGTTTCTCCATAATGCGCTGTCTGTGGTTATCACCTCATATGGTCTAATGCAGCCAAAGGAAGTATCACAGCCAGTATAAAAGATGAGGGCAAGGAAGGCAGCACCAGTTTAGGATTTTACAGCACAGGTATAGAAGATCAGAGCACACAGCTCATAGCACATGGAGATAGAAAAAGTCCTAATCTGTTGTTTCATTTATAGGGAGGCACAGGACTGCAGTATATGTTACTATTCTTCACACACTACAACCAAGGAGGGCAGTATTAAACCCCTCTGTCCTAATTTTGATACTGAATAAAAATCCTGAAACTAGACTTGTGTGTCAGAGAAAGTGCACTTCCTGCATAATGAGGCACGCAAACTTTATACTATCTGTCTATCTATCATCTACCTATTATCTATCTATCTATCTATCTATCTATCTATCTATATACACTGCTCAAAAAAATAAAGGGAAGACTAAAATCCCACATCCTAGATATCACTGAATGTAATATTCCAGTTGTAAATCTTTATTAATTACATAGTGGAATGTGTTGAGAACAATAAAACCTAAAAATTATCAACGTAAATCACAACTAATATCCCACGGAGGTCTGGAGTTGGAATGATGCTCAAAATTAAAGTGGGAAATGAAGTTACAGGCTGATCCAACTTCAGTGGAAATGCCTCAAGCCAAGGAAAGGATGCTCAGTAGTGTGTGGCCTCCACGTGCCTGTATGACCTCCCTGCAACGACTAGGCATGCTCCTGATGAGGCCGTGGATGGCTTCCTGAGGGATCTCCTCCCAGACCTGGACCAAAGCATCCACCAACTCCTGGACAGTCTGTGGTGCAACGTGACGTTGGTGGATGGTGCAAGACATCATGTCCCATATGTGTTCTATCGGGTTCAGGTCTGGGGAACAGGCGGGCCAGTCCATAGCTTCAATGCATTCATCTTGCAGGAACTGCTGACACACTCCAGCCACATGAGGTCTGGCATTATCCTGCATTAGGAGGAACCCAGGGCCAACCGCACCAGCATATGGTCTCACAAGGGGTCTGGGGATCTCATCTCGGTATCTAATGGAAGTCAGGCTACCTCTGACAAGCACATGGAGGGCTGTGCTGCCCTCCAAAGAAGTGTCACCCCATACCATTACTGACCCACTGCCAAAATGGTCATGCTGAAGGGTGTTGCAGGCAGCAGATCGCTCTTCACGGCGTCTCCAAACTCTGTCACGTCTGTCACATGTGGTCAGTGTGAACCTGCTTTCATCTGTGAAGAGCACAGGGTGCCAGTGGTAAATTTGCCAATCCTGGTGTGAGCACAACCCCCATAACTTCAGGCACTCAGACTATCCTCATGGAGTCGGTTTCTAACCGTTTGTGCAGACACATGCACATTTGTGGCCTGCTGGAGGTCATTTTGCAGGGCTCTGGCAGTGCTTCTCCTGTTCCTCCTTGCACAAAGGCTGAGGTAGTGGTCCTGCTGCTGGGTTGTTGCCCTCCTACGGCCCCTTTCACGTCTCCTGGTGTACTGGCCTGTCTCCTGCTAGCACCTCCAGCCTCTGGACACTACGCTGACAGACACAGCAAACCTTCTTGCCACAGCTCACATTGATGTGCCATCCTGGATGAGCTTCACTACCTGAGCCACTTGTGTGGATTGTAGAGTCCGTCTCATGCTACCACGAGTGTGAAAGCACAACCAACATTCAAAAGTGACCAAAACATCAGCCAGAAAGCATTGGTACTGAGATGTGGTCTGTGGTCCCCACCTGCAGTACCACTCCTTTATTGAGTTTGTCTTGATAATTGCCAATCATTTCCATCTGTTGTCTATTCCATTTGCACAACAGCATGTGAAATTGATTGTCAATCAGTGTTGCTTCCTAAGTGGACAGTTTGATTTCAAAGAAGTTTGATTTACTTGGAGTTATATTCTGTTGTTTAAGTGTTCCCTTTATTTTTTTGAGCAGTGTATATATACACTCAGCATTCCATCAATTTTTAACACAACTGTCTACCTCACAAAGTGTGTGTTGAGAAAAAAATACATTGTTTTCACACTTCCACTTCATAATAGTCCAATATTAGAAAAGTGCACGCCACATGGATATAGCATTTCAAAAACCTGACCTGCACATCCAAACATAGACTAAATGTGAACAGGTGCTGAACCCAGAGTCGCCAACTCGCATATAGTTAAGTAAATAAGGCAGCACACTGCAGCGCTAAAACATGCAAACTTGAAAACACGAAATTTGAACTGCATTACTGCACTAGAAATATGAAAAATGAGAGCTTTTAGCGCATAAAAATGGCCAATTTTATGTGTACCTGGTAGCATCTTTACGGCATCTCTCTTATACCAGGTCCTACGCTTGACCTACCTCACTGAGAATTTTAGTCTAAGAAGAGGTTTCACATGTACCCATTCAGATGGAGACGTTTATTCTCAGCGAGGTAGGTCAAGCGTAGGACCTGGTATAAGAGAGATGCCGTAAAGAGGCTACCAGGTACACATAAAATTGGCCATTTTTATGCGCTAAAAGCTCTCATTTTTCATATTTCTAGTGCAGTAATGCAGTTCAAATTTCGTGTTTTCAAGTTTGCATGTTTTAGCGCTGCAGTGTGCTGCCTTATTTACTTAACATGGATATAGCAGTCTGGTGCAAGTGCTTGCTTTTGGCTTGTGAACCTACCTGGCTTTTCATGTCCTTTCTTTTTGGTAAAGGCCAGGGGTATCATTTTTATTTATTTTCTTTCGAAAGTGACACATTTTTAGTTTTTGAACATCTGTTTTAATAGTCTAATTTAGCAACCGTGCATTCCACAACTGGGCTGCATGCCATTGTAGCACGCACGCTTCCGGACGTGAACTTATGTGTAGCAGTATAGCATTTTAGCTTGTCTGTTGCATTGTTGATCAAGCAGGGATGATTAAAAAAAAAGTCAAAAGTTTTTCAATTGTTTTACTTCAGCTGGAAAAAAAAAGGTGAAAGTTATTGGAATTTGTTTAGTTTTTTATTTCAACTTTATTCTTTATCTTTTAGTTCTTCTAGGGAAATCACCACAGTATTGCATTACATTGTTAAAATACAGATATCCAAGAAAGCAGGAGTATAACATAGGAGTGCCAAGATGTTTACGACGGATCGTGGTCTTCAGAAGGTCCCTGGTGGCCGTTGCAACCTATTAGCACTCTGCAATCACCTGACGGGAAGGCTGATCAGCACCCAAATGGATGACCGGCCAGGATCGCTCAAAAATTTGACAGCGACATTTATGGAATTTTGCAGCAGCGATTGGAGCCAGCTCTCATCACTGCTGTTAGCGGCAGATGCCAGTTGTATAACACAGAGCGCTCTCTATGCACCCACCCCTGCTCTGTGACATACTAGCACGTCATTGTGCTATAAGGGGTTAAAATCAGCAGTTGCTGCAGTATTCTTATGTCTCTATAAATTAGGGCTCTCGTTAGCCTGCAGGCTGCTTCATCACATAGCAGCTCTCCATAATACCTGCCACGTGGTTCTCCCGCTTCGCGCTCCTCCAGGCTCTGACATTTTCTACACATTGCACGCTCGCTGGGACCTGCAGCCATCTGTGACCGGCTTCGTGCATTGGATGCCTTTTTTTAATAAAATCTAACATTACAAATTGCCTACAGTACATTACCGGACATGAGACGTTGATGCAGGGATTTATCCCGATCCCCGTATTTAGAGAGGAAAAGGAATTTGTCTTCTTTATGAGGTTTTTGCCTTTTTCTGGATCAGCGTATAAGGATCGTAGGACGGATTTGTGTCTTTTTTTCCAACCTTATCCACTGTGAAATCAGAGTTACACCCAGACCTCAGGTTGGGGAGATGGCTGCTCCTAACGCCTGTCAGCTTGCACATTCATACAGACCCCTTTACACCTCCTGATCAGACCAAGGAATATTGTATCATTGTAACGGAGTCATCTATTAACTACAACCCTATAATAAATCAAATTTTTGAAATTCAAATGTGCCAATTTTGTCCGGTGAATTGCAAGTTCTGCCGTGCCTCCGGATGCCCTGAAATGATGTGTGTAACACTCTGAGGTCTCCTAGGACTGTATCCATCTCCTTTGAAGCTCTTTAATGCAAACACAACCTTACTTGTGACCTCAGCATACTGTACATAGCTATAGGTAAAGGGATGGTAATCGTTCTTCACTGCTGTGCTGTCTCACCTGATCTGTACATTTTATTCCGGTGTCTTATGGTTTTGTCTTCCTAATTCTATGAAAAAGCTCCAAGCTTTGACGTACTCTTGCTAAACAGATTAATCCCAAAAATGACTGCTGCATTCCCTGCCTCAGCTTTTATACAGTCTATAACATACTGCAATACTATATGACGTGTAGTACTATACAGACTATTATAGTCCCTCCTGATTGGCTGTGCTGTACCATAATATGTAATAGCTGCAGTATGAGGAAGCCCGTGAGGCCGCGCCTAAGGTTATGTGATCCCTCTCTGCAACCTTCTGCAGTGTGTGGTGGCAGCAATTTTAGGAAACTGTAATCTCAAAATAAATTAGATTCTAGTTGAATTTTTGGGCCAAATTCAAACAATAGGCCGAATTCAGATTTCAGAAGGTGTGATCCCATTCACAGTCAAGACTCTTACAAGCTATAGTAATGCTGACATAATAGGACCTATTTTTACCCACTTACAACCCTTGATGATCGCGCTACGCTCAGATTGTCATGAATGACTGGATTCTCTCGTGCGCATTCAGTCCTCCACTCCTTCAGCTTTTATGTTATTTGATCGTAGCCAGGAATTGCCCTCAGGTGAAAAATACTTAAGCAGATGTTCTTAAAAAAATATTGAATAACTAGCAGTTTTCTCTTGTCTGTTCACTTACTTACAGAAATGTATCACAGATTGACTCTTTTTTTTTTTGTACAGTTATTAAAATGATTAAAAATGTAGATCAAATTATGGTAAAACTACCAAAGCCCGGGGAAAGAAATATGACTCAGTGTTAACAGAAGCACCAATTACTCTGTGCAATGCGAGAAAGGAAAGTGCTAATGCCCAATGGCACCGAAATAGCCACCGTGATCGGGCAGGAAGGTGAGGTGGCATCTATGGACAGGCACTGCTTTCAATATTAACCTTGTCCTTATGATGTGAATAAAGTTGAAAACTGCGGCAGAGCAGAGAGCCATCGGCTCCCTGCTCCACTATTGCTTTAGGTTTGTGGACTGCAGGGAGGCTAACAGGCAGGGCAATGACATTACATCATGGCGCTGTCTTTACCAGACAGACTGCAGAACAAGGAAGGACTGGGAAGTAGTATCCATCACCGCGGGAGGAGTGGGGTGAGTTGAGTTTTATTGTACTATGTATATATACACATACAAATATATATACAAAGTATACAGTATATATACAGTGGGACAAAAAAGTATTTAGTCAGTCAGCAATAGTGCAAGTTCCACCACTTAAAAAGATGAGAGGCGTCTGTAATTTACATCATAGGTAGACCTCAACTATGGGAGACAAACTGAGAAAAAAAAATCCAGAAAATCACATTGTCTGTTTTTTTAATGTGGCACCCCTAGGGGTATTTGCCACAAAAATAGTTACTGACAGTAAGTACAAATACTAAAATAGCAAGACTGCACTACCACCTCCGGCCAGAAGGGGGAGCTCCAGAGACTCCCCTTGATCCATTCTGGTCTGAGAGAAGAAATGGCAGTTGGGCCAAGGAGCTGAAAGTGAGAGGTCATACAGTTGAATCTCTAACAGCCCTGTGACTGTTACCAGGCCTAAATCACCGGCCTGAGGAGAAGAGGGATAGAGAAAAAGGACATTGTGAGAACCGGGTAGCATTAATCACTACCCAGAACAGGCGCAAAGACGGATACCGGATCCGTGGCTGTATTCATTATATATAATACAGCAACCGGAAAAACGTGAGGTGATATCAGCTTCACTAGGGCCGGATGCAGCAACAGACACAGAGTTCAGCGGTACTCCCAGAGGGGGTAAACCGATAAAAGGACTCGGGTTGCCCGTCGAACCAGGACCCGGAGGGGACAGATTGGGCCGGCAGCCAGTTCACATACAGCAGCAGGGCCACACAGAAATTGCGCACAATAAGAGGCGAAGACCCCGGCAGGGTCAAAGTAACTCAGAGTTCCCATACAGACTCCGGTGACAGGACTGGTTGTAAATCCTTTTATGTTAAAGTAAACTGGTTAAACGTTTCAGTGCCTCAGTCTTTCATTTGGACAATAGCCATCTATCCAGGATCGAGATCGTCACCGCTGGGAGAACCTGCTGCTGATCAAGTAAGTGCCTGTCCCCTCATGATACCCCTTACACTGTGCATTGCCTGAGGCCACAGCACCGGGTCAAGCCACCCGTGACATCCCCCTCAAGAGACAGACTCCATTGGTCCGGTGCTGGGTATCCCGGTCTCCTGGGCGTCACAATTGGCGTCACGAACAGGATCTAGCCAGCCCGTATACCGGGTATTGTGTGCCGTGATTGGAGCCCAAAACTGTGAAAACTGGGATGAAAAATCTTGAAAATTGACTTTACTAAAGAAAAATCCATTCCCCATTGAAAACTATTGAAAGTGACTTTTCCCCATTGGTTATAATGGAGTAAAGATGGCCGCCATCCCCTGAGGTAATCACTTCATAACCGTTAGGCACGAGACTGTTAATTGAGCTACGCCATCACCTGAGCCCCAGTCTAACTGAAAAACTTCAGAATCCGCCATTACAGAGCGCGGTGGGTGGGAGCAGCAGGGGGCGTGTCATTGTGGGCGGCACCAAGCTGAGCGCTCTGACATCAGAGCAAGGGGAAAATCGATCCTGCTGCACAGCGGAACGAATCTACACTATCCCGACGGAAGCGGAGGACCGGAAGGGTCCGGATTAACTAAGGGGGCACAGTATGTCGCAGCACGGAGACGCCGCAGCACTCGGCAACGCTAATGCAGCTGAAAGACAGAGTGTCAATAGAGAGTCCGGCAGCGCAGCGGTGCAAGGAGTGGCGCCCATCATGCCGGTGCTGATGCCATATACCCCGGGTGGCCCATGGCTTCCAATGTATGAAGGTGAGCCTAATACCCTTGACGATTTCAGAGAAAAGATGCTGGCCCATTTTGACATGTTCCCTGTGGGTGAAGTTCAGCGTGTTAGTCTCCTGATGATGCAGTTAAGTGGCCATGCTAAGCGAGAAGTCACAGCATGGGCAGCTGATCTAAAAGGCACTGTTGAACGCATATTTGCTGGATTAAAAGCTACATTTGAAACCACGGCCAGCAGCAAAGCTAAAATACGATTCTTTAATTGCAAACAAAAAGCTAATGAGGGCGTGAGAGACTTTGCCTTAAACCTGCAGGAAGCCCTTAAATCACTTACACTGGCTGAACCCATTTTTAACAACGGAGCGGATAAACTGCTAAGAGATCAATTTATTGAGGGACTCTACACCCCTTCTCACCGGGGGCATGTGAGCATGCTTGTTTTTAAGAACCCTGAATTGACATTTGCCCAATTAAAGGAGAGCGCTATACGTCTCCAGCTGGCAGAGGCACCTCGGGATCAGGATCCTGCGCAACTCATGGCAGAGGCTCCTCAACAACATGGAGTGCCAGTGACATCAGCTATGTCTGGGGCCATTGCTAAGCCCCTGGGGCCCAGTACTAATGAGGCTCTTCAACAAAAGCTTGACTCTTTAGCTGATGTTGTTGCTTCAATGGCTAAAACCATGCAGGAGATGAGAGGACACAAGATGGAGTTGGCAAACTGTAGAGAGGATGTTCCATGGATGAGACCCCGGAGATACCCGACATGGAGAGGACGACCCCGCGACCGCTACCAACCGGATGGACAGCCCATTTGCCGCCGTTGCCAGCAGCCGGGCCACTTTGCACGAGATTGTGATTTAAACGGGAATCCCCTGGGAATGCGGGCCGCTTCGCAGGAATGAACTTTCAAGGCCCAACACCCTGGCACGACAGGTACATCGGAGGACGACCCATTATCCCTATCGTGCTGGACGGAATTCCCCTCAACGCTTTGCTGGACACAGGTTCCCAGATTTCATCTATACCGTATATCCTTTATAAGAGGTACTGGGCTGATGTAGATATTGATAAAGGGCCCTCTGATGTTGAACTAGATATATGGGCCAGTAATGGTAAGTTGGTACCGAAACTAGGATTCAGGGAGATGACCATAAAGATTGGTAAAGTAGAACTGAAGAAACAGGGTATAATTGTTGTTGATGTTGACCGGCGGAACTGTGAACCAACTGTATTGATAGGAATGAATGTGTTAGAGAACTGCTTTTCCGAAGTCATTTCTGTCTTACAGCAAATTGCTGAAACTGCCCAATCCTGCCAGCAGAGAGTTCTCCGGAGGGAAATAAAAGTATTGATGTTAAGGCAACAGGTAGAAGTTGCAGGTGGAGAAATCGGCAGTGTGAGGGTAAGTGATCCAACGTCTATTGTAATCCCACCAAAAACAGAAATGCTGGTATGGTGTAGAGCAGCCATTGGTACTAAGGGACGAGACTATCAAGCCTTAATAGAACCAGTGTACACCGACAGCAGGCCCACTATACTCACAGCACGAGGGATAGTCGAGGTACACCGGGGACGAGTGCCGGTACGACTTTTGAACTGTGGAGAGGAAGAGGTCACTTTGCCAAGGTATGCTACAATGGCAAAGCTATATACTGTTGACAACAATGCCATCACAACCATTGAGCCCTTAGAACCAACCTGTCAGGTGGAAGGCAATGGCTCAGATGGAGAAATGGAGGATTGGTGCCAACAGCTACACGTGGGCATAAATTCAACACCTACCCATCAAAAACAAGGGGTGTATAGGCTAGTGACGGAATATGAACAAGTCTTCAGTAAACACCCATTGGACTTCGGACGGATAGAAGGGGTAGAACACACAATCCCCACAGGTGACCATCCCCCAATAAAAGAAAGATATAGACCCATACCGCCCGCTCACTATCAATGTGCAAAAGATATGCTGAGGGAAATGAAACAGGCCGGGGTAATAAGAGACAGCTGTAGCCCCTGGGCGGCCCCTCTAGTGATTGTCAAAAAAAAGGATGGAACCATGAGAATGTGCGTAGACTACCGGAAGATTAATAACATCACCCATAAAGATGCCTACCCCTTGCCTAGGATAGAAGAGTCCTTAACTGCTTTGAAATCTGCTAATTATTTTTCCACCTTAGACTTAACAAGCGGGTATTGGCAAGTCCCTGTGGCTGAGAGAGATAAGGAAAAGACGGCATTCACCACACCAATGGGTCTATGTGAATTTAATCGCATGCCGTTCGGACTCTGCAACGCATCCGGTACCTTCCAGCGGCTGATGGAATGCTGCCTCGGACACAAGAACTTCGAGACCGTCCTCCTGTACCTAGATGATGTGATCGTCTACTCAAAGACTTACGAACAACACTTAATAGACCTGGCAGAAGTGTTCGAAGCCTTATCCAGGTATGGCATGAAAGTCAAGCCATCCAAATGTCACCTTCTCAAGCCAAAGGTACAGTACCTGGGACACATCGTGAGTTCGGAGGGAGTAGCACCAGATCCCGAGAAAATAAGCGCCATAAGGGATTGGCCAAGACCTACCAGCGCAAAAGAAGTGAGACAATTCCTGGGATTGGTGGGTTACTATCGCAGATTTATAAAAGGATTTACCAAGTTGGCAGCACCCTTGCAAGACACCTTGGTAGGGCAGACGAAGAAACCTTCAAACCGAAACCCTCCTTTTCAGTGGAACGACGAAAGGGAAGACTCCTTTGAACAACTAAAGAAGGCACTAACCGGAGAAGAGGTTCTGGCATACCCAGATTACCATAAACCTTTCATCCTCTACACCGATGCCAGTAATGTGGGACTAGGAGCGGTGCTGTCACAAAAGCAAGAAGGTCGGGAGAAAGTCATCGCCTTTGCAAGTAGAAAGCTCCGGCCTACTGAAAGAAATTCAGAAAATTACAGCTCCTTCAAATTGGAACTACTGGCAGTAGTTTGGGCTGTGACGGAGCGTTTCAAACACTATCTGGCCGCTGCAGAATTTATTGTCTATACTGACAACAATCCGTTGACCCACCTGGACACAGCCAAATTAGGTGCGTTAGAACAGCGATGGATAGCCCGGTTATCTAATTACAACTTCATAATCAAGTATCGAGCAGGTCGCAAGAATGGAAATGCCGATGCCCTATCCCGGATGCCACACTTGAGAGATGTAGAAGAGGAAACAGGGGAGCTTGAAGAAATTGAACTACCAGCCTTCCATCGTCCCAAGGCAAAACATCATCAGTCAAGTACCTATCAGAAACAACAAGAGGTGAATTTTAATCCGTTAGCACACCATAGATGGGCTGACACCCAAGACAGCAATCCGGCTGTGAAGTTGGTGAAGGAACTGTTGACTGAGCAAAGTGCATATCCCTATGAGGATGCCCCAGAAGAGACGCATCAACTCTGGAAAGAGAGAGGCAAAATGTTCCTGTATCAAGGGAAGCTCTGTAGAAGATACATCAATCCGAAAACACATGAATTGGTTTGGCAGATTATTGTGCCTAAACAAGATGTGAAGATGGTCCTCGAAGCTTACCATAATGGTGCTGGTCACTTCGGTTGGAAAAAGTTAGAAGTACTTCTAAGAGAGAGATTTTATTGGGTCGGGATGAGAAAATCAATCGAACAGTGGTGCAGAAATTGTGGCGCGTGCAACCTCAGAAGAAACGATCAAAAGAACCAAAGAGCACCACTGCAGCCCATAATCACCAAACAACCACTTGAACTTGTAGCCATGGACCACGTGAAGTTGACACCAAGCCGGTCCGGCTATGTCTATGCCTTGACCATCGTGGACCATTATTCACGTTTCTTGGTAGTAGTACCCGTAAAAGATCTGACAGCAAAAACAGCAGCCAAAGCGTTCCAAACGTACTTTTGTAGACCCCATGGATATCCGGAACAGGTTCTCACCGACCAAGGTACAGCCTTTGAATCAGAGATCTTCAGAGAATTCTGTAATATGTATGGTTGCAAAAAGATCCGGACGACGGCCTATCATCCACAAACAAACGGCTTATGAGAGAAGATGAACCATATTGTAATAGACCTACTAAAGACTTTACCTGAGACAGAAAGGAATCAATGGCCAGAGAAATTGCCTGACTTGGTGGATCTGTATAATCATGTCCCGGTGAGCTCCACCAACTGCACCCCAGCTTACCTTATGCGTGCAAGACCCGGCCAATTACCAATCGATCTAGAAATGGGAATTCTGAAACCAGACGCAGAAGTTCAAGACTCCAATTGGGATATCATACGGCAAAAGCAGTATCGCCAAGTGCAAGAGAGTGTGGAAAGAAGCCTTCAGCAAACTAGAGAAAGACAAGAGCGAACTTTCAACCAGAATGCTCTAGCGACCCCATTAAGACCGGGTGACCAAGTGCTCAAGAGAAATCGTCGAACCAATAAACTGGACAATCAGTGGGAAGCCGTACCCTACACAGTTTTACCAACAAGAGTGGATAATCCTAAAATGTGTCTCATTAGCAAAAACGGAGGCTTAACATCTGTACTAGTGTCAAGAGACAATCTTAAATTATGTCCGGAAGCATTGAAAGAGCCAGACGTTGTCCAGCCAGAACCAGAAGTTATTCAACCCATACAGGTTCAACCAGTAAAGGAAAAAGAAGAGGAAGTGTATCACACCTGTATAGGAGACTTTCCCAAAACCCTACTAACATACCATGGTGCAGTAGTGGTTCCCATGGTGGCCTTTTACCCAACACCGAACCCAATACCAGAAGTCCCAAGACAGGAAGAGGCTGACCCCGTACTACAGGAGGTTCCAGGCCAGGAAGAACAGATTCCTGGTCAGAGTAATCCCATTCACGGTGGACTTGCCAACTCCATAGTCGTGGAATTATCTTTAGCAGAGCGGGCAGATACTACATCCGCAGTAGACAGTAGTACACCACATGAAGAGACACCGCTATTACGTAGATCACAGCGTAGTACCCAGGGTCAATTACCGGCCAGGTATGCAGATTACCAACTATAAAGCTCATAATGTGAATTGTATATATGTTATGCCGTATATAGTTAAACAGAAAATGTAGTATAGTCATTGCTATCAGTCTGCAACGTTTAAGCCCAGTGCCTACAGAGACTTGTCTGTATGAACTTATTGCATATTCTTGAACTTTTTATCAGCCCGGAGGCACTAAATCAAAGCTCCGGAAAGACTGCTTTTTGAACTTTGCTTTTTGCTCTTTTTGAACTTTCTTTAGACTTTATATTGATAACTCCGTTGGAAAAATGGAACTAAATTCCTGGACACTAAGTACAGTGCCGTTCCTAATACCTTCAAGGATAGAACTGTATTAATGGACGCTATTTGAAGTGACTTTTTACAGAACTCTATTTTTGTTTCCTTGAGTGGTTTTTGTAACTTTTCATTTTTAAGACTCTGTACATATTAATTGTTATTTCAAAATGTTATTGTCCCACAGTCCCGGAGTACTGTTCTTAACTAAGGGGGAATGTGGCACCCCTAGGGGTATTTGCCAGAAAAATAGTTACTGACAGTAAGTACAAATACTAAAATAGCAAGACTGCACTACCACCTCCGGCCAGAAGGGGGAGCTCCAGAGACTCCCCTTGATCCATTCTGGTCTGAGAGAAGAAATGGCAGTTGGGCCAAGGAGCTGAAAGTGAGAGGTAATACAGTTGAATCTCTAACAGCCCTGTGACTGTTACCAGGCCTAAATCACCGGCCTGAGGAGAAGAGGGATAGAGAAAAAGGACATTGTGAGAACCGGGTAGCATTAATCACTACCCAGAACAGGCGCAAAGACGGATACCGGATCCGTGGCTGTATTCATTATATATAATACAGCAACCGGAAAAACGTGAGGTGATATCAGCTTCACTAGGGTCGGATGCAGCAACAGACACAGAGTTCAGCGGTACTCCCAGAGGGGGTAAACCGATAAAAGGACTCGGGTTGCCCGTCGAACCAGGACCCGGAGGGGACAGATTGGGCCGGCAGCCAGTTCACATACAGCAGCAGGGCCACACAGAAATTGCGCACAATAAGAGGCGAAGACCCCGGCAGGGTCAAAGTAACTCAGAGTTCCCATACAGACTCCGGTGACAGGACTGGTTGTAAATCCTTTTATGTTAAAGTAAACTGGTTAAACGTTTCAGTGCCTCAGTCTTTCATTTGGACAATAGCCATCTATCCAGGATCGAGATCGTCACCGCTGGGAGAACCTGCTGCTGATCAAGTAAGTGCCTGTCCCCTCATGATACCCCTTACACTGTGCATTGCCTGAGGCCACAGCACCGGGTCAAGCCACCCGTGACATCCCCCTCAAGAGACAGACTCCATTGGTCCGGTGCTGGGTATCCCGGTCTCCTGGGCGTCACATTAACATTTTATTTGCATATTATGGTGGAAAATAAGTATTTGGTCAGAAACAAAATTTCATCTCAATACTTTGTAATATATCCTTTGTTGGCAATGACAGAGGTCAAACGTTTTCTGTAAGTCTTCACAAGGTTGCCACACACTGTTGTTGGTATGTTGGCCCATTCCTCCATGCAGATCTCCTCTAGAGCAGTGATGTTTTTGGCTTTTCGCTTGGCAACACAGACTTTCAACTCCCTCCAAAGGTTTTCTATAGGGTTGAGATCTGGAGACTGGCTAGGCCACTCCAGGACCTTGAAATGCTTCTTACGAAGCCACTCCTTCGTTGCCCTGGCGGTGTGCTTTGGATCATTGTCATGTTGAAAGACCCAGCCACGTTTCATCTTCAATGCCCTTGCTGATGGAAGGAGGTTTGCACTCAAAATCTCACGATACATGGCCCCATTCATTCTTTCATGTACCCGGATCAGTCGTCCTGGCCCCTTTGCAGAGAAACAGCCCCAAAGCATGATGTTTCCACCACCATGCTTTACAGTAGGTATGGTGTTTGATGGATGCAACTCAGTATTCTTTTTCCTCCAAACACGACAAGTTGTGTTTCTACCAAACAGTTCCAGTTTGGTTTCATCAGACCATAGGACATTCTCCCAAAACTCCTCTGGATCATCCAAATGCTCTCTAGCAAACTTCAGACGGGCCCGGACAATGTACTGGCTTAAGCAGTGGGACACGTCTGGCACTGCAGGATCTGAGTCCATGGTGGCGTAGTGTGTTACTTATGGTAGGCCTTGTTACATTGGTCCCAGCTCTCTGCAGTTCATTCACTAGGTCCCCCCGCGTGGTTCTGGGATTTTTGCTCACCGTTCTTGTGATCATTCTGACCCCACAGGGTGGGATTTTGCGTGGAGCCCCAGATCGAGGGAGATTATCAGTGGTCTTGTATGTCTTCCATTTTCTAATTATTGCTCCCACTGTTGATTTCTTCACTCCAAGCTGGTTGGCTATTGCAGATTCAGTCTTCCCAGCCTGGTGCAGGGCTACAATTTTGTTTCTGGTGTCCTTTGACAGCTCTTTGGTCTTCACCATAGTGGAGTTTGGAGTCAGACTGTTTGAGGGTGTGCACAGGTGTCTTTTTATACTGATAACAAGTTTAAACAGGTGCCATTACTACAGGTAATGAGTGGAGGAAAGAGTAGACTCTTAAAGAAGAAGTTACAGGTCTGTGAGAGCCAGAAATCTTGATTGTTTGTTTCTGACCAAATACTTATTTTCCACCATAATATGCAAATAAAATGTTAAAAAAAAACAGACAATGTGATTTTCTGGATTTTGTTTTCTCAGTTTGTCTACCATAGTTGAGGTCTACCTATGATGTAAATTACAGACGCCTCTCATCTTTTTAAGTGGTGGAACTTGCACTATTGCTGACTGACTAAATACTTTTTTGCCCCACTGTATATATCATTTTTTGTTTACCAAGAGGGCATGGAAGTACTATTCTATAGGGGCACCGAAGGCTGAAATGAGCACCCTAGCTTTGTTTGCAGATTGCGGATAGCATAGGTATGCTTTACTCTCATCTATTCCGTTAAAGGGAACTTCTCGGGTCCCCCATACCCTCCAACCCAGCAGCATTCACATACAGTACATATGACAATTCTTTTCATGTTATCGTGCATATCTCTTTCATGTCCAGAAGTTGAAAAGAGCTAACTTCAGATCTGAACTTCCGGTCATGCGCAGTGCGCCTCTGGAGCCGGGAAGTGTAGACCCAGCTGCGGAAGGCGCAGCGACGTTGCCGAAACGAGGGAGCGAATTTGCGAGATTTGCATGATGCCAGCTCATGCAAATTATGTTATCATGCCCATTAACTTGGAAAAAGGGGCTGACTACTGTAGTCTGGGGAAACTATCGCCCCCCATCGACTAGTCAAAGCCCTTATAAGTATAGGAAAAGCGAAGGTTCTAAATGCTTTTTTTAAACATTAATTAAACTGTATAACATTATTCAAGGCTGGTTAGGCAAAGAATTTAGTCATATGTAGGTGAATGCTGCTGAGTTGGAGGCATGGGGAACCTGGCATTTCCCTTAAGCAATGTACTATGTATGTAGATATACAGTATATATATCTTCAGTTCTACGAGTCTTTTCCTGCTCTGCTGTTTGCCTTTTTTTTACATTTAGCCATTTACTTTCTTAGGAACAGGTTTGGTGGGTGATAATGATAGGCTCGCTGTGTACTCCATCACAACTGTCTGACACATACACCACCATACCTGGGACACAAAAGCTTCCATAGTGATGTACGTTGTTGTTGTGATCCCCATTACTACCTGCTCCTAGTCACATCATATACTACGGAATATTTGCCATTATAAACCTTGTACAGTGTGAGCCTTTGATGCATAGTAATGTCTGTGAGGCAGTGACAGGTGTTATATGCAAGGGACGGTATGTATCCCCCAGGATGCACATAGAAATGTATTAAGACCGCTGGAGTGCATTGCAGTCACAGATATAGCTGTGATTGCAGTGAAAAATAAAAATAAGTTTGGTCTTGGGCAAGCTATTTGTCCAAGGTAGATTTAAAAAAAACCCGGCATGGGCTTTTTTATTTTTGGAGCAAACTACAGGATGGTAGTGGTGCCGACCACTTCCTCCAGGCCTACGGCCACAGATTCCATTTTAAAAACCCTGCAGCAAAGGGTTGGGTGTGTCAGTTTTGGTTTGCAAAGTTGCAGAGCAGATGGCTCTGCAGAGCTCAACCGGTGTAAAGTAACACGGAGCCAAGAAAATCCAAAAGGCCTGGCACCCCTCAGTGTAGTACTGTGGTGCAGTTGCCCACGGCAACCAGTCCCGGATACGTACTGTCTTGATTTCCGGCTCTGATCTGGAGGATACCATTTGTTTTCTGTTTGTGAGTGCGTTGGGCATTAAAGAGACTTTGTTTTGAACTTTTCCTGTAGTCACTGCCTGCCTGTCACACTGCACCAACCCCACTGCACTACACGTCCCACACAGGTATTTCCAGACTAACTGTGGAAAAGGCAGAAATCTCATAGGAGATTAGTAAGGTGTGAGTAACATGCAGCCAAACCAGTACCACCCACAGGAGGTGTGTGGGAGAGAGTGGACCATTGATACAGTTTATGCACATGCAGTCTTTCATATCCTTTGACCAGACTGTGGATAAAGTGTCTTAAAACCATACAAAACTTTTGGGATTCCTTTACAATGCTCCAACAATTACAAATGAATTGATCTGGTGAAATTTGAATTCAAAGTTCTGCAAATTTGATTATTTGATGACATTTGCTATTAAAAACCTTAAAACATTTTGAATATACACTGCTCAAAAAAATAAAGGGAACACTAAAGTACCACATCCTAGATATCACTGAATGAAATATTTCACTTGCAAATCTTTATTCATTACATAGTGGAATGTGTTGAGAACAATAAAACATAAAAACGATCAATGTAAATCAAAATTAATATCTCATGGAGGTCTGGATTTGGAATGATACTCAAAATCAAAGTGGAAAATCAAATTACTGGCTTATTCAACTTCAGTGGAAATGCCTCAAGATAAGGAAATGATGCTCAGTAGTGTGTGTGGCCTCCACATGCCTTATATGACCTCCCTACAACTCCTTGGCATGCTCCTGATTAGGCGGCGGATGGTCTCCTGAGGGATCTCCTCCCCGACCTGGACTAAAGCATCTGCCAACTCATGGACAGTCTGTGGTGCATCGTGACATTGGTGGATGGTGCGAGACATGATGTCCCAGATGTGTTCAATTAAATTTAGGTCTGGGAAATGGGTGGGCCAGTCCATAGCTTCAAAGCCTTCATCTTGCAGGAACTGCTGACACACTCCAGCCACATGAGGTCTGGCATTATCCTGCATTAGGAGGAACCAAGGGCCAACCGCACCAGCATATAGTCTCCCAGGGGTCTGAGGATCTCATCTCGATACCTAATGCAGTCAGGCTACCTCTGGCGAGCACAGGGAGGGCTGTGCTGCCCTCCAAAGAAATGCCACCCCACACCATCACTGACCCACTGCCAAACCGGTCATGATGAAGGATGTTGCAGGCAGCAGATCGCTCTTCACGGCATCTCCAGACTCTGTCACATCTGTCACATGTGCTCAGTGTGAACCTGCTTTAATCTCTGAAGAGCACAGGGCGCCAGTGGCAAATTTGCCAATCCTGGTGTTCTGTTGCAAATGCCAAGCATCCTGCACGGTGTTGGGCTGAGCACAACCCCCATCTGTGGACGTCGGGCACTCAGACATCCTCATGGAGTCAGTTTCTAACCGTTTGTGCAGACACATGCACGTTTGTGGCCAGCTGGAGGTCATTTTGCAGGGCTCTGGCAGTGCTCCTCCTGTTCCTCCTTTCACCAAGGCTGAGGTAGCGGTCCTGCTGCTGGATTGTTGCCCTCCTACGGCCCCCTCCACGTCTCGTGGTATACTGGCCTGTCTCCTGGTAGCGCCTCCAGCCTCTGGACACTACGCTGACAGACACAGCAAACCTTCTTGCCACAGCTTGCATTGATGTGCCATCCTGGATGAGCTTCACTACCTGAGCCAGTTGTGTGGGTTGTAGAATCTGTCTCATGCTACCACGAGTGTGAAAGCACAACCAACATTCAAAAGTGACCAAAACATCAGCCAGAAAGCATTGGTACTGAGATGTGGTCTGTGGTCCCCACCTGCAGTTCCACTCCTTTATTGAGTTTGTCTTGATAATTGCCAATCATTTCCATCTATTGTCTATTCCATTTGCACAACAGCATGTGAAATTGATTTGTCAAACAGTGTTGCTTCCTAAGTGGACAGTTTGATTTCACAGAAGTTTGATTTTACTTGGAGTTATATTCTGTTGTTTAAGTGTTCCCTTTATTTTTTTGAGCAGTGTATAATACTAACCTTGCATAATCATTGCTTTGGTGCAATATCCCAAGTCTTGTGCATGATAGCAGTGCATTTAGATTTTGATATGCATGTTTCAGACAAACAGGGTTTTGGTTATCAAATTAAATGAAATGGTTTATGACTTTAGTGTTACCATCAATCACTTTTTGTTGCCTAAGATATGCCAGGCATACACTACATGTGCTGCATGCAGAGACTCAAAAATATATAAAATGTATCATTTAAATGTGACAGTTTGAAATCCGCTCATTATTCAAATTTGAAAACCATTGATAACAGCTACAGTTGCATTCTGGAATTTCTATTGGATGAGGCTTATCCTGCAGGTATGAGGGTATAGTTACACTTGGATGCAACTATATGCGTTGTAGGAATAAGCATCAGCAATATATCCCAGATTTGGGACCATGTTTAATCAGTTGGGCATTTTAGCAACAGCACTCACCGCCTGTGCAGGAGCTGCTGATTCCTCAAAGACGTTTTGCCATCAATTATTGTGTCGTGCTGCTGTCAGAAACACGGTTCTACCTTTGTCTTCTCTATCTTGAGGCCTGACTGATTATTTTGTAGGTACCGTAATGGGTGCACAATTTATGCAACAAACTAAATAATGACAATAATTTCATGCACTGATTGTTGTTAGCAATGTGGGATGATATATTGCTGCTGAAAACTTGAGCAACAACATACTAAGTGTGTAGACAACTAGGCCAACAACCAATTTCCATTGATGAAGGGATCAGTTTGATCTACAGACAGTGTTGTTCACTGTAACCAAGCATTAATATGTGTGTAAATAAACTCTTGTTTGGCCATTTTGTGTGCCATGGCTCATATATGTTGGGAGACAAACACAGCTGGCCTACTATTGTATTTCACAATGTAAACTAAACAGAAACTATTTATTTTTTTAACTTAATCCAAAAACAATAGCTTATCATTACACATAAAACAGGAAATAGATTAGGTAAGTGCACATAAATGTTATTTTTGACATTTTACATGGTTAATTGAACCCTACAGTTAAATAAGTAGAATCACTTGTAGGTTGTAGGTTGAGGGTTTCGGATTGAGGTTTGGGAGGGGGTGGGTAGGACATATGAGTGGCCCTGAGGGTGTAGCACAGTCTCAGCATTAGTGTCTAAACTTTGGTGCCCATAACTGCGTGGCAGTCAATGGTGTCCATTTTAATAACTCATGTGAACCTAAAATATGGCTGATGTTTCTGTGGAGGTGGATGTGGCTGTTAGTAAGGAGGGTTATACCTTCCATATGGGGGTACATTGCCATGTGGTGCCAAGGGATTGTATGACTCATACACGCTGTGTAATTTTACAATGCAGCCAAGGAGGGGTATACAGTCATTAGGGAGTGTGATGGTTTCCAATACGCTCATCATGGCACAGTGCACAAGTATTTGCATTGTGCAGGGTACTTGGCGCAAGAATAAGACAAAAGATTTGAGAAATTCCTGAAAATCATCCTTGGGGGTGGTATTTCCTAATTTAACACCCACACCTTCCGATCTATTTCTTGGGCGAATTGCTCTTCAGGCTTGCTGCTCCTCCTTCTGTGTTTGCATCCACTGACACAGCTAGACAGTTCGTTCTTACGGTTCTTAAGTTGTTTCTCTCTCAGTTTGGAGGTTAGAAGCAGCATCTGAATTGGGACCAACTTGCCTCCCCAAGGAGGTATCCCTTGCAGACATTTGCTAGGAGCTCGAGGGGCCAGCAACAAGCTCCTCATCCACATCTTCATCGAGATTGTCATCTGTTCTGTTGATAAATCAATAGATGGTTTGAGTTCAACAAATAGAGTGAAAACTATTAGTTAAAAGAAAATATTTTTTGGCATTGCCATCGTCATTCTTAATGGGTGCTCTGCTAATAAGTACTTCTGGATTGCACATAATGTTTGTGTGCAACCATCACATGGCCAGTGTCTTCAAACTAATTCATGGAGGTTGTTCCAGAGGTGATTACAGTCCTCCTATTTCAGATCAAGAGGCAGTGGTTAATATGTGCACCATGCGAAGGTCCACTCGTTTACCAATGGGTTGTGAAAGTCTCGCATTTCACATGCATAGGAAATGAAGAAGAAAATGGCAAATCAGCAGTGTGGTTTGATGCTAGGTAGTCGTGCGGGACAAGCACCATCGCTGTTTGTGCATTTATTTTCCTCATATACAAGTGAGAAATGGATATGAATGTATCTCCAAAAAACATGATGGGAACAAAAAAAAGTATAGACAATGTGCTTTAAAGCAGTCCACCAGAGGCAAAGACCTAAACAGGTGCCATAAAGTAACATTTAATATGCGTGGTCTTCAATAAAAGTATTACTAAAACATTACTAACAGTACTTACTAACGAACAGTACTAAAACATTCCTTATTAGCTTTTCTACATAGGACTGATGCAAATGAGTCCGGCTCCCCCAGGATTGGTCTCCACATCTCCGCCAGTGCAGCTTTACAAAATGGACAGTATACAACATACAAACTGTTTTTCAATATTGCAAATATGAGAACATTTTTTGTATCACAATCATAAGCTAATAGTAAGCAAGCCACACTCATACGTGATGTAGCCAAATAAACCCCAACAATAGGGACTAGATAAATGTTACACATGACTTAATCCTGTTTAAAAATCAATAAAAACACACAATCAAAAATATTCAAACATCTTAAAAAAATAAAAGGTCGATAACAGAAAATTCAAGAGACAAGAACAACAGTCAGTGGCAGATGCCAAATAACACCCAAAATATTTGAAAGTAAAAAAGAAAAGATGCCAAAAACACAGACACACAAGACACAACAGGGACAAAAACAACATAAAGAAGGTGTATGTTGGCAACTACTGTCGTCACTACTACTGCGTCATCCCAATCACCAGGAAAACTCCCTCTATTGATATCAATTAATGTCCAATCATGGTAGCCCTGACACCTGTTATTTCAAAGTTTGGGATGACCCTTCACCAGTGATATCATGGGCTCTACATCTAATGAGGGCATGGCAATGTTTCTGTGCCATAGAGATGCAAACAAATGCAGTAACCTGCTCCAGTCAATTTCCTGAAGCGAAAACATGTGGATACTAGTAGGGCATCTCCCAGACATCTCAGAACAACAGGTCAAATCGGAAAAAGTCAAATCGGAAAAAGTCAAATCGGACAGCATTCACAGATGGCATCTAAGTGATGTCCAACTTATTCACCGACCCATAGACTTGCACTGGAGAGTTTGATCGGACACTTGCCTGAATATCGGACAAGTTTCCATGCTTTTGTATGGACCACTCAGTCCAAGTAAAAATTGAACATAGAGTGTTCTTCAATTCCAGTACTCAAGAGCCACCAACTGGTCATTTTTCAGGATTTCCTTAGTATTTCACAGGTGAGGATTGCATGACATGCACAGCCAATAATTCCTCACCTGGGCAATACTATGGAAAACATGGTCAGGGCCGGAGTTGGGAACACTGAAATAGACCATCATCCGTGAAAAACGGAGAGCACTCATAAGAGACAAACTGATGTCTGAATGAGCATGAAATGTAACAGATTCCACTCCTAATAATCACTTGCAGGTGCCGACTGTTGCAAAGAGCCATCACCCATCTTCTACTTCTAACAATCACTTGCAGGTGCCGACTGTTGCAAAGAGCCATCACCCCGCTTCTACTTTTAACAATCACTTGCAGGTGCCGACTGTTGCAAAGAGCCATCACCCAGCTTCTACTTCTAACAATCACTTGCAGGTGCCGACTGTTGCAAAGAGCCATCACCCAGTTTCTACTTTTAACAATCACTTGCAGGTGCCGACCTTTGCAAAGAGCCATCACCCCGCTTCTATGGCCCAAATCAGAGCAAATTTAGATCCCTGTCATTCAGCACCTTAGATGCAGTGGTCAATGATATATGTGGTATCAAAGTGGTTAGCTAGAAGGGGTAGGCTAGCTCTTGTACCCCCTAAGAGCTAAACCAAAAATAATTGAAAAGGTTATGACTTTCACATTATAACAACACAAAAAATATTATTTATTTCAAGTTTTTAAATTGCGCAAAAGCAGTAAAAAAAGATATAAAATTGGTCCCAGCAAGATCTTACTGATCCATAAAATAAAGTAATTAATTATTTACAAAATAAGATAAACATTAGCAAAAAAATAGAAAAAGAAAGAAAATAATGAAAGAATTTGGTGAGGACAGTGATGATGATGAGGCAGGTTTTTCTGGACTGGGCTGGCCTGTTACCATAACTCACATGAAAGTAGTGAGGTTTCTGATTACAGCTCTGTAAGGAAGGTGGATTCTTACAAAAGTGGATCAGGTTGCAAGGTAAAGCCTGTTTAGCAATTCACAAGCGGAGGATCTGCTGAAGGTAAGGAGATCATGTCATCCCTTTTCCAACACTATGTGTAAAGAAAATGATACTTGCAGATAAAGGTAAGATTCTTAGATGCAGATTACTTAGTAAGATGCAGCTGTTTGTCTGGTCCTGGATCCATCGTGAGGTCTGTGCAGGAGTTGGGGTTCAGCATAGTCTGTACAGTACAGTGTCAGGTAATGAGAAGCAATAAATGGATCTTTCTCACCTTTCACCAACAGGTTTGTAGCAAAGGATGGAGATTGTGCCCACGTCTCATAACCATGTTTATGAAAATAAGTTTAATGCAAAGAAATATCTGGATACCTTCTATGCAGTGGACCCCGAAACCCAGGAAATCGATAAAGAGTCAACATTCTTGCTGACATTTCTGAATAATGTTTTCTCTTCAGGTATGTAAGACTCCAACCAGCCATTCGGATGTTCACAGAATATACTGTCAAGGTTCAATGGGGTTTCTAACCGTAGAAAGTTTGCAGTGTTGTATAAGTGTGCAGTAAGTGTACATTACATTATTACTATGTATACTAGGTGTACATTACATTACTATTATGTGTAATAAGTATACATTACATTACATAACTATGTCTAATAAGTGCACATTAGATTACTACTATGTGTCATAATTGTACATTACATCAGGGGTGGACACTGACAGCTTGGAGCCCCGTTGCAAGAAATGTGTCTAGGCCCTCCTCTATTTATGGCAACAAAGCTACCGGTATATTATATTTATACATATTAGTCCTTAGAACCTCTATTAGAACACATTCAAACAACTGATCTTACCCACAGGCCCACAAGAATCTCATTCAGGGGACAGAATGTTTAGTTCAGAAATATAAACTTTATTAATATATTTTATAAAAACATAAAATACAAAAACTTATGCAAGTACCTCTATTCCAAAAAAGACCTTGATGTGTGCTTAGTAATTGAACCCAACATTGCATAAAAATGCTATATATGTTTTAGGTATCATATTGTATGGTGACTGCTTGAATGTGAGCTCTCTAAAGTGCAAATGTGCTAATAATTTGCGTGCTAGGGTTTAGCTGCAAAAGAACTATCATAGTGCCATGCATAAATATACAAGAACCGGTACATACCGCAACTTCTGTGGCACCTGCCTCAACAGAATATACCCATATAATGCGCACGTACTAAACTTAACAAGATGGTAAGTGTAGAGCACAGAAAAGCATATTCACCTCACTACAGCACGCTCAAGGAAACCCCTACGCGCGTTTCGATCGTATCTTCATCCGGGGGCGCCCCCGGATGAAGATACGATCGAAACGCGCGTAGGGGTTTCCTTGAGCGTGCTGTAGTGAGGTGAATATGCTTTTCTGTGCTCTACACTTACCATCTTGTTAAGTTTAGTACGTGCGCATTATATGGGTATATTCTGTTGAGGCAGGTGCCACAGAAGTTGCGGTATGTACCGGTTCTTGTATATTTATGCATGGCACTATGATAGTTCTTTTGCAGCTAAACCCTAGCACGCAAATTATTAGCACATTTGCACTTTAGAGAGCTCACATTCAAGCAGTCACCATACAATATGATACCTAAAACATATATAGCATTTTTATGCAATGTTGGGTTCAATTACTAAGCACACATCAAGGTCTTTTTTGGAATAGAGGTACTTGCATAAGTTTTTGTATTTTATGTTTTTATAAAATATATTAATAAAGTTTATATTTCTGAACTAAACATTCTGTCCCCTGAATGAGATTCTTGTGGGCCTGTGGGTAAGATCGGTATATTATATTATATTATATATGCATATATATAGCCACACACACATACATGTACTGTATATATTACATAGTCTCCTTTATTATGTATATTACCGTCCCTTATCACACAGTGCCCTCTCTTGTTTTGTACAGCACCATCCCTTACATATCGGATTATATAGAGCCCTGTCTTTATTACATAACATCCTCTTTTGTTAGATATATAATGCAATGATGGCTGATGGAGCATGGGAAAGCCTCTTTTCTCATGGAGGAGCTGATGGACTGGTCATCTGGTCACTGGCTGCTCCATCGGCAGTCATTTTATATCTAACAAGAGAGGGGACTATGTAATAAAAGAGGGCGCTGTGAATAACAATAATAACAAGAATACAAAATGTAAGAGACAGCACTGTACATAACAGCAGAGGAAGCTATATAATAAGGGATGCCACCATATATAACTAGAGAGGATGGTATGCAATAAGGAACAGTGTTATACATAATAAAAGAGGAAACTATGTAACTAAGGACTGTGTTATACATAATAAGTGAGTACACTATATACTAAGGGACTGTGATATAGATAAGTGAGTTCACTATATACTAAGGGACTGTGCTATACATAATAAGTGAGTACACTATACACTAAGGGACTGTACTCTACGTAATAAGTGAGTACACTATATACTTTGACTGTGCTGTACAGAATAAGTGAGTACACTATACACTAAGAGTCAGTGCTATACATAAGTGAGTACACAATATATTAAGAGACTGTGCTATACATAACTGAGTGCACTATATACTAAGAGTGTGCTATACACAATAAGTGAGTACACTATATACTAAGGGACTGTGCTATACGTCAGTACACTATATACTAAGGGACTGTGCTATATATAATAAGTGTACTATATACTAAGGGACTGTGCTATACATAATAAGTGAGTACACTATATACTAAGGGACTGTGCTATACATAAGGCTACATTCCTGTATACGTGTGCAGTGTTGGTGTGCTGCCCGCTTTTACAGATGCATTGAGCATGTCCTATTCTGATCCTCAAAGTCAGATCAGAACAGAACATTCTCTGACCCTCACAGATCTCATTCTCAGATCCGTGATTTTCATGTATGTGTGAATAGACCTATAAAACTTTATGAGCCCGTTTGCCATCTGATTAAAAAACCTGGAAGCACACGGACATTTCACACAAATGTGAGAATGTAGAATAAGGGATTTTAGAAAAAAAAATTATCACTCCAAATCACACAGTGGAGATACAGAATTCTATTTACATCCAGGCACTTACCGCTGATGTCTCGTCTGGTTAGAGTCGCTTTCACCTGTTTCTTCTCCATCTGGTTAGACCTTCATGTTGACATCTCCTAGTCACGACTCGTCTTGTCACAACGATCTTCACAGCCCTGAAAATAACAAGGTCACAATGTATACATACATGTGTCTCCTCCGAATACAAATATGTACCCCACCATTAATATTCTATTAGCCACGCACCACACACATTAGGACATACAGCAGAATTTTCTCCTGCAAATCCTGAACGTGTGCACATAGCCTTAGTCCCTGTCCTGTGCCCCACCTCATTCATTGTAAGCCCTTAATAGTGTCGTAGTTGTTTTCGTTCTGACCCAAATGTCAGCTGACAGATCACCAGTGAGACCAAATTGTGGAATTACGCCCGTCATTTTACAAGCGCGCTTGGAGACAAAGGACACCTCACTCATATTTCTGTGAGCAAGTCACTTTTATCTGAAGCAATAGAGCAAGAAGCAATATTTTATACCATTTACAATAAATGTAACTCCCCCACCATCACCCAGGGTCATACTGACCTTTATTCTCTCACGTACCAAATAACATGTTGTGACTGAATATTGAGAACATACATGATAAGAAGTGTAGTCTCCTTGAAGCGGAGACACTAAGACTACTGCATCAACAAATTCTAGTAATTCTAGCAATTAAAGGCAAAAGGCACTTGAAGGCAAACTATTAACCCTTCTATATCAATTTCCCCTTTTTGTAAATGGTATAACCTCCGCCACCGGGTCAGCTGATGTCCACAAAGGAGCTACTGTCTCATGGGTCTAGTACCCATAAGGGGGCTTTCTACCTGCTTCGCCCATCCACCCTCAGTGTGGACATTCGCCTCCCCTGTCAGCAGTGGCTACACAAGGCCTATGATACACTACAGAAGGATCAGCCTTAGATTTTTTTTTTTTACATACACTCTTCGATAGCTTAGGTAATACATATATTAGCGCTTTTATGGCTACATAAAACAATAAGCAAAGGAACAAAATTTGCATATAAGTCTGTAAAATACCAAAAATAATCCATCCCGCTAGGCCGCTAAGCCAATTGGCTGGATTTAAAAAGGAGTCTCTATATTGTATTAGTCTCATTAAGAGCCTTAAGGAACCTAGAAAATCTGAATCCAAGTCTCATTGTATATGTGATGTGGTGTTAATACCTTCCTTGGCTCCAGGGGTAAGGCTAAGTACAGCATAGTCCTTGCAGATACTGGGCTGTGTATGCAGATCCAACAGTCCAGCAGTTTTTGTCCTTCCGCGTCTTTTATAAGAAAAGCAAGATGTTAAATAAGTTGTTATCCTTGTCAACATTTAAAAGTGTATCCAGTGTCTCTGTAAGGTGCAAACATCCTACCACTGCCAGCAAGGTGATTAGGAGGACAGTCATTCTGCTGGTGGAAAGATCTTTTTGCAGTGACTGGCATGGATCCAGCTGGGCTTTCCCTCAAGTTTCCCTGAGGTGAATGTGGTCAGCTGGACTTTAAAACAGGCCGTCAAACCGTGGGTCTAGGCTCCTTCTCACGTGTCTGTGTGTGACCACCAATCACCTGGATTCAGCTGATGTACGTCTGCACTGGCATTAGGATCTGGAATGGATGAAAACACATGTTTATGCACCACATTAAGTCTTTTCTGTAAGGCCTGGACATGGGCTGTCATAGCACCGTGTTGCATTTGTAGCACCTGTGGGAAGTACAGACCAGTCTCTGGCAAACTACCAAACAGGACTTCAAAAGGACACAAGCCTGTCTTTCTATTTGGAGTGTGTCTGACTGACATGAGTGCAACAGGCAAGCACTCTACCCCGCTCTTTCCTGTGTCTGCCATGGCCTTTGATTTTTCAGTTTACGTGTCCCGTTTAGTCTCTCCACTTTCCCACTACTTTGTTGTCTATATGGTGCATGATATGCTTGCTGTACTCCCAGGGCCGGCATGACTTCCCTCGTTATTTCTCCCATTAAGTGTGTCCCTATCGCTCTCTATGGTTTCTGGGACACCATACCTGCAGATCAGCTCTTTCATCAGTTTGTCTGCAGTCGCTTTAGTATTTGCACATTTTACCGGATAGGCTTCCACAGCCTTCTATTGAGGTGTGAGTGGGGCCATGTGTTGCTTGTGCCATAATTAGGAACAGGGACCTTGGTATATACGATTTATCCCATACTCTTTCTGAGTTCAGCTCAGCTCCCATTCTCTCCCAGCGTTCCTTCTCTGTTTGGGCAGCTGGAGGGATTTCAGGACATCTAGGCTCAGTGTGGCTGGAATACGCTGACTTCCCGCCACTGTCCACTGCTCCCTAGGCCGCCTTGCTGCTACTTTAGCAGCCTCGTCCGCCCTTCTGTTGCCCTCTACCTCCACAGAGTCACCGTTCGTGTGTGCTTTTACCTTGACGATGCCAACCTGAACTGGTAACATCAATGCCTCCACTACTAATTATTTCACCAGCTCTGCATTTTTGATGGGCTTACCGGCTGATGTAAGACACGTTCTGCTTCTCCAGATAGGGCAATAATCATGGGATATTCCCCATGTACAATTCAAATCTGTGTAACTGTTAGCGACTTTACCTGCAGCAGCTCTACACGCCTAAGTGAGTGCCTTCAACTCTGCCTCCTGCACCGACATGTGAGGAGGGAGTAGTTCAGCTCGGATTACCTCATGTGAGGATACTACTGCATATCCAATGTAGAAGCGCCCATCCTGGTGGTATCTGGAGCCATCTACAACAATAAAAAACCTCAAAATATGCATTAGGAACAGGTTTTTTCTTCCCACCAACATATGTAAAACCCACTGTCTCCTGACTCATCAGTTCTTATGCAGTCATGTTCGTGTGTCATGTCAACGTCATGTCATGTTCTCTTTCCCACCTGCCAATGCTGTCACCAATTCCCCCTTTTCTGAATCCACAGGCAGATGAGTGGCTGGATTCAGAACATTATGTCTTTTGAGGGTGACGTATTCAGGAATTAGTATTAGAGCACATTCAAGTATGATCTGTCCATCCTTAGACAGGTGTTTTGGTTGAACTTGTATGAGTATGGCATTAATGTCATGTGGGGAACAAATTGTCAAAAAGAAAAAGTCAGTGTGATTGCACATGCCTAGCAGTAATACAGCAGCTCTTACAGCACGGACACACGTAGGAAACCCTCTAATCACTGAATCTAATTATGCTGAGTAATAAGCTATCAGTCTCTGTTTCTCTCCATGTTGTTTTGTCATTACTGTGGTAGCATGTCCACCCTGCTCTGTGCAAAATATGAAAAATAGCTGATCATAGTTTGGAATCCCTAAAGGTACCGTCACATTTAGCGACGCTGCAGCGATATAGACAATGATGCTGATCGCTGCAGCGTCGCTGTTTAGTCGTTGTGTGGTCGCTGGAGAGCTGTCACACAGACAGCTCTCCAGCGACCAACGATGCCAAAGTCCCCGGGTAACCAGGGTAAGCATCGGGTTACTAAGCGCAGGGCTGCGCTTAGTAACCCGATGTTTACCCTGGTTACCACTGTAAATGTAAAAAAAACCAAACAGTACATACTCACATTCCGGTGTCTGTCCCCCGGCGTCAGCTTCCCTGCACTCCTCCGGCATCCTGTGTAAGCGCCGGCCATAAAGCAGAGCGGTGACGTCACCGCTGTGCTCTGCTTTACGGCTGGCCGGCGCTGACACAGTGCAGGGAAGCTGATGCCGGGGGATAGACACCGGAATGTAAGTATGTACTGTTTGTTTTTTTTAACTTTTATAATGGTAACCAGGGTAAACATCGGGTTACTAAGCGCGGCCCTGCGCTTAGTAACCCGATGTTTACCCTGGTTACCAGTGAAGACATCGCTGGATCGGCGTCACACATGCCGATTCAGCGATGTCAGCGGGTGATCAGCGACCAAAAAAAGGTCCTGATCATTCCCAGTGACCAACGATCTCCCAGCAGGGGCCTGATTGTTGGTCGCTGTCATGCATAACGATTTCGTTAACGATATCGTTGCTACGTCACAAAAAGCAACGATATCGTTAACGAAATCGTTATGTGTGAAGGTACCTTAAGGCCGGGGCTGACACAATGAGCAGCTTGAGAGAGTGGAAGGAATCAATTGCTTCTTGGGTGAGATTGTAGGGGTCTGATGGCAAACAGTCATAGAGTGGGTGCATCATTTGTGAAGCAGACCTTATCCAAGGCCTACAGTAGGTCACCAAACCTAGAAAAGTGCGTAGATGCTGGTGTGACCTGGGTAAAGGGAGATTTGTATTGCCTGTTTTCTGTCTTCAGTCAGGTGTCATGTACCTTCAGCAATACAATGTCCTAAAAATGTCACCTTTTGTTTGCAATACTGTAATTTGTCACGTGAGGCCTTGCAACCCTTTTCTGCCCCAAAAAAACACAGCAAGGAAACTGTAGCTTCCTTGCAGGACGTCTGGTCTGGGCAGCAGAGCAAGAGGTCATCAACGTACTGTAATAGTACAATCTGTGGAGGAGGTGAAGAATGCATTTGCCAAAACAGTGATTGTGAAACATTTTGGCGTCGCTGGGATCTGTGACCGTACGGTGTGTGTATTAGGGACAGTTGAGGCCACACTCACTGTAACATCATTAATAGCCCGTTAGTCATGAACTATTCTGTAAGCACTAGGGGAACCCTTGGGTCCTTTTTTCTTAATGGGATATAAAGGGGTGTTGCAGGGGGAATATCTCTGCACTAGAACCCCTGCCTTAACATACTCTTTAATACTCTGCTCAGGGCAATTGATTTGACTAGACTTAAGGGGTATTGTCTTAATCAAAGAGGAGTGGTCCCTTCTTTTAATTTATCATGACAGGGGGAATGGGCAGCCGACCCACCTCAGATTTTCCCCTTGCCCAAACGGTGTCTGGTACCTGACTCTTTTCCCTGTCCTCAGACATTCTGGTGTCAGGTGTTACTTTCACTACTCTATCCATATACACTATTTCTGCTATATTACTCAAGTGTTTATATAAGTCACACATTAATGTCCAAATATTTATACCCGTATTTGATTGGGTAGAGTATCCCTTAAAAAAACTAAATTTGATTCACAAAATGTTACCAAAAGAAAATTATATATACGAATATATATATATAATTATGAAAGATACTGAGTCATAAAACGGGGGCGCGCAATGCCATAGGCCACAGCAAAGTACAATTCTAAGAAAGTAGCAGCCCTATATAAATACATAACTAACAGTTCCAAATACAAAAAGAAGGGATTTGAAAAATACCAAATATCGATACCAGTTGCTTGCGATAAGGTATAAGAAGTGGAATAGACAAATAAACAGTGACTATGGTTTGAGCCAATATAATGAATGGCTAAAAAACTATATATCATATGAAGACAACCTAGAAATACACGGTAACTATACCATCTTGTGTAAAGAAACTACTAAACTGGCAAATGAATGGAATTAAGTGTAACTATAATAGGGCATGATTTACCTGTGGTATAATGTGCACGTGGAAGACCCTGGCGTCCCTCTGCCCCAAGTGTTTATATGAAAGGGGACTTGTGACTGTAATACCCTCATGAGAGTACTGTATAGTGGTCTAGACAGCACTCAACTCTGCTCCCAGAAATTCATAGGGGTATTGTCACTAACAATAAGTCTGTAAGCACCTCTTGGCTGTCTCGTGATTCTAGTCTTATTTGTTTAGTCATAGGGGCTTCAGTCGCTTGTCCCATACCACAGCCTCATCAGTAATCATGTCTGGCAGTATCAAGTCTTTGTGTACCACAGTTCCGGCTGCCCCAGTGTCAGTCAAGAATTCTGTCTCTTTCCCTCCCGGCATTGGTATGGTGGTCATCAAGGCAGGACCAGGTCTGGAGGGGACAAGAACAGGGCACACATTTGTCACTGAGTTGTCAGTTTCCTAGTCTGAAGGTGAAGGAGGTGAAAGATTGGTCTGAGTGTTCATTTTCTCCACAATTCCAGCACTTCACTGTTTCTAAGTCCTTAGGTCCCTTACTACGTCTCTACTGTTTTCCTTGTACTCCAGCATACATGACACGTCGTCTTATTGTCCTAGTTTCTTCAACTCCTGATCAACCTTCACGAGGTCTTTGGATCTACATTTCTCCATTTAGGTCTGGCTGTCTGTACTGCGTCTCGTAAGACTTTTTTTTAATAACGTCAATGAATGTATTTACCAATATTTTAACATCAAGTGGGTTTACTGGACTGTACCCCATGTCTACCCATTTCAGCTGTAACCGTCCAAAGTACATCTCCACACTCTCTCCTTTTTGCTATGTCACGTCGGTCAGGAGTACAGACTGTTCTGATTGTTTCACTGTCGCCCATTGTTTTAGTGACTCACAGTACGTCTCCCCAGACCGTGCAGATTTATCATCCATGCCCCATGCTTGATCTTTTGCCACATCTGTATGTGTCTTAATTATGTGTCCTAATACGTCACCTGCTTTTGCGCTCACCAACTCTCTAGGTCTGCTCAGGTGCACTTATACGTCCATCATATTGTCTTTCTTCGTCTGTAAAAATGGGAAAGGTTGGTTCTCAGGGTCAGCCAATTGTTTTAGCGTAGCTAGCTAGTCAGAGGGCTTCCAGGGATAATACTCCTGTATCTGTCTTACCCTACCTGTTGTGGTTGGTTCTCTGGTGGTGGGGGTGACTAGATGTCTGGTTGGGGGTGACATGACATGCTGGTCTACAGCTCCTTCCCAAAAGGATTACTGTTAGCTTTACTCCCAAAAGTTAATGTCCCCACTAGGGTTGAGCGAAACGGGTCGAAAATATTCAAAAGTCGCCGACTTTTGGCAAGGTCGGGTTTCATGAAACCCGACCCGACCCCTGTGTGGGGTCGGCCATGAAGTCGGCGATCTTTTGAATCTAGAATCGGAATTCCGATACCGATTCCCGATATGTTTAAGATATCGGGAATTGGTATCGGAATTCAGATTTAAGTGTAAAATAAAGAATTAAAATAAAAAATATTGCAATACTTACACCCTGACGCGCCCTGGTACTAACCGGGAACCTTCCTTCCTTAGAATCAGCCTTCCAGGACCTTGCGGTGACGTCGCGGTGACGTCGCGGCTTGTGATTGGCCGCGCGGCCGCCCATGTGACCGCTCGCATGACCAATCACAAGCCGCGACGTCACCGCGACGTCACCGAAGGTCCTGGAAGGGCTGATTCTTAGGAAGGAAGGCTGCCGGAAAGAAGCAGGGCGCGTCCGAGGGTGAGTATATACCTAATAGGAATATACTCACCCTCGGACACGCCCTGATTCTTTCCGGCAGCCTTCCTTCCTAAGAATCAGCCCTTCCAGGACCTTCGGTGAGTATATACCTTTATGGGTTTATGAGAAATCGCTCCTGTCAAACCAATCTAATCAGTTTTTATGAAGAGGTAAGCTATAGGCTGGACAACGGTGAGTCATTGGACGTGGTATATCTCGATTTTTCCAAAGCGTTTGATACCGTGCCGCACAAGAGGTTGGTACACAAAATGAGAATGCTTGGTCTGGGAGAAAATGTGTGTAAATGGGTTAGTAACTGGCTTAGTGATAGAAAGCAGAGGGTGGTTATAAATGGTATAGTCTCTAACTGGGTCGCTGTGACCAGTGGGGTACCGCAGGGGTCAGTATTGGGACCTGTTCTCTTCAACATATTCATTAATGATCTGGTAGAAGGTTTACACAGTAAAATATCGATATTTGCAGATGATACAAAACTATGTAAAGCAGTTAATACAAGAGAAGATAGTATTCTGCTACAGATGGATCTGGATAAGTTGGAAACTTGGGCTGAAAGGTGGCAGATGAGGTTTAACAATGATAAATGTAAGGTTATACACATGGGAAGAAGGAATCAATATCACCATTACACACTGAATGGGAAACCACTGGGTAAATCTGACAGGGAGAAGGACTTGGGGATCCTAGTTAATGATAAACTTACCTGGAGCAGCCAGTGCCAGGCAGCAGCTGCCAAGGCAAACAGGATCATGGGGTGCATTAAAAGAGGTCTGGATACACATGATGAGAGCATTATACTGCCTCTGTACAAATCCCTAGTTAGACCGCACATGGAGTACTGTGTCCAGTTTTGGGCACCGGTGCTCAGGAAGGATATAATGGAACTAGAGAGAGTACAAAGGAGGGCAACAAAATTAATAAAGGGGATGGGAGAACTACAATACCCAGATAGATTAGCGAAATTAGGATTATTTAGTCTAGAAAAAAGACGACTGAGGGGCGATCTAATAACCATGTATAAGTATATAAGGGGACAATACAAATATCTCGCTGAGGATCTGTTTATACCAAGGAAGGTGACGGGCACAAGGGGGCATTCTTTGCGTCTGGGGGAGAGAAGGTTTTTCCACCAACATAGAAGAGGATTCTTTACTGTTAGGGCAGTGAGAATCTGGAATTGCTTGCCTGAGGAGGTGGTGATGGCGAACTCAGTCGAGGAGTTCAAGAGAGGCCTGGATGTCTTCCTGGAACAGAACAATAATGTATCATACAATTATTAGGTTCTGTAGAAGGACGTAGATCTGGGGATTTATTATGATGGAATATAGGCTGAACTGGATGGACAAATGTCTTTTTTCGGCCTTACTAACTATGTTACTATGTTACTATGTTACCTAATAGGAATATACTCACCCTCGGACGCGCCCTGATTCTTTCCGGCAGCCTTCCTTCCTAAGAATCAGCCCTTCCAGGACCTTCGGTGACGTCGCGGTGACGTCGCGGCTTGTGATTGGTCGCGCGAGCGGTCACATGGGCGGCCGCGCGGCCAATCACAAGCCGCGACGTCACCGCGACGTCACCGCAAGGTCCTGGAAGGCTGATTCTAAGGAAGGAAGGTTCCCGGTTAGTACCAGGGCGCGTCAGAGGGTAAGTATTGCGATATTTTTTATTTTAATTCTTTATTTTACACTGAAATATGGATCGCAGGGCCTGAAGGAGAGTTTCCGCTCCTTCAGACCCTGGGAACCATGGAAACCCAATGCACTGCATTGGGTTTCGAGTTTCGGCCGACCCCGACTTTTTTACAGGATCGGCCGATTTCACTCGACTCGACTTTTGAAAAAGTCGGGTTTCGTGAAACCCGACCCGATCCTATAAAAGTAAAGGTCGCTCAACCCTAGTCCCCACTACCCACTAACCACAATCCTGTGTCAGCTTCTTATGTCACTACATGTGATCTTGTCTGGACAGGATACAGTGCAATTCTCTTAGGTTGGGTTGCAGCATGGATCATACAAGTATTTCTCCAGCCTGGGTTTGTCTGACCACAGTGTTTACAAGTCCATCTGTCTTGTCTGGGTCTCTGGTTATACAAAAGTATGACCGTAGCAGTAATGTGTTGGTCATAGTCGGACTTTTGAGCATCAAAACATTCATAATACACCTTACTTCCGTCCTGCTGCACTCTCTCAGATGCCATTTATTCACTTGCTATTTTCTTCCCTTGTCTGTGCCTCTTTGTACATCCAAACATCCACACACTGGCATTTTTGCCTTTTTCAATATTGGTCTCACATCTTTCACTGCTTCCTTTTTCAATCTGTACTACGGTTCTGGATCCCATTGGGGGCCCTGACTGCACACAGAACAAGTTGCCCATGGCTTCAACTTATTCGCTCAGACAACTCACCTCTAAAAATGCCCTTTTTTAGTGTGCCTTGCCTTAACCAGGCGGCCACACGTGACAAGTCAGAGCGAGTGTCAAGATTTAGCGGGAAAGGTTACATCCACCTATTACCCGATAGACCTAAAGGATTTAGCGGGGAAGGTTACAACCACCTACCACCCGGTAGATCAGCTGGCTAGCACAGCTCCATGGAACGGCAAGGTTACGTCCACCTATGTGCCGTAAGCTGACTGTAGCAGGAAGACTCTCTCCTACTACATCAGCCATGCAGTTGGCTACCTCCTCTGTTGATCCTCAATTTGCTATATATACATATCAATTACTCAACTTGAAGCAGGTGAATCTTTTACCGATCTTTCAATCACTTACAAATTTCCTCTAAAATAGGCACAGTCCTTTCACTTTCATTGTCCAACTTCAACTTACGATATTTCTTTCTACTTCAATACATACAGTACTATTGCTTTAAACTCAAATCTTACAGCGCGTACTTCACCAAGGACAGAACATTCAGAGCACAATATTCTTCAGTGCAGCTCTATGCCCCCCCCCCCTTCCTCTGGCCCGCAGCACAAAGAGGAGAAATTACAAGCAATTCGCGCAGGGGTTCGCCCCTCCCATCAGGTATAAACACAGATAAGAGCTTGGTGTCTTAAGGTACCGTCACATTTAGCGACGCTGCAGCGATATAGACAACGATGCCGATCGCTGCAGCATCGCTGTTTAGGTCAATGTGTGGTCGCTGGAGAGCTGTCACACAGACAGCTCTCCAGCGACCAACGATGCCGAAGTCCCCGGGTAACCAGGGTAAACATCGGGTTACTAAGCGCAGGGCCGCGCTTAGTAACCCGATGTTTACCCTGGTTGCCATTGTAAAAGTTAAAAAAAACAAACAGTACATACTTACATTCCGGTGTCTGTCCCCCAGCGTCAGCTTCCCTGCACTGTGTCAGCGCTGGCCGGCCGTAAAGCAGAGCGGTGACGTCACCGCTGTGCTCTGCTTTACGGCTGGCCGGCGCTGACACAGTGCAGGGAAGCTGATGCCGGGGGACAGACACCGGAATGTAAGTATCTACTGTTTGTTTTTTTAACTTTTACAATGGTAGCCAGGGTAAACATCGGGTTACTAAGCACGGCCCTGCGCTTAGTAACCCGATGTTTACCCTGGTTACCAATGAAGACATTGCTGGATCGGCATCACACACGCCGATTCAGCGATGTCAGCGGGTGATCAGCGACCAAAAAAAAGGTCCTGATCATTCCCAGCGACCAACGATCTCCGAGCAGGGGCCTGATCGTTGGTCGCTGTCACGCATAACGATTTCGTTAACGATTTCGTTGCTACGTCACAAAAAGCAACGATATCGTTAACGAAATCGTTATGTGTGAAGGTACCTTTACACACACAGAAACAGAATGCAGCAGTTTTCAGACTTAATCTCTACAAAACATTCATCCTCTCGGAATTAAAAACAGTTTCTCTATACAGGCAGATCACTGCACAACTTGAATAAGCTGATTCCGACCGCGTCTGGCCAGAACACATATAGAAACCTATCCAATATCAAACCATATATAACACGGGTTTCACTGAATCTCAGATGTAAATTAAATGTACATTAAAAATATCCACAACTCATTCATCCTGGACAATTAACAACAGTTAGATAAGTAATGATACTTATGTGATCACTCATACATACATGCTCATTCAGGGATTGTTGTTTCTTTTCCTTTCACTTTTCAGTTGATTTTTACAAGAAGAAAATCCCTTATCTCAATCACTCCACCTAATTCAGCTCAAACTGCGCTGAATAATGTCTTCTGTCACATACAGAGGACCACACCTAACGGGACCCCTAATCAATCAGGGATTTATGTTTATTCCTTATACTCATTTACTCACCTGTCATCTCATTCAGAGTTTCTCATAGACATACATACATACAAGGTTCACACAGCCTGCCTATTTTGCACTTTGGAATTAACACAACTCTATATAACAAAAACTGCAGCAGTGTCTACTGATACTCTGAAAACACTTTAAGGCCAAACAACAAAAACCACGGCCTTATACCAAATACAGCTTCATATAATGTGCTGCCAATCCAAAATGACCAAAATAACAACACTGCACAGAGTCTATCCCAGCTCTGTATTACACACACACACTAAACAAATACACAACCAATTAGGATATTGACAAATAATACAGATAACAATTATCACCATTATTACTCTATTATTCAAATCTCATACGGACATAAACAGACAAAACACAAAACTCACTGGTGATGTGGATTCTTTGAACCGTGTTCGCAGCCCTTTACCCAGAGGTATGGAGAGATTCAGAAGAGAGATTGCAGGTGCAAAACAGATTGTAAGAATAAATTTCTCACCTTGCTGCAGCTGGTGTTTTGCATGTCCAATCTCCCAGAAAGCTCCCACATACGGATTCCGAATAGACTGGTCACACGGCCCCAGTCGGGCGCCAAAACTGTCGTAGTTGTTTTCGTTCTGACCCAAATGTCAGCTGACAGATCACCAGTGAGACCAAATTGTGGAATTACACCCATCATTTTACAAGCGCGCTTGGAGACAAAGGACACCTCACACATATTTCTGTGAGCAAGTCACTTTTATCTGAAGCAAGAAGCAATATTTTATACCATTTACAATAAATGTGACTCTTAATGCAATTTCATGTAGCCCCCACCATCACCCAGGGTCATACTGACCTTTATTCTCTCACGTACCAAATAACATGTTGTGACTGAATATTGAGAACATACATGATAAGAAGTGTAGTCTCCTTGAAGCGGAGACACTAAGACTACTGCATCAACAGATTCTAGTAATTCTAGCAATTAAAGGCAAAAGGCACTTAAAGGCAAACTATTAACCCTTCTATATCAATAGCAACATAGTGTCTTCTCCCACTCCTATATTCATTATCAGGTACTGAGCATCCTCTGCCACCTCACAATCCATTACAAGTCCCTGACAGCGTCTTCTCCCACCTTTCAGTTCATTATGAAGGGTCCTGTGCACCTTGTCGCCTCCTCTCCCACTTCCCAATAAATTTTAGGCTCCCAATACCATCACAATGAATTGTGAGATGGGGGGATGGACACTATCAGAGGCTTAGCACCTTCCTCCACCACCCAATTCATTTTACATCCATATCTAATGTCCTCCTCCCCTGTTCGTAAATCCATTCAAGGTTCCCCTTCCTCCCATTCCAGTCCCCTGCACCAGTCATTGTGTTCTCCCCCTGCATCCCATCATTGTCCTCTCCCCACATCCATCATTACTCTATCTCACACTCCCATCATTGCCCTCTCCCCCACTCCAATCATTGCTCTCCCCATCACCTTATCAATGTCCTCTCCACCACCCCCATCATTGCTCTCCCCATTACCTCTACCATTGCCCTCCTCACCACCTCCATCATTACCCTCACCACCACCTCAATCATTGTTCTCCCCCTCCACCCCATCATTGTCCTCTCCACTACTTCCATCATTGCCTTCACCCCACTAACCCCATCATTGCCCTTTCCACCACCTCTATCATTGCTTTCTCCCCACCACCCCTACAATTGACCTCTCCACCACCTCTATTATTGCCTTCTCCCCACCATTGCCCTTTCCATCACCTCTATCATTGCTTTCTCCCCCACTACCCCCATCTTTGCCCTTTCTCCATCATTAACCTCTCCATCGTTTCCATCATTGTCTTTTCCACCACCACGCCATCGTTGCCCTTTCCACCTCCTCCATTATTGCCTTGTCCCCCACCACCCCATCATTGCCATTTCCACCACCTCTCAATCAGCTCCAATCATTGCCTTCTCCCCCACCATCCTCATCATTGCCCTTTCCGTGACATCCTTCATTGCCTTCTCCCCCACCACCCTCATCATTGCCCTTTCCACCACCTCTATCATTGCTTTCTCCCCGACTACCCCATCATTGCCCTATCCATCATCTCCATTATTGCCCTCTCCATTGCTTCCATCAATGTCTTCTCCCCCACCACCCCATCATTGCCCTTTCCACCTCCTCCTTCATTGCCTTCTCCCCACAACCCCCATCATTGCCCTTTCCAACACCTCTATCATTGCTTTCTCCCCCACCACCCCCATCATCGCCCTCTCCACTACCTACACACACCACTCACCTCTCCTCACGTCACACAAACACACACAAGCACAGCACCACTCACCTCTCTGCACATTCCCCGCAGCACTGTTGTCGCCAGCAGCTTTCTCTCTGACACAAAAGCGTGCTGAATGTTGACATCATCCAGCCGCACTGCTGTGTCAGACAGGAAGCACGGGCAGAATGTGGAGGACGGATCTCTGCAGCTCCGCTCCGCTTACTAATATGTGTAATAAGTGTGTACATGACATTGCTATGTGTAATAAGTGCACATTACATTATGTGTAATAATTGTACATTACTGTGTGTAATAAGTGTACATTACATTACTATTATGTGTAATAAGTGTACATTACATCACTACTATGTGTAATAAGTGTACATTACATTACTACTATGTGTAACACGTGTACATTACATTACTACTATGTATACTAAGTGTACATTACATTACCACTATGTGTAATAAGTGCATATTACATTACTACTATGTATACTAAGTGTACATTACATTACCACTATGTGTAATAAGTGTACGTTACATTACTTATATGTGTAATAAGTGCACATTACAATACTATGTGCAATAATTGTACATTACATTACTACTATGTGTAATAATTGTACATTACATTACTGCTATGTGTATTAAGTATAGAAACAGGAACACATAGGCTACTTGCACAGTGAAAAAGTCGGTATAAAAATGTTCACACACCACCAAGAAACTTGAAGACACAAAAGAGCATAGTAGAACCAAAAACACTCAGTTTAAAAAAATCACAGTAATCCGCAAGTGCTAGTAAAAAGATGTAAAAAACAGGGTATTTGGTTGATACGTTTTTTGCAAAAAATGTATACTAAGCTGCTCCACCAAACGTCAAGGTATACCCATATCAGAGCAGTCCTAACTAACTGATGTATGCAATCCCTGTGTGATGTATTTAAAAACCTGATCATCTGTATATTACCTGTGTGAACAGGGTTCAGAGAGGAAAAATCCATGTGGACATGCTGAGTGGAACAGCTTTTGTGCAGATAGCCACAATAAGTGTACATTACATTACTACTATGTGTAATAAGTGTACATTACATTACTACTATGTGTAACACGTGTACATTACATTACTACTATGTGTAATAATTGTACATTACATTACTACTATGTGTAATAAGTGTACATTACGTTACTACTATGTGTAATAAGTGTACATTACATTACTATTATGTGTAACACGTGTACATTACATTACTACTATGTGTAATAAGTGTACATTACATTACTATTATGTGTAACACGTGTACATTACATTACTACTATGTGTAATAAGTGTACATTACATTACTATTATGTGTAACACGTGTACATTACATTACTATTATGTGTAATAAGTGTACATTACATTACTACTATGTGTAACACGTGTACATTACATTACTACTATGTGTAATAAGTGTACATTACGTTACTACTATGTGTAATAAGTGTACATTACATTACTAATATGTGTAACACGTGTACATTACATTACTACTATGTGTAATAAGTGTACATTACATTACTATTATGTGTAATAAGTGTAGATTACATTACTATTATGTGTAACACGTGTACATTACATTACTACTATGTGTAATAAGTGTACATTACATTACTATTATGTGTAACACGTGTACATTACATTACTATTATGTGTAATAAGTGTAGATTACATTACTATTATGTGTAACACGTGTACATTACATTACTATTATGTGTAATAAGTGTATATTACATTACTACTATGTGTAACACGTGTACATTACATTACTACTATGTGTAATAAGTGTACATTACGTTACTACTATGTGTAATAAGTGTACATTACATTACTAATATGTGTAACACGTGTACATTACATTACTACTATGTGTAATAAGTGTACATTACATTACTATTATGTGTAATAAGTGTAGATTACATTACTATTATGTGTAACACGTGTACATTACATTACTACTATGTGTAATAAGTGTACATTACATTACTATTATGTGTAACATGTGTACATTACATTACTATTATGTGTAATAAGTGTAGATTACATTACTATTATGTGTAACACGTGTACATTACATTACTACTATGTGTAATAAGTGTACATTACATTAATACTATGTGTAATAAGTGTACATTACGTTACTACTATGTGTAATAAGTGTACATTACATTACTACTATGTGTAATAAGTGTACATTACATTACTATTATGTGTAACACGTGTACATTACATTACTATTATGTGTAATAAGTGTACACTACATTACTACTATGTGTAACACGTGTACATTACATTACTACTATGTGTAATAAGTGTACATTACATTAATACTATGTGTAATAAGTGTACATTACATTACTACTATGTGTAACACGTGTACATTACATTACTACTATGTGTAATAAGTGTACATTACATTACAACTATGTGTAATAAGTGTATATTACATTACTACTATGTGTAATAAGTGTACATTACATTACTATTAGGTGTAATAATGTACATTACATTACTACTATGTGTAATAAGTGTACATCACATTACTACTATGTGTAACATGTGTACATTACATTACTATTATGTGTAACACGTGTACATTACATTACTACTATGTGTAATAAGTGTACATTACATTATTACTATGTGTAATAAGTGTACATTACATTACTACTATGTGTAATAAGTGTACACTACATTACTACTATGTGTAATAAGTGTATATTACATTACTATTATGTGTAATAAGTGTATATTACATTACTACTATGTGTAATAAGTGTACATTACATTACTATTATGTGTAATAAGTGTATATTACATTACTACTATGTGTAATAAGTGTACATTACATTACTATTATGTGTAATAATGTACATTACATTACTACTATGTGTAATAAGTGTACATTACATTACTACTATGTGTAATAAGTGTACATTACATTACTATTATGTGTAACACGTGTACATTACATTACTACTATGTGTAATAAGTGTACATTACATTATTACTATGTGTAATAAGTGTACATTACATTACTACTATGTGTAATAAGTGTACACTACATTACTACTATGTGTAATAAGTGTATATTACATTACTATTATGTGTAATAAGTGTATATTACATTACTACTATGTGTAATAAGTGTACATTACATTACTATTATGTGTAATAAGTGTATATTACATTACTACTATGTGTAATAAGTGTACATTACATTACTATTATGTGTAATAATGTACATTACATTACTACTATGTGTAATAAGTGTACATTACATTACTACTATGTGTAATAAGTGTACATTACATTACTATTATGTGTAATAAGTGTACATTACATTACTACTATGTGTAATAAGTGTACATTACATTACTACTATGTGTAATAAGTGTACACTACATTACTACTATGTGTAATAAGTGTATATTACATTACTACTATGTGTAATAAGTGTACATTACATTACTATTATGTGTAATAATGTACATTACATTACTACTATGTGTAATAAGTGTACATTACATTACTACTATGTGTAATAAGTGTACATTACATTACTATTATGTGTAATAAGTGTACATTACATTACTATTATGTGTAATAAGTGTACATTACGTTACTACTATGTGTAACACGTGTACATTACATTACTACTATGTGTAATAAGTGTACATAACATTACTACTATGTGTAACACGTGTACATTACATTACTACTATGTGTAATAAGTGTACATTACATTACTACTATGTGTAACACGTGTACATTACATTACTACTATGTGTAACACGTGTACATTACATTACATATATGTGTAATAAGTGTACATTACATTACTACTATGTGTAATAAGTGTACATTACATTACTACTATGTGTAATAAGTGTACATTACATTACTACTATGTGTGCTAGTTGCACATTACATTACTACTACAACTACTAAGGGTGCATTATTTTACTATTATTTTTTTTAAGTGTACAGTATATCACTACTATGTGTAATAAGTGTACATTACATTACTATTATGTGTAATAAGTGTACATTACATTACTATTATGTGTAATAAGTGTACATTACATTACTATTATGTGTAATAAGTGTACATTACATTACTATTATGTGTAATAAGTGTACATTACATTACTATTATGTGTAATAAGTGTACATTACATCACTACTATGTGTAATAAGTGTACATTACATTACTACTATGTGTAACACGTGTACATTACATTACTACTATGTATACTAAGTGTACATTACATTACTACTATGTGTAATAAGTGCATATTACATTACTACTATGTATACTAAGTGTACATTACATTACCACTATGTGTAATAAGTGTACGTTACATTACTTATATGTGTAATAAGTGCACATTACAATACTATGTGCAATAATTGTACATTACATTACTACTATGTGTAATAATTGTACATTACATTACTGCTATGTGTATTAAGTATAGAAACAGGAACACATAGGCTACTTGCACAGTGAAAAAGTCGGTATAAAAATGTTCACACACCACCAAGAAACTTGAAGACACAAAAGAGCATAGTAGAACCAAAAACACTCAGTTTAAAAAAATCACAGTAATCCGCAAGTGCTAGTAAAAAGATGTAAAAAACAGGGTATTTGGTTGATACGTTTTTTGCAAAAAATGTATACTAAGCTGCTCCACCAAACGTCAAGGTATACCCATATCAGAGCAGTCCTAACTAACTGATGTATGCAATCCCTGTCTGATGTATTTAAAAACCTGATCATCTGTATATTACCTGTGTGAACAGGGTTCAGAGAGGAAAAATCCATGTGGACATGCTGAGTGGAACAGCTTTTGTGCAGATAGCCACAATAAGTGTACATTACATTACTACTATGTGTAATAAGTGTACATTACATTACTACTATGTGTAACACGTGTACATTACATTACTACTATGTGTAATAATTGTACATTACATTACTACTATGTGTAATAAGTGTACATTACGTTACTACTATGTGTAATAAGTGTACATTACATTACTATTATGTGTAACACGTGTACATTACATTACTACTATGTGTAATAAGTGTACATTACATTACTATTATGTGTAATAAGTGTAGATTACATTACTATTATGTGTAACACGTGTACATTACATTACTACTATGTGTAATAAGTGTACATTACATTACTATTATGTGTAACACGTGTACATTACATTACTATTATGTGTAATAAGTGTACATTACATTACTACTATGTGTAACACGTGTACATTACATTACTACTATGTGTAATAAGTGTACATTACATTAATACTATGTGTAATAAGTGTACATTACGTTACTACTATGTGTAATAAGTGTACATTACATTACTATTATGTGTAACACGTGTACATTACATTACTATTATGTGTAATAAGTGTACATTACATTACTACTATGTGTAATAAGTGTACATTACATTACTACTATGTGTAATAAGTGTACATTACATTAATACTATGTGTAATAAGTGTACAATACATTACTACTATGTGTAACACGTGTACATTACATTACTACTATGTGTAATAAGTGTACATTACATTACTACTATGTGTAATAAGTGTATATTACATTACTACTATGTGTAATAAGTGTACATTACATTACTATTAGGTGTAATAATGTACATTACATTACTACTATGTGTAATAAGTGTACATCACATTACTACTATGTGTAACACGTGTACATTACAATACTATTATGTGTAATAAGTGTACATTACATTACTACTATGTGTAATAAGTGTACATTACATTACTATTATGTGTAACACGTGTACATTACATTACTACTATGTGTAATAAGTGTACATTACATTACTACTATGTGTAATAAGTGTACATTACATTACTACTATGTGTAATAAGTGTACACTACATTACTACTATGTGTAATAAGTGTATATTACATTACTATTATGTGTAATAATGTACATTACATTACTACTATGTGTAATAAGTGTACATTACATTACTACTATGTGTAATAAGTGTACATTACATTACCATTATGTGTAATAAGTGTACATTACATTACTACTATGTGTAATAAGTGTACATTACATTACTACTATCTGTAATAAGTGTACACTACATTACTACTATGTGTAATAAGTGTATATTACATTACTACTATGTGTAATAAGTGTACATTACATTACTATTATGTGTAATAATGTACATTACATTACTACTATGTGTAACACGTGTACATTACATTACTACTATGTGTAATAAGTGTACATAACATTACTACTATGTGTAACACGTGTACATTACATTACTACTATGTGTAATAAGTGTACATTACATTACTACTATGTGTAACACGTGTACATTACATTACTACTATGTGTAACACGTGTACATTACATTACTACTATGTGTAATAAGTGTACATTACATTACTACTATGTGTAATAAGTGTACATTACATTACTATTATGTGTAATAAGTGTACATTACATTACTATTATGTGTAATAAGTGTACATTACGTTACTACTATGTGTAACACGTGTACATTACATTACTACTATGTGTAATAAGTGTACATAACATTACTACTATGTGTAACACGTGTACATTACATTACTACTATGTGTAATAAGTGTACATTACATTACTACTATGTGTAACACGTGTACATTACATTACTATTATGTGTAATAAGTGTACACTACATTACTACTATGTGTAACACGTGTACATTACATTACTACTATGTGTAATAAGTGTACATTACATTACTACTATGTGTAATAAGTGTACATTACATTACTACTATGTGTAATAAGTGTACATTACATTACTACTATGTGTAATAAGTGTACATTACATTACTATTATGTGTAATAAGTGTACATTACATTACTATTATGTGTAATAAGTGTACATTACATTACTACTATGTGTAACACGTGTACATTACATTACTACTATGTGTAATAAGTGTACATTACATTACTACTATGTGTAATAAGTGTACATTACTATTATGTGTAATAAGTGTACATTACATTACTACTATGTGTAACACATGTACATTACATTTCTACTATGTGTAATAAGTGTACATTACATTACTATTATGTGTAATAAGTGTACATAACATTACTACTATGTGTAACACGTGTACATTACATTACTACTATGTGTAATAAGTGTACATTACATTACTACTATGTGTAACACGTGTACATTACATTTCTACTATGTGTAATAAGTGTACATTACATTACTACTATGTGTAACACGTGTACATTACATTACTACTATGTGTAATAAGTGTACATTACATTACTATTATGTGTAATAAGTGTACATTACATTACTACTATGTGTAACACGTGTACATTACATTTCTACTATGTGTAATAAGTGTACATTACATTACTACTATGTGTAACACGTGTACATTACATTACTACTATGTGTAATAAGTGTATATTACATTACTACTATGTGTAATAAGTGTACATTACATTACTACTATGTGTAACACGTGTACATTACATTACTACTATGTGTAACACGTGTACATTACATTACTACTATGTGTAATAAGTGTACATTACATTACTACTATGTGTGCTAGTTGCACATTACATTACTACTACAAGTACTAAGGGTGCATTATTTTACTATTATTTTTTTTAAGTGTACAGTATATCACTACTATTTGTATCACTATACCATATATTCTGCGCCCGTAGGCTTCAGCAGCTGATGGACACTCAGTGTATAAACCCTTGTTATTACTCCTTTTACTATAATTGTTTGGCTACAAACATTCCCAACTGAGAAGCCCTAAGAGAAGGACAGTGGTTGGGGCTCAGGTGAAGGAAGAAACCTTTACCATATCTAATATACCTACATGTGACTTTACTATAGGATCCTCGGCTCCACCGCTGGAAGGATAAAGGCAATGGAGGCTATAATAATGGGGTTAGGGTCCCGTGTAGGATTAGCCCCTTCACAGTGGTCACAGAACAATTCGAGATGGGGGTAATAGAGGAAGAATTCTGATATGACCGATTACTAATTATCAAGCATTATATCAATGAGGGAAATGTTATATATTATTTGTATTCAGCTCAGTCTTTGAGCAGGACACCAAGGTTTTGATGAAATTTATGTTTTTTTATACTAAATGTTCTACAGTTTCTTACAATGCATTTGCATAATTTTTAGATTTCGCCTGGCACACAAAGTTTCAGTGACTCCTTACTACAGACACGTGCCGCCCTCCATTGCAGCCAGATCTTCATTCATGACTTCTGGGACCCAGTCCTCAAGAAAGATGGGGGTTCCAGGAGGATGGGGGACTTTGATCTTTTCGATACATATGGCATTTCCTCTTGATAGATGCCCCATTATTTATTAAATGTTTACTTGATCATTTGCAGTGATTTAATTTGCAACTCCGTAAATGAGATCTTCATTTTTTCCCATCAGGTCGCGCTAAAGGACAAAGTCTCATCGAGATTGGTGCCGGTCCCTGTATATGTTACTCCATTTCTGCATGTGAAATCTTTGAAAAGATCTATCTGACTGATTATTTCCAAGGGAACCTAGACGAAACCAAGAAATGGCTAAATAGTGAAAAGGATGCTTTTGATTGGTCTCCTTATATCCGATTTGTATGTGACCTTGAGAATAACGGGTAAGTAATGCACAATGGTAAAGCGGCAAAAGAAAAGCCCGTTTCGCCCTGTATGTTCTGCTGAGAGGTAGAGATATCCCAATTATAATGGAGTCCAAACATATCCCTGGATGCATCTTCTTCTAACCGTGGTACAATGCCTTCATAACCACGGAACATTATATAGACTTAGATATGTGGAGAAAAGTATTAGGACGCCTCCATATTATACCTTCTGCTTTCATTCCATCCCTATCTAAATCCATAGACTCTGATGACCTTCTTGACAGGAGGCCGGGATTACAATCTCCATTATAGGTTGGGGCGGAGGTCCTGGCTCTGTGCTCATGTTTTACCCTCCATGTCTGTATGGACCTCGTGCATTGGGCACAATCATGGGGAACAGAAAAGGGCGAATCCCAAACAGTTCCCATAAAGCTGAAGATACAATTGTCTACAATGTCTTGTGGTGAAGCATTAAGATTTCTCTTGACTGACGTAAAGGGCAGAGGCCGCCCCCTGATAACAGCTCATAGCATTATCCTCCTCCACGACACTGTACAGGGGGCACGATGCAGTCAGGGGGTAACGTCCACCTGGAATTACCAAACCCAGACTCCTCCATCAGACGCAGATAGAGAAGTGCGATCATCCGTGGTGATGGTCGGCCATGAATCTCAGAGCGGGGGCGCAGTGTACCTGAGGAGGTCTGCAGTTATGGGGTTGAGAGGCCGGAAGTTATAAAACGGGGACTATGGGGCTGGATGTAAAACACTGGGAGACGATAGGGCCAGATAATATATACTGGGGCCAAGGATTTGGATGTTATATACTGTGTGGAGAAGAAATGAAACCAGATGTTATACATTGGGGCAATGGGGCTGGACAAATGGACAAGCGATCAGCGCTACAATCCTCTGACGATCAATTATTCCTTATTTATCAGATGATCGCCGGCCATGTTTACACAGGCAATGATGGGGAACAAGCACTACTATGAAGATTCTTTCCCATTTATTGGCCCATGTTTAAGCATCTTTTTCACTAAATTATTACAATTCCCCAGTAGGGACAAAACGGGACTAGGAGATCACATATTGACCAAGGTTATCAGATATCTGACAGCAGTTGATTTCCTGCTCCCCAATAATAGAAGCACCCAATTCCAGACAAAGCCCATGGACGATGAATGTGCATAAACTTGTATTGGTGAAGTCGGATAAGATAAATGGATACAATGGTTTATTCACCCAACTGCTAAAGTATTCTCCAACTTTCCATTCCAGGTCAACCCCGGAAGGAAAGGAAGACAAGATACGACGCAACGTCTCTCTGATGAAGTGTGATGTCACCTTGAGTAACCCATTGCAACCCAATTCCCTTCCACTGTCAGACTGCGTTTTAAGTATGAGCTGCCTTATATGCGCTTGCAAAACTTTAGTAGACTTTAAAATTGGCCTTAAGAACATTGTATCTCTGGTCAAACCAGGAGGACATCTGGTCATGACTGACTACTTAGGAGCGTCACATTACTTGGTTGGAGAGGAAAGGTTTACACTTTTGTCAATTGATGAAGACTTTGTCCGAGAAGCGGTGACTGAAAGCGGCTGCAAAATCGAAGAGTTTCAAATATTTCATGATATTACCATTCCAAAGGAGCTGTTCGAATGCAAAAGTGTATTCTGCCTGCTTGCCCAAAAAGTTTAGGGCCTCTGGAAGAACGGAGGCAGAAATTTGGTGTTCGATTTACCTTATGTATCTAGGAAGACACATTTATTAATTTAACAATTTATTCCCAACATTAAAAGTCCAGAGGATACAAAGTCCCGAGAATGGGGCTGCAAAATGCCCCATCGGATTGGTGGCGCAACTCATTGGTTGTCCTTGGGACTGTCGGAAACTTTTTTCCAGCAGTCCCAAAAATGATGAATAAAGAATTGGTGAAGACGTGCAGCCTCCCTTGAATTCTAGTTGGGCCATTTAGATTGGTGCAGGTCCCACCTGCCGAACACCCCTGAGATGTAAGTTATTCCTATCCTTTACGTTGGTGATACTTTTTTTTGTTGTTGGGAGCCACCCTTTACAGTTATGTTTATTGATCTACCAATGTAGCAAACTCCAATTTTTCAGCCCGTTGGGATTATATTGTAGACAGCAATCTCGATAGTGTCCCAACTGAAAAAGGAGTATCAACAAGTGGACCCCAAACGCTGCAAATTACATAAAGGAACAGACTCCTCGCTGCTGCTCTGGTCTCAGTGTACTGGCTGCAGCGTTGTCGTCACTTTGATGATGCACATCACCGCCGCAGCCAGTCACTGAACTTAGCTCCTGTGCCACGGTAGATGACACGAGCCACCGAGCTCAATGATTGGCTACAGCGGGGATGTGCACCGTCCATGTGATGTCACTAGAGATGAGCAGATCAGGAAAAATTTGAATTCACCCACTCGCGCGGATTCGATTCGCAGAGGAGTTATTTTCCGCCAGTTGACTGTCTATTACTATACTCTAGAGTCTCTGCAGACACCAGAGCATAATAAACATAAGATGTAAAACAATACTTATACTCACCTTACCGCTCCTGTGTCACCGCATCATCTTACCAGCGCACTCAATCCCCAACAACATGATATTCTTGGGGTCCATTTTCCTAAAACCCATTAAATCCATCAAGTATTGTAATACCAGGTGTAACCTCATGGTGCGATGTTTGGAGGAATAAATGTGCAAACTGACAAATTTCATAATGAATACTCTGCTGGCGGAAAGGTTTTAGGGCAATAATGGACATTTCTGCTGTGCTAATTATTGTACAATGTGGTCTTTTTCTCTGCCAGGTCCAAAACGAAAAAAAAAATAAATGGAACATCCAGATTTGTTGTTAATTTGAAGCAAATAAGTGTATATTATGTGTATGAATAGAAACTCGTCCCTATTGAGCTTTTTCATGCTACATTTGCTGGATGAGTCACATGAGGTCTCTCGGTACTTCTTATTGCCTAAGTGACCGAATCAAATTGTAAGTATAATGTATAACGCGGATGAGGATTGCAACGCAAAGCTCGGACTGGCCGCCGACTATCCCGACCAAAGTGTGAAAGCATTAGTGATGAGCGAAAGTCCTGGGATAAGGTGTTATCTGAGTATGCTTAGGTGCTGAGTATCTTCGGCGCGCTTGACTAATATGTTCAAGTCCCCATGGCTGCATTTCTCCCGGCTGTTTGACAGCTGAAACACATGCAGGAACTGCCTAACAAACAGGAAATCCCTGCATGTGTTGCAGCTGTTGAAGAACTGCGAGACATGCAGTCACGGGGACTCGAACATATTAATCATGCCAAAGATACTCAGCAAAGCATGCTCAGATAACACCCTATCCCAGCACTTTCGCTCATCACTAGACAGCGTGTATTTTTGTGCACAGTCACGGTCAGGTTGGAAGAGCCGACGGCTAGTCCGAGCATTGCGTTGCGATCCTCGTCCGAGTTATACAGCCGTATGACTTCTCCCTAAGGCTGGGGCTGCACCGCTGGGACTTTGGGTGAAACACAAGGTGCATGACCTGAACTGCACTGCAATGAAGCAACGGAAGATAGTGAACCTCGGCGATGCAGAGTCTTAGCCCTTGTGAAAGGGTGACTTGGCGAAGTGGCGCACAACACTAAAATTGCACGGTCACATATCAACATGGCATCTAATGATTTCCTAATGATACAAGAATGTTTGGTCAGTGCAAAGGACCGGAACGTGACATTCTTTCCAAAGACCATACAAAGCACCAGGAGCCATCCCGGCATCTACATAGGAAAGGGTTCTTTACAGTTAGAGCAGTCAGACTGTGGAATGCCCGACTATAAGATTTAGCAATATCGATACTCAGAATTATAAAAGGGCTGGACGCTTTTCTCATACCTTATGAGCTATAAATAATTTGCTGTGTTTTATTTATTTTGGGGTACAATTAAGGTCCTACTTATTCTTTTGTGAAATTCTGAAAGATTTTAGAATCTCCCGATGTGCTCGAGTTTTTTTTTTTTTCCAGGATTTTTTGGACCAAATCTTTTCCAAAATCCTCCTCCAAAAACTATTTCTATTGAGTCTACGGGAACCCCACTTTGCTGTTCATATGACAAGTTTATGCCACTTCTTTGAAGAAAACCTCTCCATATTAGAACATTGCAATGAACATTATAGGAAAAATGAAAACTTTTCCCAAAATTTAAGGAAAAGGGAAAAGTCCTCATAAAACTTTCCAACAAAGAACATTTCCTGAAGTTGTATTTGCTTGGTAAACAATGTTTTTAAAAGCCTAAAAAAAAAAAGACTTCACGTGAACACAACCATAAGGTTACTGTACACAATTCAAAGATTTCAAACCACTATAGATAATATGCACTAGTTTTATTTTGAGCATTCCTTTGCCACATAGTTTTGGCTGTAACTAAAGTTTTCAGCTTCACCACTTGATGTCAGTGTATTTCCACTATGAAATAACAAAAAACGTGCTCAGCGCTCGTATCCTCAGCCCCCACAAGATGTCGCTCACACCTTTTCTATTCTCCTGTGTTGTAATCAAGCGTTTGGGAATTTGGCGTATTTTTTTTTTTTTAATTTACGTGAATGAAATAATATAATTTTAAAAAGTTCACATACTTATGGCATAAAATGTCATTCATTTTTGTTATATAAATATTACACCAATTCTGCATTGTATATTTGGAAGATGGAAATAATTCACGATAAAGTTTTTCTTTTTACCACTCGTCTGCTGTACCTCTTGAAAATGAGCAAATTGGTTCAAATTTGCCTTGAGTCTCCCCAGATATTGGATAGTTGGGAAGTGGTAAAAAAAAAAACTTTTTCATTGGCCCGGACCTCAATTAACCCTGCTCCAATCTTTTTGTCTTCTCCTATCCGGTCACCAGTGCGATCTCTTAGATCATGACTGGAGCTAAACCAGAAGCGACGACGATGTCTATGAAGTGACCGCACAGGGGTCCGGAGAGAAGAAAATGAACAGACCAGGTGGGACAAGTGAAGGCCGGGTGATTATAATTAATTTTATATTGTTATTATGCCTGGAGAGATCTGACAACATAATCTGACACATATAAATTGCATCAAATTGATTTTAATATCGTCATATCCGCTTCTAAGTAGAGAAATGAAGAAGGAAAAGAACTGAATTGCTGACCTTGTAAATAATGCCGCCATTTCATTCGCTTAAATAATACTACCATGCATAACACCAATAATCTCACCAACACTAGTTATACATACATGCTAGCCACCTTAGGGAGAGACCCAAGTTGGGCTAAATGTAGCGGGACGAAAGAGACCGAAAAGCCCTCTACTTAAAGGAAATACATAGTGGATGCTTTCCTGAAACGGAAAGTACTTGCAAGCAGCATAATACAAAGAATAGCAGGTTTACCCAGAATCCTTTGCAGTAGGCAGAGCTATGCAAATCATCTCTTTCCACCCCTGTCTAATCCACAGCGCTTGGAACCGCCAAGCGTGCAATGCTGCGGATTAGTTTCTAAATTTAGAAACTAATCCGCAGCATTGCACGCTTGGCGGTTCCAAGCGCTGTGGATTAGACAGGGGTGGAAAGAGATGATTTGCATAGCTCTGCCTACTGCAAAGGATTCTGGGTAAACCTGCTATTCTTTGTATTATGCTGCTTGCAAGTACTTTCCGTTTCAGGAAAGCATCCACTATGTACAACACTAGTTATTTCACTAACACAAGAAAAATATCTATCTATCAGTATATATAGTACGCACTATATTATGGGTTACAGTAGCCAGGACAATACAGTACGTTATGACACTATCAGAACACAGAGATGAAACTAAATATAATATCCATGCAGCGTTCTATTATATACACTGTCCTTAATGTTCTTATTATCTCGCAGGTAAACGACTGTTAATGCCTTTATGTCTCATTTTAACGGACGCCACTCTGAGTACTAGGCCTGTCCCCAATGTAGTCTCTGTAAGCTCCGTTGATTGTTAAACTGGTCCTATCTGGGGTCACCGGTATTTCCCGCTAGGCCGAAAGTCATGTAAGTCAATGGGTATACAGTGTGCGTATCGCACTGGCCGTCTCCATTCCCTAAAGTATGGCCCCAACTCACACCCTGTACCGTTCATCTAAGCTGGAAGTTACGGCCGACAGGAAGTCCTCTGCTACAGCTGGATCATCTCCCCAGCCTGGTTCATATGGTCACAGTCTTCTACTTGCGCTGCTCACGCTCTTCTACTTGCACTCCTTATGCTCTTCTACTGGCACTCCTTATGCTCTTCTACTGGCACTGCTTATGCTGGTGTACTTACGCTGCTGACATTCTTCTACTGGCACTGCTTACACTTTTCTACTTGCGCTGCTTACACTCTTCTACTGGCATTGCTTACGCTCTACTGGCACTGCTTCTGCTCTTCTACTGGTGTAATCAGTGCCAGTAGAAGAGCGTAAGCAGCGCAATTAAAAGAGAGTAAGCAGCGCACGTAAATAAGATAAGTAGCGCACGAAAAAGAGCGTAAGCAGCACCCATAAAAGAGCATCAGCCGCGCAAGTATAAGAGCACCAGCAGCGCCAGTAGAAGAACATAAGCAGTGCTAGTAGAAGAGCATAAGCAGCGCTGGTACAAGAGCATAAGCAGCGCCAGTAGAAGAACGTAAGCTGCATCAGTAGAAGAGCGTCAGCAGCACCAGTAGAAGAGCGTAAGCAGCGCCAGTAGAAGAGTGTAAGCAACGCTAGTAGAAGAGCATAAGCAGTGTCAGTAGAAGAGAGTCAGTAGTGCCAGTAGAAGAGCATAAACAGTGCACGTAAAAGAGCGTAAGCAGGAACCCCAAGAGTGGAAGTGCATGTTCCCGGGGAAGAGACTGAAGACGACACCTAGTTATAAAAGACCAGGCCAGGTAAAGAATGGAAGAGTTGGTGCCAGAACCTGACCAAGCAGGTTGTGTGGCCACGAAGAGGCCTTACAGCCACGATCGCCACAGAAGACTCTGAGAGTGGTCAGATGCTGGAGAAGGCCTTAGCTGTGAGGAAGATCAATGCCCAGTGCCAGTAGAAGAGCGTAAACTGCGCCAGTAGAAGAGCGGAAGCAGTGCCAGTAGAAGAATGTAAACAGTGCCAGTAGAAGAGTGTAAGCAGCACCAGTAGAAGAGCATAAGCAGCACCAGTAGAAGAGCATAAGCAGTGCCAGAAGAACAGCGTCAGTAGCACCAGTAGAAGAGCATAAGTAGTGCCAGTAGAAGAGCATAAGCAGCGACACTATAAGAGCATAAGCAGTGCCAGTAGAAGAGTGTAAGCAGCGCCAGTAGAAGAGCGTAAGCAACGCAAGTGGAAGAGCTTAAGCAGTGCCAGTAGAAGAGCATCAGCAGCACCAGTAGAAGAGCATAAGCAGTGCACGTAAAAGAGCGTAAGCAGGAACCCAAAGAGTGGAAGTGCATGTTCCCGGGGAAGAGACTGAAGACGACACCTGTTCAAGTGACACCTGTGTTGCAATTACTAGTTACAAAAGACCAGGCTGGGAAATGAATGGAAGAGTTGGTGCCAGAACCTGACCAGGCAGGTTGTGTGGCCACGAAGAGGTCTTACAGCCACGATCGCTACAGAAGGCTCTGAGAGTGGGCAGATGCTGGAGAAGGCCTGAGCTGTGAGGAAGATCTATGACCAGTGCCAGTAGAATAGCATGAGCAGTGCCAGTCGAAGGGTGTAAGCAGTGCCAGCAGAAGAGTGTAAGCAGCACCAGTAGAAGAACGTAAGCAGCACCAGTAGAAGAGCGTAAGCAGTGCCAGTAGAAGAGCGTCAGGAGCACCAGTAGAAGAGCGTAAGCAGTGCAAGTAGACAAGTGTAAGCAGTGCCAGTAGAAGAGCATGAGCAGTGCCAGTAGAAGAGTGTAAGCAGTGCAAGTAGAAGAGCGTAAGCAACGTAAGTGGAAGAACTTAAGCAGCGCCAGTAGAAGACCATAAGCAGTGCCAGTAGAAGAGCGTAAGCAGCGCCAGTAGAAGAGCATCAGTAGCGCCAGTAGAAGAGCATCAGCAGCACCAGTAGAAGAGCGTCAGCAGCACCAGTAGAAGAGCGTCAGCAGCACCAGTAGAAGAGCATAAGCAGTGCACGTAAAAGAGCGCAAGCAGGAACCCAAAGAGGTCAGGCCAGGTAAAGAATGGAAGAGTTGGTGCCAGAACCTGGCCAGGCAGGTTGTGTGGCCACGAAGAGGTCTTACAGCCACGATCACTACAGAAGGCTCTGAGAGTGGTCAGATGCTAGAGAAGGCCTGAGCTGTGAGGAGGATCCATGCCCAGTGCCAGTAGAAGAGCGTAAACAGCGCCAGTAGAAGAGCGCAAGCAGTGCCAGTAGAAAAGTTAAAGCAGCGCCAGTAGAAGAGCTTAAGCAGCACCAGTAGAAAAGCATAAGCAGCACCAGTAGAAGAGCATAAGCAGTGCCAGTAGAAGAGCGTTAGCAGTGCCTGTAGAAGAGTGTCAGGAGCACCATTAGAAGAGCATAAGCAGTGCCAGCAGCAGGGCATAAGCAGTGCCAGTAGAATAGCATGAGCAGTGCCAGTAGAAAAGCGTAAGCAGTACAAATAGAAGAGCATGAGCAGCGCCAGTAGAAGAGCAATAAGCAGTGCAAGTAGAAGAGCATCAGGAGCACCAGTAGAAGACCATAAGCAGCGCCAGTATAAGAGCATAACAGTGCCAGTAGAAGAGTGTAAGCAGCACCAGTAGAAGAGCATGAACAGCGCCAGTAGAAGAGCATAAGCAGTGCCAGTAGAATACCATGAGCAGCGCCAGTAGAATAGTGTGAGCATCGCCATTAGAAGAGCATAAGCAGTGCCAGTAGAAGAGACTAAGCAGCGCCAGTATAGGAGCATGAGCAGTGCCAGTAGAAGAGTGTAAGCAGTGCCAGTAGAAGAGTATAAGCCGTGCCAGTAGAAGAGCTTAAGCAGCACTGCTTACACTCTTCTACTGGCACTGCTTACATTCTTCTACTGGCGCTGATTACGCTCTTCTACTGGCACTGCTTACACTCTTCTACTGGCGCTGCTTACGCTCTTCTACTTGCGCTGCTTACGCTCTTCTACTGGCACTGCTTATACTCTTCTAATGGTGCTGCTCATGGTATTCTACTGGTGCTGCTCATGCTACCAACTCTTCCTGCTACTATAATTTGTTTTTTACTTTCACTTTTGCCTTTGACCAGCAGATGGTGGTGTTCCCTTGCAGTTACTCAGCTAAGCATAAACTGTACTTGACTTCTCTCTTGTCCATCTCCTTACATTATATCTATTTTTTTAAAATAACATTGTAAATGAAAATTAGAAATCTTGAAATTCTCACAATAGCAACCAGGGCAATCTTAAACTCATACTGCCTGTCCTTATAGCTTTCAACAGTTTCATTGCCATCAGAGGGAGGATCGCAATGACTGATAACACCTTTATATACAGTAGATAACACAGGATCCACCATTCACAATAGGTGATGTCACAGCTCACCTCCTCCTCCTGTACAATAACTGATAACACCTCTATATACAGTAGATAACACAGGATCCACCATTCACACTAGGTGATGTCACAGCTCACCTCCCCCTCCTGTACAATGACTGATAACACCTCTATATACAGTAGATCACACAGGATCCACCATTCACACTAGATGATGTCACAGCTCACCTCCTCATCCTGTACAATGACTGATAACACCTCTATATACAGTAGATCACACAGGATCCACCATTCACAATAAGTGATGTCACAGCTCACCTCCTCCTGTACAATGACTGATAACACCTCTATATACAGTAAATAACACAGGATCCACCATTCACAATATGTGATGTCACAGCTCACCTCCTCCTCCTGTACAATGACTGATAACACCTCTATATACAGTAGATAACACAGGATCCACCATTCACAATAAGTGATGTCACAGCTCACCTCCTCCTCCTGTACAATGACTGATAACATCTCTATATACAGTAGATAACACAGGATCCACCATTCACAAAAGGTGATGTCACAGCTCACCTCCTCCTCCTGTACAATGACTGATAACACCTCTATATACAGTAGATAACACAGGATCCACCATTCACAATAAGTGATGTCACAGCTCACCTCCTCCTCCTGTACAATGACTGATAACACCTCCATATACAGTAGATAACACAGGATTCACCATTCACAATAGGTGATATCACAGCTCACCTCCTCCTGTACAATGACTGATAACACCTCTATATACAGTAGATAACACAGGATCCACCATTCACAATAGGTGATATCACAGCTCACCTCCTCCTCCTGTACAATGACTGATAACACCTCTATATACAGTATATAACACAGGATCCACCATTCACAATAGGTGATGTCACAGCTCACCTCCTCCTCCTGTACAATGACTGATAACACCTCTATATACAGTAGATAACACAGGATCCACCATTCACAATAGGTGATGTCACAGCTCACCTCCTCCTCCTGTACAATGACTGATAACACCTGTATATACAGTAGATAACACAGGATCCACCATTCACAATAGGTGATATCACAGCTCACCTCTCCTCCTGTACAATGACTGATAACACCTCTATATACAGTAGATAACACAGGATCCACCATTCACAGTAAGTGATGTCACAGCTCACCTCCTCCTCCCTTCGCAATGAACTTTTCACACTCTCATTACATGTTTTGTTACAAAATGTTTGGGCAAAGTCATTCAATTGCTGCTAATGTACATGTGAATTTCCTGAAATAACAGGAAGCTAGAGTCTAAAGAGCCCTAGTGGCCAATTTGAGTATTGCAAGATTTCTAATTTACTCATTTTAATACAGAATGTGATATGAAATTTGTAAATAAATACATTGCATGCAAAAACCTGATTTAATCAATAAATCTTTTTTTTATCAAAGCTTTGCTTTATCAAAATAACTAATTGCGCCTTATAAACAGTGTTAGGACAAAGGTGTCCGGCTGCACATCCCAGTATTTATCATACCATATTGTCATCTAATGGTAAACTGATTTTTGCTGCATCCATGGAATGAAGAGTCTATAATCGTTAAGTCATTTTTTGTAATATGTAGATATTTTGCTAGTAGTATTTTATCTTTGTACTAGATATATTAGCAACTTGCAAGGCTGTTGAATGTGAAAGAAATAGCTAGGTCTTTCTTGGAAATCTCTGTGACATTTGTATGTGTCGCTATAACTGTTGTCTTGCATCACTGCTGCTCTTACAGTAAAGAATCCTCACCTGTGATTATGGTGTAGCCATTTTGTCTCTAGACATAGAGTATACTCCCTAGTCATTGTTGCAAGCTGTCCCCATCAGTGTGAGAGAGATGGCTAGGTCTTTCCTCTAAGCTTCTGTAGCATTTTTTTGGAGCATATCAGTGGCCATCACTGTTGTCTTGCAGCACTGGGATCTTGAGCACAAATCCAGCCAAGGACACAATTGGAAAATGCTGCTCTTACAGTAAAGAATCCTCATCTGTGATGATGGTGAAACCATTCTTAACCTAGACATAGAGGATCCATGTCAATGTTGCAGGCTTAGCTGTATAAAAAGGAAAACATCACTGTACAGTCCAATTATAAATTATAATGTATGATGTTTGTAGATCACTCCTAAATCATCTTATTTTCCAAACTGAACTTCTTTTTGATAACTTGCCTTAAAGCAGCACTCCAGTGTTTTGTTTTCTTTCAGAGGTGGAGTGGAGCTTTAAACATAATCCCCCTGACCTGGTTCTTATACTCACCTTCTGGACCTTTACCTCTACCTGACGCCGCTCCAGTCCAGTGGCGCCTTCTTGCGTCAGTAGTCAAAAGTTGCGTGACAAGCTCTCAAAATCCAGAACGAGGCTCTCATAGACTTGTACTGAAAAGTGTATTAAGTAAATACCCTGCAGTAAATAAATAAACAAAAATAATATAGGGTACTTAGTTAACATAATTTTGATTTAAAAAAAAATGCAATAAAACATCCCACCACTTCACGGTGACCCTATTGGGACGGTCCTACTCCTAATACTAAAACCTTACCGTTTGTCAAGTGACATGCATGTGGATAAGGGGTGGGACGGACCGAGCCCACCATTTTTTTAATCAAAATTATGTTAACTAAGTACCCTATATTATTTTCGTTTATTTATTTACTGCAGGGCATTTACTTATTATGTTTCTGTCTTTGGTATTGTCTGTTCAGTGTCCAGTGTGAACGTGCGCTTGCATGCTGCATGCACATGACTTTGTATCCAAGTTCATTTCTTTAGGTTTTCTTTTCAGTCTGTTTGCACCAAGTGCATATAAAGGTGTGACCTGCCTTTTGTTTGAGCTGGACATTATATTGACGTGGTTCCCCATGCGCTTACAAGCACACCAGTTTGTATCCCAGTTCATTTCTTTAGGTATTTTTGTTGTATTGAAAAGTGACCTCCGACGCGCTCCAGCAGGTCACCTATCGCCGCAGACAGACTGGAGCGACGCTGGAAAAGAATGCAGAGGACTTTAGGTGAGTATGAGACATGGGACATTGGAGTTACATTTAAAGCACCACTCTGGCAATGCAATAAAAAAAACGCTGGAGTGGTGCTTTAATAAAGTTGGCTGCCCTCTCCTGCACCTCCTCTGTTACCTATGTATTGGTACATATTGTACACGGCAAATTGTACACGGTTTCAACAGGGAACCTCCGCCATGTTTGGCTGAAGGGACCGTGTTCTTTTCTTTGAATGCCTCTTTTTTTTGTCCTGTAAATTCTATGTTGATGCCTTTGCCCATAAAGCTCTACTTTTGTCTCATCTGACCAGAGAACATTCTTCCAAAACGTTTTAGGCTTTTTCAGGTAAGTTTTGGCAAACTCCAGCCTGGCTTTTTTATGTCTCGGGGTAAGAAGTGGGGTCTTCCTGGGTCTCCTACTATACAGTCCCTTTTCATTCAGACGCCGTCGGATAGTACGGGTTGACACTGTTGTACCCTCAGACTGCAGGGCAGCTTGAACTTGTTTGGATGTTAGTCGAGTTTCTTTATCCAACATTCGCACAATCTTGCGTTGAAATCTCTTGTCAATTTTTCTTTTCCGTCCACATCTAGGGAGGTTAGCCACAGTGCCATGGGCTTTACACTTCTTGATGACACTGCGCACGATAGACACAGAAACATTCAGGTCTTTGGAGATGGACTTGTAGCCTTGAGATTGCTCATGCTTCCTCACAATTTGGTTTCTCAAGTCCTCAGACAGTTCTTTGGTCTTCTTTCTTTTCTCCATGCTCAATGTGGTACACACAAGGACACAGGACAGAGGTTGAGTCAACTTTAATCCATGTCAACTGGCTGCAAGTGTGATTTAGTTATTGCCAACACCTGTTAGGTGCCACAGGTAAGTTACAGGTGCTGTTAATTACACTAATTAGAGAAGCATCACATGATTTTTAGAACAGTGCCAATGCTCTTGTCCACCCCCTTTTTTTTATGTTTCGTGTGGAATAATATCCAATTTGGCTTTAGGACAATTCTTTTTGTGTTTTTTCATTTATGACAAATTAAATTAAGATAATAATACCAAATAATTTGTGTTTGCAATCACTTTCAGGAAGAAAATTAGTATTATAGTGATATAGTGATAGTGAGTGGCTGCTCACTATCCCCAGTCCCACACGCCCGGTGCCTCGGGGTGATCCTCGACTCTGCCCTCTCTTTCAAGCCACATATCCAAGCCCTTGCCTCCTCCTGTCGTCTCAAACTCAAAAATATTTCCCGGATCCGTGCTTTCCTTGACTGCAACACTGCAAAAACGCTAGTGCATGCCCTTATCATCTCCCGCCTCGACTACTGCAACCTCCTACTCTCTGGACTCCCCTCTAGCACTCTGGCACCACTCCAATCCATCCTACACTCTGCTGCCCGACTAATCCACCTGTCCCCCCGCTATTCCCCAGCCTCTCCCCTGTGTCAAGCCCTTCACTGGCTTCCTATCGCCCAGAGACTCCAGTTCAAAACCCTCACACTGACATACAAAGCCATCCACAACCTGTCTCCTCCATACATCTGTGACATGGTCTCCCGGTACCTACCTACACGCGACCTCCGATCCTCCCAAGACCTCCTTCTCTACTCCCCTCTCATCTCTTCTTCCCATAACCGCATCCAAGACTTTTCCCGTGCTTCCCCCATACTCTGGAACTCTCTACCCCAACACATCAGACTTGCGCCTACCATAGAAACCTTCAAAAAGAACCTGAAGACTCATCTCTTCCGACAAGCCTACAGCCTGCAGTGATCCTCAACCTACTGAACAGCCGCACAGCCAGCTCTTCCCTCTCCTAGTGTATCCTCACCCACCCCCTGCAGACTGTGAGCCCTCGCGGGCAGGGTCCTCCCTCCTTATGTACTCGTGTGCCTTGTTATCTGCTCATGTTTAATGTATTTGTCTATATTTGCCCCGTATTCACATGTAAAGCGCCATGGAATAAATGGCGCTATAAAAATGTATAATAATAATAATAATAATAATAATATTATCTGACAGAAATGCAGGGATGTCAATACTTTTGGCCATGACTGTATGGTCATTCATAAGAGGTGTGATAGATTGATTCACTCGGCTGCTTTCAGAGGTAGACACAGGAACGCTTCTTGGGTTAAGCTTTTGTCGTTTTATTAAAACATGGCATAAACCGTTGCAAGATTTAACAAAAGTAGAGTCCATGTGCCTACAGGATTCACCCATTCAGGATACAGTAAGGCTGTGTGCGCACGTTCAGGATTTTTTGCATTTTTTTCGCGGTTTTTCGCTATAAAACGCGATAAAACCACAAAAAAAGCATACATTAAACATCCTATTTTTAGAATGCAATCCGCAATTTCGTGCACATGTTGCATCTTTTTCTGCGGCGGAATGACATTCTGGAAAAAAAACGCATGTTCATTCTTTGTGCGGAATTGCGGGGATTCCGCACACATAGGAATGCATCGATCAGCTTACTTTCCGCATGTGGCTATGCCCACCATGCGGGAAGTAAGCGGATCATGTGCGGATGGTACCCAGGGTGGAGGAGAGGAGACTCAACTCCAGGCCCTGGGAACCATGTATCTGTAAAAAAAAAAAATTAAAATAAAAAATCGTGATATTCTCACCTTACTGTCTGTCTGGATCGTAAATTCTTAGCTGAAGTCTGGTGGGACCAGGATCAGATGTTTACACGGAGCCCGCTCCAGCTACTGTAACGTCTTCTCTGTGTCAGCAGTACATTCGGCCATCATTTATTTGGTACATTTAAGAAGATCCATCAGTGGTGCGGAAATTATCGTGAAATTTGGGATAAACCACCCACAATTCCAAGAAATGCCCTCACCTGCTTCTTGGAAAGCAGTTGTGGCCACTTCTGAATTGCCTCAACCTCATTTATCTATGGCTTGATTTAGTCTCTCCTGGCAATATAGTCTAAGTACTTCCCTATGGCACATTTTCTCAGATTTATGGTAAAGCCTGCTTTTCTCAGAGCATCCAGAATCGCCTGTACCTTTGGTAAATGACTACTCCAGTCAGGGCTGAAGGTAGCTGAGGCCCCCTGCAATCAAAGGACATTCTGGTGTATTGAAAACACCCATCAGGTGTCAAGAAAGCTGTCTTCTCCATGGCACTCTTTCACATGGTCAGTAGCCTTTAGTCTAGTCGAGGGGTGTGATGTACCTCACGGGTCCAAGTCTCTCAATGAGTTCATCAACACGGGGCATCAGATTCGCATTAAAACTGGACATCTCATTCAGACTGCGGTAGTTGTTACAAAACTGCAATTCCCCGTTGGGCTTCAGTACAAGGACAATAATACTTGACCATTCACTTTTTTACACCTCTATCATGCCAAGGTCTAGCATTCTCTTCACTTCATTTGATATTACCTCACAACATGCTTTGGGAATTCTATAGGGCTTAAGGTTCACCCTTACATGCAGCTCTGTCAAAACGCCATGCTCCATCACCTGTGAATGCTTTGGCAACTCCGAGAACAGGTAACGGTTCTGCTGCAGCAGTTTGCGACACTGTTGCTTCAGGGTCGGTGATAGTCTCTGCAGTTGTGACATCCTCCACTTTGGCTTCAGGACGGGCTCCCAGGCAAGGAGCTTCAAGCGACTACCGATCTCAACACGACTTGAGCAAGTTCACGTGGTATTCTTGATGCGGCTCTTTGTCCTGGCTGGTGTACTGTTATGATCTGGTAATTCAGTACCACAATGGACATAGAAGTCAGAGCACATACAGTGACCTGACAATAACCCAAAAACATAGAACGAGCTCTGAGACGTGGGAACTCTGCTGACCGCAATCCCTAATCCTCTCCAAACACACTAGAGGCAGCCGTGGATTGCGCCTAACGCTCCCTATGCAACTCGGCACAGCCTGAGAAACTAGCTAGCCTGAAGACAGAAAATAAGCCTACCTTGCCTCAGAGAAATACCCCAAAGGAAAAGGCAGCCCCCACATATAATGACTGTGAGTTAAGATGAAAAGACAAACGTAGAGATGAAATAGATTTAGCAAAGTGAGGCCCGACTTTCTGAACAGAGCGAGGATAGGAAAGGTAACTTTGCGGTCAACACAAAACCCTACAAACAACCACGCAAAGGGGGCAAAAAGACCCTCCGTACCGAACTAACGGCACGGAGGTACACCCTCTGCGTCCCAAAGCTTCCAGCAAGCAAGAAAAACAAAAAGCAAGCTGGACAGAAAAAAACAGCAAACAAATAGCAAAAGCGGAACTTAGCTATGCAGAGCAGCAGGCCACAGGAACGATCCAGGAGGAAACAGGTCCAATACTAGAACATTGACTGGAGGCCAGGATCAAAGCACTAGGTGGAGTTAAATAGAGCAGCAGCTAACGACTTCACCACATCACCTGAGGAAGGAAACTCAGAAGCCGCAGTACCACTCTCCTCAACCAACGGAAGCTCACAGAGAGAATCAGCCGAAGTACCACTTGTGACCACAGGAGGGAGCTCTGCCACAGAATTCACAACAGTACCCCCCCCTTGAGGAGGGGTCACCGAACCCTCACCAGAGCCCCCAGGACGACCAGGATGAGCCATATGAAAGGCACGAACAAGATCGGGAGCATGGACATCAGAGGCAAAGACCCAGGAATTATCTTCCTGAGCATAACCCTTCCACTTGACCAGATACTGGAGTTTCCGTCTTGAAACACGAGAATCCAAAATCTTCTCCACAATATACTCCAACTCCCCCTCCACCAAAACCGGGGCAGGAGGATCAACAGATGGAACCATAGGTGCCACGTATCTCCACAACAATGACCTATGGAATACGTTATGAATGGAAAAAGAATCTGGAAGGATTAAGAACCTCAGAAATCCTATACGGACCAATGAAACGAGGTTTAAACTTAGGAGAGGAAACCTTCATAGGAGTATGACGAGAAGATAACCAAACCAAATCCCCAACACGAAGTCGGGGACCCACACAGCGTCTGCGATTAGCGAAACGTTGAGCCTTCTCCTGGGACAAGGTCAAATTGTCCACTACATGAGTACAAATCTGCTGCAACCTGTCCACCACAGTATCCACACCAGGACAGTCCGAAGACTCAACCTGCCCTGAAGAGAAACGAGGATGGAACCCAGAGTTGCAGAAAAACGGCGAAACCAAGGTAGCCGAGCTGGCCCGATCATTAAGGGCGAACTAAGCCAAAGGCAAAAAGGACACCCAGTCATCCTGATCAGCAGAAACAAAGCATCTCAGATATGTTTCCAAGGTCTGATTGGTTCGTTCGGTCTGGCCATTAGTCTGAGGATGGAAAGCCGAGGAAAAAGACAAGTCAATGCCCATCCTAGCACAAAAGGCTCGCCAAAACCTCGAAACAAACTGGGAACCTCTGTCAGAAACGATATTCTCTGGAATGCCATGTAAACGAACCACATGCTGGAAGAACAATGGCACCAAATCAGAGGAGGAAGGTAATTTAGACAAGGGTACCAAATGGACCATCTTAGAGAAGCGATCACAAACCACCCAAATGACTGACATTTTTTGAGAGACGGGAAGATCTGAAATAAAATCCATAGAGATATGTGTCCAAGGCCTCTTCGGGAGCGGCAAGGGCAAAAGCAACCCACTGGCACGAGAACAGCAGGGCTTAGCCCGAGCACAAATCCCACAGGACTGCACAAAAGAACGCACATCCCGCGACAGAGATGGCCACCAAAAGGATCTAGCCACTAACTCTCTGGTACCAAAGATTCCAGGATGACCAGCCAACACCGAACAATGAACCTCAGAGATAACTTTATTCGTCCACCTATCAGGGACAAACAGTTTCTCCGCTGGGCAACGATCAGGTTTATTAGCCTGAAATTTTTTGCAGCACCCGCCGCAAATCAGGGGAGATGGCAGACACAATTACTCCCTCTTTGAGAATACCCGCCGGCTCAGATAAACCCGGAGAGTCGGGCACAAAACTCCTAGACAGAGCATCCGCCTTCACATTTTTAGAGCCTGGAAGGTACGAAATTACAAAATCAAAACGGGCAAAAAACAGCGACCAACGAGCCTGTCTAGGATTCAACCGCTTGGCAGACTCGAGATAAGTCAAGTTCTTATGATCAGTCAAGACCACCACGCGATGCTTAGCTCCTTCAAGCCAATGACGCCACTCCTCGAATGCCCACTTCATGGCCAGCAACTCTCGATTGCCAACATCATAATTTCTCTCAGCAGGCGAAAACTTCCTGGAAAAGAAGGAGCATGGTTTCATCACCGAGCAATCAGAACTTCTCTGCGACAAAACAGCCCCTGCTCCAATCTCAGAAGCATCAACCTCGACCTGGAATGGGAGCAAAACATCTGGTTGACACAACACAGGGGCAGAAGAAAAACGACGCTTCAACTCTTGAAAAGCTTCCACAGCAGCAGAAGACCAATTGACCACATCAGCACCCTTCTTGGTCAAATCAGTCAATGGTTTAGCAATACTAGAAAAATTGCAGATGAAGCGACGATAAAAATTAGCAAAGCCCAGGAACTTTTGCAGACTTTTCAGAGATGTCGGCTGAGTCTAATCATGGATGGCTTGGACCTTAACAGGGTCCATCTCGATAGTAGAAGGGGAAAAGATGAACCCCAAAAATGAAACCTTCTGAACACCAAAGAGACACCTTGATCCCTTCACAAACAAAGAATTAGCACGCAGGACCTGAAACACCGTTCTGACCTGCTTCACATGAGACTCCCAATCATCCGAGAAGATCAAAATGTCATCCAAGTACACAATCAGGAATTTATCCAGGTACTCTCGGAAGATGTCATGCATAAAGGACTGAAACACTGATGGAGCATTGGCAAGTCCGAATGGCATTACTAGATACTCAAAATGGCCCTCGGGCGTATTAAATGCAGTTTTCCATTCATCGCCTCGCTTAATACGCACAAGATTATACGCACCACGAAGATCTATCTTGGTGAACCAACTAGCCCCCTTAATCCGAGTAAACAAATCAGATAACAACGGCAAGGGGTACTGAAATTTAACCGTGATCTTATTTAGAAGGCGGTAATCTATACAAGGTCTCAGCGAACCATCCTTCTTGGCCACAAAAAAGAACCCTGCTCCTAATGGCGATGATGACGGGCGAATATGCCCCTTCTCCAAGGACTCCTTCACGTAACTCCGCATAGCGGCGTGCTTAGGCACAGATAAATTAAACAGTCGACCCTTTGGGAATTTACTACCAGGAATCAAATCGATAGCACAATCACAATCCCTATGTGGAGGTAGGGTATCGGACTTGGGCTCATCAAATACATCCCGGTAATCAGACAAGAACTCTGGAACCTCAGAAGGGGTGGATGACGAAATAGACAGAAATGGGACATCACCATGTACCCCCTGACAACCCCAGCTGGACACAGACATGGATTTCCAATCTAATACTGGATTATGGACTTGTAGCCATGGCAACCCCAACACGACCACATCATGCAGATTATGCAACACCAGAAAGCGAATAACCTCCTGATGTGCAGGAGCCATGCACATGGTCAGCTGGGTCCAGTACTGAGGCTTATTCTTGGCCAAAGGCGTAGCATCAATTCCTCTCAATGGAATAGGACACTGCAAGGGCTCCAAGAAAAATCCACAACGCCTAGCATACTCCAAGTCCATCAAATTCAGGGCAGCGCCTGAATCCACAAATGCCATGACATAATAAGATGACATAGAGCAGATCAAGGTAACGGACAAAATAAATTTTGACTGTACTGTACCAATGGTGGCAGACCTAGCGAACCGCTTAGTGCGCTTAGGACAATCAGAGATAACATAAGTGGAATCACCACAGTAGAAACACAGCCCATTCAGATGTCTGTGTTCTTGCCGTTCAACTCTGGTCAAAGTCCTATCGCACTGCATAGGCTCAGGTTTATGCTCAGATAATACCGCCAAATGGTGCACAGATTTACGCTCACGCAAGCGTCGACCGATCTGAATGGCCAAAGACATAGACTCATGCAGACCAGCAGGCATAGGAAATCCCACCATGACATCTTTAAGGGCTTCAGAGAGACCCTTCCTGAAAATAGCTGCGAGCGCACCTTCATTCCATTGAGTGAGTACGGACCACTTTCTAAATTTCTGACAATATACCTCTATCTCATCCTGACCCTGACACAGAGCCAGCAAATTTTTCTCTGCCTGATCCACTGAATTAGGTTCATTGTACAGCAATCCGAGCGCCAGGAAAAACGCATCGATATTACTTAATGTAGGATCTCCTGACGCAAGAGAAAATGCCCAGTCCTGAGGGTCGCCACGTAAAAAAGAAATAATGATCCTAACTTGTTGAACTGGGTCACCAGAGGAGCGAGGTTTCAAAGCCAGAAATAGTTTACAATTATTTTTGAAACTCAGAAATTTAGTTCTATCTCCAAAAAACAAATCAGGAATAGGAATTCTTGGTTCTAACATAGAATTCTGAACCACAAAGTCTTGAATATTTTGTACTCTTGCCGTGAGCTGATCCACACATGAAGACAGACCTTTAATGTCCATCGCTACACCTGTGTCCTGAACCACCCAAATGTCTAGGGGGAAAAAAAGGCAAAACACAGTGCAGAGAAAAAAAAATGGTCTCAGAACTTCTTTTTTCCCTCTATTGAGAATCATTAGTACTTTGGGCCTCCAGTACTGTTATGATCTGGTAATTCAGTACCACAATGGACATAGAAGTCAGAGCACATACAGTGACCTGACAATAACCCAAAAACATAGAACGAGCTCTGAGACGTGGGAACTCTGCTGACCGCAATCCCTAATCCTCTCCAACCACACTAGAGGCAGCCGTGGATTGCGCCTAACGCTCCCTATGCAACTCGGCACAGCCTGAGAAACTAGCTAGCCTGAAGACAGAAAATAAGCCTACCTTGCCTCAGAGAAATACCCCAAAGGAAAAGGCAGCCCCCACATATAATGACTGTGAGTTAACATGAAAAGACAAACGTAGAGATGAAATAGATTTAGCAAAGTGAGGCCCGACTTTCTGAACAGAGCGAGGATAGGAAAGGTAACTTTGCGGTCAACACAAAACCCTACAAACAACCACGCAAAGGGGGCAAAAAGACCCTCCGTACCGAACTAACGGCACGGAGGTACACCCTCTGCGTCCCAGAGCTTCCAGCAAGCAAGAAAAACAAAAAGCAAGCTGGTCAGAAAAAAACAGCAAACAAATAGCAAAAGCGGAACTTAGCTATGCAGAGCAGCAGGCCACAGGAACGATCCAGGAGGAAACAGGTCCAATACTAGAACATTGACTGGAGGCCAGGATCAAAGCACTAGGTGGAGTTAAATAGAGCAGCAGCTAACGACTTCACCACATCACCTGAGGAAGGAAACTCAGAAGCCGCAGTACCACTCTCCTCCACCAACGGAAGCTCACAGAGAGAATCAGCCGAAGTACCACTTGTGACCACAGGAGGGAGCTCTGCCACAGAATTCACAACAGTGAACCTTGTAATTATCCTTGCCCAGTTCTTCCACCACCTAGTATGGGCCTTGCCACTTGGCTAGGAACTAGTTGCTATCAACCATGGGGATACGCAACAGCATGTGTTCCCAAGGCTGGAACTGCCTCAGTTTTGCTGATCAATTGTACACCCTTGCCTGTGCCTTTTGTGCCTGGAAAAGATGTGCCTTCATGATAGGCATCACTTTTGCCATCCTCTCCTGCAACTGGATGACATGCTCTATGATGCTCTGGAGTGGCGTGACCTCAGCTTCCCAGGTTTCCTTAGTGATGTCTTCGAGCCCTTGCGGATGTCAACCATACAGCAGCTCGAACAGAGAGAAGCCAGGGGAGGTTTGAGTAACTGCTGATAGAGAAAAGCAGAAACGGAAGCAGATAGTCCCAGTCTTGACAATCCTTTTCAAGGACCTTCTTGAGCATGGCCTTTAAGGTCTTGTTGAAACACTCTACTAGGACATCTGACTGTGGATGATAGACTGAGGTTTGCAGCTGGGTAATCTGGAGAACCTTACACAACTCCTTTATCACCTAGCTCATGAAGGAAGTTCCCTGGTCCATCAGGGTCTCCTTTGGCAGGCCCGTCCTATCAAAAATATGGACATGTTCCCTGGCTATACTTTTGGTAGAGGAGTTCCTTATTGGTGCTGCTCCTGGGTATCGGGTCGCATAGTCCATGCCCACTAGGATGTATATATGCCCCCATGCAAACATAACTAAGGGACCTACTAGGTCCATGGTGATTTTCTTAAATGAGACATTTATCACAGGTAATGGGACTAGGGGACTTCGGAAGTAAGAAGAGGGAGCGGTTATCTGGCAGGCGGGGCAGGACCTACAATAATTTAGCATTTCCCGGTAACATTTCTGCCAATAGAGCCTCTGCATTATCCTTTCCTAAATTTTCTCTACAACCAGATGTTTCCACAAAACTTGCTAATGGGCCATGCCTAAAACCCTTTGCCAGTAGGGTACTGGAACCAACAGCTGCTCCACTATCTCACCTACCCTCAGTTTGGTCACCCGATATACAGTAATAACTCCACATTAACTGCAAAGTGTAGGAACCTGGTGTCTGCGCCCGGCTCTTGAGCAACCCCGTTACTGATGGTAACATTGTCAAAAGCCCCCTTTAACGTGAGGTCCCTAATTTGAGCAGTTTCAAAGTTCTCTTCGGACACTTCCAAGGCAGGGAGGTGGGGCTCCTCGGTCACCGCTTAGTCTTCCTCTCCAGCAAGCATACACAGGGGAAAAACCTCCATTTTTGATTTCGATGAAGTTTCTTCTCAAAGGAATTGGCTTTTGTCTGACACTCGGTACAGCCCCCTTTTGCCACAAGTCCCAAAATAAGGAAGTATCCCATCCCAAAATGACTGGATGTATAAAGTCCTTTACTACCCCGACCTCATGGGACTTGGTACCGCAGTCTGTTCCCATGGTTACTCTTGCCACAGGGTAGTTCTTGATGTCTCCATGTATGCAGCGGATGCCGACAAACTTGTCAGGGATCAAATGGTAGGGAAGTGGAGTCCAAAAGTCCAAGTACCAGTTCCCCATTAACTGACATGGTACACTCCTGGTCCAACATTAGACTCGGGCAAGCAGAGAAAGTAAGCAGTCACACTAAGGTGCTCAAAAAATGCTCAGATAACATAACTAAGGTGCTGCTGCTCGAGTAGAGTGGCTGCTTGCCCATCATAAGTCTGGACCTTGAACAGCCTTCCCGCGACCCCTTAGGGTCAAGGTCCAGACTTATGATGGGTAAGTAGCCACTCTACTCGAGCACTACATGTTTAGACAGTACATCAGTGTACTGCATAACCTTGTATGACACTTTCTTAGTGATGCTATCTGAGCACTTTTTTGAGCACCTTAGTGTGACTACTTACTTTCTCTGCTTGCCCAAGTCTAATGTTGGTCCTACAGTCTTCCCTTAGTTTACCTGCATGTTTTCTCCTTCCCCCCACTGATTATTGTATCATGTTTAATTTGATTTTTGTCAGATTACTTAATAAAGGTCATTTTTGTATTTTATTATTTAATGATGTCTTTGCTACGCCTTTTTTTCAGTTGTTTATGATGTTCTCTTTATGGTGGCTTTTTTTCAGTAACAGTGTGGTGGTATCACTCAGTCACTATGTGGTTGTACTATACAGTGATAATGAGATGGTATTATTTCTCAAAACTCAGTGCTATTGTTCAGTTTTGCACACAGTTTATTATACAGTAACCATACACCTTATTCTTCACTTACTATGTGGTGGTAATATGTGGTCACAGTGTGGTGGTTTTAATTCTGATTATATAGTTCTATTGTTCATATTAGCACACAGTTTATTATACAGTAACCATACTATGTGGTGGTAATATGTGGTCACAGTGTGATAGCATTATTTCTGATTATATAGTTTTATTGTTCAGCTAAGTACACAATTGTTAACACAGTAACCATACGCCAGCATTATTAACTTACTATGCGGTGGTAATATATGGTCACAGTGTGGTGGCAACATTTCTCATTATACAGTGCTATTGTTCAGCTTAGCACATAGTTTATTATACAGTAAGTGTATGCCGGCATTGTTCACTTACTATGCGGTGGAAATATGTGCTCACAATGTGGCGGTATTATTTATTCTGTGTACAATGGTTTTATTGGTAATATTGGCCTTGGTAAACTGGGTTTGTTCAGTAACAGTGGGGTCATATAAAGGCTTTATATAGTGGAATTATCTAATAATACAAGATAGTTATCTGGAAGCATATTATTATATATTGTATTATAACTATCTAGTTTTGATATTTTTCAGTGGCAGGAGAAGAGAGACAAACCATATACCATAAGACGTGTGCCTTTGGTCTCTATGGACTTAGCTGTGACAATTAAAAAAGTTTGTTCTTTGTTGTCATTTGCTTTTGTTTCTCTTAACTTTTTTTTTGGGGGGTGGGGGGGAGTTCAGTTGTTTTCAGCTTTTACAACGGCAGCTTCCTCTGATCGACCTGTTTTTTTTTCTTCTGCAGAATAAATGCATCCTAAAAACAAATGTAGTTCATTTTGCCTAATGTTTAGTTTGTTGCCTGTATTATGGCAGACACTATTATGTAGCCAGGAGTTTAAAGCCCATTTAAATAGTAATATTACATGCAATATGTGTCAAATGCCATTGTTATATATTGCCATATGCTTTTCCTATTTGTAAAGAGCAAAGTACTAAATAAAAGGTAGAACATAAGCTCAATAGCCTAAAGACTACAGCACTTGTAATTAAGAAGGAAGTGATTTTGTGAGTAGAGCATCTGATAGTAAAACTGGCTGAGCAGATATGAGCCTACAATACAGCAAGCAATGTAACACGTCTGTGTAGATAAAGCACTGCGAGCTTCACATAGAAGGATGACCTCTAGAAGGACACATTCCCAGTCATAGGTGAAGGGTATTTGCCCCAGTGATGGCCAATATCTACCATTTGCCATTCCGGAACCATCCTTTAAATTTAAAGGGAATCTGTCAGTAGGATCAACCCTCCTAAGCGGTCTATACGGGCATGTAGGTCGTAAGAAGCTGAATAAAATGATACCTTGATATTTGCGATCCGATGTCTTGTTCCAGAGAAATCCGGATTCTCAGGGAGATCTATGTCCGGTCCATAGATCTTAACAACTCATTGACATATTAAGAAAACTGCAAATTTCTCTGGAATAAGACATCGGATCGCAGATATCAAGGTATCGTTTTTTTCAACTTTTTATGACCTAGAGGTCTATATAGACAGCTTAGTGGGATTTATGCTACTGACAGATTCCCTTTAAGCTCATAAAAATGTCCCTAAAATGATAGAAACATATTTGGAATATCTACTGGCTAACACGGTACAAAGAGATACATCTTTCCTGTATCTAAAATGATAAAATTATCTGGAATATTTACTCTTTCCATTGAAATGATTAGAAAATGAACCCAGGCAAAAATTATAGCCTTAATATAATTGTAGGAATTTTTGTAGTTACTGTACGTGATTAAGAAACAGACACGTAGGTGTTATGGTTTCTGTTTAGTTTTAATGGGATGGCGGATGAAGAAATTCAACATTTCCGACTTTTTTTCAAGACCATCACTAAGTAGATAGCTTGTTCCATCACCTAAGGGCTCGATCAGTTGGGCGCTTTAAACATCTGTGGGTCGCATATGGAAACTGCACTGACCAATGTAAGTCAATGTGATGGATGTTTTTTTTTTTGCACACAGTCTGAGTGTAAGAAGTCGCAGCACGCTCCACTTTGATCCATTGATCCATATTCCAGACTAGAACCCCCAATTAAAAAAAAAATCATTGGGTGCGCAAAAAAAGGAGAATACATATGGGTTATCATCCATATGTCATGCATTTTTCACCTATTACCATAATTAAGAAAGGAAACTGGATCTGACCTTTATTACTTATTGTGTTCATATAAAAACCTGCTGCCATGCGTATGTAGAAAACGGACCTATAAATTGCACAGGGACCTAAAAGACAGACGTATCAATGCCATATGGATATTAAAAATGGCCATGAAGAGTGCAATATGAATGTAAAGACGTTTTTTTCCCCAGGACGAAAAATAGAAGATTTTTGATATGCTCATCTGAACCAGACCTAAATGAGATCTATGAGAAAGTCTAGAGGTGAATTCATAGAGATGAACAGTGGCTGGAGATAATTTGCAAACAATTGTTGATGAAATGCGAATAAAAATATCAAAAACGTAATCTGTTTCCAAATCTGACCTTACTGGCTGATCAACTGGAAGGTTATCTTGAGGAGTGCAAGGATGTTTAAGTGACTTGTCAATTTACACCAAAGAAGATCTGGACATAGACTTCAACAAAAGCACATTGACCATGTCGAGAAGCTCCATGGATCAAAGTATCTGGAACATGATCTGAGTATTAACAACGTTTCCTTTCCTTTGCGGTAACCCAACAGTAAAGGAATTCCTCGTGATAGTAGATAAGGGTTTGCTTTATTAGCCAGTGAAGGTAAAGCCTGTAAATTGTTCTTTTGTGGAACAAGAGAAGTCATTGTAATCGATAACTCATGGTCATCTTGGTTAGTGGTGAACAAGTAGCATAAAAGATGTAAGACAAGGTATACAGATCCAGAATTGACCTATCCTCACTTTCTTTTGGGTCTTTCAATTATCTTGTATCTTACCAAGGGCAAACTAGAAAGTGACACCATGTGGTTGGTCCCATACCAGTCCCATACCATGTGAGCTGTGGTTGGTCCCATAGCATATCAGCTGTTAGTCCCAAAACATATATAAACTCGTTAGAAAAATGTCCATAGGACAAGGGAGCATAATAATGTTTGTGAACATATAATCCCTTAAAACAGTGGTCCCCAACTCCAGGCCTCGAGGGCCGCCAACAGTGCAGGTTTTCAGGATTTCCTTAGTACTGCACAGGGGCAACCCCTGTGCAATACTAAGGAAATCCTGAAAACCTGCACTGTTGGCGGCCCTCGAGGCCTGGAGTTGGTGACCACTGCCTTAAAACATTCAATTTTATTTTTATTCATTTTGATCCAATACCATATCAGCCTTGATTGGTTCCACATCATATCAGCCACGGTTGGTTCCATAGCATGTCCTCTGCAGTGGTCCAATACCATATCAGCCGTGGTCGGTTCCATATCATGTCAGACATGGTTAGTTCCATACCATATCAGCCGTGGTTTGTCCCGTACTACATCAGCCATGGTTGGTCCCATACTGTATCAGCCGTGGTTGGTCTTATACTGTATCAGCCATTGTTGGTCCCATACCATATTATTATTTATTATTATTATTATTTATTGTTATAGCGCCATTTATTCCATGGCGCTTTACATGTGAGGAGGGGTATACATAATAAAAACAAGTACAATAATCTTAAACAATACAAGTCATAACTGGTATAGGAGGAGAGAGGACCCTGCCCACGAAGGCTGACAATCTACAAGGGATGGGTGAGAATACAGTAGGTGAGGATAGAGCTGGTCATGCAGCGGTTTGGTCGATCGGTGGTTACTACAGGTTGTAGGCTTGTCGGAAGAGGTGGGTCTTCAGGTTCTTTTTGAAGGTTTCGATGGTAGGCGAGAGTCTGATGTGTTGTGGTAGAGGGTTCCAGAGTAGGGGTGATACGCGAGAGAAATCTTGTATACGATTGTGGGAAGAGGAGATAAGAGGGGAGTGGAATAGGAGATCTTGTGAGGATCGGAGGTTGCGTGTAGGTAAGTACCGGGAGACGAGGTCACAGATGTATGGAGGAGACAGGTTGTGGATGGCTTTGTATGTCATGGTTAGTGTTTTGTACTGGAGTGTCTGGGTAATGGGGAGCCAGTGAAGGGATTGACAGAGGGGAGAGGCCGGGGAATAGCGGGGGGACAGGTGGATTAGTTGGGCAGCAGAGTTTAGAATAGTTTGGAGGGGTGCGAGAGTGTTAGAGGGGAAGCCACAGAGCAGGAGGTTGCAGTAGTCAAGGCGAGACATGGCATGGGCATGGACTAGGGCATGGACTAGGGTTTTTGCAGATTCTTGGTTGAGGAATGAACGGATTCGTGAAATATTTTTGAGTTGAAGTCGGCAGGAAGTGGAAAGGGCTTGGATATGTGGTTTGAAGGAGAGATCAGCATCAAGGATTACCCTGAGGCAGCGAGCTTGTGGGACTGGGCAGAGTGGGCAGCCATTTACTGTAATGGATAGGTTCGTTGGGGGGGTCGCGTGAGATGGGGGAAAGATGATGAATTCTGTTTTGTCCATGTTAAGTTTCAGAAATCTAGCGGAGAAGAAGGATGAAATAGTGGACAGACATTGAGGGATTCTGGTTAGAAGGGAGGTGATATCTGGTCCAGAGATGTAGATCTGTGTGTCGTCAGCATAGAGGTGATACTGAAAGCCATGAGATTCTATGAGCTGTCCCAGGCCAAAGGTGTAAATGGAGAAGAGCAGGGGCCCAAGGACTGAACCTTGTGGGACTCCGACAGATAGAGGGCGAGGTGAGGAGGTGGTGTGTGAGTGGGAGACGCTGAATGTCCGGTCTGTTAGGTATGATGAGATCCAGGATAGGGCCAAGTCTGTGATGCCAAGGGATGAGAGGGTCTGTAATAATAGGGAATGGTCCACTGTGTCAAAGGCAGCCGACAGGTCGAGGAGGAGGAGGACAGAGTAGTGTCGCTTGCTCTTGGCAGTTAAGAGGTCATTGGTGACTTTAGTTAGGGCAGTTTCAGTGGAATGGTGTGACCGGAAGCCAGATTGTAGGCGGTCAAAGAGGGAGCAAGAAGAGAGATGGGAGGACAGTTCAAGGTAAACGTGTTGTTCCAGTAGTTTGGAGGCATAGGGGAGAAGTGATATAGGGCGATAGCTAGATACAGAGAAGGCTTTTTGAGGATAGGTGTGATGGAGGCATGTTTAAAGCTTGAGGTGAAAACACCAGTTGTTAGTGATAGGTTGAAGAGATGGGTTAGGGTTGGGATGAAGACTGTGGTGAGGTTTGGGATGAGGTGTGATGGGAGTGGGTCAAGTGCACAGGTGGTGAGATGCGATCTTGAGAGTAGAGTGGAGAGTTGATCTTCTGTAATGGTGGAGAAGTTGGTTTTGGAGGTGGAGGGCTGGGAAATTGGGATATCAGCCATAATTGCTCCCATACCGCATCAGCCATGATTGGTCCCATACCGTATCAGCCGTGATTGGTCCCATACCATATCAGCCATGTTTGCTCCTATACCATATCAGTCATGGTTGGTCCCACACTATATCGGCCATGGTTGGCCCCATACCATATTAGCCCTTGTTGGTCCCACACCATATTAGCTGATGTTAGTCTCACAACATATTAGCTGTTGTTGGTGCCCCACCATATCAGCCATGGTTGGTTTCCTAGCATGTCAGGTGTGGTTGGTCCCATACCATATCAGCCATGCTTGGTCCCAAAGCATATTTGCTATAGTTGGTCCCATACCATATCAGCCATGCTTGGTCCCATACTATATTAACTGTGGTTGGTCTCATGCAATATCAACTGTGGTTGGTCCCATACCATATGAGCCATGGCTGGTTCCATACTATATCAGCCATGGTTACTCCCAAGCAATATCAGCCGTGGTTGGTCCCATATCATATCAGCCATGGTTGGTCCCATACTATATCAGCCAATGCTTGGTCCCATACCATTTGATGACTACCTTTCCCAGAGAAACAACGGCGGTGAACTGACCCAATATTTATAAAGAGAGGGAAAAATTCCATGAAACCAATTTACTAGTCTACTCTTCATCATGTGTTGGCATTCAGGTAAGATGTGCATGATGCAAAAATGATTTGGTGAAAGCCGACTTCCTTTTTATGGAAACCTAGTACCAAAAAGAACTAAAATGGGAAAGAATATTTCAGACGTATTTAGCAATAGGTACAAGTGCTAACGTATTTGGAGATTGTCTGTCAACTGGAATTTTTTGATAAGACTTAAATGAAGTTGGAATATTTTTGGGTGCTGGATCCCATTTAGATGATGAGGAATCGTACATCAGGCAAAAGAACATGCATTATATTGGGGGTCTATATGGACCCCTTTCTTGTGTATATCCCACCACTTCCAATCAAAAAGGTTGACCTTTTTCTCCTTCATTCTCCAGTCCAATCTGATTGTGGCCCGAGAGGCCAGAACATGACTTCCACAATGTATCTCACAGGTGAGACGTCGCAGATTAACCTCTCTGATGCCATTTACTGCTACGATCAGATAATAAATCCTCACTGTGGTTTTAAGAGTGACCTTCCCGTCCTGATTTCTAAATGTTCTGAGTACATTCTGTCTCCTAGTAACTAACACAATATGCTTATGTGAAATTCTACGTGTCCAATGAAAGCAGAGGATTGGGCAACAAACGCAAACAAAATAGCAATTTTTGTGTGTTTGTTAATATGAAAGATTTCGACAATGATATAAATGAAATTCAATGGAGCTAAAGGACAAAGGAAGGCAGAGGACTAATTCATACCCATCAAACTGGAAATAAGAGGAAGAACATCTATAAAACCGATGTGGTCACAGAGAAACAAAGGCATTTGTGTATTATCAATATATTACTACTAGGAAATAATACAGATGTGTCTACCCTTACCCCTTCTTAAAATTTTGATAGGGTCTCTAATTTGTTTTATGATAAAATTAAATTATTATTGCGATATAAGGGGTAATGTTTATCCTTTGTGGAGAGTTAGAAGCCAAGCCTGGCATGTCAGAGTGAGGAGACTTATAGGCCTTGCATGCTCCTCTGGGAAATTAAATGTGCAAATTGCTTCTTCAAAGAAAAAGAAGACATGAACTCTAGTGCCACTTATTGGAAGTAGCAACAGGTGCCACTAAAGTTCTGGTCCTCTTCCTCTCTGAAGAAGAAATTTCCATAATATATTATTGCAAAACTACTGTCAGGCTGTAAAAAATCCACGAAGAAAGGCCCAAAATATTGAATTTTTGCTAAAAAAAAACAGCAAAAAACCCAACACATGACGTAAAACCACTTTTCAAGGGTTGTTCCAAGGGATGTGTAATAATTATCAGATCTGTGCGATTTGAACAGATGGGACCCCCATCAATCCCAAGAACAGGGCTCTGAAATATCCAATCAGAATGATGTTTGCACAGCCACTGCTCCACTGATCCACTATAGGACTGCTGGAGATAGCCAAGTGCTCGTCTCATCTAAGACAACACAACAGTGTTCACATACATGCAAAATTGTTGTGCAGATACAACTTTTTTTTGTCCGGCTAAAAAGCGGATTTCAACTGGATCAGTTTTTTTTTAACACTGAAGTCTGTGAAGAACAGATCCATTAAACAGAGTTTATGGCTTATTGTGGTTGGATAGGCAGATGCTCCAGTCTCTGATTGGGAACTCTGCAGCTCCTTCAGGGTTACCTTTGGTCTCTGTGCTGCCTCTGATTAATGCCCTCCTTGCCAGGGCTGAGAGTTTTGATGAACGACTGTCTCTTGGCAGGTTTGATGTGGTACCATGTTTTTTCCATATGATGATAATGGATTTGATGGTGGTCCCGGCGATCATCAGAGACTGGGATTTTTTTTATAACCCATCCCTGACTCGTTCTTCTCAACAGCTTTGTCCCTGAGTTGTTTGGAAATCTCCTTGGTCTTCTTGGTGCTGTTTGGAAATCTTCTTGGTCTTCATGGTGTTGTTTGGAGATCTTCTTGGTCTTCATGGTGCTGTTTGGAGATCTTCTTGGTCTTCATGGTGGTGTTTGGATATCTCCTTTGTCTTCATGGTGTTGTTTAGCGATCTCCTTGATCTTCATGGTGCTGTTTGGAGATCTTCTTGGTCTTCATGATGGGGTTTGGAGATCTTCTTTGTCTTCATGGTGTTGTTTAGCGATCTCCTTGATCTTCATGGTGCTGTTTGGAGATCTTCTTGGTCTTCATGGTGGTGTTTGGATATATCCTTTGTCTTTATGGTGTTGTTTAGCGATCTCCTTGATCTTCATGGTGCTGTTTGGAGATCTTCTTGGTCTTCATGATGGGGTTTGGAGATCTTCTTTGTCTTCATAGTGTTGTGTAGAGATCTCCTTGATCTTCATGGTGCTGTTTGGAGATCTCCTTGATCTTCATGGTGTTGTTTGGAGATCTCCTTGATCTTCATGGTGTTGTTTGGAGATCCCCTTGGTCTTCCTGGTGTTGTTTGGAGATATCCATGGTGTTATTTGGCTAGTGGTGCCTCTTGTTAATGGTGTTGAAGCCTCTGTGGGCTTTCAGAAAAGGTATATATATATACTGACAGACATGTGACACTTAGATTGCACACGGGGGTGGGGGGGTCCTGTCACTAAGCATGGGACTTATGATGGTAATTGCTTGCACCAGAAAAATTTAGGGGCTGCATAGCAAAAGGGGTGAATACATATGTTAAATTTAAGTTATTTGATGCCATTAATATAATTTGTGCCCATATTTTTCTCACTTCACATCATCAACTTAGACTATTTAGTGCTGATGCATCACACACAAATCAGATTACAAAAATATTTACTCACAGGTTGTAATGTAACAACATAGGCACAAAGACAATGGGGCAAATACTTTTGCAATCATATATATATATATGTTAATGGCAGAAATTACTTAGCACTATATATATATATATATATATATATATATATATATATATGCCTTGTCCATAAAACACCAGCTACAAAACCCATAGAGGAGCTATAGTAAAGTGTAGCGTGCACTATTAATAGTAATGGTGGAAATCATTTAGGAGCTACAAAACCATTGAAATCCCACATGTTCAGTTCTGCACATAACTACAAATTAGTAATAACAGAGGTTTGACACGAATTCAAAAGAGGAAAAAACAAGTTTGGATCAGGTGAGGATCTCGGCAGATGTATATAAACCGGCATTAGCACAAATTCCCTGCAACTATGATAAATGCGTACATATTCCCAGACTGCGCCGCACAGAAAATCACACCAGCCTCCATAAATCGCTGATTTTTTTTTTCCCCCCTTTTAATTCCCCATTTTCTGACGAGTCGAGAAGAGCTGTGAAACCTTTTGCCCTTGAGACTTTAATATTATTTGTTAACATTTTTTATGATGCCAAATGGTCTGTGTTAGAATGGGTGTCGTTCTTTAGCTGCAGAACCATATGGCAGAGCAAGTAATAAATAAAGTATTGTGATAGTTAATGAACCTAATTGCTGGCAATGGCTTTAATACTAGGGATGTGCTGCTGAGAATTTAGCACCGCATTAAACATGCGACAGAACTCCTCTGACTTCTGAGGCTTAATTTAAGTTCTATATTGCAAACTAGAGAAAATAATTCTCAACCCTCCTGCTGGAGTAGCAACCTGCTGGTAGACTGTGATTATACGGAATTACTAAAATCTCAATCAATTTTATACACACTATTAACACTTGCTGTGCTGCCAATATTTTTTATTGACTTACGCTGGTTACTGCCTAGATAATGTTTTAGACACTATTGTGCCATAATTTATCAAAGTGCAAATAAATGGCACCAGATTCACCCCGGAAAACGCGCTTTAGAGGGTTTTATGTCCCTTTTTTTTTTAGCTTTTTTTAATATAATGTATACTAATAATTTTATATATCTATATATATATCTATATATATAATTGTCTAAGGGTTTTTCCGTCTGTCTGTCTGTCTTTCTGTCTGTCTGTCTGTCTGTCCTGGAAATCCCGGCTCTCTGATCAGAGACTGGCACAGCATCGACGTAGAAATCCCGCGTCTCTGATTGGTCGAGGCCGCCAGGCCTTGACCAATCAGCGACGGGCACAGCGACGATGATGTCATAAAGGACGTAGACATCCCGCGTCTCTGATTGGTCGAGGATTGGTCTGTCTGTCTGTCTTTCTGTCTGTCTGTCTGTCCTGGAAATCCCACGTCTCTGATTGCCTCAACCAATCAGCGACGGGCACAATCTGCCGAGAATTCTGGAATCATCATTGTCCATATACTACGGGGACATGCATATTCTAGAATACCCGATGCGTTAGAATCGGGCCACAATCTAGTCTATATATATAATTGTCTAAGGGTTTTTCCGTCTGTCTTTCTGTCTGTCTGTCTTTCTGTCTGTCTGTCCTGGAAATCCCGCATCTCTGATTGGTCGAGGCCGCCAGGCCTCGACCAATCAGCGACGGGCACAGTATCGACGTAGAAATCCCGTGTCTCTGATTGGTCGAGGCCGCCAGGCTTCGACCAATCAGCGACGGGCACAGCGACGATGATGTCATAAAGGACGTAGACATCCTGCGTCTGATTGGTCGAGGCCGCCAGGCCTCGACCAATCAGCAACGGGCACAGCGACGATGATGTCATAATGGTTGCCATGGCGACGATGATGTCATAAAGGTTGCCTTGACCAATCAGCGACGGGCACAATCTGCCGCGAATTCTGGAATCATCATTGTCCATATACTACGGGGACATGCATATTCTAGAATACCCGATGCGTTAGAATCGGGCCACAGTCTAGTATATATATATATAGTTTTATACTGTATCTCGTTAGTAAATGATTTATGAATTAACATATACGACATTATGAAATTAGGGACGTTTGAGCACTTAATAATAGACTCATTTCTGGTGCACAATTTAAGGTGCCCAATAGTCCTCATTTTGCAAGGAAATTCCAAAAATCAGACAAAAAAAAAGTCTGAGTTTTGCCATTTTAAATGGTGGAAAAAAAAGTCCAAAGTTTGTTAAAAAAAATTGCGTTGTTTTCCCCGAGACTGGCAGCGTCTCCATTTTTCGTGATCTGGGGTTGGCTGAGGGCTCACTTTTTGCGTGCCAAGCTGATGTTTTTAATGATACCATTTTGGTGGGGATACGATATTTTGAGCGCAAGTTATTGCATTATTAATTCTGGTGTTTTGACTTTTTTTTCACTACACCGTTTAGCAATTGGATTGATTCTTTTTATAGCTTGATAGATCCGGCGATTCTGAATGCGACGATACCAAATGTGTGTATTTTTTTTATTTTTTTTAAATTGTTTTATTTCGAATGGGGTGAATGGGAGGTGATTTGAACGTTTAGATTTTATGTATTTTTTTAAAATATTTTTAAAAACTTTTTTTTTTTTTTTAACACAATACACACACAAAAAAGTCATTTAATTGTAAAAATCACTCCCCAACATTTACCCTCTTTTAACCATTTATTCTACCGCTGGGTAGAAAATATGGCAAAACTTCCTTTATTGCTCCATCCAGTCAAATCAGAATTTTTGTTAAATTACAATAGATGTGCTTGGGAGATGCAAGTAAGTGATCAATACTGGACTGTTGGAAGAGACATCGAGAGCTTTAAGTTTGTGACTTAGAGGTTGCAAAATACTTGTCTTGCCCTGGGCATTGGCAAAACTCCCAGTACCACTGGGTCATACCCACTACATTTTATGTATCTACAGGACAAATCATAGCGACTGTGGTTGTAATGGAACAACACATGCACCCAACCCGTACAGATGTTACTACGTTATTACGGTAATGTTATTAACTGGACAACAGTCAAAAAGCAATCACACTAAATGCACCATGCCGGCCGTAATTGTGACAGATTTTTCTTACCGCCAACTGCTTGTTATCCCGAACCACAGATGGGAGACTTCATGCAAACTCTTGGGCGACAAAGTTCTCGGGAGCCCCTCTTTGCTTTTGCTTTGAAAAGGTGTATCTTTTATATTTTTTAGGGCTTTTTTTGGTGGTGCTGTACTTTTTATTTGTACCTTTACAGCGTCCATGCGACAACAATAACAGCAATGTTTGTATTGCGCTTTTCTCACAATGGGCTCAACGCGACTTTCTGATCCCTTTTTACCACATTTTTTTAGGGGTGGCAAAAAAATGGAGTTAGTGTCCTAAATTTCTCAGCATTGAGGACACCATTAATCCTGACTAGATTTCCAACTCCATTTGCTGAAAAGCAACTCCAAATGTGCAAGGACCCTCCCTTGTGCTTTACTGGTTCCTGCAGACCCTCATTATTCTCCAGCCTTCTGTTACAGCCAAATTTTTCACATCTTGACACACGAGTCCAGAACCCCTGTAGCCATTTTTCTGCACCTTAGTTCCTATGTTTTTGCACAGATGAATTACTTGGCCATTTTTCCATGTAGAAGGTCTCGGTTTTTGGCTGCATTTCTTCCATGAAGACCCTTATAGCCATAATTTTCTGAACAGTAAATGGTGTAGCTGGGTCCCACTGGTTGCTCCCAGTACTGAGTTGATGGCACTGCTGGACATCTTCTGATTTCTAAGTGAAGTAAACATTATGTGTCTTTCATCTGCTGCACTAAGTTTCCTTGGCTGACCACTGCACCTATGGTCCTCAACGTTGCCCTTTTCTTGGTGTCCTCAATATTGAGAAATCCAGGCAAATACTTATCCATCATGTAATACCATCAGGAAGCGTCAGATTGGTTCAAAATTTATTCTGCAGCAGAACAAAGACCTCAAACATCCAGCCAGTATCATTAAGAACGATCTTCAAGGAGTTCACAAGTGATGATATGGCCACCATGGAGCGCTGATCTCACATCATCTAGTCTTAAGAGGCAGAAGGATCTGTACAAGCCTCATACACAGAAGATCTGTGATCAGTTCCCCAAGATGTTTGGAACAACCTCCTGCTGAAATCCTTTAAAACTATGCATTTACCGAAAAGATTTAATGAAGGCGACGGGCAGTGAAAAATATTGATGTGATTTAGATTTCTCTTTTGTTCATTCTCTTTGCATTTTGTTAATTGATAAAAATAAAATGTTAACACTTCTATTTTTTAAAGCTTATTAGTTTGCGGCATTTTTCCCCACACCTGCCTAACACTTTTATGGGCCTCATAGGACAACATAAAAAAGGTTTCACAAGTGTGATAGTCACAGTCTGAGTTCATCCACAAATCTCCTGTCCCGAATTATATTATATATATACACACACACACACAGGAGTGGAGTACAGTATCTTTGCATCAGACATGGTACGTTAATCTGATATTTCCTGCCTGACTTTTTCATTTGGTTGTTTGGTTTGACATATACCGAAATAATTGGCATTAGATAGATCAATTTAAAAAACAAACAAACATGTTTTGCCATGCGCTGTTGGGAGATGATTATGCTACGTGTGTCTACAGAAGAGACCAAAATTTGGACACACCTCCTCATTTAAAGATTTTTCTGTATTTTCATGACTATGAAAATTTTACATTCACACTTAAGGCATCAAAACTATGAATAATAATAATAATAATAATAATCTTTATTTTTATATAGCGCTAACATATTCCGCAGTGCTTTACAGTTTTGCACACATTATCATCACTGTCCCCGATGGGGCTCACAATCTAAATTCCCTATGAGTATGTCTTTGGTATGTGGGAGGAAACCCACGCAAACACGGGGAGAACTTACAAACTCCTTGCAGATGTTGTCCAAGGTGGGATTAGAACCCAGGACCCCAGCTCTGCAAGGCTGCAGTGCTATCCACTGAGCCACCATGCTTAACACATGTGGAATTATATATTTAACAAAAAAGTGTGAAACAACTGAAATTATGTCTTATATTCAAGGTTCTTCAAAGTAGCCACCTTTTGCTTTGATGACTGCTTTGCACACTCTTGGCATTCTCTTGATGAGCTTCAAGAGGTAGTAACCAAGAATGGTCTTCCAACAATCTTGAAGGAGTTCCCAGAGATGCTTAGCACTTGTTGTCCCTTTTGCCTTCACTCTGCTGTCCAGCTCACCCCAAACCATCTCGATTGGGTTCAGGTCTGGTGACTGTGGAGGCCAGGTCATCTGGCGTAGCACCCCATCACTCTCCTTCTTGGTCAAATAGCCCTTACACAGCCTGGAGGTGTATTTGGGGTCATTGTCCTGTTGAAAAATAAATGATGATCTAAACGCAAACCGGATGGAATAGCATGCCGCTGCAAGATGCTGTGGTTGCCATGCTGGTTCAGTATGCCTTCAATTTTGAATAAATCTCTAACAGTGTCACCAGCAAAGCACCCCCACACCATCACACCTCCTCCTCCATGCTTCACGGTGGGAACCAGGCATGTAGAGTCCATCCGTTCACCTTTTCTGCATCGCACAAAGACACGGTGGTTGGAACCAAAGATCTCAAATTTGGACTCATCAGACCAAAGCACAGATTTCCACTGGTCTAATGTCCATTCCTTGTGTTCTTTAGCCCAAACAAGTCTCTTCTGCTTGTTGCCTATCTTTAGCAGTGGTTTCCTAGCAGCTATTTTACCCTGAAGGCCTGCTGCACAAAGTCTCCTCTTAGCAGTTGTTGTAGAGATGTGTCTGCTGATAGAACTCTGTGTGGCATTGACCTGGTCTCTAATCTGAGCTGCTGTTAACCTGCAATTTCTGAGGCTGGTGACTCGGATAAACTTATCCTCAGAAGCAGAGGTGACTCTTGGTCTTCCTTTCTTGGGGCGGTCCTCATGTGTTGTGAATTCTGCTTTTGGGCTCCCTCCGGTGGTTGTAGGTGGTAATGCAGTTGTCCCTGGCCTGCAGTCCTGGACAGGTGTATCTGCTGATTGCAATTCTGACTGGGGTATTTAGGTTTGGAGGACTCATTAGTCCTTGCCAGTTGCCAATGTTTCTTGGGAAGTGTTGGATCTCTGTCTGGCTTCTCCTGCTTAGCTGCCAATTCAGCAAAGATAAGTGTCTGTTTCTTTTTCTATGGCACACAAGCTGTGCGCTTGTTTTTTGATTGTATTCCTGCTCTGAGTGTAGGAGTCTCTGGAGTTGCAGATATAAGTTCCACGTCTTTAGTTAGATGGAGGAATTTTTTGTATGATCTGCTGTGGATATTTTTGGAAGGGTTTTAATACTGACCGCACAGTACACTGTTCTATCCTTTCCTATTTTAGCTAGAGTGGCCTCTTGTGCTAAATCCTGTTTTCTGCCTGTGTTTGTCTTTCCTCTCCTACTCACAGTCAATATTTGTGGGGGGCTGCCTATCCTTTGGGGTTCTGCTCTGAGCCAAGGTAGTATTCCTATTTCCATCTATAGGGGTATCTAGTCCTCCGGCTGTGACGAGGTGTCTAGGGTTTGTTAGGTACACCCCACGGCTACTTCTAGTTGCGGTGTTAAGATCAGGATTTGCGGTCAGTATAGTTACCACCTACTCCAGTGAAAGTTTTCATGCTGCTCCAAGGTCACCGGATCATAACACTCATGTGAGCCAGTTTTTTTGTAGCGCTTGATGGTTTTTGCCACTGCACTTGGGGACACTTTCAAAGTTTTCCCAATTTTTTGGACTGACTGACCTTCATTTCTTAAAGTAATGAAGGCCACTCATTTTTCTTTACTTAGCTGCTTTTTTCTTGCCATAATACAAATTCTAACAGTCTATTCAGTAGGACTATCAGATGTGTATCCAGCAGACTTCTGCACAACACAACTGATGATCCCAACCCCATTTACAAGGCAAGAAATCCCACTTATTAGACCTGACAGGGCACACCTGTGAAGTGAAAACCATTCCCGGTGACTACCTCTTGAAGCTCATCAAGAGAATGCCAAGAGTGTGCAAAGCAGTCATCAAAGCAAAAGGTGGCTATTTGAAGAGCCTAGAATATAAGACATAATTTCAGTTGTTTCACACTTTTTTTGTTAAGTATGTAATTCCACATGTGTTAATTCATAGTTTTGATGCCTTCAGTGTGAATTTACAATTTTCATAGTCATGAAAATACAGAAAAATCTTTAAATGAGAAGGTGTGTCCAAACTTTTGGCCTGTACTGTATATGTGGATGTCCAATAGCTGAGATGGGATTTGTAGCCTCCTCCGTGGTTCTATATGTGGCTATCAACTTTGCATCTCGTGAGAAATTGCAATTCTTAACAAAACATACAGAAGCATCTGTAGGAAGCAGCAGGAGCTCAGGCAAAGCTACAAGGAATGTAACGGAGGGCAAGCTTATGGTAATGTAAAGTACTTACATAATTACATTATTATATCAAGTGTCAAATGAGAATGAAAGCTGAATATATCATTTAAGTAACCCTCACTGGTCTGTGTTTGGTCCTTTCTGTTCTCCGATCATCAAAACACCCATCTTTATCCCGGGACTGTTCCCGCACCTCAGTCCTGCTCAGGTGAACTACCAGGTACAGACAAATGGATGATGGCACTCTGACAACCCAAAATTCAGATTATTAGTGATAAATAGAGATTACAGGATCTCCTGAAAATCGTCTCGGGCAGATTCTCTCCATTTTGCTGTCAAATTCGATTCAGTCTGAATAAAATTGGTCCAAATTGACAGTGCTTTGAAGGCAAATTTAAATATCCTGCCCGGTTTCTCCAGACACCAAACGTTAATAAATAGTTGGAAAAAGGTTATGATATAATAAAAAATGTATCAATTCTAGCACTGGTGGACACAGTCAGAAGGCGCTCCTGTGCAAGAACAACATATGGGCCCTTTTCAGCCCAATAGATCAATATAATGCACAAATCCGCCTGCTTTGGAGGTGTAAATGGGCCCTCTTACCTCTTGGGCCCCTGTGCACCTGCACAAGTTGCACCAATAATGTGTCGACTCCTGTATTCTAGGCCCTCAACTGTCCGAATACTGCCTCCGCCACTTTCGTCGTTTTCTTCCAGCACTGAGAGCAGTGATTGGCCTCGCGTGGGTCCTGCCATCATTTTTTATGTCAATGATGTGCATTGCCCCTCCAAGTGATGCACATCATCGGCATGAATGAAGTGCACGGCCCTTGTGAATTGCATCGCCATGTTAGGCGAAGCACTGGCCTCAGCACCACAAGGGATCACCAAAAGAACCGACAACTGTCATGGAAGACGGGGGAGCTTGGTCGGCAGCCGAGGCAACGTAAGGAAAGCTGAGGACCGAGATCAGGTGATATTTAACCCCTTCCTAATCCTTGAAAAAGAACAGCAAAATGGCCTGCCACTTGGCTAGCCGGCATTTTGCCAAATTTGATTAAATCGATTCCTAAACATTTCGGAAACACCAAAATCCAACATTTAGGGGAAATTCACAACAAATTACATTTTTTATGGATAAATTCACTCATCCTTAGTGGTAAATCATTAAAAATCTCTATTTTAGCCAGAGAAATAATTTTCAATATCATACAATACATTGTATAAGAACCATAACATCTTGTGCCGATTACACTAAGAGTTATAATGAGCCATTACCAGTATGGTGTAAAATATGCCAGCACCATAACGAACATGTGGATGATATTAAATAATAATATTTCTTGTAGATCCATCCAGTAGTAGAAAACATAGAAATAGAGACGGAATCATCCATCACTATAGTGAGACAACGATGGGAGCAGCCGATAGATAATATCGTAGAATCTCCTCTTTGGTTGTACTAAGTCTTCTTTTCTAGCAGAAAGTTCTATTATTCTCATTTTCTAACTACCTTTTGTTATAATTCATCCTGGCAACTAAAGCTATTGTTAGTAACTTAATGAATTAGCCAGAGAGTTTTAGGCGACTGGAGACCGTTCCTTCAAAAAAAATCAGAAATTCCTAGAATTGTGACACTGTCACCCATTACACGTGAAAAAAATGTCCACCTGGCAACCAAAGAGTTAAACCCGCCCTGCTCTCTCCGGAAAGGGACAATTATACGGATATGTCTGATATCAGTGCACAGCTCGGCGTGTTCGTTTCCAGACTGGTACACGGTGACTGGATATAATTATAGGTGCCCGCGTTGTATTTGTGATAACCAACCATTTGGGCAGTCCCATTGGGAAATCATTGCCTCCACAAACTCATATCCTCTCGTCTGGCTGAGCTCTTGTCCATCTGTTTCGATGGCCCTATGCCCGCTCAGCAAGTCATTCACATCATTGCCCTGGGGCACCAATGCCACTTAACAATGGCTGCAGATAGCCAGCCTCATTTGCACTGCTAATGCCATGCCGTTTCCAAGAGGCAGGACGGCCCGTGCCAAAACAGGCAGCTGGCACTGTGTGTTCTTTTCCTATGGAAACAACCATTCAAGAGCCATAAACCTGCTCCCTATTTGTCGTCTGATTTCTTAATGAGCATTTTACTCATGAAAAAGTACCTTACCAAGATGGATGGTTCCCCACTGTGACTATAATAGCTATTCCAGTAAATATTTTTTAAGGGAAAGCTTGCAGGCTTGCGACGGGGTGACTGGGTGCCTCAATGAAATGGCTTTTGGCACCAGGATCCATGCTGCAAATTGTATCCGAACTGAAGGAACATAAAGACAACGGCTTTAAAGGGCCAGACTGGAGTACAATGACACGCTAGACAGATTAGCAACGCACCCGTCTAATCGTCCCGTTATATTATACATTTTTTTAAACTGTATTTTATTATGCAAATATTTGTTGATTCAATGTAACCAATGTCATAATTAAGGTCTAAATTAGGTTTTCTGAGATTATTAAGAAGCACATCAATTAACAAATCTATTAACCTTGAATAATGGGTGTAAATTTTGGGGTATTTTAATTTTTTTAATCCTATTTATGACAAATATTAAATAATCTGATAAATGAGGATTATCAGTTGACTGTCAATCGTGGATGATATTGTTTGCAACTGGCAAATAATCAAGTATTTGCATTAGTGAGAAAAAAGATTTGCAGTGTCCGGGTACGGCGTGCAGTTCGGTTCTCGATGGCAGCCGGACCAAGGCAGTCTTCACGTCTGCCGCCCAGCATCCTTGGCACCTCTGGTATTTACTATGCACCATAACATCTTGACGTCAGAGGGCCAAGTATACGCCAGAGACACTTAAGATGCTGGGTTGAGGATGCCACATACAGAAGTGAAGACTGCCTTGGTCATAGAAGACCGAACTGGACGCCAGAACAGGGCAGAGTAATGGTTACTCAACTGTAGTTAAAATAGTTTACACAGGGTTTATACAGGGTTTATACAGGGTCATTAAAGGGTTGTATGGCCTTAGATTGACGTACGACTTGCAGCCTATGAGACTGCAGACATCTGAATCCTCATATTCTGCACACTGTGTGCTGTGAGGATTCCTACATGGTGGAGTCGCGACATTTCAACACCACTGAGGTCAACCCTCAGAACCAGTGATTGACCGCATCGGTCCCGTGTCCTGTCAACATCACATCACAGGAATCAAGGACCATGGAAATGTCATCATGGAAACTACAAAGGTAAGGGGGGCTCACATGGGAAGCGTAACGAGTGCCAGTCAGCCATATAACAAGTCCACCAAGACTCACTATATTGCCACATCCAAACAGTATTGGGCCAAATGATCACTAATACGATAACTAGGTCTTCTGATAGTTTGGCATGATTAAGCATGATTAAGCACTAATTAAATGACCTGATCAGCCAGACCGGGGCCATCAAAGAGAAATGATTAGGAACAGAGTGAATAAAAAGACTAACAGAACCCTGGGAGTAACATGGAGTAGCGATGTGGATCAATGGGACCTTCCCTGGTCGTCACTCCAATACTGTGCATCGTTTGTGATTACTAGACCTCTCCACCTAGTAACTAGGTCTCACGAGTTATCATGATGATACAGGTACCTAGTAATCACAAGAGATGCTCAGGATTCCAGTATTGGAGTGCCGGCTGAAGAAGGTCATGCTATCCTGATTCGGCACCAATGTGGAAACCCCTTTTATTCAAAAGACCTATCAATAATAACTCTACAACTGAAGCTTGGGCTGATAAATGGCAAATGAGCTTTAATGGGGATAAATGTAAGGTCATGCACTTGGGTAGAAGTAATAAGATGTATAATTATGTGCTTAATTCTAAAACTCTGGGCAAAACCGTCAATGAAAAAGACCTGGGAGTATGGGTGGATGACAAACTCATATTCAGTGGCCAGTGTCAGGCAGCTGCTACTAAGGCAAATAAAATAATGGGATGCATTAAAAGAGGCATAGATGCTCATGAGGAGAACATAATTTTACCTCTATACAAGTCACTTGTTCGACCACACTTAGAATACTGTGCACAGTTCTGGTCTCCGGTGTATAAGAAAGACATAGCTGAACTAGAGCGGGTGCAGAGAAGAGCGACCAAGGTTATTAGATGACTGGGGGGGTCTGCAATACCAAGATAGGTTATTACACTTGGGGCTATTTAGTTTGGAAAAACGAAGACTAAGGGGTGATCTTTGTTGTGAATTCTGTTGTCGGGCTCCCTCCTGTGGTCATGAATGGTACTTCGGCTGGTTCTGTCCATGGACTTCCTCTGGTGGGTGTTTCTGAGTTTCCTTCCACAGGTGATGAGGTTAATTCGTTAGCTGGCTGCTCTATTTAACTCCACTTAGATCTTTGCTCCATGCCACCTGTCAATGTTCCAGTATTGGTCTAGTTCACTCCTGGATCATTCTTGTGACCTGTCTTCCCAGAAGAAGCTAAGTTCCTGCTTGTATTTTCTTTGGTTTGCTATTTTTCTGTCCAGCTTGCTATTTTTATTGTTGTCTTGCTTGCTGGAAGCTCTGGGACGCAGAGGGGGCGCCTCCGCACCGTGAGTCGGTGCGGAGGGTCTTTTTGCGCCCTCTGCGTGGTCTTTTTGTAGGGTTTTTGTGCTGACCGCAAAGCTACCTTTCCTATCCTCGGTCTGTTCAGTAAGTCGGGTCTCACTTTGCTAAATCTATTTCATCTCTGTGTTTGTATTTTCATCTTTACTCACAGTCATTATATGTGGGGGGCTGCCTTTTCCTTTGGGGAATTTCTCTGAGGCAAGGTAGGCTTTATTTTTCTATCTTCAGGGCTAGCTAGTTCCTTAGGCTGTGCCGAGTTGAATAGGGAGCGTTAAGAGCAATCCACGGCTATTTCTAGTGTGTGTGATAGGATTAGGGATTGCGGTCAGCAGAGTTCCCACGTCCCAGAGCTCGTCCTTTATTATCAGTAACTATCAGGTCATTCCGTGTGCTCTTAACCACCAGGTCCATTATTGTCCTGACCACCAGGTCATAACAGTACAGGTGGCCCAAAGTACTAATGCATCTCAATAGAGGGATAAGAGAAGTTCTGAGACCATTTTTTTTCTTTTCAGTGTGTTTTGTCTCTCTTTTCCCCTTTACCTCTGGGTGGTTCAGGACACAGGTGTAAACATGGGATTCAAGGTCTGTCCTCTTGGATGGATAATCTCACTACAAGGGTACAAAACATTCAAGATTTTGTGGTTCAGAATCCGATGTCAGAGCCTAGGATTCCAATTCCTGATTTGTTTTTTGGTGATAGATCTAAGTTCTTGAATTTCAAAAATAATTGTAAATTGTTTCTTGCCTTGAAACCTCGCTCCTCAGGTGACCCTGTTCAAGTAAAGATCATTATTTCTTTGTTACGTGGTGACCCTCAAGACTGGGCATTTTCCCTTGCGCCAGGAGATCTGGCATTGCGTGATGTTGATGCGTTTTTCCTGGCGCTTGGATTGCTTTATGACGAACCTAATTCAGTGGATCAGGCAGAGAAAATCTTGCTGGCTCTGTGTCAGGGTCAGGATGAAGCGGAGATATATTGTCAGAAGTTTAGAAAGTGGTCTGTGCTCACTCAGTGGAATGAATGTGCCCTGGCAGCAATCTTCAGAAAGGGTCTCTCTGAAGCCCTTAAGGATGTCATGGTGGGATTTCCCATGCCTGCTGGTCTGAATGAGTCTATGTCTTTGGCCATTCAGATCGATCGACGCTTGCGTGAGCGTAAAGCTGTGCACCATTTGGCGGTATTATCTGAGCATAGACCTGAGCCTATGCAATGTGATAGGACTTTGACCAGAGCTGAACGGCAAGAACACAGACGTCGGAATGGGCTATGTTTTTACTGTGGTGATTCCACTCATGTTATCTCCGATTGTCCTAAGCGCACTAAGCGGTTCGCTAGGTCTGCCACCATTGGTACGGTACAGTCTAAATTTCTATTGTCCGTTACTCTGATTTGCTCTTTGTCATCCTATTCTGTTATGGCATTTGTGGATTCAGGCGCTGCCCTGAATTTGATGGATTTGGAGTATGCTAGGCGCTGTGGTTTTTTCTTGGAGCCCTTGCAGTATCCTATTCCATTGAGAGGAATTGATGCTACGCCTTTGGCCAAGAATAAGAATCAGTACTGGACCCAATTGACCATGTGCATGGCTCCTGCACATCAGGAGGATATCCGCTTTCTGGTGTTGCATAATCTGCATGATGTGGTCGTTTTGGGGTTGCCATGGCTACAGGTTCATAATCCAGTATTGGACTGGAAATCTATGTCTGTGTCCAGCTGGGGTTGCCAGGGGGTACATGGTGATGTTCCATTTTTGTCTATTTCGTCTTCCACTCCTTCTGAAGTTCCAGAGTTTTTGTCAGATTATCGGGATGTATTTGATGAGCCCAAAGCCAGTGCCCTACCTCCTCATAGGGATTGCAATTGTGCAATTAATTTGATTCCTGGTAGTAAGTTTCCTAAGGGTCGATTGTTCAATTTATCTGTGCCAGAACATGCCGCTATGCGGAGTTATATAAAGGAATCCTTGGAGAAAGGCCATATTCGCCCGTCGTCATCACCGTTAGGAGCAGGGTTCTTTTTTGTGGCCAAGAAGGATGGTTCTTTGAGACCTTGTATTGATTGCCGCCTTCTTAATAAAATTACAGTCAAATTTCAGTATCCTTTGCCGTTGCTGTCTGATTTGTTTGCTCGTATTAAAGGGGCTAGTTGGTTCACCAAGATAGATCTTCGAGGGGCGTATAATCTTGTGCGTATTAAACAAGGCGATGAATGGAAAACAGCATTTAATACGCCCGAGGGCCATTTTGAGTACCTGGTTATGCCATTCGGGCTTTCCAATGCTCCATCAGTATTTCAGTCCTTTATGCATGACATCTTCCGAGAGTACCTGGATAAATTCCTGATTGTGTATTTGGATGATATTTTGGTCTTTTCGGATGATTGGGAGTCTCATGTGAAGCAGGTCAGAATGGTGTTCCAGGTCCTTCGTGCGAATTCCTTGTTTGTGAAGGGGTCAAAGTGTCTCTTTGGAGTTCAGAAGGTTTCATTTTTGGGGTTCATTTTTTCCCCTTCTACTATCGAGATGGACCCTGTTAAAGTCCAGGCCATTTACGATTGGACTCAGCCGACATCTGTTAAGAGCCTGCAAAAGTTCCTGGGCTTTGCTAATTTTTATCGGCGCTTCATCGCTAATTCTTCTAGTGTTGCTAAACCGTTGACTGATTTGACCAAGAAGGGTGCTGATGTGGTCAATTGGTCTTCTGCAGCTGTAGAGGCTTTTCAGGAGTTGAAGCGTCGTTTTTCTTCTGCCCCTGTGTTGTGCCAGCCAGATGTTTCGCTCCCGTTTCAGGTTGAGGTTGATGCTTCTGAGATTGGAGCAGGGGCTGTTTTGTCGCAAAGAAGTTCTGATGGCTCGGTGATGAAGCCATGTGCTTTCTTTTCTAGAAAGTTTTCGCCTGCTGAGCGTAATTATGATGTTGGTAATCGAGAGTTGATGGCCATGAAGTGGGCATTCGAGGAGTGGCGTCATTGGCTTGAAGGAGCCACGCATCGCGTGGTGGTCTTGACAGATCACAGGAATTTGACTTATCTTGAGTCTGCCAAACAGTTGAATCCGAGACAGGCTCGATGGTCGTTATTTTTCTCCCGTTTTGATTTTGTGGTTTCGTACCTTTCGGGCTCTAAGAATGTGAAGGCTGATGCCCTGTCAAGGAGTTTTGTGCCTGACTCTCCGGGTGTTCCTGAGCCGGCGGGTATTCTCAAAGAGGGGGTAATTTTGTCTGCCATCTCCCCTGATTTGCGGCGGGTGCTGCAAAAATTTCAGGCTGATAGACCTGACCGTTGCCCAGCGGAGAAACTGTTTGTCCCTGATAAATGGACTAGTAGAGTTATCTCTGAGATTCATTGTTCAGTGTTGGCTGGGCATCCTGGAATCTTTGGTACCAGAGATTTGGTGGCTAGATCCTTTTGGTGGCCGTCTTTGTCACGGGATGTGTGTTCTTTTGTGCAGTCCTGTGGGACTTGTGCTCGGGCTAAGCCCTGCTGTTCTCGTGCCAGTGGGTTGCTTTTGCCCTTGCCGGTCCCGAAGAGGCCCTGGACGCATATTTCTATGGATTTTATTTCGGATCTCCCCAGCTCTCTCAAAAGATGTCGGTCATTTGGGTGGTTTGTGATCGCTTTTCTAAGATGGTCCATTTGGTACCTTTGTCTAAATTGACTTCCTCCTCTGATTTGGTGCCATTATTTTTCCAGCATGTGGTTCGTTTACATGGTATCCCGGAGAACATCGTTTCTGACAGAGGTTCCCAGTTTGTTTCGAGGTTTTGGCGATCCTTTTGTGCTAGGATGGGCATTGATTTGTCTTTTTCCTCGGCTTTCCATCCTCAGACAAATGGCCAAACTGATCGAACTAATCAAACTTTGGAAACATATCTGAGATGCTTTGTTTCTGCTGATCAGGATGATTGGGTGTCCTTTTTGCCGTTGGCTGAGTTCGCCCTTAATAATCGGGCCAGCTCGGCTACTTTGGTTTCACCGTTTTTCTGCAATTCTGGTTTCCATCCTCGTTTCTCTTCAGGGCAGGTTGAGTCTTCGGACTGTCATGGTGTAGATACTGTGGTGGATAGGTTGCAGCAGATTTGGACTCATGTGGTGGACAATTTGACATTGTCCCAGGAGAAGGCTCAACGTTTCGCTAACCGCCGGCGCTGTGTGGGTCCCCGACTTCGTGTTGGGGATTTGGTTTGGTTGTCGTCTCGTTATGTTCCTATGAAGGTTTCCTCTCCTAAGTTTAAGCCTCGTTTCATTGGTCCGTATAAGATTTCTGAGGTTATCAATCCTGTGTCATTTCGTTTGGCCCTTCCTGCTTCTTTTGCCATCCATAATGTGTTCCATAGGTCGTTATTGCGGAGATACGTGGCGCCTGTGGTTCCATCCGTTAATCCTCCTGCCCCGGTGTTGGTTGAGGGGGAGTTGGAGTATGTGGTGGAGAAGATTTTGGATTCTCGTGTTTCGAGACGGAAACTCCAGTACCTGGTCAAGTGGAAGGGTTATGGTCAGGAAGATAATTCCTGGGTTTTTGCCTCTGATATTCATGCTGCCGATCTGGTTCGTGCCTTTCATTTGGCTCATCCTGGTCGGCCTGGGGGCTCTGGTGAGGGTTCGGTGACCCCTCCTCAAGGGGGGGGTACTGTTGTGAATTCTGTTGTCGGGCTCCCTCCTGTTGTCATGAATGCTACTTCGGCTGGTTCTATCCATGGACTTCCTCTGGTGGGTGTTTCTGAGTTTCCTGTTATGATAAGGTAATTCAGTACCACAATGGACATAGAGGTCAGAACACATACAGTGACCTGACAACAACCCAAAAACATAGAACGAGCTCTGAGACGTGGGAACTCTGCTGACCGCAATCCCTAATCCTCTCCAACCACACTAGAGGCAGCCGTGGATTGCGCCTAACGCTCCCTATGCAACTCGGCACAGCCTGAGAAACTAGCTAGCCTGAAGATAGAAAATAAGCCTACCTTGCCTCAGAGAAATACCCCAAAGGAAAAGGCAGCCCCCACATATAATGACTGTGAGTTAAAATGAAAAGACAAACGTAGAGATGAAATAGATTTAGCAAAGTGAGGCCCGACTTTCTGAACAGAGCGAGGATAGGAAAGGTAACTTTGCGGTCAACACAAAACCCTACAAAAACCACGCAAAGGGGGCAAAAAGACCCTCCGTACCGAACTAACGGCACGGAGGTACACCCTCTGCGTCCCAGAGCTTCCAGCAAGCAAGAAAAAACAAATAGACAAGCTGGACAGAAAAAACAGCAAACAAAATAGCAAAGTGGAACTTAGCTATGTAGAGCAGCAGGCCACAGGAACGATCCAGGAGGAAACAGGTCCAATACTAGAACATTGACTGGAGGCCAGGATCAAAGCACCAGGTGGAGTTAAATAGAGCAGCACCTAACGACTTCACCACATCACCTGAGGAAGGAAACTCAGAAGCCGCAGTACCACTCTCCTCCACCAACTGAAGCTCACAGAGAGAATCAGCCGAAGTACCACGTGTGACCACAGGAGGGAGCTCTGCCACAGAATTCACAACAATAACCCCCCCTTGAGGAGGGGTCACCGAACCCTCACCAGAGCCCCCAGGACGACCAGGATGAGCCACATGAAAGGCACGAACAAGATCGGGAGCATGGACATCAGAGGCAAAGACCCAGGAATTATCTTCCTGAGCATAACCCTTCCACTTAACCAGATACTGGAGTTTCCGTCTTGAAACACGAGAATCCAAAATCTTCTCCACAATATACTCCAACTCCCCCTCCACCAAAACCGGGGCAGAAGGATCAACAGATGGAACCATAGGTGCCACGTCTCTCTGCAACAATGACCTATGGAATACGTTATGTATGGAAAAAGAATCTGGAAGAGTCAGACGAAACGACACAGGATTAAGAACCTCAGAAATCCTATACGGACCAATGAAACGAGGTTTAAACTTAGGAGAGGAAACCTTCATAGGAATATGACGAGAAGATAACCAAACCAAATCCCCAACACGAAGTCGGGGACCCACACAGCGTCTGCGATTAACGAAACGTTGAGCCTTCTCCTGGGACAAGGTCAAATTGTCCACTACATGAGTCCAAATCTGCTGCAACCTGTCCACCACAGTATCCACACCAGGACAGTCCGAAGACTCAACCTGCCCTGAAGAGAAACGAGGGTGGAACCCAGAGTTGCAGAAAAACGGCGAAACCAAGGTAGCCGAGCTGGCCCGATTATTAAGGGCGAACTCAGCCAAAGGCAAAAAGGACACCCAGTCATCCTGATCAGCAGAAACAAAGCATCTCAGATATGTTTCCAAGGTCTGATTGGTTCGTTCGGTCTGGCCATTAGTCTGAGGATGGAAAGCCGAGGAAAAAGACAAGTCAATGCCCATCCTACCACAAAAGGCTCGCCAAAACATCGAAACAAACTGGGAACCTCTGTCAGAAACGATATTCTCTGGAATGCCATGTAAACGAACCACATGCTGGAAGAACAATGGCACCAAATCAGAGGAGGAAGGTAATTTAGACAAGGGTACCAAATGGACCATCTTAGAGAAGCGATCACAGACCACCCAAATGACTGACATCTTTTGAGAGACGGGAAGATCTGAAATAAAATCCATAGAGATATGTGTCCAAGGCCTCTTCGGGACCGGCAAGGGCAAAAGCAACCCACTGGCACGAGAACAGCAGGGCTTAGCCCGAGCACAAATCCCACAGGACTGCACAAAAGAACGCACATCCCGCGACAGAGATGGCAACCAAAAGGATCTAGCCACTAACTCTCTGGTACCAAAGATTCCAGGATGACCAGCCAACACCGAACAATGAACCTCAGAGATAACTTTATTCGTCCACCTATCAGGGACAAACAGTTTCTCCGCTGGGCCACGATCAGGTTTATTAGCCTGAAATTTTTGCAGCACCCGCCGCAAATCAGGGGAGATGGCAGACACAATTACTCCCTCTTTGAGGATACCCGCCGGCTCAAATAAACCCGGAGAGTCGGGCACAAAACTCCTAGACAGAGCATCCGCCTTCACATTTTTAGAGCCCGGAAGGTACGAAATCACAAAGTCAAAACGGGCAAAAAACAGCGACCAACGAGCCTGTCTAGGATTCAACCGCTTGGCAGATTCAAGATAAGTCAAGTTCTTATGATCAGTCAAGACCACCACGCGATGCTTAGCTCCTTCAAGCCAATGACGCCACTCCTCGAATGCCCACTTCATGGCCAGCAACTCTCGATTGCCCACATCATAATTTCTCTCAGCAGGCGAAAACTTCCTGGAAAAGAAGGCGCATGGTTTCATCACCGAGCAATCAGAACTTTTCTGCGACAAAACAGCCCCTGCTCCAATCTCAGAAGCATCAACCTCGACCTGGAATGGAAGCGAAACATCTGGCTGACACAACACAGGGGCAGAAGAAAAACGACGCTTCAACTCTTGAAAAGCTTCCACAGCAGCAGAAGACCAATTGACCACATCAGCACCCTTCTTGGTCAAATCGGTCAATGGTTTAGCAATACTAGAAAAATTGCAGATGAAGCGACGATAAAAATTAGCAAAGCCCAGGAACTTTTGCAGACTTTTCAGAGATGTCGGCTGAGTCCAATCATGGATGGCTTGGACCTTAACAGGGTCCATCTCGATAGTAGAAGGGGAAAAGATGAACCCCAAAAATGAAACCTTCTGTACACCAAAGAGACACTTTGATCCCTTCACAAACAAAGAATTAGCACACAGGACCTGAAACACCGTTCTGACCTGCTTCACATGAGACTCCCAATCATCCGAGAAGATCAAAATGTCATCCAAGTACACAATCAGGAATTTATCCAGGTACTCTCGGAAGATGTCATGCATAAAGGACTGAAACACTGATGGAGCATTGGCAAGTCCGAATGGCATTACTAGATACTCAAAATGGCCCTCGGGCGTATTAAATGCAGTTTTCCATTCATCGCCTCGCTTAATACGCACAAGATTATACGCACCACGAAGATCTATCTTGGTGAACCAACTAGCCTTCTTAATCCGAGCAAACAAATCAGATAACAATGGCAAGGGGTACTGAAATTTAACCGTGATCTTATTTAGAAGGCGGTAATCTATACAAGGTCTCAGCGAACCATCCTTCTTGGCTACAAAAAAGAACCCTGCTCCTAATAGCGACGATGACGGGCGAATATGCCCCTTCTCCAAGGACTCCTTCACATAACTCCGCATAGCGGCGTGCTCAGGCACAGATAAATTAAACAGTCGACCTTTTGGGAATTTACTACCAGGAATCAAATCGATAGCACAATCACAATCCCTATGCGGAGGTAGGGTATCGGACTTGGGCTCATCAAATACATCCCGGTAATCAGACAAGAACTCTGGAACCTCAGAAGGGGTGGATGACGAAATAGTTAGAAATGGGACATCACCATGTACCCCCTGACAACCCCAGCTGAACACAGACATGGATTTCCAATCTAATACTGGATTATGGACTTGTAGCCATGGCAACCCCAACACAACCACATCATGCAGATTATGCAACACCAGAAAGCGAATAACCTCCTGATGTGCAGGAGCCATGCACATGGTCAGCTGGGTCCAGTACTGAGGCTTATTCTTGGCCAAAGGCGTAGCATCAATTCCTCTCAATGGAATAGGACACTGCAAGGGCTCCAAGAAAAACCCACAACGCCTAGCATACTCCAAGTCCATCAAATTCAGGGCAGCGCCTGAATCCACAAATGCCATGACAGAATACGATGACAAAGAGCAGATCAAGGTAACGGACAGAAGAAATTTTGACTGTACTGTACCAATGGTGGCAGACCTAGCGAACCGTTTAGTGCGCTTAGGACAATCAGAGATAGCATGAGTGGAATCACCACAGTAGAAACACAGCCCATTCAGACGTCTGTGTTCTTGCCGTTCAACTCTGGTCAAAGTCCTATCGCACTGCATAGGCTCAGGTTTAAGCTCAGGTAATACCGCCAAATGGTGCACAGATTTACGCTCACGCAAGCGTCGACCGATCTGAATGGCCAAAGACATAGACTCATTCAGACCAGCAGGCATAGGAAATCCCACCATGACATCCTTAAGGGCTTCAGAGAGACCCTTTCTGAAAATAGCTGCGAGCGCACCTTCATTCCATTGAGTGAGTACGGACCACTTTCTAAATTTCTGACAATATACCTCTATCTCATCCTGACCCTGACACAGAGCCAGCAAATTTTTCTCTGCCTGATCCACTGAATTAGGTTCATCGTACAGCAATCCGAGTGCCAGGAAAAACGCATCGATATTACTTAATGCAGGATCTCCTGATGCAAGAGAAAATGCCCAGTCCTGAGGGTCGCCACGTAAAAAAGAAATAATGATCCTAACTTGTTGAACTGGGTCACCAGAGGAGCGAGGTTTCAAAGCCAGAAATAGTTTACAATTATTTTTGAAACTCAGAAATTTAGTTCTATCTCCAAAAAACAAATCAGGAATAGGAATTCTCGGTTCTAACATAGAATTCTGAACCACAAAGTCTTGAATATTTTGTACTCTTGTCGTGAGCTGATCCATACATGAAGACAGACCTTTTTTTATCCATCGCTACACCTGTGTCCTGAACCACCCAAATGTCTAGGGGAAAAAAAGGCAAAACACAGTGCAGAGAAAAAAAAATGGTCTCAGAACTTCTTTTTTCCCTCTATTGAGAATCATTAGTACTTTGGGCCTCCAGTACTGTTATGATAAGGTAATTCAGTACCACAATGGACATAGAGGTCAGAGCACATACAGTGACCTGACAATAACCCAAAAACATAGAACGAGCTCTGAGACGTGGGAACTCTGCTGACCGCAATCTCTAATCCTCTCCAACCACACTAGAGGCAGCCGTGTATTGCGCCTAATGCTCCCTATGCAACTCGGCACAGCCTGAGAAACTAGCTAGCCTGAAGATAGAAAATAAGCCTACCTTGCCTCAGAGAAATACCCCAAAGGAAAAGGCAGCCCCACATATAGATTTAGCAAAGTGAGGCCCGACTTTCTGAACAGAGCGAGGATAGGAAAGGTAACTTTGCGGTCAACACAAAACCCTACAAAAACCACGCAAAGGGGGCAAAAAGACCCTCCGTACCGAACTAACGGCACGGAGGTACACCCTCTGCGTCCCAGAGCTTCCAGCAAGCAAGAAAAAACAAATATACAAGCTGGACAGAAAAGACAGCAAACAAAATAGCAAAGTGGAACTTAGCTATGCAGAGCAGCAGGCCACAGGAACGATCCAGGAGGAAACAGGTCCAATACTAGAACATTGACTGGAGGCCAGGATCAAAGCACCAGGTGGAATTAAATAGAGCAGCACCTAACGACTTCACCACATCACCTGAGGAAGGAAACTCAGAAGCCGCAGTACCACTCTCCTCCACCAACGGAAGCTCACAGAGAGAATCAGCCGAAGTACCACTTGTGACCACAGGAGGGAGCTCTGCCACAGAATTCACAACAGTTTCCTTCCACAGGTGACGAGGTTAATTCGTTAGCTGGTTGCTCTATTTAACTCCACTTAGATCTTTGCTCCATGCCACCTGTCAATGTTCCAGTATTGGTCTAGTTCACTCCTGGATCATTCTTGTGACCTGTCTTCCCAGAAGAAGCTAAGTTCCTGCTTGTATTTTCTTTGGTTTGCTATTTTTCTTTCCAGCTTGCTATTTTTATTGTTGTCTTGCTTGCTGGAAGCTCTGGGACGCAGAGGGGGTGCCTCCGCACCGTGAGTCGGTGCGGAGGGTCTTTTTGCGCCCTCTGCGTGGTCTTTTTGTAGGGTTTTTGTGCTGACCACAAAGCTACCTTTCCTATCCTCGGTCTGTTCAGTAAGTCGGGCCTCACTTTGCTAAATCTATTTCATCTCTGTGTTTGTATTTTCATCTTTACTCACAGTCATTATATGTGGGGGGCTGCCTTTTCCTTTGGGGAATTTCTCTGAGGCAAGGTAGGCTTTATTTTTCTATCTTCAGGGCTAGCTAGTTCCTTAGGCTGTGCCGAGTTGCATAGGGAGCGTTAGGAGCAATCCACGGCTATTTCTAGTGTGTGTGATAGGATTAGGGATTGCGGTCAGCAGAGTTCCCACGTCCCAGAGCTCGTCCTTATTATCAGTAACTATCAGGTCATTCCGTGTACTCTTAACCACCAGGTCCATTATTGTCCTGACCACCAGGTCATAACAGATCTTATGTTAATGTATAAATATATGAGGGGACAGTACAAAGACCTTTCTGATGATCTTTTTTATCATAGACCTGAAACAGGGACAAGGGGGCATCCTCTACGTTTGGAGGAAAAAAGGTTTAAGCATAATAACAGACGCGGATTCTTTACTGTAAGAGCAGTGAGACTATGGAACTCTCTGCCGTATGATGTTGTAATGAGTGATGCATTACTTAAATTTAAGAGGGAACTGGATACATTTCTGGAAAAGTATAATGTTACAGGGTATATACACTAGATTCCTTGATAGGCGTTGATCCAGGGAACTAGTCTGATTGCCGTATGTGGAGTCGGGAAGGAATTTATTTCCCCAAGGTGGAGCTTACCACACATGGGTTTTTTTTTTGCCTTCCTCTGGATCAACATGTTAGGGCAAGTTAGGTTAGGCTATGGGTTGAACTAGATGGACTTAAAGTCTTCCTTCAACCTTAATAACTATGTAACTATGTAACTATGTTATCCCCATTTCTACCATATTAATATGAGACTTACGGCAGAGACTTGTAATTCCTTCTAAGCTTTAGGCCTCACTCACACATCAGTGTATCACATACATGTTATAATCAGTGTTTTTCAAGAGTGGAATATATACTCATTATGGTCTTTGGAGTTGTTCAGTTATCACTTGACCGATTGTCAGCAAAAAAGTATGTAGACGTGTACATTTTTGGTCCAAGTCACGGATCAAAGTCACCCATTCAAATCAATGGATCCATGGAAAAAATGGACAGTGCACCGATGACATCTGAAGGCCAACCAAGTGATGCTCGCTTTGAAATATATAATACATAGGAGAAGATTGGTATTTTATTTCTTTTCATACAAAAAAACTGATGAATGATGGTAAAAAGGGCCAAAAATGGATGAAAAATCAGATCCAGCACGCTGGTGAAAAACGATCCGTTGCTTCTCATACGCAAAAAAAAGTAATGGATGTCTGAATTGATGCCTTAGGCTGTAAAAAAAAAGGAAGCAAATGAACACGTAGTTTTGTTCAAACATCACTCAGTGGCACGATAAGGAGCCTGATAAAACCACTTTGTTTGTATTTGAAGGTTGAGATGAGCACATCTATCACCGCTCATCACAAAGAAAAAAATTATAGAGACAAATAAATATGGAAATTCATGGAAAGCTCACATTTCTTCCACTCTGATGATTACTACTGGCAACACTGAACAGCTAAATGAGACCCCCTGCTGTAGCATCAAGTCCTCAAGTGCACTAACACTCCAGCTTTTAGCAGCGTAACCCCCATTATATTCTACTCTACATTAACCGAGCATCCCATCAAAATATCAACATTCCCGTTCAGACCATGCCCTCCGAATGCATCATTAAGGCAAAACTTAGTTAAGAATTCTCAGACTTATTACCCCTGAGGGGTCCTGTAGCTGGAGTATAACACTTCCAAGCCACAGGTAAGTTAATGGCATGTGATGTTGGGTGGGCATAAAAAGGGAATTGAATTATGAAAAGGACACCGTGAAGCCCCTGGAGAGCCGCAACCAATGAATTCTACACGTGCTCTTCTACCTTGATGGACTTTCAATTTGTGGAGTATTTTAATGTTTACAATTGGATGATTTCATCATACACTCATGGGATTCATTTTGGGGAACTCGTCATGCTTATCCCGTTTCTAATATTGCCTCCCACTTTTCACGTGAAAAAAGATCCAATGCTTAGAAAAGGAAAGGCTCACATACAGTATGCTGCAAAAAGACTTTTGAAGAAAAAATAAGTTGGTTTTTTTTTTTCATTCCTGAAAAAAAATCCTTCCTGTATATTGATGTACGTGTAAGTTGTCAACCAGAGATCACTCCACAGGAGTACTATTACATTGGGGTGATGATGTGGGTGTGGAACGCCCTCCACATGGGTGGGGTACTCAGTATTGTGGCCAGTACGTAAAGGAATGTGTTGCGGCGACCCGGTCCGTGGCCCTGGGTGCCCATGTTAAAGGGACGGTCTTTAAAGGGGTTTTTGAAATAAAGGAAAGTTCGTGATGCCACCTGTGGTATTCAGTCAGGGGTGACCGAAGCTGTTTAAATGGGTCCTCTGGGGTGATGTTATAGCAGCCAGATGGTATAACTTCCCACAGGTGAAGTAGGTCCCCAGGGCTCCCGTGTGTAGATGGAGATGGTGTAATAAGAAGCAGAGGACACAAGGTTGCAGTCTCTTTACCTCTTTACTGAAGCAATTCAGGTAGCCACAGTCCAGGGTACCGGATTACAGGTGCTGGTCCGGCTGGCTTGGAAGCAAGCTGGGATTTCCCCCTTACCAGGTGGGGTTAGAAGCCTTCCCTTTAGTGCTGTAGTGTAGTTCCTTGCTGCCTATAGCTGTCCAACAAGGTCCTAACGAGTTTTCTGTCCTTTGTGTTAGTTGGACACTAACCTGTATGACAGGTGGCTTGAGCCCTTTCACAGGGTGTCCATCATGACCTGGGCCCTATGTGCCACTGTGTTTTCAGGTGTTAGGGTGGGCAAGTGACCTGTAGTTCAGTTGTCGAACCGGTTTCTGCTGTGAGTCTTAGAGCCCCTCACAACCTCAGTGTTCCGGCCACCGGTGTCTGCGCTCTGTCTAAAGGTAGCTAAATTGCAGCTATTCTCTGATCTTAACTTCACCTTTGCCTCATTTCCCTTTCAGTCTCTTTATCAGTTGCTCTGTTCTGTCTTTCCTTCCCAGGAGCTGCACAGCTCCAGCTTTCATTCCTCACACGTCGCTCTCCTCTCACCAACTACTAACTCTTCCTAACTGCCTAGCCACGGCCTAGCAACTGACTCCTCCAACCGACCAGAGAGAGCAGCTCCCCCAAAGTCAGATGTAGAGCTCCCCCTTCTGGCCTGAAGTCAGAATGGTGTTGTATATGCTGATCTGTTAAATGGATCCTTCCCTGCTTGCAAGTGTGACATCACTCTCCCTGTGAGGAAAGCAATGCCACTGTAACAACCGGTTACCTGGGGTGTTACAGATGCCTATGTGATTGCCATTGATATGGCAAGTGTGGGTTATGCACCTTTCTCAGTTATCAGACAAGACTCTGTTCCCTTCCTCTATTGCCACCGCTCTTTGCTGTGCTCCATATCGGGTTCCACAAGTTGCCTGGCAAAGGCAACTGACTCCAACATCCAAGACCTTTTTAGGCACTCATATGTCTGAGCATTAAGTAGCTTTGTGCTCAGGTACTTTGTACCTTTGTGTTAGTCCAGTTTCACCGTTTTGAATTTGCTCTTTGACCCAAACCTGCAGTGAACACTTCATCTGCTGTAATCATAACAAGCTCTTCTCTATGCTTGTTCACAGTGTGTCCACGTTCCGTACACTGTGGCATCAGAGTGTGTCCTCATTCCGAACATTGTGGCATCAGAGTTTGTCCACATTCCAAACACTGTTACTTCAGAGTGTGTCCACATTCTGAGTACTGTGGCATCAGAGTGTGTCCATGTTCCAAACAGTGTGGCATCAGAGGGTGTCCACATTCCGAACACTGTTACTTCAGAGTGTGTCCACATTCCGAACACTGTGGCATCAGGGTGTGTCCACATTCCAAACACTGTGGCATCAGAGTGTGTCCACATTCTGAACACTGTGGCATCAGAGTGTGTCCACATTCTGAACACTGTGGCATCAGAGTGTGTCCACATTCCGAACACTGGCATCAGATGGTGTCCACATTCTGAACACTGTGGCTTCAGAGGGTGTCCACATTCCAAACACTATGGCATCAGAGGGTGTCCACATTCCGAACACTGTGACATCAGAGGGTGTCCACATTCCGAACACTGTGGCATCAGAGGGTGTCCACATTCCGAACACTGTGGCATTAGAGGGTGTCCACATTCCGAACACTGTGGCATCAGAGGGTGTCCACATTCCGAACACTGTGGCATCAGAGGGTGTCCACATTCCGAACACTGTGGCATCAGAGTGTGTCCACATTCCAATCACTGTGGCATCAGAGGGTGTCCACATTCCGAACACTGTGGCATCAGAGGGTGTCCACATTCTGAACACTGTGGCATCAGAGTGTGTCCACATTCCGAACACAGTGGCATCAGAGTGTGTCCACATTCCGAACACTGTGGCATCAGAGGGTGTCCACATTCCGAACACTGTGGCATCAGAGTGTGTCCATATTCCAAGCACAATGGCATCAGAGTGTGTCCACATTCAAAACACCGTGGCATCAGAGGGTGTCCGCATTCCGAACACTGTGGCATCAGAGGGTGTCCACATTCTGAGCACTGTGGCATCAGAGGGTGTCCACATTCCGAACACTGTGGCATCAGAGTGTGTCCATATTCCAAGCACCATGGCATCAGAATGTGTCCACATTCAAAACACCGTGGCATCAGAGGGTGTCCGCATTCCGAACACTGTGGCATCAGAGGGTGTCCACATTCTGAACACTGTGGCATCAGAGTGTGTCCACATTCCGAACACTGTGGCATCAGAGTGTGTCTACATTCTGAACACTGTTACTTCAGAGTGTGTCCAAATTCCGAAAACAGTTACATCAGAGTGTGTTCACATTTCCAAACACTGTGGCATCAGAGTTTGTCCACATTCCAAACACTGTGGCATCAGAGTGTGTCCATATTCCAAACACTGTGGCATCAAAGGGTGTCCACATTCCGAACACTGTGGTATCAGAGGTTGTCCACATTCCGAACACTGTGGCATCAGAGGGTGTCCACATTCCGAACACTGTGGCATCAGAGTGTGTCCACATTCCAAACACTGTGGCATCAGAGTGTGTTCACATTCCAAACACTGTGGCATCAGAGTGTGTCCATATTCCAAGCACCATGGCATCAGAGTGTGTCCACATTCAAAACACCGTGGCATCAGAGGGTGTCCGCATTCCGAACACTGTGGCATCAGAGGGTGTCCACATTCTGAACACTGTGGCATCAGAGTGTGTCCACATTCCGAACACTGTGGCATCAGAGTGTGTCTACATTCTGAACACTGTTACTTCAGAGTGTGTCCAAATTCCGAAAACAGTTACATCAGAGTGTGTTCACATTTCCAAACACTGTGGCATCAGAGTTTGTCCACATTCCAAACACTGTGGCATCAGAGTGTGTCCATATTCCGAACACTGTGGCATCAAAGGGTGTCCACATTCCGAACACTGTGGTATCAGAGGTTGTCCACATTCCGAACACTGTGGCATCAGAGGGTGTCCACATTCCGAACACTGTGGCATCAGAGTGTGTCCACATTCCAAACACTGTGGCATCAGAGTGTGTTCACATTCCAAACACTGTGGCATCAACGTGTGTCCATATTCCAAACACCGTGGCATCAGAGTGTGTCCACATTCCGGACACTGTGGCATCAGAATGTGTCCACATTCCGAACACTGTGGCATCAGAGTGTGTCCACATTCCAAACACTGTGGCATCAGAGTGTGTTTACATTCCAAACACTGTGGCATCAACGTGTGTCCATATTCCAAACACCGTGGCATCAGAGTGTGTCCACATTCCGGACACTGTGGCATCAGAATGTGTCCACATTCCGAACACTGTGGCATCAGAGTGTGTCCACATTCCGAATACTGTGGCATCAGAGTGTGTCCACATTCTGAACACTGTGGCATCAGAGTGTGTCCACATTCCGAACACTGTGGCATCAGAGTGTGTCCACATTCCGAACACTATGGCATCAGAGGATGTCCACATTCTGAACACTGTGGCATCAGACGGTGTCCACATTCCGAACACTGTTCCATCAGAGTGTGTCCACATTCCGAACACTGTGGCATCAGAGGATGTCCACATTCTGAACACTGTGGCATCAGATGGTGTCCACATTCCGGACACTCTTACATCAGAGTGTGTCCACGTTCTGAACACTGTGGCATCAGAGTGTGTCCACATTCCAAGTCATCATGTGCAACCACCAGTCATATAGACAGTGAATGGAGCAGTAATGATCAGGTGCAACCACCAGTTCTATAGACAGTGAATGGAGCAGTAGTGATCATGTGCAACCACCAGGCCTATAGACAGTGAATAGAGCAGTAGTGATCAGTGCAACCACCAGACCTATAGACAGTGAATGTAGCAGTAGTGATCTTGTGCAGCCACCAGTCCTATAGACAGTGAATGTAGCAGTAGTGATCTTGTGCAGCCACCAGTCCTATAGACAGTGAATGGACTAGTAGTGATCATGTGCAACCACCAGTCCTATAGACAGTGAATGGACTAGTAGTGATCTTGTGCAGCCACCAGTCCTATAGACAGTGAATGTAGCAGTAGTGATCATGTGCAGCCACCAGTCCTAATGACAGTGAATGGAGCAGAGACTGCACATGTTCACCAGTCATGTACAGTCTACCCACGCCCATGGGGTGCTTCTATCTATAACGATTAGCAATATCACATAGACCCATCAATAGGATCACACACCAAAAAAGACGCAACATGACCCCCCATTCATCCCTACAATAAACTAGCTTTCCACAATTACAGATGCAAAGAGGTTAAATTTTACCCATAGGGCTGCCCAAAAAAAAAACAGTTTATTCGCTTTCTTTGGGCAGGTGTGAATAATCAGTTACATTATCCGTCCTACTTCTCAGGGGAATATTTCCGACTGCAGAGTAAATAACTACGTAGGAACACTACCTTACTTTTAAAACTCAAGGCGATTATTAAATGCTGAGCTGAAATATGGGCCTCGGGATTTTTTTTTAGATATTTCCAGGGAGATTAATTCTAGGGGATGTTTCTTTGCAATTTTCGCTAGAAATCTTCCATAAGTCTTAACCACTTCCTTCCATTCCAAAAGGTTTCGAGCCTGGAGGAAGATATTGATAGCTGCCTATTTTCTTGTTGACCATCTGATGGGCGTCTCCAATTATATGACATAGCTATGCCAGGGGGAGAAGTGGTCACTGGTGCCAAGATGGAGCCCCACGTTCATTCCTTTTAAATGACAGAGAAGGCGCTTTTGAAGATCTGGAACGCCGCTCAGTAAACATGCCCGGAAAAGCCGATGCCAGGAGGCTTCAGACTTCCTGCCGTAGGGACATCACGGTCTATTTGAGTTCTGTGTTTGCATGACCTGAATTGATTATCCTGCCTGGTAATTTGTTGACTTGCTTAACATCCTAAATGTGTGGTGGGCGCACTTAACAAGTAGGCAAGAACGCAAGCTATTTAAAGCGGATTGCCTGCATGTATCCTTTGAGGAAGAACACCTGAACGCCATTAAAAGGACGGACTCAGTGGGTCCTGATTGGCATGGATTTCGCGTCACGCAAAGTTGGCAATACTTCACCTTCTGTTCTGGCAGTCGGAGAATGTGGACTACTTCAAGATGGCAGGCATAATTCTAACCGGGAGTGTAACAACTACAAACACATGAACATTTAATATTATAAATCCACCAGATGGGTTTTTAAGAAGGGGTGGGTCACCTTCGATTATTAATTTTACAAGTTTTCACCAGAGAGAGTCACCCACAAAATACAAACGGAAGCAACCCATCTACCTTGGATCTGAAAACTTACTCTACATTTCATTGTGTAGTCCACCTTGCCCTGTGCTCTTTGTTTGCCTCCTGATGCCGCCCATGCTCATGTATATATTTTTTTTTTATAAAGCGCCAACATATTCCGCAGTGCTTTAGGCCTCTTTCACACTTCCGTCGTTTGGCCAACGTCACATTGCATCGTTTTGGAGAAAAAAAAAGTTGCCCGCAGGATGCCTTTTTTCGCCATAGACTTGCATTAGCGACGCATCATGCAACGGATGCGTTGTGTTTTTGAGGTCCATGTAACGTTTTTATCGTCCGTCGGAACCCGCCATTTCCGAAACTCCGCACCCTCCTCCTCGGAATTCATAATGGGCAGCGGATGCATCTGAAAACTGCATCCGCTGCCCACGTTGTGCACTATTTGCACAACGTCCGTCGGTACGTCGGGCCGACGGAAATGTGACAGAGGCCTTACAGTTTGACCACATTATCATCGCTGTCCCCGATGGGGATCACAATCTAGATTCCCTATCAATATGTCTTTGGAATGTGGGAGGAAACCGGAGAACCCGGAGGAAACCCATACAAACATGGGGAGAACATATAAACTCCTTGCATTCCTTTCAAGATGGCAGCAAAGTGGCATGGGGCGTGAGGTGGTGAGGCTCAACCATGCCTCTCCTTCATATCCTTTCCCAAAGCGCAGGAAAGGCAGGAAAGGCAGTAAAGGCATGCACTCCCCCTCATACTTCAGTGACCATGTTGGAAGCAGGAGGAATGGAATGTCAACATGAGTGGAGGATCAGGAGGCAAATGGAGTGCGTCAAGGTAGAGTTACTATACAAATTAAATGTAGACCTAGCCCAAAATTATAGTGCAGTAATCATTGCCTTTACTGTCCAGAAAAGGCCATTTACTCAATATTCAAATTAACGTATTCTGTGCACTCTTATGGTGACTGAGCGCTCAGTGAATTCTTGAAGTGACTAAGCACCCAGTGCACTGTTGTAGTGGCAAAGCATTCAGCAAACTCTTTCGGTTGTTGAGTGCTCAGTGCACTCTTGTGATGGCTAAGTGCTCAGTGTACTCTTCTGATGGTTGAGCGCTCAGTGTACTCTTGTGGTGGTAAAGCCCTAGTGCACTCTTGTGATGGTTGAGCGCTCAGTGCACTCTTGTGATGGCAAAGTGCTTAGTACACTCTTGTAATGGCTAAGTGCTCAGTGTACTCTTGGATGTCTGTCTGTGGATGGATACCATGTTTTGGCATAGGTGGTTTTCCTTGTGGATGCTACCCTTCCCATGGTTGTTCCTTCCCGGTGAAAGACCTGGCTATTTAGTGCTTGCATTGAGAAACACGTGATGGTGTCTCCGCGGCTTTTCTACATGCATTTGCATATTTCCCATAAGGGATGGGGGCAGTGTTCTGGATCACTGCATTGAGAAACACGTGATGGTGTCTCCGCGGTGTTGGATGTTTTGATCTCCCCGATGTCATTCATCCTTATGTTTATACTCAGTGCACTCTTCTGATGGTTGAGCGCTCAGTGTACTCTTGTGATGGTTAAGCCCTAGTGCACTCTTGTGATGGTTGAGCGCTCAGTGCACTCTTGTGATGGCTGAGTGCCCAATGCACTCTTGTGATGGTTGAGCGCTCAGTGCACTCTTTTGATGGTTTAGCGCTCACTGCACTCTTGTGGTGGCTGAGTGCCCAATGCCATCTTGTGGTGGTTAAGCGCTCAGTGCACTCTTGTGATGGTTGATGTTAGAATCTGTTTAGTTTGTGACTATCCGCCATTTTCTTGTGGAGTTCTGGCTGCTGGTCTTTTTCCTCTGGTGCTGGGTTTGTCTTGGGTCAGGTGTTTGTATCACTCTTTATTAACCAGCACCTGCCTCCCAGTCCTTGCTGGACAACAGTGTTAATCTACTTGAGCTCTAGCTTTGTGTTCTGTGTGTGTTGTTTGTGCAGTGCTGGTACCTCTGGTTCTGCTAGCCTTAGTTTCTGTTTCCTATTGGTTTCTGCAGCCTTCTCTGTGTTTTTTTTTATCAGGATAGGAGGTGACCCGTTTTTGTACCCAGTCCTTAGTTCTTTTAGGGAACCCCTTCCCCTTATCTATAGGTCTTCGCTTGAGATTAACCTAGCATCGTCGGTGGGTCTATTCACTAGGAATGGGTCGTCCACTCCATCGTAGGGTTTCAGCCTAGTAATAGTGCAGGGTCAGTTTTCCCCTTTATAACTTAGTCCTGTGTTGCAGATGAGTAACAGTTGAGAGCTCAGTGCACTCTTGTGATGCTAAGCGCTCAGTTTATTCTTGTGGTGGATGGAATCTCAATGTACTCTTTTGGTGGTTGAGTGTACTATTGTAATGGCTAAGCGCTCAGTGTACTCTTGTAATGGCTGAGAGCTCAGTGCACTCTTGGTGGCTGAGCGCTCAGTGCACTCTTGGTGGCTGAGCACTCAGCGTACTCTTTTGGTGGCTGAGAGCTCAGTGCACTCTTTTGGTGGCTGAGAGCAAAGTGCACTCTTTTGGTGGCTGAGCACTCAGTGCGCTCTTATAGTGGTTGAGCACTCAGTGCACTCTTGTGATGGCTGAGCGCTCAGTGCACTCTTGTAATGGCTGAGAGCTCAGTGCACTCTTGGTGGCTGAGCGCTCAGTGCACTCTTGTGATGGCTGAGCGCTCAGTGCACTCTTGTAATGGCTGAGAGCTCAGTGCACTCTTGGTGGCTGAGCGCTCAGTGCACTCTTGGTGGCTGAGCACTCAGCGTACTCTTTTGGTGGCTGAGAGCTCAGTGCACTCTTTTGGTGGCTGAGAGCAAAGTGCACTCTTTTGGTGGCTGAGAGCTCAGTGCACTCTTTTGGTGGCTGATTGCTCAGTGCACTCTTGTGGAGGCTGAGAGCTCAGTGCACTCTTGTGGAGACTGAGAGTTCAGTGCACTGTTGTGGAGGCTGAGAGCTCAGTGCACTCGTGTGGAGGCTGAGAGCTCAGTGCACTCTCTTGGTGGCTGAGAGCTCAGTGCACTCTTTTGGTGGCTGAGAGCTCAGTGTATTCTTTTGGTGGCTGAGAGCTCAGTGCACTCTTTTGGTGAGAATGGGGCAAAAATGGAGATAGGCGAGTACAACACTCAACTATCTCCATCAGACCAATGGACAAGGAGTAGAGTGACAGCTCACGTGGGCAACGATCCACTCAAATGGGGCCGTCACAGCCCCGTTCTCAGGTTTGGTAGGGATCTCAGGTGTGAGACCCCAATTTATCAACTAATCTATGGATAGACGGCAACTGACATATATAGTACAACGCCTTTAAAGGGGTTTTCCAATTTTAGAAAACTCCTACAGCTTTTTCTTTTACTCAACTTCCCTGGATCCAGCAATGAGTCTCCGCTTCTGTTCCCAGTGTCTGTTATTGTTTGTCATGTCGACAGCGCTGCAGCCAATCAGTGACCTTAGCAGCTCTTAGTGGCAGGGTTGCATAGCTCAGCAACTGTCGACGTGATGTCAGCGCCGCAGAGACAATAACAGACACCAGAAGCGGCAGGGGAGACTCAACCCTGGACCTGGTGTGGGGGAGAAAAGCACTGTTTTTTTTCCCAAGAAACAAACTAGGCAAGGGTTTTACAAAAACATTTTTAATGTTAACTCATCACGTGCAGGCTGACACCGGTCTCCATACATCTACATTCTGCTGACGATACTTGTAAGAAACTCAGCATCAGGTGATTGTTATTCATGCAATTTCTGTACCATGGCTCCAAGGCGAAGCTTCACTTTAATTGCAAGTGGAATAAAATCTTTAAAAATTAAGCAGGAATCAATAAAACATTGTGTAGGATACGGCACAACATATAATCCGTAGATTAAACTCCAGGGTTTGGGGTTTTTTTTGCAGCATAAAGATTGACAGATACAAACCATATGCATCAACAGAACAAAGATATGATGCAAAACACAAAATAGCTTAGGCGTGCATCTAAAATTCACAAACTCTGCCTTTTATGTGTAATTCCCCAGGCCGCCGTTGTGTCAGAAAACGGATCTTTTCATGAATTTCCCAATAAATTATTTAGAACATGCCTGCTTCATATACAGTACACATTGTAATAGTGGCGGCTTGTAATTTATGTATACCTGTTCGTCTCCCAAAATAAACATCATTTGCATATTCTTTTTTATTTTTAATGCACTGGAGACATGAATACGAATGGAATACAATATGGGAACGCCTTGTATTACGGGCGAATACATGGAAATGCGCATCATGTACGTACACTTAGAAGGGTTTATACATGGTTATTGCGCCAAAAAAATAACTGCACTTTATGCGGTCTGCAAATTTCTATGTTCGGCAGTCGATGGGTCGGAGCTTTAATGGTTGTTAATGAAATTGCATATGTTATATATTGCACTCTTTGTGGTTTTAGTATCCCACATAATGAAAGGTTATTCCTAAAAACTCATCTACTCCCTAATGGAACAGTGGATAACTTGCTAGGTGTCTAACAACTGGGACCAGGTTGGCTCGGACTGGCCCATAAAAGAACAGATAAATTCCCAGGTGGGCCTTCCTGAAGGAGTGGCACCCTATCCCTTCTTATGAACACTTCTGTGCTCTGTAGCCCCGTCCTGCATGGAGCAAAGGTGCGAATGTGTGATCTTTGTTCCAAAAATAGCTTAGTTCAGTTACCCGGTCCTGTTTAGACCCATCACCTTCCAGCGCTACAATCTCAGTGTCACATGGCTAGTCTTCCTCTCCTAGGACCCATCTCTGTCCATCTGTCACTTATGCTCAGGATATTGCTATCCCTTCTTTTCAGTCTCCTCTCATTTAGGGTCACCCTTGAATGCGACAATTTTCACCTTGGACCTTTTGGACCAAACACTAAGCACTCCGAGCCCTATCTAACTTTACTAACAAGGAATTGTCACTTTCCCTTTAGCTCATCCCCTTCCACCGTGGGCTTGTCCCAATTATTACCTCTAACTATTCCTATAGTCAAATTACACGTTATTAATGCATTAAACTATTCACATTACACAACACTGTTCACATGACATATCATTAACGCTTATCATATTACACACACATCAACAATAAAACTTGTCTCTTCGAGGGGGAAACGTTGGCAGCATGTCCATATCCTTACAACTGCATGCACTGAATAAAGGCATAAAATAGTATCAAGGCTAGGAGAGAGTACTGAAATTGGAGGAACCGAGGTGCTACATCTACAAGTAGACAAACCCAAGTAGGGTACCTTCCTTCTGGACTGGAAATGTTTGGTCCATGTGCTGCTCAGGCCTACTTTCTAGTGTTAGCCCAAACGTTGGTGGAGTACATACACACTCATACACAATGTAAAGTGACAGTGACCACTAAATTTGGGTTGCCTCCACTTGACAAAAAGAAAAACTTTTGGTTTTGCATTGAACTAGTTCGTGAAATCCTAGTATTGAGGCCAACCCCTTACATAGGGACACCATCAATAATATTTGATCGTTTAGATCAGTGGTTCCCAACTCCAGGCCTCGAGGGCCGCCAACAGTGCAGGTTTTCAGGATGTCCTTAGTATTGCACAGGGGTTGGATTCCAACCCCTGTGCAATACTAAGGAAATCCTGAAAACCTGCACTGTTGGTGGCCCTCGAGGCCTGGAGTTGGGGACCACTGGTTTAGATGGTTCAGTGGAGAATTATTAGGAATGCTTCGACCAATGGGGGCATCATATGTGTGAATGTAGACCCTGCGACGCCCTGACTAGTACCGGGCCACAATGCATTTCGCAGGAGAGTTTTCATATTTGATCCCGAAGGTTAATTCTTCATAAATCAAACTCGTCAATGGACAGCTCCAAACATGATGTAGATCCAGCTCTGGAAACACTCCAGAAACACCGGGCGATCATGACTTTTTTCTAACCTTAGGTTTTAACATATCTAAAATAACAGAAAGCAGCTTCTAGAATCCTACCCTATAATTAGCTCTATAGAAACGAGAGTCGCATGGGGTAAACGACTTAGTTCTTTAATTCACTGCCAGCCAAACAAAACACTTACAGTCTGGTGACAAACTCAATGGGCCTCGCGTATAAGAAAGTGTTATCTGCAGCCGCCATTCACATTCAGGGGCAATTTCTTTCATTGCACTAGAAATATATTAATCAGACTGGTCGCTATTGCAATGCGATCGTAGGATCTGGTCGGTTACCAGGAACATTACACCGATATTATATGTTTTGCCATGTTAACCCCAGCTAAAAAAAAAATATTCTCCTGCCATACTGAAACACTGGAAGAAATAGACATGAATATTTTAAAGGGAATCTGTCAGTAGGATCACATCTCCTAAGCCGGCTACATGGGCACATAGGTCATAGAAAGCTGAATGAAATGACACCTTGATATCTGCGATCTGATGTCTTATTCCAGAGAAATCCACGTTTTTTTCTTAATATGTAAATGAGCCGTTAAGATCTATGGGCCAGACATAGATCTTCCTGAGACTCCGCCTCTAGAGCTTTTTGTAAATGAAAGGGGACATCACCAGTGTAATGACTGGTAATGACTGACAGTTTCCTTTACTGGTCTACATGTCTCACTGGTACCCAATAAATCACAGTACCAATACAGAGTCAAAACTTATAATAGTGCCAGTGCAATATCCCCAAAAATATCTGTAGCAGCAGAATGCTTTCAATAAATAATAGTGCCACTAGAGTGTTCATAATGACTAATAGTGCCAGTAGAGTGTTCCCAAAAAATAAAATGTCCCCAAATATATACTAGTGACAATGGCGTTCCCCAATAAATAATGCTAGTAGAGTGTCCATTTTGAATAATGCTATCATTAGAATGTCTCTAATAAATAAATGGTAATATGAAAGAAAAATACTATTTTACACAATGGAGAAGATTGCATGAATCAGACTCATATGCCCCCAATAAATAATAATGCTGTAAAGTGCCCACAATAAATATTTGTAAAGTGCCCCGATAAAAAAAAAATAGTGCTGCCAGAGTGGCATAAAATTATAAAATAATTGTGAAAAGATAGTTGACCCAATAAATAATAATGCTAGTGGAATGCCCATAATAATCAATAGTGCCAGTAGATTGACCACAATGAATAATAGTGCGAGTAGAGTGACTGACCACAATTAATAATAGTGTCAGTAGAGTGCCCCAATAATCAATAGTGCCAGTAGAGTACCTAGACTGAATAATGGTGTTGATAGAGTCTGCAATAATTAATACTGCCCTTAAAATGTTCTTAAGACATTCCAGGGACACCTGAGTGTCCCAATAAATCATCCCACAGTGGATATCTCCCTTTTTTAAAATTGCAGTTAAAAAGACCTATAATTCTAAATCTGAAGCAGGTAACGTGTAGGATATTTGATCCACATTTAAATTACTGTATACTGCTGTGTGTGTGCCTCTGTTTTTTCTAATTCACTTATAATAAGAGGTGATGCAGTGATGACATCAGCTGTTACAGCTGTCAGTGACGACATGAGCGGTTACAGCTGTCAGTGACAACATCAGCGGCTACAGCTGTCAGTGATGACATCAGCGGCTACAGCTGTCAGTGTCAACATGAGTGGTTTCAACTGTCAGTGACATCAGCGGTTACAGCTGTCAGTGACAACATCAGCGGTTACAGCTGTCAGTGACAACATCAGCGGTTACAGCTGTCAGTGACAACATCAGCGGTTACAGCTGTCAGTGACAACATCAGCGGCTACAGCTGTCAGTGTCAACATCAGCGGTTACAGCTGTCAGTATCAACATCAGTGCTTACAGCTGTTAGTGATGACATCAGCAGTCACAGCTGTTAATGAAGACATCAGCGGTTACAGCTGTCAGGTACAACATCAGTGCTTACAGCTGTCAGTGACAACATGAGCGGTTTCAGCTGTCAGTGACATCAGCAGTTACAGCTGTCAGTGACAACATCAACAGTCACAGCTGTCAGTGACAACATCAGTGGTTACAGCTGTCAGTGACAACATCAGTGCTTACAGCTGTCAGTGACAACATCAGTGGTTACAGCTGTCAGTGATGACATCAGCGGTTACAGCTGTCAGTGACGACATCAGCAGTTACAGCTGTCAGTGACGACATCAGTGCTTACAGCTGTTAGTGATGTCATCAGTGGTCACTGCTGTCAGTGATGTCATCAGCGGTTACAGCTGTCAATGACAACATCAGTGCTTACAGCTGTCAGTGATGACATCAGCGGTCACAGCTGTTAATGAAGACATCAGCGGTTACAGCTTTCAGTGACGACATCAGCAGTTACAGCTGTCAGTGACGACATCAGTGCTTACAGCTGTCAGTGATGACATCAGCGGTCACAGCTGTTAATGAAGACATCAGCGGTTACAGCTTTCAGTGACAACATCAGTGGTTACAGCTGTCAGTGACAACATCAGTGGTTACAGCTGTCAGTGATGACATCAGCGGTTACAGCTGTCAGTGACGACATCAGCAGTTACAGCTGTCAGTGACGACATCAGTGCTTACAGCTGTTAGTGATGTCATCAGTGGTTACTGCTGTCAGTGATGTCATCAGCGGTTACAGCTGTCAGTGACAACATCAGTGCTTACAGCTGTCAGTGATGACATCAGCGGTCACAGCTGTTAATGAAGACATCAGCGGTTACAGCTTTCAGTGACGACATCAGCAGTTACAGCTGTCAGTGACGACATCAGTGCTTACAGCTGTTAGTGATGACATCAGTGGTTACAGCTGTCAGTGATGACATCAGTCGTTACTGCTGTCAGTGATGTCATCAGTGGTTACAGCTGTCAGAGATGACATCAGCGGTTACAGCTGTCAGTGAGGACATCAGCGGTTACAGCTGTCAGTGACAACATCAGTGGTTACAGCTGTCAGTGATGTCATCAGCGGTCACAGCTGTTAATGAAGACATCAGTGGTTACAGCTGTCAGTGACAACACCAGCGGTTACAGCTGTCAGTGACAACATCAGTGGTTACAGCTGTCAGAGACGATATCAGTGGTTACAGCTGTCAGTGACATCGTAGCTTCTTATTTTCATGGCGATTTTGTTATATTTATCTAATGATTTCATTGATCAATTGTGATGTCCTCATACAACTAAGAAAAAGCTAATATCCCGAATCATATTATTGGTGTACAGAGAGATAGATAGATAGATAGATAGATAGATAGATAGATAAATAGATAGACAGATAATAATTAAAGAAAAATTGGCAGCACTACCAAAAAAAACAGGTGCAATAAAACCTGTAAAGGTGATGTCCAAACCTCCAAAGTAGAAAATCAGAAAAAAATAGGCAGCACTCCAAAAATCAAAATGAAAAACCGTGGCTTTACTGATCCATTGGCTGCTAATGGATCAGTAAAGCCACGGTTTTTCATTTTCATTTTTGGAGTGCTATCCAATTTTTTGGATTTGAATACAATAGGTTTTGGTGATAACCTTGGGAACTCTGCACCCATTTTTACATGAAAAGTGCTGCTTTTCTAGTGTAGACAGATCAATGGACAGACATACATATAGATAGATAGAATAGATAGATGATAGAGAATAGATAGATAAATAGATAGATAATAGATAGATGATAGGTAGATAATAGATAGATGATAGCTAATAGATAGATAAATAGATTAATAGATAGATAGGATAGATATGAGATAAGAAGAGACAGAGCACATCCTTTATCATAAATTCAGAGCCCCCTGCGAGAACTTTAAATAAAGTGTTTAATATTCCGCCAGCACAAATGACTCTTCTAAATGGAGAGAACGCCATTTACAAGCATAACATGCTTCAAGGAGGACAGAGAAGCAAAGCCCGGTTCTATGAACGAATCATCCTGATTGAAAGGCACAGAGAGGATTAAATGCTGTGTATAAATACACTTTACTATCACAGTAGGCTGTGCGTTAAGAGGAAGCGACTGGAATATTTTTTTTATGGTGATGCAGATCAAGTGAAAAGACAGAGAATAAATAAAAAGGAAAGATAATTATTTGATGGAGTTCTTTTCGGATGTGCCCCAGCAGGGAAGGGACTGGATGCTTAGTACTGCAGACTGCCAAAGCATTAAAAGAAGCCGTAAATTGTCACAGGAGAAAATTGAAGCCGGGAGATTGAAGAGATTCAGGCACTAGTCATGTTATTTCCATTTGACTACGCATTTCGCAGACTTTTTTTTTACATACTAAAGAAATCACTGCAGTGTGAAATGCAGCAGTATTTCACAAAGATATCCAATTTCTTTCTTTATGTGGTGACTGCCTTGGTCCGGTGTCAAATAATTGGGCCATTTGTAGAGACAGATGAGAGATTGGAGTTAAAGGCGTTATATAGGGCTTTAAATATGACAGCGAGACATGCTCGTACTATTATGTGATTATTTGACTGTCAAGTGATGGTTTTGTAGACACTGTAATGACCATTATAAGTAATGTCCTCTACCTACAACTATTCCCATTAATCCTTATAGGGCTCATGATCTCTGAAGAACTATTTCCGATTTGTCTATGATCCTCCTCCTATAGTTCCAAGCAATAAAATGCTTATTAAAACAGATTTCAGTAATGTTCTTCCCAGGGGCGGATTAAAGGTGCAACGCTACTGCCGGCGCCCCTGCATGGTTCCCCTTCCCCCTTCCATGCAGGGATGCCATACCATCGCAGCCACAGTCACCTCCTTGTTTCATGTGCACTGAATTTCGGAGGCGCACCTAGTGCGCTTGCTACCCTACTATTAAAGGGGCAGTGTGTACACATTGTAAATACCCCCAGACAATAGCTGGTAGGTATCTATGTATAAAAGGCAACCTCCCCAATAGACAGGTGCCTGAGCAATGTGGTCCCATTATTGTGTTAAAGTGCAACTTGTGAGTTGCCACATCCAGTCCTGATCCTGAACCCCTGGTCCTTGTATGGCCAGGGCCCAAACCTGAACTACTGGTCCATGTGTGGCCAGTGCTTGAACCCGAACCTCATGGCTAGGATTAGTACCTGGTGTCTATCTGCAGCTCAAGTCTTACTCCACCATCAGGAGATCCAGTCAACACCAGGTAGCTGCTTAGCCATGCCCTGTCCTAGGTAAGCCTGGATTCATCTCTGTACTGCCCAGACGTTCAACAGTATTATACATATATATACACATATACATATGTTCAGGAATGAAGATAACAGCTAACAACTGTTAAACAGTGGATGTTGCTTAGGTTGCTATACACAATAAGAGAGGGCACTATATTCCAATGGATGGCACTATACTTAAGAGAAGATACTATTTAATAAGGGACAGCACTATACATAATAAGAGAAAATACTATGTAATTAGGAACAGTGCTATACGTAAGAGAGGATACTATATAATAATGGATGACACTATAAATAATAAGAAGGGGCACTATGTAATAAGGGATGGAACTATATTTAAAAAGGGAGGAAACTGTGTAATAGAAGACAGTGTTATACTTGATAAGAGAGGACATTATGCTATAAGGGACATCGCTATATTTAATAAGGGAGTACACTATGTAATATAAGATCGCACTACACATAATAAGAATGGACACTATGAAATAAGAGATGGCGCTTAATATATTATAATAATAATAATATAATTATATTATATTAATATATAATGGAGGACCCTAAAAAGAATTATACATAATAAAACAGGACACTATGTAATAATGGATGGTGCTATACATAAGAGAGTAAACTATATAACAATAGATGGGGCTATATATAATAAAGTAAGACGCTATGTAATGAAAGACAATGCTAAAATAATAAGCAAGGACTCTATGCAATAATGGACGGATGATGATGCATAGCATATCATAAGAGAGTACACTATATAACAATGGACAGTGCTATACTTACAGCAATGAGAGAGTACACTACATGTATAATAAGGGATGATGCTATACATAACAGAGCACACTATATAACAATGGACAGCACTAGACATAATTAATATTTACATCCTCCCTTATTAAGTAACTAGCTATTGAACCCATTCTACGCCCGGGTGGTGAGCATTTTTATTGGTATATGGTCTCCATCCTGTCATGTGCTGCTCCATCCTGCGTCCCCATCCTGTCATGTGCTGCACCCATCCTGCGTCCCCATCCTGTCATGTGCTGCACCCATCCGGCGTCCCCATCCTGTCATGTGCTGCACCCATCCTGCGTCCCCATCCTGTCATGTGCTGCTCCATCCTGCGTCCCCATCCTGTCATGTGCTGCACCCATCCTGCATCCCCATCCTGTCATGTGCTGCACCCATCCTGCGTCCCCATCCTGTCATGTGCTGCACCCATCCTGTGCCCCCATCCTGTCATGTGCTGCACCCATCCTGCGTCCCCATCCTGGTATGTGCTGCACCCATCCTGCATCCCCATCCTGTCATGTGCTGCACCCATCCTGCGTCCCCATCCTGTCATGTGCTGCACCCATCCTGCGTCCCCATCCTGTCATGTGCTGCACCCATCCTGCGCCCCCATCCTCTCATGTGCTGCACCCATCCTGCGTCCCCATCCTGGTATGTGCTGCACCCATCCTGCGTCCCCATCCTGCATCCCCATCCTGTCATGTGCTGCACCCATCCTGCGTCCCCATCCTGTCATGTGCTGCACCCATCCTGCATCCCCATCCTGTTATATGCTGCACCCATCCTGCGTCCCCATCCTGTCATGTGCTGCTCCATCCTGCGTCCCCATCCTGTCATGTGCTGCACCCATCCTGCGTCCCCATCCTGTCATGTGCTGCACCCATCCTGCGTCCCCATCCTGTCATGTGCTGCACCCATCCTGCGCCCCCATCCTGTCATGTGCTGCACCCATCCTGCGTCCCCATTCTGGTCTGTGCTGCACCCATCCTGCGTCCCCATCCTGCGTCCCCATCCTGTCATGTGCTGCACCCATCCTGCATCCCCATCCTGTCATGTGCTGCACCCATCCTGCGCCCCCATCCTGTCATGTGCTGCACCCATCCTGCGTCCCCATCCTGTCATGTGTTGCACCCATCCTGCGCCCCCATCCTGTCATGTGCTGCACCCATCCTGCGTCCCCATCCTGGTATGTGCTGCACCCATCCTGCATCCCCATCCTGCGTCCCCATCCTGTCATGTGCTTCCCCCTACCTGCGTCCCCATCCTGTCATGTGCTGCACCCATCCTGCGTCCCCATCCTGTCATGTGCTGCACCCATCCTGCGTCCCCATCCTGGTATGTGCTGCACCCATCCTGCGTCCCCATCCTGTCATGTGCTGCTCCATCCTGCATCCCCATCCTGTCATGTGCTGCACCCATCCTGCGTCCCAATCCTGTCATGTGCTGCACCCATCCTGCGTCCCCATCCTGTCATGTGCTGCACCCATCCTGCGTCCCCATCCTGGTATGTGCTGCACCCATCCTGCGTCCCCATCCTGTCATGTGCTGCTCCATCCTGCGTCCCCATCCTGTCATGTGCTGCACCCATCCTGCGTCCCAATCCTGTCATGTGCTGCACCCATCCTGCGTCCCCATCCTGTCATGTGCTGCACCCATCCTGCGCCCCCATCCTGTCATGTGCTGCACCCATCCTGCATCCCCATCCTGGTATGTGCTGCACCCATCCTGCGTCCCCATCCTGCGTCCCCATCCTGTCATGTGCTGCACCCATCCTGTGTCCCCATCCTGTCATGTGCTGCACCCATCCTACGTCCCCATCCTGTCATGTGCTGCACCCATCCTGCGCCCCCATCCTGTCATGTGCTGCACCCATCCTGCGTCCCCATCCTGGTATGTGCTGCACCCATCCTGCGTCCCCATCCTGTCATGTGCTGCACCCATCCTGCATCCCCATCCCGGTATGTGCTGCATCCATCCTGCGTCCCTATCCTGTCATGTGCTGCACCCATCCTGCGTCCCATCCTGTCATGTGCTGCACCCATCCGGTGTCCCCATCCTGTCATGTGCTGCACCCATCCTGCGCCCCCATCCTGTCATGTGCTGCACCCATCCTGCGCCCCATCCTGCGTCCCCATCCTGTCATGTGCTGCACCCATCCTGCGTCCCCATCCTGGTATGTGCTGCACCCATCCTGCGTCCCCATCCCGTCATGTGCTGCACACATCCTGCGTCCCCATCCTGTCATGTGCTGCACCCATCCTGCGTCCCCATCCTGGTATGTGCTGCACCCATCCTGCGTCCCCATCCTGTGTCCCCATCCTGTCATGTGCTGCACCCATCCTGCGTCCCCATCCTGGTATGTGCTGCACCCATCCTGCGTCCCCATCCTGTCATGTGCTGCACCCATCCTGCGTCCTCATCCTGTCATGTGCTGCACCCATCCTGCGTCCCCATCCTGTCATGTGCTGCACCCATCCTGCGTCCCCATCCTGTGTCCCCATCCTGTCATGTGCTGCACCCATCCTGCGTCCCCATCCTGGTATGTGCTGCACCCATCCTGCGTCCCCATCCTGTCATGTGCTGCACCCATCCTGCGTCCCCATCCTGTCATGTGCTGCACCCATCCTGCGCCCCCATCCTGTCATGTGCTGCACCCATCCTGCGTCCCCATCCTGGTATGTGCTGCACCCATCCTGCGTCCCCATCCTGTCATGTGCTGCACCCATCCTGCATCCCCATCCCGGTATGTGCTGCATCCATCCTGCGTCCCTATCCTGTCATGTGCTGCACCCATCCTGCGTCCCATCCTGTCATGTGCTGCACCCATCCGGTGTCCCCATCCTGTCATGTGCTGCACCCATCCTGCGCCCCCATCCTGTCATTTGCTGCACCCATCCTGCGCCCCATCCTGCGTCCCCATCCTGTCATGTGCTGCACCCATCCTGCGTCCCCATCCTGGTATGTGCTGCACCCATCCTGCGTCCCCATCCCGTCATGTGCTGCACACATCCTGCGTCCCCATCCTGTCATGTGCTGCACCCATCCTGCGTCCCCATCCTGGTATGTGCTGCACCCATCCTGCGTCCCCATCCTGTGTCCCCATCCTGTCATGTGCTGCACCCATCCTGCGTCCCCATCCTGGTATGTGCTGCACCCATCCTGCGTCCCCATCCTGTCATGTGCTGCACCCATCCTGCGTCCTCATCCTGTCATGTGCTGCACCCATCCTGCGTCCCCATCCTGTCATGTGCTGCACCCATCCTGCGTCCCCATCCTGTGTCCCCATCCTGTCATGTGCTGCACCCATCCTGCGTCCCCATCCTGGTATGTGCTGCACCCATCCTGCGTCCCCATCCTGTCATGTGCTGCACCCATCCTGCGTCCCCATCCTGTCATGTGCTGCACCCATCCTGCGTCCCCATCCTGGTATGTGCTGCACCCATCCTGCGTCCCCATCCTGCGTCCCCATCCTGTCATGTGCTGCACCCATCCTGCATCCCCATCCTGGTATGTGCTGCACCCATCCTGCGTCCCCATCCTGTCATGTGCTGCACCCATCCTGCATCCCCATCCTGTCATGTGCTGCACCCATCCTGCGTCCCCATCCTGTCATGTGCTGCACCCATCCTGCGTCCCCATCCTGCGTCCCCATCCTGTCATGTGCTGCACCCATCCTGCGTCCCCATCCTGGTATGTGCTGCACCCATCCTGCGTCCCCATCCTGTCATGTGCTGCACCCATCCGGGGGCCTGAGCAGGCGGGGACACCGGCGCGCTGTGGGGGGTCAGGTGCCGGTATCGCCGCCAGCTCAGGCCCCCCAGCACTTACTATATTCACCTGGCCCCGTTCCACCGCTGCGCGCCGCCATCTTCCCAGTCTCCTGGCTGTGACTGTTCAGTCAGAGGGCGGCGCCGGCACGCATTAAGCGCGTCATCGCGCCCTCTGAACTGAAGGTCACAGGCCGAAGACTGGGAAGATGGCGGCGCTCAGCGGTGGAACGGGGACAGGTGAATATGGCCGATACCCTCCTGGCTGTCCCTGCTTCTCTGTTGGAGATCGCGGTGTGCGTTCAGTGTGAACGCATACTGCTATCTCCCGGGAGCGTCACTCTGTGAGGCCCAGACTGCGCCGGCGCTTGCGCCAGCGCAGTCTATAAAGGCTTCGGACAGAGTGACGCTCCCAGCGTTATATTATAGATATTTGTTTAGGAAGATTTCATCAATTTATTGGGTGTCCTGTATGTGGTTAACAATTTCCAATATTGGGGTCACATACTTATTTTGATTTTGGTTCTTTGGTTTTGTCCTCAGCTAGTTTTCCTTTTCTCTTTATTCTTTATAGGGAACCGGTGGCCCTGGCAGGGAACACCAGATCCATGTATAGACTGTAATAAACAAGCCCCCAACCATGGAAGCTTTTTTTTTAATTACCTGTATTATTATTTATTTATTCTAAATAAAGGAAGAATATTTGAAATCCTTTATATAGTTCAAGACGGGAACTTACTGTAATTCTGCCTCCATAAACTTTTTGCACATATAAAACATAATCACATGTAAGATAACTGAGTGCACGCACCCTGGGGACTAAAATGTAATGCCTTTTCTTTTAGGATTTATATAGAGATTAAAGAGAAGGAAAAAAAATAGAATTAAATTGGCGCATAAAGTGTAACATATTTGTTTTCATGCGGAACGCAAAATCTTCCCTTACACTTCATTTATCAAATATTATATAATAATGATAAAATATAAAGAAAAAAAGTAAAAAATAAAAGGTACAGGTAAAAAGTTATAAAATCCTAGCAGCTGCAGACGGACACCTTCAGCACTTTCCAGCAATGCATTGAGTGGCGCTACATGTCAGCAGGTGTTCTTTGACCTTTCACCTTTTCTAGTAACCAAAAAGAATCAATATAAGGCTACTTATAACCCTGCTCACTTTGGTTGAAAAGCGGCTGAATAAGACAATAGACCTTCGTAAGACGTTCTCACAGGAGCTCTGTAAGGAGTGATGAAAGTCGACCTAGAAAACGGACATTTTAGTTTTTTCCCCCAATTGTTTTTGCTTTTTCATTCAGTTTTAGACTGGTCCACATCTCCCCCCCCTTCTCTGTTCACATCGACTCCATGGGACTTTAGGCAACTTCAGTGACCTCATGAGACCAGATGGTTTTGGTGAAAAAAAAAAAAAAGATGCTGAGCTGACGAAACTATTAGGAAGAAGTTATCCGAGACTGATGTAACGTTACCTTGGCAATGTCTTTGTCTTGTCTCCATAAATACAGAAAGGTTGTGTTATTAAATCCCAACAATTATCCATTAACAAGTTTACAGTCAGGATTTGGGGTAGGAATATAAAGAAATATTTTTGCATAATATTTAATTTAAAAAAAAATTGCAAATTTTGTAACTGATTACAAAGTAATGAAAAACGTAAAAAATGAACACTCATAAAGGTTACAAATAAACACTCCGAAGGTCCCGATCATACAGCTCTACTCTTGTACTGCATATCCATCAATCTGGAGGTACTTTTGACTTTAAAAGTTTAGTCCCATTAAGACTACCCATGTTCATAAGCCTTATAGAGGAGAGTCCCCCCCAAAAATAAGCAAAGTGGAGAACTGCTACAGAAAACATGTAGTCGACAGTTGGGTGTCACCTACTAGACAAGGAATCCTCAAATGGGACAAACTCTTTCAGAATGGCTTTCAATGTAAACTATTTTATATTTATGTAACATTCAGATATTTTCGTAATCAATCCCTTTTAGAGAGGGACGGAGAATCGTTGAGGTCCTAATTTCTTAAACCATGACTTCCAAATAATCAACTGAAACAATGGGACTTCATTTTGGATAAGTCTCAAAAAAAATTTTTCTACCCTGCCTATCTCCTATACTGTAGAAAAGTGCTACATATAAATTGGGGGAAACCATGGAATGTTGTCGTTTCACATAGTGAGTGTTTCTGAAAGTTATTACTTGTAGTATTTATTTAATTATCTTCTTTACTTGCATGTGTTAACATCTTATACCCAAAAGCTTAGATGCCATTCTCCTCTTAGCAACTTTTAGAAAACATTAACACTTGCCCTAAAACTTGTTGTACACTGGGCAAAATTAATCATGGGATTTACGAATCCAGAGCCTTCCCTTAATAGAAGAAAACCTCATAAACGATGGGATCATGGGAAAACCAGATCCTAAAAGGAACAAAAATATAAAGATAAAACTGCTACTTCACTTTTTTGTATCCAGTCCTTGCTAAGGTCTTAAGAAATTCAAATCTCATTAACAAGTTCTGATTACATCTGTAGGATGAACCATGCAATGAACTGCACTGGTAACAAAATTAAATTAAGAGTAGACATGTTTAGCAGCTTTACCTCCAAAAATATTGCATAGGAATCACAGAGTTACACCTCAATTAAGTTGTCCCTGTATTTTCAGCAACTTGATCTCATTTGATAGTGTTTGAAATTAAGACAAATCTGCTAATCATTTTTTGTAAAAATGATGCTGTTTTCTAGATGTCATCATTGTTACTTGCTGTCCCCTGCCTGTTGTCAAGTGCAATCTATCTGGCAGCAGAGAAATGGAGTACAGGAAGAGGAGTTGGGTCTTTGTCTCTCTACAGAAAGAGGGGGACCGGGTCTTTATCTCACTACAGGAAGGGGGATGAGTCTTTGTCTATCTACAGGAAGTGGGGTTGGGTCTTTATTTCACTACAGGGGTTGAGTCTTTTTTATCTACAACAAGTTGGGGAGGGTCTTTATCTCCCTACAGGAAATGGAGCCAGGTCTTTGTCTTTTCGCTGAAAGGGCAGGTGGATCTTCATCTTTGTACAGGAAGTAGATGTGGGTCTTTATCTCTCTGTGTAAAGTGGAGGTGGGTCTTTGTATGTATAGGAAGTGGAGGTGGGTCTTTGTATTTATAGGAAGTGGAGGTGGGTCTTTGTATTTATAGGATGTGGAGGTGGGTCTTTGTATGTATAGGAAGTGGAGGTGAGTCTTTGTATTTACAGGAAGTGGAGGTTGGTCTTTGTATTTATAGAAAGTGGAGGTGGGTCTTTGTATGTATAGGAAGTGGAGGTGGGTCTTTGTATGTATAGGAAGTGGAGGTGATTCTTTGTATTTATAGGAAGTGGAGGTGGGTCTTTGTGTTTACAGGAAGTGGAGGTTGGTCTTTGTATTTGTAGGAAGTGGAGGTGGGTCTTTGTATTTATAGGAAGTGGAGGTGGGTCTTTGTATGTATAGGAAGTGGAGGTGGGTCTTTGTATGTATAGGAAGTGGAGGTGGGTCTTTGTGTTTACAGGAAGTGGAGGTGGGTCTATATATTTATAGGAAGTGGGTCTTTGTATGCATAGGAAGTGGAGGTGGGTCTTTGTATTTATAGGAAGTGGAGGTGGGTATTTGTATTTATAGAAAGTGGAGGTGGGTCTTTCTATGTATTGGAAGTGGAGGTGGTCTTTGTATTTATAGGAAGCGGAGGTGGGTGTTTGTGTTTACAGCCAGGAAATGGAGGTGGGTCTTTGTGATTACAGGAAGTGGAGGTGGGTCTTTGTAGCTATAGGAAGTGGAGGTGGATCTTTGTATTTATAGGAAGTAGAGGTGGGTTTTTGTATGTATAGGAAGTTGAGGTGGTTCTTTGTATTTATAGGAAGTGGAGGTGGATCTTTCTGTTTACAGGAAGTGGAGGTGGGTCTATGTATTTATAGGAAGTGGAGGTGGGTCTATGTATTTATAGGAAGTGGAGGTGGGTCTTTGTATGTATATGAAGTGGAGGTGGGTCTTGCATTTATAGGAAGTGGAGGTGGGTCATGTTTAGACATGTTTAGGAAGTAGACATGTTTAGCAGCTTTACCTCCAAAAATATTGCATAGGAATCACAGAGTTACACCTCAATTAAGTTGTCCCTGTATTTTCAGCAACTTGATCTCATTTGATAGTGCTTGAAATTAAGGGTACCGTCACACAGTGGCATTTTGATCGCTACGACAGCACGATCCGTGACGCTCCAGCATCGTAACAATATCGCTCCAGTGTCGTAGACTGCTGTCACACTTTGCAATGTATGACGCTGGAGCGATAATTTCATGACGTATGTGCGATATAGAAGCCGTTGGTTACTATGCGCACATCGTATACAATATCGTACACACCTTTGTTACACGATGCGATCATGCCGCCACAGCGGGACATTAGACGACGAAAGAAAGTTTCAAACGATCTGCTACGATGTACGATTCTCAGCGGGGTCCCTGATCGCAGGAGCGTGTCAGACACTGCGAGATCGTAACTATATCGCTGGAACGTCACGAATCGTGCCGTCGTAGCGATCAAAATGCCACTGTGTGACGGTACCCTAAGACAAATCTGCTAATCGTTTTTTGTAAAAATGATGCTGTTTTCTAGATGTCATCATTGTTACTTGCTGTCGCCTGCCTGTTGTCAAGTGCATTCTGTCTGGCAGCAGAGAAATGGAGTACCGGAAGAGGATTTGGGTCTTTGTCTCTCTACAGAAAGAGGGGGACCGGGTCTTTATCTCACTACAGGAAGGGGGATGAGTCTTTGTCTATCTACAGGAAGTGGGGTTGGGTCTTTATTTCACTACAGGGGTTGAGTCTTTTTTATCTACAACAAGTTGGGGAGGGTCTTTATCTCCCTACAGGAAATGGAGCCAGGTCTTTGTCTTTTCGCTGAAAGGGCAGGTGGATCTTCATCTTTGTACAGGAAGTAGATGTGGGTCTTTATCTCTCTGTGTAAAGTGGAGGTGGGTCTTTGTATGTATAGGAAGTGGAGGTGGGTCTTTGTATGTATTAGAATTAGAGGTGGGTCTTTGTATGTATAGGAAGTGGAGGTGATTCTTTCTATTTATAGGAAGTGGAGGTGGGTCTTTGTGTTTACAGGAAGTGGAGGTGGGTCTATATATTTATAGGAAGTGGAGGTGGGTCTTTGTATGCATAGGAAGTGGAGGTGGGTCTTTGTGTTTATAGGAAGTGGAGGTGGGTATTTGTATTTATAGGAAGTGGAGGTGGGTCTTTCTATGTATAGGAAGTGGAGGTGGGTCTTTGTATTTATAGGAAGTGGAGGTAGGTCTTTGTGTTTACAGGAAGTGGAGGTGGGTCTATGTATTTATAGGAGGTGGAGGTGGGTCTTTGTATGTATAGGAAGTGGAGGTGGGTCTTTGCATTTATAGGAAGTGGAGGTGGGTCTTTGTATTTATAGGAAGTGGAGGTGGGTCTTTCTATATATAGGAAGTGGAGGTGGGTCTTTGTGTTTATAGGAAGTGGGTGTTTGTGTTTACTGGAAGTGGAGGTGGGTCTTTGTGTTTACAGGAAGTGGAGGTTGGTCTTTGTATGTATAGGAAGTGGAGGTGGGTCTTTGTATTTATAAGAAGTGGAGGTGGGTCTTTGTATGTATAGGAAGTGGAGGTGGGTCTTTGTATTTATAGGAAGTGGAGGCGGGTCTTTGTATGTATAGGAAGTGGAGGTGGGTCTTTGTATTTATAGGAAGTGGAGGTGGGTCTTTGTATGTATAGGAAGTGGAGGTGGGTCTTTGTATGTATAGGAAGTGGAGGTGGATCTTTGTATTTACAGTAAGGTGGAGGTGGGTCTTTGTATTTACAAGAAGTGGAGGTGAGTCTTTGTATTTACAGGAAGTGGAGATGGGTCTTTGTATGTATAGGAAGCGGAGGTGGGTCTTTGCATGTATACGAAGTGCAGGTGGGTCTTTGTATTTACAGGAAGTGGAGGTGGGTCTTTGTTTTTGCAGGAAGTGGAGGTGGGTCTTTGTATTTACAGGAAGTGGAGGTGGGTCTTTGTATTTACAGGAAGTTGAGGTGGGTCTTTGTATTTACAGGAAGTGGAGGTGGGTCTTTGTATTTACAGGAAGTGGAGGTGGGTCTTTGTATGTATAGGAAGTGGAGGTGGGTCTTTGTATTTACAGGAAGTGGAGGTGGGTCTTTGTATTTACAGGAAGTGGAGGTGGGTCTTTGTATGTATAGGAAGTTGAGGTGGGTCTTTGTATGTGTAGGAAGTGGAGGGGGGTCTTTGTATTTACATGAAGTGGAGGTGGGTCTTTGTATTTACAGGAAGTGGAGGTGGGTCTTTGTATTTACAGGAAGTGGAGGTGGGTCTTTGTATTTACAGGAAGTGGAGGTGGGTCTTTGTATGTATAGGAAGTTGAGGTGGGTCTTTGTATGTGTAGGAAGTGGGGGTGGGTCTTTGTATTTACAGGAAGTGGAGGTGGGTCTTTGTATTTACAGGAAGTGGAGGTGGGTCTTTGTTTGTATAGGAAGTGGAGATGGGTCTTTGTATTTATAGGAAGTGGAGGGGGGTCTTTGTATTTACAGGAAGTGGAGGTGGGTCTTTGTATGTATAGGAAGTTGAGGTGGGTCTTTGTATGTGTAGGAAGTGGAGGTGGGTCTTTGTATTTACAGGAAGTGGAGGTGGGTCTTTGTATGTATAGGAAGTGGAGGTGGGTCTTTGTATTTATAGGAAGTGGAGGGGGGTCTTTGTATTTACAGGAAGTGGAGGTGGGTCTTTGTATGTATAGGAAGTGGAGGTGGGTCTTTGTATTTATAGGAAGTGGAGGGGGTCTTTGTATTTATAGGAAGTGGAGGGGGGTCTTTGTATTTACAGGAAGTGGAGGTGGGTCTTTGTATGTATAGGAAGTGGAGGTGGGTCTTTGTATTTATAGGAAGTGGAGGGGGGTCTTTGTATTTATAGGAAGTGGAGGGGGGTCTTTGTATTTACAGGAAGTGGAGGTGGGTCTTTGTATGTATAGGAAGTGGAGGTGGGTCTTTGTATTTATAGGAAGTGGAGGTGGGTCTTTGTATTTATAGGAAGTGGAGGGGGGTCTTTGTATTTACAGGAAGTGGAGGTGGGTCTTTGTATGTATAGGAAGTGGAGGTGGGTCTTTGTATTTATAGGAAGTGGAGGGGGTCTTTGTATTTACATGAAGTTGAGGTGGGTCTTTGTATGTGTAGGAAGTGGAGGTGGGTCTTTGTATTTACAGGAAGTGGAGGTGGGTCTTTGTATTTACAGGAAGTGGAGGTGGGTCTTTGTATTTACAGGAAGTGGAGGTGGGTTTTTGTTTTTGCAGGAAGTGGAGGTGGGTCTTTGTTTTTGCAGGAAGTGGAGGTGGGTCTTTGTATGTATAGGAAGTGGAGGTGGGTCTTTGTATTTATAGGAAGTGGAGGGGGGTCTTTGTATTTACAGGAAGTGGAGGTGGGTCTTTGTATGTATAGGAAGTGGAGGTGGGTCTTTGTATTTATAGGAAGTGGAGGGGGTCTTTGTATTTATAGGAAGTGGAGGGGGGTCTTTGTATTTACAGGAAGTGGAGGTGGGTCTTTGTATGTATAGGAAGTGGAGGTGGGTCTTTGTATTTATAGGAAGTGGAGGGGGGTCTTTGTATTTATAGGAAGTGGAGGGGGGTCTTTGTATTTACAGGAAGTGGAGGTGGGTCTTTGTATGTATAGGAAGTGGAGGTGGGTCTTTGTATTTATAGGAAGTGGAGGTGGGTCTTTGTATTTATAGGAAGTGGAGGGGGGTCTTTGTATGTGTAGGAAGTGGAGGTGGGTCTTTGTATGTATAGGAAGTGGAGGTGGGTCTTTGTATTTATAGGAAGTGGAGGGGGTCTTTGTATTTACATGAAGTTGAGGTGGGTCTTTGTATGTGTAGGAAGTGGAGGTGGGTCTTTGTATTTACAGGAAGTGGAGGTGGGTATTTGTATTTACAGGAAGTGGAGGTGGGTCTTTGTATTTACAGGAAGTGGAGGTGGGTTTTTGTTTTTGCAGGAAGTGGAGGTGGGTCTTTGTATTTACAGGAAGTGGAGGTGGGTCTTTGTATTTACAGGAAGTGGAGGTGGGTCTTTGTATTTACAGGAAGTGGAGGTGGGTTTTTGTTTTTGCAGGAAGTGGAGGTGGGTCTTTGTTTTTGCAGGAAGTGGAGGTGGGTCTTTGTATTTGCAGGAAGTTGAGGTGGGTCTTTGTATGTATAGGAAGTGGAGGTGGGTCTTTGTATTTATAGGAAGTGGAGGGGGGTCTTTGTATTTACAGGAAGTGGAGGTGGGTCTTTGTATGTATAGGAAGTGGAGGTGGGTCTTTGTATTTATAGGAAGTGGAGGGGGGTCTTTGTATTTACAGGAAGTGGAGGTGGGTCTTTGTATGTATAGGAAGTGGAGGTGGGTCTTTGTATTTATAGGAAGTGGAGGTGGGTCTTTGTATTTATAGGAAGTGGAGGGGGTCTTTGTATTTACATGAAGTTGAGGTGGGTCTTTGTATGTGTAGGAAGTGGAGGTGGGTCTTTGTATTTACAGGAAGTGGAGGTGGGTCTTTGTATTTGCAGGAAGTGGAGGTGGGTCTTTGTTTTTGCAGGAAGTGGAGGTGGGTCTTTGTATTTGCAGGAAGTGGAGGTGGGTCTTTATCTCTGCTCTTGCTTTCCTGTCTGGGAAAATAAATACAAACATAACAGAGAGATGGGCTTTCAGGTCAGGGCAGGCAAGCCACTGGACAATAGGAGGTGCAATACTTGAACCTACAGTTCAGGCAGAATAACGATGTGGTTGACAAGTTAGAGAGAAAGAGAAAAATTCCCTACACATATTAGATTGGTATGTGCACCAAAAGTATTTAACCTATTGGAGAGGATGAGGGGGATGAGGGCAGCAAGGCCATATTTTGTTACAGGTTTTGTGGGAGATGACAGATACACTACAACATACAGTACCAATATCAAGACTCTCAGAGTTACCAAAAAATATTCACCCCATGGGTTTCCATATATTAGAAAATCTGTGAGCCATTGTGCATAGAAATGGGAACAATATATTCTCCTGTAGAATACTTGTATCATCAGAACACATGTAACAATGTACAGGAATATAATATTGTCTCTACACATCCGTTTCAAATTTACCTGTTTACATCCTGATTTCAGAAACGTTTCATCGTCTACATTATGACAGTCAGAGTAACTAAATTCACAGGTAATATTACTTTTAATGACTCCAGTGGTTTCTTTATTTCTACTTTAAAAACTTTTTGCAGTGCGACACTGACGAGTGGAGGAAAAATGCATTGTATCATGTGAGGAGACCGACAGAGGGAGCTGTTGCCTGCACGGAATGCCAGGTTTACAGGACGCACAGATAAAATGATTTTCTGTGCATTTACAGAAAAAAATCATCATTTATCCATTAGAATGCACATGTATATATGAAAGTATTGTGACTGACTGACTGACATCTTGATAGACAATAATGTATTGCTGAAGATTAATGGGAGGATTATTACATAAATTATGCTTTTCTCAGTTATACAACACAAAGCTAAAAACACTCAGTTGTCCTTAGATGATCTTAGTGCTAATTGATTAAATAGGTACATACATTTCTCAATTTTCTTTAGGACAGGACTGATGTTTTTTAAAGGGACTTGTCATGTCAAAAAATGCTATTAATCTGCAGATATGGGGTTAATCGTCTGGTTAATGGTGTTCTAAAACATGCTGTGGCCACAACACTGATAGTTTGGTTACTGCCAGAAAATTAACTATTCCTCCAGGCAGCCTCTAGCTTTCAGTCATAGAGAAGTAGCGTGGCTTCACCGCTCAGTACATAGTGAGCGGCAGCTGTAATCGCACCTCGGTATTGACTGACAGCTGTCTCTGCAGCACTTCAGCACAGAGTTGCTGCTGAATATAATAATGCTATATAAGAAAACAAATTCTAAACTATGTTCAGCTTAAAGAAGTACAAGGAGTCTTCCCGGCTACTGGGAGAAATTGAATTTTACTCCTCCAGACAGCCTCCGGCTTTCAGTCATAGAGAAGTAGCACGGCTTTACCGCTCAGTACATAGTGAATGGCAGCAGTAATTGCACCTCAGTACTGACTGACAGCCGTCTCTGCAGTGCATCAGTATAGAGCTGCTGAAGAATATAATAACTATAAAAGAACACAAATTAAAAACTATGTTCAGCTTAAAGAAGAAAAAGGAGTCTTCCCGGCTACTAGGAGAAAATGAACTATTCCTCCAGGCAGCCTCCAGCTTTCAGTCATAGGGTAGCGGCTCAGCTTCACCACTCAGTTCATAGTGAGCGTTGGCTATAACGTTGCCCCAATACTGAGTGCCAACGGTCTCTGCAGCACATCCATGCTGAGCCTATGTAGAATATAATAGCGCTATACAAGAAAACAAATTAAGAAATATGTTCAGCTTAAAGAACAAGAATTGATGATCTCAAGATCATCAGGTCTGTCTGGGATTACGGTACATGAAGAGAAAGAAAGATTTCCAAACGCGACATCCACAGAAGATCTGTGGTTAGTTCTCCAAGATGTTTGGAAGATCTTCTGCTTTGAGTTTCTTAAAAAATATGTGTGAAAGTGTACCAATTAGTAAACTGATTAAAATAAACTATTAATAACATTTGTATATATGATTTCCACACCTGCCTAAAACATATGCATGGTGCTGTACCCTTTGAAACCATATACTGGGATGGCCACCCTTGAAATTGTTCCAGAAAATTAAGTATTTCTCCCAGATAATCATTGCAGTTACACGTTTTGTTATATACATTTAATTCCTTTGTGCGTATTTTGTACAGGCTTGAAACAAAGTTGTTTACCCACAATTTTGGAAAGGTGCCAAAAATTTTGTCACACTCATTTTGGGGGCTTTGTGTAAAATTATGTCCAATTTGCCATTTTGCTCTATGATTTTTGTGTTGTTCCAATACACACAAAATACATAAACGTGTGTAATTGCAATAATTTTCTGGGAGAAATACTTTATTTTCTGGAACAATTTCATTGGTGCTAACACTTTCGGCCATGACTGTGTATTTGTGACAAATGTGTCAAGAGTCAAGACTGAAGATGCCTGGAGGAGGAAAAATGCATTTTCATCATTATGAGCTGTCCTCAAATGCCTCACGACTCAGTGCTACATGCTTTCTGACTTGTTTTAAGAGGTTTATCTCATGAATGCCACCCTAGTAAATGTGCCCTTCTAGGGTAAAGGAAAGTCATAGAGGGTCTTCTCAGCCCTTGCCACCCCTTCTATGAGCCAGGACTGAAGCAATATGTATGAGCGGCACCCGTTCTGGAAACTCGCGATGTCTTTCTATTAGAAGTACACTCACTCATCTGAATGGCGGCCATGCAGTTCTATCTTTCGACTGCAGTGGCTGCGGATGGCCCAAGGGGCCACATTTTCCGATGTGTTGTGTATAATGAAACATTTATTTAACAGATAGATGTTGTTGATGTAAATCCTGATGGACATCAAGAAATAAAATCTGGACATGTGAGACTGGGTGAATATAGTGTGAAATATGTTTTGTAATGCTAAATTCAAGAGGATCCAGTAAAATGAAGGGGACTAAAGAAAGGAAAAAATGAAGGGGTCTGGTCTTCAGTCTGTAGAAAGGAAATGTAGCAACTCTGCTGGCATCACGTCATGGCCTCCCATCTCTCACACTATCTTACCCACTGCTCCAGGTCATGTTGCGGTTTCTGTTTCTAGCCAGCGCCATATTCCGTGCCTCTGTCCTTTGCATGCTTCCTGGCTGTGTGTATAGGGGGCGGTGCCTGAACTCTCTGGTTCTTATAGGAATCAGGTTCACCTGTCTAATCTGTTCCTGACCAATTACCAAGAGGCCTCCAGTATTTAGTGCAGCTCCACCCTGTGGACTGGGTCTGTGCAATGTGTTAGCTCAGTTTGTGTTTAGCTTCTGAGTTTGCCAGGCCTTGCTCTGTGTTACTCCTTCTCTGGAGGCTTTTCTCCTTGCCTTGCCTTGATCTTGTTGTCCGCCCTCCAGGAGGCAATAATATCCTGGTCCCTGTGTCTTTGTCCTTGTGTCTTGTTCCATTGCCTTGTCTGTACTTAGTCTTATCTCGGTCTCCTTGTCTGTGGCTTCCTTCCTTGCTGTGTCTTTTCTTGTGTTCTCAGTCTGCTTTTGCTCCGCACTCTTGCGGCTCTGCCTGCTCTGTAGCTTTGTGGCTTTACCTCTGCTCCGCACTCCTGCAGTTCTGCTCTGTTCTGCTCTGCTGCTTCAGCAATCTCTTGCTGCAGCTCCTCTCCACATTCATTGTGGCTCCGCTCTGCTTAGCCTCTGCAGTAATCTCTTGCTGCAGCTCCTCTCCACATTCCTTGTGGCTCTGCTCAGCTTCTGCGGCTGCAGTAATCTCTTGCTGCAGCTCCTCTCCACATTTCTTGTGGCTCTGCTCTGCTTAGCTCATGCGGCTGCAGTAATCTCTTGCTGCAGCTCCTCTCCACATTCCTTGTGGCTCTGCTCTGCTTAGCTCCTGCGGCTGCAGTAATCTCTTGCTGCAGCTCCTCTCCACATTCCTTGTGGCTCTGCTCTGCTTAGCTTCTGCAGCTGCAGTAATCCCTTGCTGCAGCTCCTCTCCGCATTCCTTGCGGTTCTGCTCTGCCGATGCAGAAATCTCTTGCTGCAGCTCCTCTCCATATTCCTTGTGGTTCTGCTCTGCTTAGCTTTTATTGCTGCGCTATCCCTTGCTGCTATACCGCTCCTGTCCACAGCCTTGCGGTTCTCTTCCTGTGTGAACAGGTCCCAACCTGTTCCTTCATTCTCCTTTCCTTCTGGATTGTTTCCTTTCCTGCACCTCCTGTGTGAACAGGTTCCTACCTGTTCATTCATACTACATATCCATACCTGCACCTCCTGTGTGAACAGGTCCCTACCTGTTCCTTCATACACCACACCTTCATACACCATTCCTGCCAGTCCTGTGTTCCTGCCGTCCCTGCCAGCCCTATGTTCTCTGCCGTGTTCCTGCCAGCCCTGTGTTCTCTGCCGTGTTCCTGCCAGCCCCGTGTTCTCTGCCGTGTTCCTGCCAGCTCTGTGTCTCATCCGTGCTCATCTGCTAGTCCTGCCTGATGCCCGTACCAATCCTAGTGTTCCTGTCTCCCAAGTGGGATCAGCAGCCACAGCCAGACACCACCCTGGAGTAGCACCTGGCAGCTGCCTGCTGCACAAGCCTGTCCTCACCATCAGAGGCTCCAGTGAAAACCCAGGCAGCTGTCATAGTCACGCCCCTTCCAGGATAGTCTGATTTGTGGCACAGTGGGGCCACAAACCCCCGAGCTCACGCCCACCAGTCAGGGCGTGAGCGTGACAGGAAAGAACAAAGGTTCTGGTCTTGTGTCTGCAGAATAGAAAGAATGAAGGTGTCTGGTTCCGTGTCTGTAGAATAAAAAGGATGAAGAGGTCTCATCTTGGGTCTGTAGAAAGGAAAGAATTGAAGTGGTCTGGTCTTGAGTCTGTAGAAAGGAAATAATGAATTGCTCTGGTCTTAGTTCTGTAGAAAGGAAAGAATGAAGGGCTCTGGTCTTGGATCTGTGGAAAGGAAAGAATGAAGGACTCTGGTCTTGGTTCTGTAGAAAGGAAATAATGAAGGGATCTGGTCTTAGTTCTGTAGAAAGGAATGAATGAAGGTCTCTGGTCTTGGGTCTGTAGAAAGGAGGAAAAAATGAAGGAGCCTAGTCTTGGATCTGTAGCAAGGAAAGAATGAAGGGCTTTGGTCTTAGTTCTGTAGAAAGGAAAGAATAAAGGGCTCTGGTCTTGGGTCTGTAGAAAGGAAAGAATAAAGGGCTCTGGTCTTGGGTCTGTAGAAAGGAAAGAATTAAGGGCTCTGGTCTTGGATCTGTAGAAAGGAAAGAATGAAGGTCTTTGGTATTCGTTCTGTAGAAAGAAAAGAATGAAGGGCTCCGATTTTGGGTCTGTAGAGGAAAGGATACAGGGCTCTGGTCTTGGGTCTGTAGAAAGGAAAGAATGAAGGGCTCTGGTCTTGAATCTGTAGAATAAAATAGATGAAGCGCTCTGGTCTTGGATCTTTACAAAGGAAAAAATGAATTTTGTCTGAGATATGCATAAATATGGGGTCTAGTTTACGGTCTATATAGATGGGCATCAGGTGGATTTGTGGGTCTGTATACATGAAGATCTCTTGTGGGGTCTGGTATTTGTATGCAAAGTGGTCTGCATATAGGGCATCTTGTTTCTCTATAAACACTGTCTTTGGGTCTGTATACAGGGAGTCTGTTGTGGGGTTTGTACACATTGGGTCTGGGCTAGGTTCTGTACAAATGGGTGCTCATGTCACACGGACCACTTTTTGTCAGCATTTTCAGAATGTCACTGATGTCCCTTCTCAAAAGTTCGTCTCTGAGGACGAGCTGCAGGATGGCTTCTTGATCCATCTCTAGGATATGCGACCGGCTGCTCCGGCTTCCAGCAATGTCTTTACTTTTGTGAAACAAGAGCTGGAATCTGGATGGTTCTTAAGGACAAAACTGACAGGTCTCAGTTCAATAGTTTTGTTTATTGTCGCATACATCTCTGCAATTACATCAGCATTAAATGAGCTGAAAATACTTCCCATTGCGCTAGACCATGAATTCTATATTTTTGAATATTTTGCTTGTGATCCTACGTGCCTATAAGCGGACTCCTATATGGAAACTTTGACATAATCCCCATCATCAAGGGTGGTTAGGATGCACATAGTTGAGGATGGATATTACTGTATGAAAGCTCTTCAATTCAACTGAATGTTGAGAGGACATATCTCCAGCTCAAAAGTGTCCAGTTTTTGCTCTTATACTATTCTTGCTGCTCCCCTGAGTATTTATTTTTTTTAATTTTTTTGTAAATCCACCATATGATTCAAAAGATATGGGTTTTTACATTCAATGCAACTTTTTATGATCTTTAGCAAGAGTTTATGGAAATAAGGGATCCTCATGGGCAGGGCTTTAGGCTCTTCTGCATGATTACCTTTTGAGCCACGCCCTATGGAAAAATCCATAATGTAAAAGGTTCGTATCTCTGGATCCGTATGGCGGAATTTTAAAAAACAAAAAACAGAAGACTCAAGGGATCCGCGGAAATAAAATAAGCACAGACACTGACCACTTATGAACTGTTGACAGGTCGTCTTTAAAAAACAAAAGATCTGCTTAGCACATACTTTCTTATAGCTTAAAACTATATCAGTCTTTTAAGGTGGATTGTGAGTGTACAAGGAATAACACTATTTCATTACATCACTTTTATCCTGCATTTTTCACCAGTTATATCATTGGTTTGACAGATCAATAGACAGATGGATGGATAGATAGATAATAGATACTGTAGATAAAATACACCCTGTTTTCTTGTAGATAACATATATGATTTGTCAGATGGTGTGACAGCTACATACTGATTTGTATACATCTATATACTGGCATACGCTCTCATCCATCGCAGCTGTAATAAACGCACCTCCAAATTAGTAGGTTGATGTCCTGGAATGAGGGTTTACACGGACTCTAATTTAGGAGCAATTGTGCACAAATTCCAAAAGCCTCCAGAGATACTATTTGAAGCAGCAATGACACAAGGTCACCTTAGGGCTGTTCTGAGCTGTTGATATGTCACATATGGTTATAATGACAATTATCCTGCATGAGGCAGGTCACGGATAGGTTAAAGGGTTAACCATATAGCCACAAGGCATTTTATCCAACGAAAAAAAAAAAACTTCTCTGTTTCTCCCACCCAGCGCACAACATCTGTCACCGCACGACTTTCCGCTCACTGCCGGCGACTTGGATTCATTTAGAATAAATAGCCGGTAACTTGGTTATGGGGAGTGATGGACAGAAGGAGAACTGCCAGGATTTGGGCGCTTTTCAATTCTCATTTCTGTCCTACCTGGGTTTTTGGCTGCAGAGAAATTCTAAGAAACCTGTGAAGTTGGCAGTAAATAAAGTTCCTTCTTGACCCTTACTCGTCCAGACCGTTGACAATAGATAAGGAGCCCTCAGCCCACCCAGTCTGACCAGGTTACTTCCTGGCGTAAAAGCTTGGATTCAGTATTTTCAGTCGTTTACTAATGGTGAAACTTCCAGGACCTCATCTGTGCTACATAATGCCATCACCAGACCTGATCACAAGTACATGGGCCAATAATTGGCCAAACAAGAGTTAGTAAGATCCCTCGATCTCGTTTGATCGTCTTTTAACCCCTTCAAGCTGCAGCCACTTTTCATTTTTGCACTTTAGTTTTTTCCTCCTCTTCTAGAAAGGGTCATAAAGTTGTTTATTATTTTATCATCCCTATAGCCGTATGACTGCTTGTTTAATGCCGGACAAGTTTTCTCCGATTTTCCGATGCAGGCGGTCACTTGACTGCATGTTTGAGATATTCATTGATGTGGTCACGTGTCCATTAGATGTACTTGGCCATGTTCACTTCTACTGAGTGAAGTTGCTTATGTTTAGTCGAAATGTGGCCGGAAGTATACTTACAGTCACGTGACTGCCGACTCTCGCCTCTGGCATCAAAGACTCCTGAAAGTGTGTGATGCAGATTTTCATCCCAAACCTGGACAACCCTTTTAACACAGGTATTTAAAGGACCAATCAGCAGCGATCAGAGTTAGCTCCATTCGCTTTTGTTAGTGGGAAGTGTTGGCTGTGTAACAGAGATGGCGCCTGTTGTGAATGGTGCAGGCTCAGCTCCTGAGCCTGCTCCATATAGCTGCACTCAACATATGCTGTACATGTACAATGGATGATGGAAAGAGATTAAATATGAGAACGATCGGGTGATCACCCTATAGATGAACATTGTCAGCAGCTCTTCTTCCTATACAAACAGAGGGTCTCATACTTACCTAACAATCAGAGCGATTGCATATCCTAGTGGTGGAAGAACTACTACAACTTTATTATTAATATAGTGGGTGTGAATGCAGCTTCCAGTGACAGGCAGCCTACTTCTACATGCATATCAGTGCATCTGATGACAAATGGTTTCTGTTTAGTCCTTTTAAAGGTCTTATTAGAAGGTGACCCGATTTTTTTGACATTTAGAATAAGATGTACGTATGACAGTTCTGCCCACATGAGCACATTTTCAGACACTGATAGCAATTTCAATGGAAAGTTATCTTAATATATACTTACCTTGTAATGTCTTCACATCCTGTTCCATCCAGATGTATCCGGATCCCAGAATTCCAAGCGGCAGAAGTTCACCGACCTCCATATTGGGAAACCCAAATGATGGGTGACTCAATATGGAAACTGCTGGCATTACCAGCCTCTTGCGTGGTACCACCAACGGAACACCGTCGCACCACACACACACTGTATACGCCGTACGCAGCCTCTTGCGTGGTACCACCAACGGAACACCATCGCACCACACACACACTGTATATGCCGTACGCACCACACACACACAACACACTGTATGTGCCGTACGCATCACACACACACAACACACTGTATGTGCCGTACGCATCACACACACACAACACACTGTATGTGCCGTACCCACCACACACACTGTATATGCTGTACGCAACACACACACACACTGTATACGCCATACGCAGCCTCTTGCGTGGTACCACCAGCGGAACACCGCCGCACCACACACACACTGTATATGCCGTACGCACCACACACACACACACAACATACTGTATGTGCCGTACCCACCACACACACTGTATATGCTGTACGCAACACACACACACTGTATACGCCGTACGCAGCCTCTTGCGTGGTACCACCAGCGGAACACCGCCGCACCACACACACACTGTATATGCTGTACGCACCACACACACACAACACACTGTATGTGCCGTACCCACCACACACACTGTAAACGCTGTACGCAACACACACACTGTATACGCCGTATGCAGCCTCTTGTGTGGTACCACCAGCAGAACACCGCCGCACCACACACACACTGTATATGCCATACGCCCCACACACACACACAAACACACACTGTACATGCCGTAGGCACCACACACACACTGTATACACCATATGCACCACACACACGCTGTATACACCGTACACAACCTCTTGCGTGGTACCACCAGCGGAACACCGTCGTCAACATGCAGCCGAATGATTCACTGACCGCCGCCATCTTTGTACAGGAGGAGTGCATGCGCAGTTTTAATGTGAACACTGCTATCTGTCTGCACAAAGATGGCGGTGGTCTGATTTTCTGCTCCTGCGCGAATTCTGCGCAAGTGCAGTGAATCATTCGGCTGATCCCGGCGGCAGATGGGCAACGTGTCTACAGGCAGAGGAAGCCGGTCACAATAAAGGGGTTTTCCCACGAACGAAAGTTCATTTTAAAAATTGACTGTGTCTGAGCATGTACGGAGCGTACCACATCTCCTGGGCAGGGGAGGAAGCAAAAGACAATACTGACATTACAGCAGGGGATTCATTTTGACAGGTGAAATATTTCACTGACTGTTTTTAAACAATATTTTACCTCACAAAATGTATCCTCTGCGATCTCCTGCTGTAATGTCAGTATTGTCTTTTGCTTCCTCCCCTGCCCAGGAGATGAGGTATGTTCTGCACACGGTCAGACACAGACAATTTTTAAAATGAACTTTCTTTCGTGGGAAAACCCCTTTAAAAAGCAAATATCAACGCCATCATGGCTCCTCCTAAAAAGTACGCCAATGACAATAAAAGAAGCACAGGCACAACGTCGAAGACAACAACGGGCAATAAGACTCTTGAAGAGCAACAGCATCGCCGGGACAAAAACAATGCATGTAAGCGCAGGCGTCAAGCACATGAGTCCTCTGATGCAAAAGTCATTAGATTATCACAGGATGCCATTAGGAGCACAGACGGGAGGAGTCAGCACATGGGGAAAGAGAGTGGATAGGTGGGGGAGCACATGGGGGGATTATCAATGTTGCAACGACTGCCCCATCGTGACATTACCGCCCTCCTGATGCGATAGCATCGGGCCTCCATCTAGCTACACTATAAGTACAATTTCAGCCAGTTGCCAACATATACCACGACGTCAAACAAATCCTATTCCAAGAAAGCCATTTCTCTAGGGTACGGACTTGTGATTTCATCACTCATCACTCCCACAAATGAAGAGTATGACAGTGTCCACATTGTGGTCTATTCACGAGCAACTCTTATTTTCAGCTGTTTGATCATCGGTGTCCAAGAAAGAGTCCACAAACTGGGAATTAATTGCAACTTGTGCTAAGGTAGAACTGCTCTGATGGTGAAGATGTCGTCACAACTTCTGCTCAGAAACTGGAGAAATGGCGGACGTGAGCACTCATATGTGGAGCAACTCACCACCTGGTTATGATAGAGAGTAAATCTGGTCACCATAAAATCATTGTTCAGCAATTGCACTGGAGTTGCCAGCATCAGATCTTGATGATTTCCTGTGACAACATAGCTTCAGTCTGGTCACTATTGATAATGATAATGCAAACTGTAAAGCGCTGTGGAATATGTTAGCACTATATAAAAATAAAGATTATTATTATTATTATTATATTGAGATGAATTATTCTTAATTATGCCAGATGTACTGTTCCTTTGTTCAGTACGTCCAGAGACTTGAGCAATTGTTCCATATGAGTCTGTAGGTTAACTCTTGTTATATGTTAATTTGTAGAATGCCTTCTGATTAGGTATTGTATTAGACCTCTACAGTTTACTGGTCTGCACAACATGGAGGACAAATATGCAGTCAGTTTAATTGAACTCCATCCATATCGGCCCCTCTGTCCTTGCCTCTCCTATGTATAGCACTCATGCTCTATTCACATTGCTTAACAGCACAGATCCCTTCAGTCCCACCATCCAACACAAGAGACGCTCTCACAAATCACTTAACCATCTGCTCACTCTTTCGATCCTCCTTCTCCTAGTCGCTGGAGACATATCTCCAAACCCCGGCCCCCCATGTTATAGCCAGTCAAACCTCCCAATTGCTACACCCAGAAACCCCTCTAACCTTATTAATATTCCCTGCATGCCTTCTGTCTCTTTCAATTGTGCCCTTTGGAATTCTCGCTCTGTGTATAATAAACTCTCCTTCATTCATGACTTCTTCCTTTATAATTCTCTTAATCTCCTGGCTCTTACTGAAACCTGGATTCAGCAGTCAGACACCACTGCTGCTGCTGCTCTTTCATATGGTGGACTACACTTTTCTCATACCCCAAGATCAGACAACAGAGCAGGTGGAGGCGTTGGCCTGCTCCTTTCACCCAAATGTACTTTCCAAGTTATCCCCCAAGTACCCTCACTTGTCTTCCCTTCCTTTGAGGTCCATGTGGTCAGACTCTACGTCCCCTTCTCCATGCGAGTGGCGGTGGTGTATCGTCCTCCCGGCCCCTCTCATCAGTTCCTGGATCACTTTGCCACCTGGCTTCCACACTTTCTCTCCTGTGACACCCCCACCCTTATCATGGGTGATTTCAACATCCCCATTGCCTCTCCCCTCTCCCCATCTGCTTCTCACCTTTTATCTCTATCCTCCTCTTTTGGCCTCTCGCAGCATACTAACTCTCCAACACATGAAGATGGAAACTCCCTTGACTTGGTCTTCTCCCGACTTTGCTCAGTGGATGATTTCACAAACTCCCCTCTCCCGCTCTCTGACCACAACCTTCTTTCATTCTCTATCAAGAACTGCCATCCCGCTCAGGTCACCCCCACTTTCCACACTTATAGAAACATACAGGCCATTAACACCCAGAAACTTATGAAGAACTTGCAGTCCTCATTGGCCCCTATCTCCTCCATCTCATGTCCTGATTCTGCATTGAAGCATTACAATGAAACCCTGCAAAGTGCTCTGGATGAAGCTGCTCCTCCTATACATAAAACAACTCGGCACAGATGGCAACAACCATGGCACACGCTGCAAACACGTTTCCTGCAGCGGTGCTCCAGGTGCGCAGAATGTCTGTGGAGAAAATCTAATCTACCCGAAGATTTCATCCATTATAAGTTCATGCTAAAGACATACAATTCTGCCCTTCACCTCTCCAAACAAACCTACTTCAACACCCTCATCACCTCCCTGTCCAATAACCCTAAACGTCTCTTTGACACGTTCCAGTCCCTACTCAACCCAAGAGAGCAGGCCCCAACCACGGATCTCCATGCTGACGATCTGGCCAATTACTTCAAAGAAAAAATTGACCACATTCGACAGGAAATCATCTCCCAATCTCTTCATACCATGCACTGTCCTCCCTCCCCCACTGCATCTAGTTCACTCTCTGACTTTGAAGCAGTTACAGAAGAAGAAGTAAGCAGGCTCCTTGCATCTTCTCGCCCGACCACTTGCACCAGTGACCCCATTCCGTCACATCTCCTCCAGTCCCTTTCCCCGGCTGTCACCTCTCACCTAACAAAAATATTCAACCTTTCCCTCACTTCCGGTATTTTTCCCTCCTCATTTAAGCATGCCATCATACATCCATTACTTAAAAAACCATCCCTCGATCAAAACTGTGCCGCTAATTATAGACCTGTCTCTAATCTTCCCTTCATCTCTAAACTCCTCGAACGCCTGGTCCACTCCCGTCTTACCCGCTATCTCTCAGATAACTCTCTTCTCGACCCTCTTCAATCTGGCTTCCGCTCTTTACACTCTACTGAAACTGCCCTCACTAAAGTCTCTAATGACCTACTAACAGCTAAATCTAATGGTCACTACTCCATGCTAATTCTCTTGGATCTCTCTGCAGCATTCGACACTGTGGATCATCAGCTCCTCCTCACTATGCTCCGCTCCATCGGCCTCAAAGACACCGTTCTCTCCTGGTTCTCCTCCTAGCTCTCTGACCGATCCTTCACTGTATGTTTTGCTGGTTCCTCCTCCTCTCACCTTCCCCTTACTGTTGGGGTTCCTCAAGGATCAGTTCTAGGCCCCCTACTCTTCTCGTTGTATACTGCCCCTATTGGACAAACAATCAGTAGATTTGGTTTCCAGTACCATCTCTATGCTGACGACACCCAATTATACACTTCTGCTCCTGATATCACACCGACCTTTTTAGAAAACACCAGTGATTGTCTTACCGCTGTCTCTAACATCATGTCCTCCCTCTATCTGAAACTAAACCTGTCAAAAACTGAACTCCTCGTGTTGTCTCCCTCTACTAACCTACCTTTGCCTGACATTGCCATCTCCGTGTGCGGTTCCACCATTACTCCAAAGCAACATGCCCGCTGCCTTGGGGTCATCCTTGATTCTGACCTTTCATTCACCCCCCACATCCGATCACTGGCTCGCTCTTCTTACCTGCATCTCAAAAACATTTCTAGAATTCGCCCTTTTCTTACTTTCGACTCTGCAAAAACTCTGACTGTTTCACTTATTCATTCTCGTCTGGACTATTGTAACTCTCTACTAATCGGCCTCCCTCTTGCAAAACTCTCCCCGCTCCAATCTGTCCTGAATGCTGCAGCCAGGATCATATTCCTCACCAACCGTTACACCGATGCCTCTACCCTGTGCCAGTCATTACACTGGCTACCCATCCACTCCAGAATCCAGTACAAAACTACTACCCTCATCCACAAAGCACTCCATGGCTCAGCACCACCCTACATCTCCTCTCTGGTCTCAGTCTACCACCCTACCCGTGCCCTCCGCTCCACTAATGACCTCAGGTTAGCATCCTCAATAATCAGAACCTCCCACTCCCGTCTCCAAGACTTTACACGTGCTGCGCCGATTCTTTGGAATGCACTACCTAGGTTAATACGATTAATCCCCAATCCCCACAGTTTTAAGCGTACCCTAAAAACTCATTTGTTCAGACTGGCCTACCACCTCAATGCATTAACCTAACGATCCCTGTGTGGCCTATTTATAATAATAATAATAAAAAAAAAAAAAAAAAGTTCCTTGCATCATGTTCTCATACACTTTATGCAGTATTAGCCCTCTGTGTCTGTACTGCTACATACTGGTTCATGCAGCTTTACATGAACACCTGAGCCTTACACTATAGCTGGTCCGAATAACTAAAGCAATTGTTACCATCCACCTCTCGTGTCTCCCCTTTTCCCCATAGTTTGTAAGCTTGCGAGCAGGGCCCTCACTCCTCCTGGTATCTGTATTGAACTGTATTTCTGTTATGCTGTAATGTCTATTGTCTGTACAAGTCCCCTCTATAATTTGTAAAGCGCTGCGGAATATGTTGGCGCTATATAAATAAAAATTATTATTATTATTATTAACAATGAGAGATTACCTCCTCCACCCTCCCCCAATCCTGTGGAGGAAAGCCCTGAATGAGAGCTGTGGTATATAAAATGGGCCTTCCTCTTTCTCCAGTCAGACCCTACAGGACATCCTCCCATGGCCCCAGGTGAATATAGATCTGCTCCACTGCCCATCACTGAACCCACAAAAAAAGCTTGGAGAACCCAGGTTGGGATAATCATTATGCTTGGTCAGCTTGCCGCTAACTCCTCTCTGTGGCTACCCGCTAAAAACAGTATGCTACTGGTTGGGGTACTTGGCTCAGGAAGCCCCGAGGTTGCAATTCCAGTGGAATTGAGCGAGTGGAAGGGTGAGACTTTGTCATTTGCACCATATTGTGTACTTGCTGGGACTTTACTATATGTTGTTGACTGTTGGTGATCCAAAAAAGTATTACCGCAGTCTGTTACCCTCACCCTGTGTTGTTTGAACACAGTTATATGAAAAAGTTTGGGCACCCCTATTAATCTGAAGCTTAATGTTTTATAAAAATTGTTTTTTTTGCAACAGCGATTTCGGTTTCATATATCTAATAACTATTGGACACAGTAATGTTTCTGCCTTGAAATGAGGTTTATTGCACTAACAGAAAATGTGCAATCTGCATTCAAACAAAATTTGACAGGTGCATAAGTATGGGCACCCCACCAGAAAAGTGACATTAATATTTAGTAGATCCTCCTTTTGCAAAAATACCAGCCTCTAGTCGCTTCCTGTAGCTTTTAATGAGTTCCTGGATCCTGGATGAAGGTATTTTTGACCATTCCTCTTTACAAAACAATTCCAGTTCAGTTAAGTTTGATGGTCGCCGAGCATGGACAGCCCTCTTCAAATGATCCCACAGATTTTCAATGATATTCAGGTCTGGGGACTGGGATGGCCATTCCAGAACAGTGGAATTGTTCCTCTTCATGAATGCCTGAGTAGATTTGGAGCGGTGTTTTGGATCATTGTCTTGCTGAAAGATCCATCCCCTGCGTAACTTCAACTTTGTCACTGATTCATGAACATTATTGTCAAGAACCTTCTGATACTGAGAAGAATCCATGCGTCCCTCAACTTTAACAAGATACCCGGTGCCGGCATTGGCCACACAGCCCCAAAACATGATGGAACCTCCACCAAATTTTACTGTGGGTAGCAAGTGTTTTTCTTGGAATGCTGTGTTTTTTGGCCGCCATGCATAACGCATGGTATGACCAAACAACTCAATCTTGGTTTCATCAGTCCACAGGACCTTCTTCCAAAAAGAAATTGGCTTCTCCAAATGTGCTTTTGCATACCTCAGCCGACTCTGTTTGTGGCGTGCTTGCAGAAACGGCTTCTTTCGCATCACTCTCCCATACAGCTTCTCCTTGTGCAAAGTGCATAGTTGACCGATGCACAGTGACACCATCTGCAGCAAGCTAATGCAGCAGCTCTCTGGAGGTGGTCTGAGGATTGTCCTTGACTGATCTCACCATTCTTCTTCTCTGCCTTTCTGATGTTTTTCTTGGCCTGCCACTTCTGGCCTTAACAAGAACTGTACCTGTGTTTTTCCATTTCCTTACTATGTTCCTCACAGTGGAAATTGACAGGTTAAATCTCTGAGACAGCTTTTTGTATCCTTCCCCTGAACAACTATGTTGAATAATCTTTGTTTTCAGATCATTAGACAGTTGTTTTGAGGAGCCCATGATGCCACTCTTCAGAGGAGATTCAAACAGGAGAACAACTTGCAAGTGACCACTTTAAGTAGCTTTTCTCATGATTGCACCTGGCTATGAAGCTCAAAGCTCAATGAGGTTAGAAAACAAAAAAAAGTGCTTTAGTAAGTCAGTAAAAAGTAGGTAGGAGTATTTAAAACAATAAAATGATAAGGGTGCCCATACTTATGCACCTGTCAAATTTTGTTTGAATGCAGATTGCACATTTTCTGTTAGTACAATAAACCTCATTTCAAGGCAGAAATATTACTGTGTCCAACAGTTATTAGATATGTGAAACTGAAATAGGTGTTGCAAAAAAAAACAACAATTTTTATAAAACATTAAGCTTAAGATTAAGGCTATGTTCACACGTGGGAAGGGGGCTGCTGTTATGATCCGGTGACCTTGGAGCAGCATGAAAACTTTCACTGGAGTAGGTGGTAACTATACTGACCGCAAATCCTGATCTTATCATCGCAACTAGAAGTAGCCGTGGGGTGTACCTAACAAACCCTAGACACCTTGTCACAGCCGGAGGACTAAATACCCCTAAAGATGGAAATAGGAATACTACCTTGCCTCAGAGCAGAACCCCAAAGGATAGGCAGCCCCCCACAAATATTGGCTGTAAGTAGGAGAGGAAAGACAAACACAGTCAGAAAACAGGATTTAGCACAAGAGGCCACTCTAGCTAAAATAGGAAAGGATAGGACAGAGTTCTGTGCAGTCAGTATTAAAACCCTTCCAAAAATATCCACAGCAGATTATACAAAAAATTCCTCCATCTAACTAAAGACGTGGAACGTATATCTGCAACTCCAGAGACTACTACACTCAGAGCAGGAATACAATCAAAAAACAAGCACACAGCTTGGGTGCCATAGAAAAAGAAACAGACACTTATCTTTGCTGAATTGGCAGCTAAGCAGGAGAAGCCAGACAGGGATCCAACACTTCCCAAGAAACATTGACAACTGGCAAGGACTAATGAGTCCTGCAAACCTAAATACCCCAGTCAGAACTGCAATCAGCAGATACACCTGTCCAGGACTGCAGCCCAGGGACAACTGCATTACCACCTACAACCACTGGAGGGAGCCCAAAAGCAGAATTCACAACAGGCTGCGGATTCTCCCGCCGGTTTTCCCGCAGCGGATTTGATAAATCTGCAGTGCAACCCCGCTGCGGTTATCCCTGCAGATTTATCACATTTTGTCCTGCGGTTTCCGCTGCGGGATTTACTCCTACTATTGATGCTGCATATGCAGCAATATGCAGCATCAATAGTAGTGTTAAAAATAATAAAAATAATGATATACTCACCCTCTGACGTCCCGATCTCCTCGGCGCTGCAGGCGGCGGTCCGGTTCCAAAGATGCTGTGCGAGAAGGACCTTCGTGACGTCACGGTCATGTGACCACGACGTCACTGTAGGTCCTGGTCGCATAGCAAACCTGAGACCGGACGGCCGCGTGCAGCGCTGAAAGGTGAGTAGAGCATTATTTTTTATTTTAATTCTTTTTTTTTACCCACAAATATGGTTCTCGGGGCCTGGAGGAGTCTCCTCTCCTCCACCCCGGGTACCACACGCACATTATCCGCTTACTTCCCGCATGGTGGGCACAGCCCCATGCGGGAAGTAAGTGGATCAATGCATTCCTATGGGTGCAGAATCGCTGCGATTCTGCACAAAGAAGTGACATGCTGCGGGTTGCAAACCACTGCGTTCCCACGCGGTTTTTCCCGCAGCATGTGCACAGCGGTTTGCGGTTTCCATAGCGTTTACAGGTTACTGTAAACGCTATGGAAACTGCTGCAGACCCACAGCTGCAAAATCGCCGCGGTGGCGCGGTAAAAACCGCAAAGTGTGAACATGGCCTTATAGGGGTGCCCAAACTTTTTCATATAACTGTAGAATTATGCCCATGAGAAAGGAGTGCAGGAGTTCAGTGGGATGAGCCCTGACCCGTGCGGTCTTTCTAGAAACTTTTGGCCTGTACTGTATATACATACAAATTCTAGAAAACCTGATGCGTTAGAATCGGGCCACCATCTAGTATACAGTACAGACCAAAAGTTTGGACACACCTTCTCATTTAAAGATTTTTCTGTATCTTCATGACTATGAAAATTGTAAATTCACACTGAAGGCATCAAAACTATGAATTAACACATGTGGAATTATATAGAGGAAGTACACACGGCACTCAAGGCTCCTTGGAGGTGCACAAGTCAGGTTTCCAACCCGTCATCAACCGGGATCAACCGTGTCCCCTGCAGCTCAGCGCCACACAATTGGAGGTACCAGCGCCACTTCCCCTGCGATTTGCTCGCTCTGCCACGGCGCTTCACTTCAAGCCCCTCCAGGCTTATAGAGGTGCGGGCTCCCGGGCACAGTCTTGCGCTGGCCTTCTGGGCCCATATATCTTGTTATTTGGCTTCCAGTATCTCAAATATGTTTCTCATGAAGGTCTTGTGATTAGACCGAAAACTTTTAAAAACCTTTGAACTGGATGCACAAAATAAACGAAATGTTCACTTTCATCTTGCATAAGAACTTCTGAGTGCCAAGTGATTTATTGCTGTTTACATGTGGAATTATATACTTAACAAAAAAGTGTGAAACAACTGAAAATATGTCTTATATTCTAGGTTCTTCAAAGTAGCCACCTTTTGCTTTGATGACTGTTTTGCACACTCTTGGCATTCTCTTGATGAGCTTCAAGAGATAGTCACCGGGAATGGTTTTCACTTCACAGGTGTGCCCTGTCAGGTTTAATAAGTGGGATTTCTTGCCTTATAAATGGTGTTGGGACCATCAGTTGTGTTGTGCAGAAGTCTGGTGGATACACAGCTGATAGTCCTACTGAATAGACTGTTAGAATTTGTATTATGACAAGAAAAAAGCAGCTAAGTAAAGAAAAACTGGTGGCCATCATTACTTTAAGAAATGAAGGTCAGACAGTCCGAAAAATTGGGAAAACTTTGAAAGTGTCTCCAAATGCAGTGGCAAAAACCATCAAGCGCTGCAAAGAAACTGGCTCACATGAGGACTGCCCCAGGAAAGGAAGACCAAGAGTCACCTCTGCTTCTGAGGATAAGTTTATCCGAGTACCAGCCTCAGAAATCGCATGTTAACAGCAGCTCAGATTAGAGACCAGGCCAATGCCACACAGAGTTCTAGCAGCAGACACATCTCTACAACAACTGTTAAGAGGAGACTTTGTGCAGCAGGCCTTCATGGTAAAATAGCTGCTAGGAAACCACTGCTGAGGACAGGCAACAAGCAGAAAAGACTTGTTTGGGCTAAAGAGCACAAGGAATGGACATTAGACCAGTGGAAATCTGTGCTTTGGTCTGATGAGTCCAAATTTGAGATCTTTGGTTCCAACTACCGTGTCTTTGTGCGATGCAGAAAAGGTGAACGGATGGACTCTACATGCCTGGTTCCCACAGTGAAGCATGGAGGAGGAGGTGTGATGGTGTGGGGTGTTTTGCTGGTGACAATGTTGGGGATTTATTCAATATTGAAGGCATACTGAACCAGCATGGCTACCACAGCATCTTGCAGCGGCATGCTATTCCATCCAGTTTGTGTTTAGTTGGACCATCATTTATTTTTCAACAGGACAATGACCCCAAACACACCTCCAGGCTTTGTAAGGGCTATTTGACCAAGACGGAGAGTGATGGGGTGCTACGCCAGATGACCTGGCCTCCACATTCACCAGACCTGAACCCAATCGAGATGGTTTGGGGTGAGCTGGACCGCAGAGTGAAGGCAAAAGGGCCAACAAGTGCTAAGCATCTCTGGGAACTCCTTCAAGATTGTTGGAAGACCATTCCCGGTGACTACCTCTTGAGGCTCATCAAGAGAATGCCAAGAGGGTGCAAAGTAGTCATCAAAGCAAAAGGTGGCTACTTTGAAGAACCTAGAATATAAGACATCATTTCAGGTGTTTCACACTTTTTTGTTAAGTATATAATTCCACATGTGTTAATTCATAGTTTTGATGCCTTCAGTGTGAATGTACAATTTTCATAGTCATGAAAATACAGAAAAATCTTTAAATGAGAAGGTGTGTCCAAACTTTTGGTCTGTACTATATATATATATATGTATGTATATATACAGGTCCTTCTCAAAAAATTAGCATATAGTGTTAAATTTCATTATTTACCATAATGTAATGATTACAATTAAACTTTCATATATTATAGATTCATTATCCACCAACTGAAATGTGTCAGGTCTTTTATTGTTTTAATACTGATGATTTTGGCATACAACTCCTGATAACCCAAAAAACCTGTCTCAATAAATTAGCATATCAAGAAAAGGTTCTCTAAACGACCTATTACCCTAATCTTCTGAATCAACTAATTAACTCTAAACACATGCAAAAGATACCTGAGGCTTTTATAAACTCCCTGCCTGGTTCATTACTCAAAACCCCCATCATGGGTAAGACTAGCGACCTGATAGATGTCAAGAAGGCCATCATTGACACCCTCAAGCAAGAGGGTAAGACCCAGAAAGAAATTTCTCAACAAATAGGCTGTTCCCAGAGTGCTGTATCAAGGCACCTCAATGGTAAGTCTGTTGGAAGGAAACAATGTGGCAGAAAACGCTGTACAACGAGAAGAGGAGACCGGACCCTGAGGAAGATTGTGGAGAAGGACCGATTCCAGACCTTGGGGAACCTGAGGAAGCAGTGGACTGAGTCTGGTGTGGAAACATCCAGAGCCACCGTGCACAGGCGTGTGCAGGAAATGGGCTACAGGTGCCGCATTCCCCAGGTAAAGCCACTTTTGAACCATAAACAGCGGCAGAGGCGCCTGACCTGGGCTACAGAGAAGCAGCACTGGACTGTTGCTAAGTGGTCCCAAGTACTTTTTTCTGATGAAAGCAAATTTTGCATGTCATTCGGAAATCAAGGTGCCAGAGTCTGGAGGAAGACTGGGGAGAAGGAAATGCCAAAATGCCTGAAGTCCAGTGTCAAGTACCCACAGTCAGTGATGGTGTGGGGTGCCATGTCAGCTGCTGGTGTTGGTCCACTGTGTTTCATCAAGGGCAGGGTCAATGCAGCTAGCTATCAGGAGATTTTGGAGCACTTCATGCTTCCATCGGCTGAAATGCTTTATGGAGATGAAGACTTCATTTTTCAGCACGACCTGGCACCTGCTCACAGTGCCAAAACCACTGGTAAATGGTTTACTGACCATGGTATTACTGTGCTCAATTGGCCTGCCAACTCTCCTGACCTGAACCCCATAGAGAATCTGTGGGATATTGTGAAGAGAAAGTTGAGAGACGCAAGACCCAACACTCTGGATGAGCTTAAGGCCGCTATTGAAGCATCCTGGGCCTCCATAACATCTCAGCAGTGTCACAGGCTGATTGCCTCCATGCCACGCCGCATTGAAGCAGTCATTTCTGCCAAAGGATTCCCGACCAAGTATTGAGTGCATAACTGAACATTATTATTTGTTGGTTTTTTTGTTTGTTATTAAAAAACACTTTTATGTGATTGGATGGGTGAAATATGCTAATTTATTGAGACAGGTTTTTTGGGTTATCAGGAGTTGTATGCCAAAATCATCAGTATTAAAACAATAAAAGACCTGACAAATTTCAGTTGGTGGATAATGAATCTATAATATATGAAAGTTTAATTGTAATCATTACATTATGGTAAATAATGAAATTTAACACTATATGCTAATTTTTTGAGAAGGACCTGTATATAGTTATAGCAGAGATAATCGTTAAGTCATTACAGGAAATGATGACAGTGTAGCAATATTTCATTATTTGAGGCAGTTACTTGTCCCATATAAATGGCCTTTATTCATGTGATTCACTCTTACGTTCACCACTGGTGGGATCCCCGAACTCATGATTGACATTTCACATCAGCGATCAATGCTGTCATGAATACTTAGAATAAAAGAAACTGAATCATAACTCAGGAAATATGAGGTTAAATCTGCAATAGGTTGGTGGAACCCACAAATTCCTGGAAGACGCCACAATTTCACAAGTACATCTTGTCTCTGACGGCTGCGCTGGATACTATGTACATTTTCCACTATGATCGCTGACACCTTTATTTCAGTTTATACTGATATAGTAATATCTGTAACTGTCAGGTAAAACTATGCATCATATTTCCAGGTAGGCTACTGAGTAATGAAAGAAAAAAAAAAAACTTGTTAAGCGTGATCGTTTCTCTATAGATATTCCTGTAATAGAATCATTCAAGGATTCATTGACTTTCCCTGACTTCTCTTTTTTTGTAAATGACGATTCTGCAGCACCTTTTCTTAGAACTCAGTGTTGCACCGTTCCTCTGTTATTCCTCCGGGAAATATATTTGTAAATAACTGTTAGCTTTTTCTCCTCCCAGTGAACACACGGTCATGCCAAAGAGAGGTCCTGTGGTATACGCCCTTGCTCCTTTATTTTGGAAGGTTCGGGGGGGACATGACTTTGGAACTAAAGGGGCATAGATTTATCCTAAGTCAATGGTATCAGATCAAAATAAATTGCTGGGGGTCCGACATCTTAAACTCCCACCTATCAGATGTTATCAGCTAGATGTGCACAGTGTATGGAGCGAGAATAGCGCAGCTCAATCGCACCGTCTAGTGGTTGCCCTTGGGTACTGCAACTCAGATCCTATTTAAGTGTATAGGAAAAAGTGAAAGGAGCTGTGCTGGTCCAGCTGATCTGTAGATGTGCCAGGTGCTCAATAAACCGATATTGATGACCTATCCTGTGAATAGTTAATCAATATCAACAAGTATTGGACAGTCCCTTTAAGGTTAATGTAATGGACCGATCAGTCGTCATTTTTGGAAGTTATAGTGTTGGACACTTAAAATCATAAATGGGTGGCCTATCACATGGATCAGTCATCAATGTGGATTCATAGAAAGTGCCTTTATAATCACCATCAGTCTAGGCTTATTACTCTTTTCACTCTCCATAACATATATAGATTATATAAAGATTATTATATATATCCTTAATGGAGTTTGTTGGGGTTTATAGAGCAGCAACTGGGGTTAGCTCACATCACTGCTGTTTAAGCACTTAAAATCATCCATCACCAAAAGTGGCATTTAAAGAAGCACGCCTCCTCCCACCAACGTTTTTATCCTCTTAATATATTGCAGTCATCATATTATATAGCAATGTGTACTTACAATTGCTCATTTTGCTTTTCTACCCAGTTAATTATTCTCCTTTCCATTTGGTCTATGACATCACTTGATTAAAAACTGACTAGCTGAAGCCTTCTAAGCTCCTATGTAGAAACAGGACATCTCTTTCCCTGCATGAGTCATCATTAGAGCTACAATTCTACATCACTGCAAAATCCCTGGCAGCTGAGTTTCACCATCTCCGCATCTCCTGATCCAGCTGCTCCACTCCTCCTCCCTGCTAGGGACTTTGCAATGTGATAGAATTGAATTTCTAATGATGACTCATGCAGGAAAAAAAAGACATCCTGTTTCTACATAGAGCTTAGAAGAATTCAGCTTGTCAATTTTTAATCATGTAATGTTATTGACCTAATGGGAAAGAGAAGAATTAGCTGGGCAGAAAGGCAAAGAGAGCAATTGTACGTACAGAGTGCTATATAATATGATGACTGCAATATATTAAGAGGATAAAAACTTTGATGGAAGTGCTTAAGTTTCCAATAGTGGATCCATTTGGCAGCCCATTGACCGATCCACAATGTGATCTTGGGGTCCTGATTGCAGCTGGGAGCGGGCTGAAGGCCCCCATCATCACCATTCTAGTACTGTGAAGCCTAGCCACAGGCTGGGCTTTATAGATCATGATTTTTACTATATACCGCAATATAATAGTAGTATATAGCAGTATATCGTACAAGCGATGAAACAATTGCAAGTTCAAGTCCACTAGGTAAAGGCCTAGATAAAGTAAAAAAAAAGGTTAAATTCTAAAAAAAAGTAAAAAAATCAAAGTTAAAAAAATAATAAAAGTAAGCCTATTCAACAATGCCACATAAGTATAAAATTAGTATAAAAATCTAAAATGAAAATATAACATTATTTGACTCAAAGACAGTGCACACACCGCAAAGATATATAAAAAAAAAATCGAAATGCCGAGATTGACATATTTTAGTTTCGGCACCTCCTTCAAAAATGCAGTAGAAAGTGATGAAAATGTCATATCCACCACCAAATGTCATCTATATGATCTACAGAAAAATATAAAACGATGGGTCTCGTAAAATGGCCACACGCACCGATTTATTTTTCCACAAAGCTCACATTTTTATTGAGCCACTAAAATAATAAAATAATTATACGAGTTTAGTATCGCAATATTCGTATTGACCAGGAAAATAATTCTGCCGGGTCACTTTCTACGTTAAAATGAACCCCCCCAAAAAAAAACATTTAATGCATTAATATTCAGCGTAAATTATTATCTTAGACTGATGGAAATGCCAAAAAAAAAAAATCATCATCTTCTGAAATGCAAAAACTTTTAAAGTTCCTTGTGGAAGTTTTCTAACAGGTTTCCGAACCAGTGATCATTACTCATTGTTTCCCTACAGTTGACTTCTATATTTAATCTACACCCCCACACACACACACATACGTATTAAATAAAACAACGTGCATTCGCCTATCGAACACCATGCTGGGTTTGACCTTTGTCACTGAGGAAATCCTGGCCTTTAACCTCAAGGTGAAATCATAATGGAGAGGGGGGATGGAGAGAATTAGCCAACAAAGGTCTGTGGAACGATAATGATGTCCTGTACTTCTTTCCTCCATTAAAATGTTTGTGCCGATATTGTCCTAATCAAGTAGGACTGTATAATCTATGGGCGAAGCGAGACTTGGAGGATATAAAGTTATGTGAAAACTCAACTTATTCTTCAAATCATTGCAAATTATTACAGATATTTTACATTTTATATATATATATATATATATATATATATATATATATATATATGTCAAAAAAATATTGTTGCGGTGGGGGTATATTTTAAATTGAGTGTAGTACCACATTTGTGCCAATAGGGTCAATGCAGTTGCCAAAGTTAAGTACATCCTGGCCCCCAATACATAAAGTGCCCGATTCATTCTTGCATTTGCATCATTTTTTTCCCCTCTATTTTATTTTTATATTTTTAATTTGCACCTTATTGTTCTTTTATTTCTGCGTTCCCTTATTTTTTATCACCATTGCGGGCCGTGTTTGCGGTTTCCAGATGTTTTTCGGTTGATTCAATTGCGATGGTTTGAAAAGTCCTAATTTTTTTTGGCGCAAATGTATTCTCGTCCCCAACCCTTCCTTCTCCGGAGTGAATTGTTTGCACAAGGTTCTCCTTAAAGGGATTTTTGCAAAGGTCGATGCCAACTGTGAAGGGAAGAACAATCCTTAATTCCATCGTTCCGTCTCCTTTCGATATTGTCTGCAAAACTTCCCCAGTTCACCGGATGATTTTTTTAGGCCACATAAATAATCAAATCAGCCAATGAACAAGCATTTTGGACTTTTTTTTAATCAGCTTTTGACAAAATAAGTTTTCTGGGGGTGAAATTGCTAAAAACGGCACATAGCGTCCTTTGTCATTAGGTTGGAAAAGGCCTGGGTAGTCTGATCCTGCTGTTATATTGCCCTTTACAGCAGCTGAAATAAGTATTGAACACATCATCATTATTACACATAACTTAGTTTATGGACATCTATGGTTTGATTTCTTTGCCTGTGTAGATTGGATGGATTGTTACCGAAATCTGATAAGAATTTCATGAAAATAGCACCTTTAGAAATATATTTACTTAGAAAATTGGTAACGTGTTCAATTATTTCATCCTATGTATGTTTCCCACTTCTTGCTAAATGATAAAATGTTACAGTTAACAGAGTATAGTTGAAGGGTCGATCAGCGGAAAATTTGTAGTCTGTATGGAAACATATGTCTGCGGTGGAGCTGCAGAGAGAAAGTAAAGTAATAGAAGTTTATATAATTATAGGATAACAAAACTTTTAACATGTTCACAAGCTTTGATTGGTGGGGGTCCTGATTCTGAGAATCCACCAATCACTGAAAAGAAGGAGCAGAGGCTCTCGGCTAATTTTTGAGCATTTGACTACGGACTTCTGGAAAGACTCCAAGTCTGGTGCTCCATAGAACAGGATGACATCTTTGCCCCATCAATTCTCAGTCTGTATTGGTCTCATCACCTCAACCCTCCACAATCAAAACTTCTGACATTAGGCTATAAGTTGTCGAAATGTTGTAATAAGTTTACTCGACACATTAACCTAACGTTACACCTCTTCCTACATGACCACATCTCCGAGTACCTGCGTACAAATAGATTTTCTGGTCATAACAAGATCTGATCAATGATACGGCAAATCGTTCGGTGCTTGTGTAGCTCATTTTTGTGGCACTGTGTTAGATCGATCGATTAGCGCAATTGCTCATTTACATTTGCTTCATTATTGTCGAGCACAAGATGCCGCTAACAGACATTCATTTTTAATGGCGGCATAAAAGACCTGATCAAGACAAAAGAACGTTTGCCGTTTGATGTTTACATGGACCAATGATGGGAACAAGTGTTTGTCCGAGCGTTCATCCACCCGCTCATCGGCCCATATAAAGGGGTTTTTAGGGCGCGGGAGCTTAAGTTGCAATACCATTACAGACTATGGACAAGAGGGGCGTTTTTTTTCAGCCTTGTGTAAGAACCGCGCATTTTGAACCAAAAAAAGGATTGAATTCCATAATTGGAATTAAAATATTTCCCAAATAATTAGATCTTGTTTTTGGTGTTAAAGTGACCCTCCACCCCTGAACTTAAATGGAACTAATATAAAGGGTGGGCCATGTATATGGATAAACCTAGATAAAATGGGAATGGTTGGTGATATCAACTTCCTGTTTGTGGCACATTGGTATATGGGAGGGGAAAAAACTTTTCAAGATGGGTGGTGACCATGGTGGCCATTTTGTAGTCGGCCATTTTGGATCCAACTTTATAAATGACGCACCCTGTATATATTCCAAGTACAGTCACAACACCTGTTGCCCGCCATTCTGATCCCCATCTGTCACTTTGGTGGGCTGCTCTTCTCTTCTCCAAAATGAACACCACAAAGGCATCGAAAGCGCTGTGGAAAGTCTGATTCAAGGCAAAATTTAGATACCTGTTCCTGCCAGCTGTAAATTGTTGTCTGCACAAGTATACAATCCGTATACCCCACTTACTGGACTACAGAGACCTACTATATACCTGGGGTGGCTGCGTACCATAATTTATGATCACTTCTACTGCCTATGGGATTCAAGTCCGGGACTTTAATATTGATGACCTATCCTTAGGATAGGTCATCAATGTCTGATCATTGGAGGTGCAACACCAGGCTTCCCCACTAATCAGCTGTTCCCAATGTCGGTGGCGTCAGGACTGCTTAGTTACTGAGCTGTACAGGTCTGTTGACAGTATAATGGCCACTGCCGGGTATTGCACATCAGCCTCATATTCAAATCAATAGGGGGTGGTCTTGTAGTACCCCGCCGCAGCAACTATTCCGTCAACAGAGGTGGGTCTGTGCAGCTCTGTAACTGGGCAGTTCCGTCTGACACCAACACTAGGATCAGCTGATAAGTGGGGGAGCTGGGTGTCGGACCCCCACCCATCAGACAATAGTGACCTATGCTAAGGATAGGCCGTCAACTTTAAACCCCTTTAATATTAGGCAATTTCTGCAAATCTCTATTTCCCAGATTTTGTAGGTTCGCTTTCTATCTAAAAATTTCTGCAAGAATGATTCTGGTGTAAATGGTAAAGGTTTATGTCTTTGAAAGAAAACAAGAAAGCGGTTATCTGTACCGACTCTCCCCTACAGGGTGTCCCCGAGACAAAGCTCTCTATAATGAATTTGTAACCGTGCCCATGCAGGTGGTAGGAATTATTAATAAGCCCATGGAGTTGTCAAGCTGTCTACCAATCAAGGAACCGATTCCTCCCTGAAATATCAGATCTTTGTCTGTTCACCTCCTCCTCCTTCCGATGACAATACCTTTAAGAATCAGTGTTCTTCCTCCCCTACTATGCAATGCCAGCAAGAACTATCAGTCAGACACAGTTTGTTTTGTTGACTTGCGGGCTGATTTACATAACTTTGGCAGTGAATTAGTAACTCATTAGCAGTGTGTTAACTCATTACCAACACTTATTCACAGCTTCGAAACTCGGAGGGTCTTTCTCGGTATGAACGGCACAAAATCCCTTCACTGAAAAACTGAATTCATATATTTATTAGTCTATGTACTGTAAATATTACACTGATGGAGTGGATCAATTTCCAAAACTCCTATTTGTATTTTTCTAGTGTGCCCATGGCTGCAATCCCCCACAATCTGACATTGGGGCCACGCACAATACACGACGGGCATAATATGGATGCCTCAACCTATCAGCATGTAGTTACGTCTCTCCAGGTTAGGTAGAGGGTCACAACGGGAGGTATGATTTGAAGGGGTTGATTCGAAATAAATTAGGGTAAAGGCAGGCGATTATGTAAAATAAGCATTTATTGAACTTTTGGCGATTTTTAGGAAAAATGCTTGGGAATCCAAACACGAATTCGAATGAGCTACGTTCGTGCCGAATTTGAGATTTGAAAATGTTTTCTGAACAAGTTCGCTCATCTCCATTCATCAATAGATATAGGAAGAGAAAAGAAGAGGCGTAAAACACTGGGCAAATATTCTAGACAATAATGTGTTGTACAATTGCAGCAGTGAAGAAGATGAGTGTAGTAATTTGTGAATAATACAGAGATTCAAGTGATGGAGGGGAGATAAAGAGTCATAAAGGAGGTGCCAGCAGAAGTGTGATTAATCAGTGAGGTGGGGTAGCTGGCATCTGCTCTGCTGCATTTGAATTACAATTGCAATTTGTATTTCTTGATTCTTAATGCACTAGAAAGCATCAATGCAGCACAATACTTTTTTTTTAAAATCAGTGTCAGACAGAGGCGGTGTGCTGCCTTGTCACAGGCGGCTGTACTGAGCTTTTGTATTTCTTGTACAATCTTTTTTGTGAAGGAGGAAATAATTATTTTTTAATAATAAAAAATTAAAATTCCCCAAAATTTAGACATTTATCTGTGAGTATCTACATCACAAAATTTGCGTGTCGCAAGCAATTTCTTTTTGCCCATATGTACAGATGGAAAATTTGACTAATAAAATATAATACATTATTATAATGTCCCGTTGCTGGGGCTGGCATTTTGTTCATGTATATACCTAGCAATTCTCACTTTGTCATTTTTAGAAAGATAGCTGAATTTTGTTAAAAAAAAAATTAGAATTTTGTAGACACTACATGTCTGTTTTTGCACACCTGTTCTACTATTTGACAAATGTACATCCCACGCCTATACTGTGGCCTGCTGCCAAATTTTGCTTTCTGTACAGGTACATACCTTGCTAGTATTTCTTGTTGTGTCCTTTTTTGAAATGATTCAATAATTGGAGTTTAAAGGAATGACAAAATATTATTATAGTATTTTACTAAATGTATTAGGATAAAAAGGCAATGGCAATGGATGAGCTAGTGTAAAAGAGCTGTCCAAGCAGAACTACCAAACAAGGTCATAATTGGCCGCCTTCTCCTCTGACAAGTGTATTAGTGAGGAGGAACTGGAGGGCATTATGGAATATATGTATCATTACTTGTCTTACAGCAGGATGATTTTACTTCTGACAGCGACACCAACAGTTCTGCAAAGAATGATCTGCCTGATCACAAATGATTCAGAGGGATAATTTTTGGACTGCTTTTTGTCGAAAAAAAAAAACATGAAAATTCTGTCAGTGCAGTTATTAAATTGTCTATTGGTCACGATTAGGTTACCATCAGTTGCTATGGTAAGGTCACTTTAACATTATTAAGGCTTGTGTTAAAACGCCAGAAAGGGGTTGAAGTCTTAAGAGACCTCAAAATGTTACAACATCTTTTCAAGGCAATTGAAGGCTTTGCAGAATTGAAATTCCGGGTGAACTGATTCCCTGTGAATCAATTTTTCTTTAATTGAAGCTGGTGAATTTGAATTTCATAAGATTCAATCATCTCTAATATGGATCCATAGAGTCCGTATAACAATGTCAGCCGAATGCACAGATTTTGGCAAGACCGGTTGACCACATAATATGTACAGCAACTTGACTCACTCTCTTCTTGGCATGTATGGGTTTCAACACTGATCCATGCTCTGCTTACTTCTGAATCCCCATTGAAATCACATGCAAGATAGGGCGACCTGATCTTGCCTGTGTATGGGGAAGGTTAAGAAGAATATCTGATGTCTGACCTTCATATAAAAAATTGTATAGTCATCTTTTATAAATGGTAATATCTTCTTACTTGAATGTATATTTGATTATTATTACAGTTGTGCGAAAAAGTGTTCGCCCCCTTCCTGACCACCTATTCTTTTGCATGTTTGTCACACTTAAATGTTTCAGATCATGAAACAAATTTAAATATTAGAGAAAATTAATTCTATTAAGGGAAAACTAAATTCAAACTACATGGCTCTGTGTGAAAAAGTGATTGCCCCTTAAAACTAACAACTAGTTGGGCCACCCTTAGCAGCAACAACTGCAATCAAGCATTTGCGATAACTGGCAGGGTCTTTACCAAATTGTGGAGAGATTATGGCCACTCATCTTTGCACAATTGTTGTAATTCAGCTACAATGGAGTGTTTTTTTTAAGGTCATTGTCACATCATCTCAATTGGATTAAGTTCAGGACTTTGACTAGGCCACTCCAAAGTTCTAATTTTGTTTTTCTTAAGCCATTCAGAAGTGGACTTGCTGGTGTGTTTTGGATCATTGCCCTGCTGCATAACCCGAGTGTGCTTCAGCTTGAGGTCACGAACAGATGGCCGGACATTCTCCTTCAGGATTTTATGATAGACAGCAGAAGTCTTGGTTTAATTTATCACCGCAAGTCTTCCAGGTTCTGAAGCAGCAAAACAGCCCCATACCATAGCACCACCACCACCACATTTTACTGTAGGTATGATGTTTCTTTTAAGAAATCCTGTTAGTTCTATGCCAGATGTAATGGGACATACACCTTCCAAAAAGTTCAACTTTTATCTCATCAGACCACAGATTATTCTACCAAAAGTCTTGGGGATCATTAAGATGTTTTCTGTCAAAACTGAGACAAACCTTTATGTTTTTATTGCTCAGCAGTGGTTTTCATATTGGAACTCTGCCATGCAGACATTTTTTACACAGTCTCTTTCTTATGGTGGAGTCATGAACACTGACTTTAACTGAGGCAAGTGAGGCCTGCAGTTCTTTGGATGTTGTTGCAGGGTCTTTTGTGACCTCTTGGATGAGTCATCACTGTACTATTGGAGCAATTTTGGTCGGTCGGCCACTCCTGGGAAGGTTCACCACTGTTCCATGTTTTTGCCATTTGTGGATAATGTCTCTCACTGTGGTTTACTGGAGTCCCAAGTGATTTTATAACATTTTCCGGACTGATAGATCTCATTTACTTTGTTTATAATTTGTTCCGGAATTTATTTGGATTGCAGCATGATGTCTAGCTTTTGAGTACCTTTTGTTCTACTTCACTTTGTCAGGCAGGTCCTATTTAAGTGCTTTCTTGATTGAGAATGGGTGTGGCCATAATCAGGCCTGGGTGTGGCTAGGGAATTGGAAGTCAACCTCGCAAAGATGTGACAAACAACAGTTACTTTATTTTTTAAGTGGGGGCAATCACTTTTTCACATAGGGCCCTGTAAGTTTGGATTTCTCTTTCCCTTAATAATAAAGATCTTCATTTAAACACTGCATTTTGTGTTTACATTTGTTATCTTTGCTTACATTTGTTTGGTGATCTGAAACATTCAATTGTGACAAACATGCAAAAGAGTAGGAAATCAGGAAGGGGGCAAACACTTTTTCACACAACTGTATGTCTAGACTTCTAAAGCAAGTGGCCTAAAAATGACCCATAATTTAGCAGGAGCTCCCTAATGAGAACCAGTTGAGCATTTCGATATAATAAAATACATACAATTTGGTAATCCAGTAATCGATCCAGTCCAGGTTGACTTTAGAACGTTTGGGTTCAGATAATAAAAAAAAATGTTGGATGCATCATTGTATAAGTCAGGAATACAAACGTAACATAACTTGGATGTGACACAAGTGACTTTCTACTAATTCAAAAAAATTTCTTGTTTTTAATTTGACATCTTTATCATTTGCAGAAGACTCTACTCTTGTAGATAATGTAGAAAATATTGCTGTCTCCAGATATGAAACAGTTAAGAATCCCAACCTCCTATGAAACAGGAGGATTATACAGTTCAGCTCAGCCACTCTAGTTTGGTAAATGAACTCTGACCTCCTCGAATGAATAAACAAAGGCGGCCAAACAACAAGAGCTTAGGATGGAAGATAAACCGAGCATGATTCCACCTTTTAATGATAGATCCCTGTAGCCTTTCAACTTTAAGAACAATTCTAGTGTCTAATAACCTGGCTGAGCACACAGAAGATAATACCTTGATATATTATCGATGATGATAGCGAGGAGGCTGAGGGTCACAGCAGCAGACTGATGAATTTAGAAATAATTAGGGTCAGTTCCAAATCAATAAGATAATAAATGGATGTGACCATTTATCAAAATCACTATGTTTCTAGGACCAACATAGGTCAGGAGTGTTATCCCGATGTAATGAAGTTGATGTCTAAAAAGACAAAAATGTTAAATATATTTTCAAGCAGTTACAGCAGAGAGAGTCCTCTCCATAGTGCAGGTTTCCAAATGAATGACGGATAGGAGAACACAACTTCCCATGAAGGGATCTCTTTACTTTGGACGTAAAAAAAGATATTTTCCTAATGATTCAATAAAAATGTTGTCTTTTTTTTTGGATACAAAAGTATTTAAAGCCATATAGATTTTTGGGGCCTGCACAATACCACATTATTTACATCTCTTGATGCAGATAAGACCCCATTTACAACACATTTAATGTACACCAGAAAAGCTCCCGACATACACATCAAATGTATCCCTTAGAATATATATTGGTTAGATGGCCTCGTCTGGCCAATATAAAGGCCACCATGTATATTAGACTAAAGTCTGCCAAACTGGTAGAATCAGATAACAGTCTAGTGTGTAAGGAGGCCTCCTGACTCTCCGGCAATGAATGTTGGCGGAGAGAATGATCCATTCTGCTGCATTCCAATGGCCAATCCTTTTGTTCTCATAAAGAATACAGGAAGCCTCAGCCAAGCCAAACATTTCCATGTATGGTAGGTCAGGAGAGACAGAGGTCAGCTGAATGACTGTTCTTTCAGTCTCGTCCTAATGTATATGGAGGCCATAATGTATAAAAATATATACATTTGCCAAATAGAAAATTATGGAATGGGATACAGTTGTGTAGCAGCTGAAGGATCTTGCACAGGTTGTTCACCTTTGTTTCCCGATAACTACTCCGGAAGATAATTCCAGAAATCTACTATATCAAGTATTATATGAAACTTGTGGTTAAGAAAAGAAAAATAAATGATTTCTTGATAAAATATGACAGGCACAATAGCTTAGAAAAAAAAGTTTATGAATTACTTGACTAGTTAGACCACAGGCATCAGAATGTAAAGGCTCATTTCTGGGCAAACATGTCTATATTAGTGCATTTCAACTTAGTTAGGAACGTAAACAGCTTAGTTGAAAGACATGGGATATGAGCACATTTTTACCTTGCCATGCTAAGTCACAGGAGATAAAACTCCCTTTTGTTCGGAGGATTTAAATCTGGAATGTTAGGTAGGACCGTCTGAGACCCCAGTCACAATGGTCCCTTATAGTGAGGGATAGCTTAGGGCTATAAGCCACTAATTAGCTATATTGTTTTACAGTATACATCTTGCACCGGAAGAGTCTTGAAGAACACCCAAGGGATTGAGGAAAAAAAAAATGAAGAAAATTCATCTGACTCATTAAAAGAAAACGTTCACAATTGAGTATGTAACTCTAAATATGGCATAATTTCATGGGAAAAATAGTAGAAAAGATAATTTACAGTGGGAAAAATAAGTATTTGATACGCTAGCGATTTTGCAAGTTTTCCTGCCTACGAAGAATGGAGGTGTTATTTTTATCATAGGTACAATTCAATTGTGACAGAATCTTTAAAAAAATTCAGAAAATCCCATTGTTGGATTTTTACATAATTAATTTACATTTTATTGCATGAAATAAGTAGTTGATAAAATAGAAAAACAGAACTTAATTTTTGGTACAGAAACCTTTGTTTGCAATTACAGAGGTCAGACGTTTCCTGTAGTTCTTGACCAGGTTTGCACACACTGCAGCAGGGATTTTGGCCAGCGATTTTGGCCTCCTCCTCCATTCAGATCTTCTCCAGATCTTTCAGGTTTCGGGGGCTGTCGCTAGGCAACATTGAGTTTCAGCTCCCTCCAAAAATGCTCTATTGGGTTCAGGTCTGGAGACTGGCTAGGCCACTCCAGGACCTTGAAATGCTTCTTATGGAGCCACTCCTTAGTTGCCCTGGCTGTGTATTTCGGGTCTCTGTCATGCTGGAAGACATAGCCACGACCCATCTTCAATGCTGTTACTGAGAGAAGGTGTTATGATACGGTGGTCTAGGAGCAACATGGAATGAGCTCTGAAGGAAGTGGTAACTGTACTGACCACAGTCCCTAAGCTCAACACAACACTAGAAGTAGCCGTGGAATGCTCCTAACTCTCCCTAGGCATCTCGTCACAGCCTAAGAGCTAACTACCCCTAAAGAAAGAAGCAGGAAAGCTATCTTGCCTCAGAGAAAATTCCCAAAGGAAAGATTAGCCCCCCACAAAAAATGACTGTGAGTGGAGAGGGAAAAGACATACACAGAATGAAACCAGGATGAGCACAGGAGGCCAGTCGAGCTCAATAGATAGGACAGGATGGAATACTGTGCGGTCAGTATAAAACACTAGAAAAATCCACGCAGAGTTTACAAAAAATCTCCACACCTGACTAAAGGTGTGGAGGGCAAATCTGCCTCCCAGAGCTTCCAGCAAGACAGAATAATTCACACTGATAAGCTGGACAAACATAGAAAGCACAGAATGGATAAGTCCACAATCTATGGACAGAAAAGAGCAAGCAAAAACTTAGCTTAGCTGAACTGGTCAGGATAACAGGGAACTCCAAAGAGATGCGAATCCAACCAGGAACCATTTACAAGTGGCACTGGCTGAAGAAAGAGCCATACCTAAATAGCCGAGCAGAAGAGACGATAAGTGGAGGCAGCTGATGACAGCTAACTCCAAGGAGCAGCCATACCACTAGAAACCACAAGAGGGAGCCCAAGAGCAGAACTCACAAAAGTGCCACTTACAACCACCGGAGGGAGCCCAAGAGCGGAATTCACAACAGTACCCCCCCTGTTATGACCTGGTGGTCAGGACAATAATGGACCTGGTGGTTAAGAGCACACGGAATGACCTGATAGTTACTGATAATAAAGGACGAGCTCTGGGACGTGGGAACTCTGCTGACCGCAAGCCCTAATCCTATGAAACACACTAGAAATAGCCGTGGATTGCGCCTAACGCTCCCTATGCAACTCGGCACAGCCTAAGGAACTAGCTAGCCCTGAAGATAGAAAAATAAAGCCTACCTTGCCTCAGAGAAATTCCCCAAAGGAAAAGGCAGCCCCCCACATATAATGACTGTGAGTAAAGATGAAAATACAAACACAGAGATGAAATAGATTTAGCAAAGTGAGGCCCGACTTACTGAACAGACCGAGGATAGGAAAGGTTACTTTGCGGTCAGCACAAAAACCTACAAAAAGACCACGCAGAGGGCGCAAAAAGACCCTCCGCACCGACTCACGGTGCGGAGGCGCTCCCTCTGCGTCCCAGAGCTTCCAGCAAGCAAGACAACAATAAAAATAGCAAGCTGGACAGAAAAATAGCAAACCAAAGAAATACAAGCTGGACTTAGCTTCTGCTGGGAAGACAGGTCACAAGAACGATCCAGGAGTGAACTAGACCAATACTGGAACATTGACAGGTGGCATGGAGCAAAGATCTAAGTGGAGTTAAATAGAGCAGCCAGCTAACGAATTAATCTCGTCACCTGTGGAAGGAAACTCAGAAACACCCACCAGAGGAAGTCCATGGACAGAACCAGCCGAAGTACCATTCATGACCACAGGAGGGAGCCCGACAACAGAATTCACAACAGTACCCCCCCTTGAGGAGGGGTCACTGAACCCTCACCAGAGCCCCCAGGCCGACCAGGATGAGCCAAATGAAAGGCACGAACCAGATCGGCAGCATGAACATCAGAGGCTAAAAACCCAGGAATTATCTTCCTGACCATAACCCTTCCACTTGACCAGGTACTGGAGTTTCCGTCTCGAAACACGAGAATCCAAAATCTTCACCACATACTCCAACTCCCCCTCAACCAACACCGGGGCAGGAGGATCAACGGATGGAACCACAGGCGCCACGTATCTCCGCAATAACGACCTATGGAACACATTATGGATGGCAAAAGAAGCAGGAAGGGCCAAACGAAATGACACAGGATTGATAACCTCAGAAATCTTATACGGACCAATGAAACGAGGCTTAAACTTAGGAGAGGAAACCTTCATAGGAACATAACGAGACGACAACCAAACCAAATCCCCAACACGAAGTTGGGGACCCACACAGCGCCGGTGGTTAGCGAAACGTTGAGCCTTCTCCTGGGACAATGTCAAATTGTCCACCACATGAGTCCAAATCTGCTGCAATCTATCCACCACATTATCTACACCAGGACAGTCCGAAGACTCAACCTGCCCCGAAGAGAAACGAGGATGGAAACCAGAATTGCAGAAAAACGGCGAAACCAAAGTAGCCGAGCTGGCCCGATTATTAAGGGCGAACTCAGCCAATGGCAAAAAGGACACCCAATCATCCTGATCAGCAGAAACAAAGCATCTCAGATATGTTTCCAAAGTTTGATTAGTTCGTTCGGTTTGGCCATTTGTCTAAGGATGGAAAGCCGAGGAAAAAGACAAATCAATGCCCATCCTTGCACAAAAGGATCGCCAAAACCTCGAAACAAACTGGGAACCTCTGTCAGAAACGATGTTCTCCGGGATACCATGTAAACGAACCACATGCTGGAAAAATAATGGCACCAAATCAGAGGAGGAAGGCAATTTAGACAAAGGTACCAAATGGACCATCTTAGAAAAGCGATCACAAACCACCCAAATGACCGACATCTTTTGAGAGACGGGGAGATCCGAAATAAAATCCATAGAAATATGCGTCCAGGGCCTCTTCGGGACCGGCAAGGGCAAAAGCAACCCACTGGCACGAGAACAGCAGGGCTTAGCCCGAGCACAAGTCCCACAGGACTGCACAAAAGAACACACATCCCGTGACAAAGACGGCCACCAAAAGGATCTAGCCACCAAATCTCTGGTACCAAAGATTCCAGGATGCCCAGCCAACACTGAACAATGAATCTCAGAGATAACTCTACTAGTCCATCTATCAGGGACAAACAGTTTCTCCGCTGGGCAACGGTCAGGTCTATCAGCCTGAAATTTTTGCAGCACCCGCCGCAAATCAGGGGAGATGGCAGACAAAATTACCCCCTCTTTGAGAATACCCGCCGGCTCAGGAACACCCGGAGAGTCAGGCACAAAACTCCTTGACAGGGCATCAGCCTTCACATTCTTAGAGCCCGGAAGGTACGAAACCACAAAATCAAAACGGGAGAAAAATAACGACAATCGAGCCTGTCTCGGATTCAACCATTTGGCAGAATCAAGATAAGTCAGATTCTTGTGATCTGTCAAGACCACCACGCGATGCTTGGCTCCTTCAAGCCAATGACGCCACTCCTCGAATGCCCACTTCATGGCCAACAACTCACGATTACCAACATCATAATTACGCTCAGCAGGCGAAAACTTTCTAGAAAAGAAAGCACATGGCTTCATCACCGAGCCATCAGAACTTCTTTGCGACAAAACAGCCCCTGCTCCAATCTCAGAAGCATCAACCTCAACCTGAAACGGGAGCGAAACATCTGTCTGGCACAACACAGGGGCAGAAGAAAAACAACGCTTCAACTCCTGAAAAGCCTCTACAGCTGCAGAAGACCAATTGACCACATCAGCACCCTTCTTGGTCAAATCAGTCAACGGTTTAGCAACAGTAGAAAAATTAGCGATGAAGCGCCGATAAAAATTAGCAAAGCCCAGGAACTTTTGCAGGCTCTTCACAGATGTCGGCTGAGTCCAATCATAAATGGCCTGGACTTTAACAGGGTCCATCTCGATAGTAGAAGGGGAAAAAATGAACCCCAAAAATGAAACCTTCTGAACTCCAAAGAGACACGTTGACCCCTTCACAAACAAGGAATTCGCACGAAGGACCTGGAACACCATTCTGACCTGCTTCACATGAGACTCCCAATCATCCGAAAAGACCAAAGTATCATCCAAATACACAATCAGGAATTTATCCAGGTACTCTCGGAAGATGTCATGCATAAAGGACTGAAATACTGATGGAGCATTGGAAAGCCCGAATGGCATAACCAGGTACTCAAAATGGCCCTCGGGCGTATTAAATGCTGTTTTCCATTCATCGCCTTGTTTAATACTCACAAGATTATACGCCCCTCGAAGATCTATCTTGGTGAACCAACTAGCGCCTTTAATACGAGCAAACAAATCAGACAGCAACGGCAAAGGATACTGAAATTTGACTGTAATTATATTAAGAAGGCGGTAATCAATACAAGGTCTCAAAGAACCATCCTTCTTGACCACAAAAAAGAACCCTGCTCCTAACGGTGATGACGACGGGCGAATATGGCCTTTCTCCAAGGATTCCTTTATATAACTCCGCATAGCGGCGTGTTCTGGCACAGATAAATTGAACAATCGGCCCTTAGGAAACTTACTACCAGGAATCAAATTAATTGCACAATCGCAATCCCTATGAGGAGGTAGGGCACTGGCTTTGGGCTCATCAAATACATCCCGATAATCCGACAAAAACTCTGTAACTTCAGAAGGAGTGGAAGACGAAATAGACAAAAATGGAACATCACCATGTACCCCCTGGCAACCCCAGCTGGACACAGACATAGATTTCCAGTCCAATACTGGATTATGAACCTGTAGCCATGGCAACCCCAAAACGACCACATCATGCAGATTATGCAACACCAGAAAGCGGATATCCTCCTGATGTGCAGGAGCCATGCACATGGTCAATTGGGTCCAGTACTGATTCTTATTCTTGGCCAAAGGCGTAGCATCAATTCCTCTCAATGGAATAGGATACTGCAAGGGCTCCAAGAAAAAACCACAGCGCCTAGCATACTCCAAATCCATCAAATTCAGGGCAGCGCCTGAATCCACAAATGCCATAACAGAATAGGATGACAAAGAGCAAATCAGAGTAACGGACAATAGAAATTTAGACTGTACCGTACCAATGGTGGCAGACCTAGCGAACCGCTTAGTGCGCTTAGGACAATCGGAGATAGCATAAGTGGAATCACCACAGTAAAAACATAGCCCATTCTGACGTCTGTGTTCTTGCCGTTCAGCTCTGGTCAAAGTCCTATCACATTGCATAGGCTCAGGCCCATGCTCAGATAGTACTGCCAAATGGTGCACAGCTTTACGCTCATGCAAGCGTCGATCGATCTGAATGGCCAAGGATATAGACTCATTCAGACCAACAGGCATGGGAAATCCCACCATGACATCCTTAAGGGCTTCAGAGAGACCCTTTCTGAAGATTGCTGCCAGGGCACATTCATTCCACTGAGTGAGCACAGACCACTTTCTAAACTTCTGACAATATATCTCCGCTTCATCCTGACCCTGACACAGAGCCAGCAAGATTTTCTCTGCCTGATCCACTGAATTAGGTTCGTCATAAAGCAATCCAAGCGCCAGGAAAAACGCATCAACATCACGCAATGCCGGATCTCCTGGCGCAAGGTAAAATGCCCAGTCTTGAGGGTCACCACGTAACAAAGAAATAATGATCTTTACTTGTTGAACAGGGTCACCTGAGGAGCGAGGTTTCAAGGCAAGAAACAATTTACAATTATTTTTGAAATTCAAGAACTTAGATCTATCACCAAAAAACAAATCAGGAATTGGAATCCTAGGCTCTGACATCGGATTCTGAACCAAGGGGAAAAGAGAGACAAAACACACTGCAAAGAAAAAAAAATGGTCTCAGAACTTCTCTTATCCCTCTATTGAGATGCATTAGTACTTTGGGCCACCTGTACTGTTATGACCTGGTGGTCAGGACAATAATGGACCTGGTGGTTAAGAGCACACGGAATGACCTGATAGTTACTGATAATAAAGGACGAGCTCTGGGACGTGGAAACTCTGCTGACCGCAATCCCTAATCCTATCAAACACACTAGAAATAGCTGTGGATTGCGCCTAACGCTCCCTATGCAACTCGGCACAGCCTAAGGAACTAGCTAGCCCTGAAGATAGAAAAATAAAGCCTACCTTGCCTCAGAGAAATTCCCCAAAGGAAAAGGCAGCCCCCCACATATAATGACTGTGAGTAAAGATGAAAATACAAACACAGAGATGAAATAGATTTAGCAAAGTGAGGTCCGACTTACTGAACAGACCGAGGATAGGAAAGGTTACTTTGCGGTCAGCACAAAAACCTACAAAAAGACCATGCAGAGGGCGCAAAAAGACCCTCCACACCGACTCACGGTGCGGAGGCGCTCCCTCTGCGTCCCAGAGCTTCCAGCAAGCAAGACAACAATAAAAATAGCAAGCTGGACAGAAAAATAGCAAACCAAAGAAATACAAGTTGGAACTTAGCTTCTGCTGGGAAGACAGGTCACAAGAACGATCCAGGAGTGAACTAGACCAATACTGGAACATTGACAGGTGGCATGGAGCAAAGATCTAAGTGGAGTTAAATAGAGCAGCCAGCTAACGAATTAATCTCATCACCTGTGGAAGGAAACTCAGAAACACCCACCAGAGGAAGTCCATGGACAGAACCAGCCGAAGTACCATTCATGACCACAGGAGGGAGCCCGACAACAGAATTCACAACACCCCCCTTGAGGAGGGATCACCGAACCCTCACCAGAGCCCCCAGGCCGATCAGGACGAGCCAAGTGAAAAGCATGAACCAAATCGGTGGCATGGACATCGGAGGCAACAACCCAAGAATTATCCTCCTGGCCATAACTCTTCCACTTGACAATATACTGAAGCCTCCGCCTCGGAAAACGAGAATCCAAAATCTTCTCAACCTCATATTCCAACTCTCCCTCAACCAACACCGGGGCAGGAGGGTCAACCGAGGGAACAACGGGCACCACATATCTCCGCAACAAAGATCTATGGAAAACATTATGAATGGCAAAAGAGGCAGGAAGAGCCAAACGAAAAGACAGCGGATTAATAATTTCAGAAATTTTATAAGGACCAATAAACCGAGGCTTAAACTTAGGAGAAGAAACCTTCATAGGAACATGACGAGAAGACAACCAAACCAAATCCCCCACACGAAGCCGGGGACCAACACACCGACGGCGATTAGCATAACGTTGAGCCCTTTCCTGAGACAACGTCAAATTGTCCACCACATGAGTCCAAATCTGCTGCAGCCTGTCCACCACAGAATCCACACCAGGACAATCAGAAGGCTCAACCTGCCCAGAAGAAAAACGAGGATGAAAACCAAAATTACAAAACAAAGGTGAAACCAAAGTAGCCGAACTAGCCCGATAATTAAGGGCAAACTCGGCCAACGGCAAGAAAGACACCCAATCATCCTGAATAGCAGACACAAAGCATCTCAAATAGGTCTCCAAGGTCTGATTAGTTTGCTCAGTTTGGCCATTAGTCTGAGGATGAAATGCCGAAGAAAAAGACAAATCAATGCCTATCCTAGCACAAAAGGCCCGCCAAAATCTAGAGACAAACTGAGAACCTCTGTCAGACACAATATTCTCCGGAATGCCATGCAAATGAACCACACGCTGAAAAAATAATGGAACCAGATCTGAGGAGGAAGGCAACTTAGGCAAAGGTACCAGATGAACCATTTTAGAGAACCGGTCACAAACAACCCAGATAACAGACATCTTCTGGGAAACAGGAAGATCCGAAATAAAATCCATGGAAATATGCGTCCAGGGCCTCTCAGGGACCGGCAAAGGCAAAAGCAACCCACTAGCGCGTGAACAGCAAGGCTTGGCCCGGGCGCAAGTCCCACAGGACTGCACAAAAGCATGCACATCGCGCGACAAGGAAGGCCACCAAAAGGACCTAGCAACCAAATCTCTGGTACCAAAAATCCCAGGATGACCAGCCAACACTGAACAATGAATCTCAGAAATTACCTTACTTGTCCATCTATCAGGAACAAACAGCTTCCCCACTGGACAGCGGTCAGGCCTATCAGCCTGAAATTCCTGAAGCACCCGCCGCAAATCAGGGGAGATAGCAGAAAGAATCACCCCCTCCTTAAGAATGCCAACCGGCTCAAGGACTCCAGGAGAATCAGGCGAAAAACTCCTAGAGAGAGCATGAACCTTAACATTCTTAGATCCCGGAAGATACGAGACCACAAAATCAAAACGGGAGAAAAACAGGGACCATCGAGCTTGTCTAGGATTCAGCCGCTTGGCCGACTCGAGGTAAATCAGATTCTTATGATCGGTCAGGACCACAACACGGTGTTTAGCTCCCTCAAGCCAATGTCGCCACTCCTCAAACGCCCACTTCATAGCCAACAATTCCCGATTGCCGACATCATAATTGCGTTCCGCAGGCGAAAACTTTCTGGAAAAAAAAGCACACGGTTTCATCAAAGAACCATCAGACTCCCTCTGAGACAAAACGGCCCCTGCCCCAATCTCAGAAGCGTCGACCTCAACCTGAAAAGGAAGAGAAACATCCGACTGACGCAACACAGGGGCAGAAGTAAATCGGCGTTTAAGCTCCTGAAAGGCCTCAACAGCCTCAGAGGACCAATTCGTCACATCAGCGCCTTTCTTCGTCAAATCAGTAAGGGGCTTAACCACACTGGAAAAATTGGCAATGAAACGGCGATAGAAATTAGCAAAGCCCAAAAAATTTTTAAGACTCTTCACAGATGTGGGTTGGATCCAGTCATGAATAGCTTGGACCTTAACAGGATCCATTTCTATAGACGAGGGAGAAAAAACAAAACCCAAAAAAGAGACCTTCTGAACTCCGAATAGGCACTTAGACCCCTTCACAAATAAAGCATTATCATGAAGGATCTGGAACACCATCCTGACCTGCTTCACATGAGACTCCCAATCATCGGAAAAAATCAAAATATCATCCAAATATACGACCATGAATTTATCAAGATAATTGCGGAAAATATCATGCATGAAAGACTGGAACACAGATGGAGCATTAGAGAGCCCAAATGGCATCACAAGGTATTCAAAATGGCCTTCGGGCGTATTGAATGCAGTTTTCCATTCGTCACCCTGTTTAATACGAACAAGATTATATGCCCCTCGGAGGTCAATCTTAGTAAACCAACTAGCCCCCTTAATCTGAGCAAACAAATCAGTAAGCAAAGGCAAGGGGTATTGGAATTTGACTGTGATCTTATTAAGAAGACGATAATCAATACAAGGTCTCAAGGAGCCATCCTTCTTAGCAACAAAAAAGAAACCCGCTCCCAATGGTGACAAAGAGGGCCGAATATGCCCTTTCTCCAAAGATTCCTTAACATAGCTCCGCATGGCGGCATGCTCTGGCACAGACAGATTGAAAAGTCGGCCCTTAGGGAACTTACAACCAGGAATCAAGTTAATAGCACAATCACAGTCCCTATGTGGAGGAAGGGAACTGGACTTGGGCTCATCAAATACATCCTGGAAATCCGATAAAAACTCAGGGACCTCAGAAAAGGGGGAAGAGGAAATTGACATCAAAGGAACGTCACTATGTACTCCTCGACAACCCCAACTAGTCACCGACATAGTTTTCCAATCCAGCACCGGATTATGTTCCTGTAACCATGGAAATCCCAGTACAACAACATCATGCAGGTTATGCAACACCAGAAAACGGCAATCTTCCTGATGTGCAGGAGCCATGTACATAGTCATCTGTGTCCAGTACTGAGGTTTATCCTTGGCCAAGGGTGTAGCATCAATGCCCCTCAAAGGAATAGGGCTCTGCAAAGGCTGCAAGGAAAAACCACAGCGCCTGGCGAATTCTAAGTCCATTAAGTTCAGGGCAGCACCTGAATCCACAAATGCCATGACAGAAAAGGACGACAATGAGCAAATCAGGGTCACAGATAAGAGAAATTTAGGCTGTATAGTACTAATGGTAACAGACCTAGCGACTCTCTTAGTACGCTTAGAGCAATCAGAGATAACATGAGCCGAATCACCACAGTAAAAACACAGCCTATTTTGACGTCTGAATTCCTGCCGTTCTATTCTAGTCTTTATCCTATCACATTGCATAGGTTCAGGACTTTGCTCAGAGGATACTGCCATATGGTGCACAGCTTTGCGCTCGCGCAGACGCCGATCAATCTGAATGGCTAGAGACATAGATTCGCTCAAACCGGCAGGAGTAGGAAAGCCCACCATAACATCTTTAAGGGTTTCAGAAAGACTTTTTCTGAAAATAGCAGCCAGAGCCTCTTCATTCCATTTAGTGAGCACAGACCATTTTCTAAATTTCTGGCAGTATAACTCTGCCGCTTCCTGACCTTGACACAAGGCCAACAGGGTTTTTTCTGCATGATCCACAGAATTAGGTTCGTCATACAATAATCCGAGCGCTTGAAAAAATGCATCTACATTCAATAATGCCGGATCCCCTGTTTCAAGAGAAAAAGCCCAGTCTTGAGGGTCACCACGCAGCAAGGATATGATGATTTTTACTTGCTGAATGGGATCACCAGAAGAACGGTGTTTCAAAGCAAAAAACAATTTGCAGTTATTTTTAAAGTTCAAAAACTTGGATCTGTCCCCAAAAAACAAATCAGGAGTAGGAATTCTGGGCTCTAAAGCCGGAGTCTGGACAACATAGTCCTGAATACTCTGTACTCTTGCAGCAAGTTGATCCACACGAGAAAACAAACCCTGAACATCCATGCCAAAGCATATATCCTGAACCACCCAGATATCAAGAGGAAAAAAAAGACAAACCAGAGCACAGAAAAAAAAATGGTTCAGAACTTTCTTTTCCTTCTTTTGAGATGCATTTAATTCATTTTGGGCCACTTGTACTGTTATAATACGGTGGTCTAGGAGCAACATGGAATGAGCTCTGAAGGAAGTGGTAACTGTACTGACCGCAGTCCCTAAGCTCAACACAACACTAGAAGTAGCCGTGGAATGCTCCTAACTCTGCCTAGGCATCTCGTCACAGCCTAAGGGTACCGTCACACAGTGGCATTTTGATCGCTACGACGGCACGATCCGTGACGCTCCAGCATCGTAACAATATCGCTCCAGCGTCGTAGACTGCTGTCACACTTTGCAATGTACAACTCTGGAGCGATAATTTCATGACGTATGTGCGATGTAGAAGCCGTTGGTTATTATGCGCACATCGTATACAATATCGTGCACACCTTTGTTACACCATGCGATCATGCCGCCACAGCGGGACACTAGACGACGAAAGAAAGTCTTAAACGATCTGCTACGACGTACGATTCTCAGCGGGGTCCCTGATCGCAGGAGCGTGTCAGACACTGAGAGATCGTAACTATATCGCTGGAACGTCACGAATCGTGCCGTCGTAGCGATCAAAATGCCACTGCGTGACGGTACCCTAAGAGCTAACTACCCCTAAAGAAAGAAGCAGGAAAGCTATCTTGCCTTAGAGAAAATTCCCAAAGGATAGATTAGCCCCCCACAAATAATGACTGTGAGTGGAGAGGGAAAAGACATACACAGAATGAAACCAGGATGAGCACAGGAGGCCAGTCTAGCTAAATAGATAGGACAGGATGGAATACTGTGCGGTCAGTATAAAACACTAGAAAAATCCACGCAGAGTTTACAAAAAATCTCCACACCTGACTAAAGGTGTGGAGGGCAAATCTGCCTCCCAGAGCTTCCAGCAAGACAGAATAATTCACACTGATAAGCTGGACAAACATAGAAAGCACAGAATAGATAAGTCCACAATCTATGGACAGAAAAAGGTACCTTCACACATAACGATATTGTTAACGATATCGTTGCTATTTGTGACGTAGCAACGATATCGTTAATGAAATCGTTATGTATGACAGCGACCAACGATCAGGCCCCTGCTGGGAGATCGTTGGTCGCTGAATAAAGTCCAGAACTTTATTTCGTCGCTGGATCTCCCGCGGACATCGCTGGATCGGCGTGTGTGACACCGATCCAGCGATGTCTTCACTGGTAACCAGGGTAAACATCGGGTAACTAAGCGCAGGGCCGCGCTTAGTAACCCGATGTTTACCCTGGTTACCATGCTAAAAGTAAAAAAAAACAAACACTACATACTTACCTACAGCCGTCCGTCCTCCAGCGCTGCGCTCTGCTCTCCTCCTGTACTGTCTGTGAGCCGGAAAGCAGAGCGGTGACGTCACCGCTCTGCTTTCCGGCTCCCAGACAGTACAGGAGGAGAGCAGAGAAGCAGAGCACAGCGCTGGAGGACGGACGGCTGTAGGTAAGTATGTAGTGTTTGTTTTTTTTTACTTTTAGCATGGTAACCAGGGTAAACATCGGGTTAGTAAGCGCGGCCCTGCGCTTAGTTACCCGATGTTTACCCTGGTTACCGGCATCGTTGGTCGCTGGAGAGCAGTCTGTGTGACAGCTCTCCAGCGACCAAACAGCGACGCTGCAGCGATCCGAATCGTTGTCGGTATCGCTGCAGCGTCGCTAAATGTGAAGGGGCCTAAAGAGCAAGCAAAAACTTAGCTTAGCTGAACTGGTCAGGATAACAGGGAACTCCAAAGAGATGTGAATCCAACCAGGAACCATTTACAAGTGGCACTGGCTGAAGAAAGAGCCAGACCTAAATAGCCGAGCAGAAGAGACGATAAGTGGAGGCAGCTGATGACAGCTAACTCCAAGGAGCAGCCATACCACTAGAAAGCCCAAGAGCAGAACTCACAAAAGTGCCACTTACAACCACCGGAGGGAGCCCAAGAGCGGAATTCACAACAGGAAGGAGGTCGTTGGCCAAAATCTCGCTATACATGACCACATCCTTCTTCCATTCAATACGGTACAGTTGTCCTGTCCCCTTTGCAGAAATTGACCCCCATAGTATGATGTTTCCCCTACAATGCTTCATGGTTGGGATGGTGTTCTTGTGGTTGTTCTCCTTCTTCTTCCTCCAAACATGGTGTGGAGTGGATACCAAAAAGTTCTATTTTGGTCTCATCTGATCACATAATCTTCTTCCATGACTCCTATGGTTAATCCAGATGGTCAATGGCGTACTTGAAACAGGTCTGGACATGTGCTGGCGAGAGCAGGGGGACCTTGCGTATCCTACAGAATTTTAATCCATGACAGCGTAGTATGTTACTAAAGGTAATGTTTGGGACTGTGGCCCCCAGACTCTTCAGGTCCTTGACAGGTTCTCCCATGTAGTTCTGGGCTGATTCCTGACCTTTCTCAGAATCATTCTTACCCCACGCGGCGAGATCTTACATAGAGCCCCAGACTGAGGAAGATTGACAGTCATCTTGTGTTTCCTAATAATTGTGCCAACAGTTGTTACCTTCTCACTAAGCTGCTTGCCTATTGTCATGTAGTCCATCCCAGCCTTGTGCAAGTCTACAATTTTGTCCCCGATGTCCCTATACAGCATTTTGGTCTTGGCCATGGTGGAGAAGTTGGAGTGTAACATAGTAACATAGTTATTAAGGTTGAAGGAAGACTTTAAGTCCATCTAGTTCAACCCATAGCCTAACCTAGCATGCCCTAACATGTTGATCCAGAGGAAGACAAAAAAAACCCATATGGCAAAGAGTAAGGTCCACATTGGGGAAAAAAATCCCTTCCCGACTCCACATACAGCAATCAGACTAGTTGCCTGGATCAGCGCCCTATCAAGGAATCTAGTGTATATACACTGTAACATTATACTTTTCCAGAAATGTATCCAGTCCCCTCTTAAATTTTAGTAATGAATCACTCATTACTACATCATACGGCAGAGAGTTCCATAGTCTCACTGCTCTTACAGTAAAGAATCCTTGTCTGTTATTATGCCTAAACCTTCTTTCCTCCAGACGCAGAGGATGCTCCCTTGTCCCGGTCTCAGGTCTAAGAGTAAAAAGATCATCAGAAAGGTCTTTGTACTGTCCCCTCATATATTTATACATTAAAATAAGATCAACCCTTAGCCTTCGTTTTTCCAAACTAAATAGTCCCAAGTGTAATAACCTATCTTGGTATTGCAGACCCCCCAGTCCTCTAATAACCTTGGTCGCTCTTCTCTGCACCCGCTCCAGTTCAGCTATGTCTTTCTTATACACCGGAGACCAGAACTGTGCACAGTATTCTAAGTGTGGACGAACTAGTGACTTGTATAGAGGTAAAATTATGTTCTCCTCATGAGCATCTATGCCTCTTTTAATGCATCCCATTATTTTAGTTGCCTTTGTAGCAGCTGCCTGACACTAGCCACTAAATGTGAGTTTGTCATCCACCCATACACCCAGGTCTTTTTCATTGATGGTTTTGCTCAGAGTTTTAGAATTAAGCTCATAGTTATACATCTTATTACTTCTACCCAAGTGCATGACCTTACATTTATCCCCATTAAAGCTCATTTGCCATTTATCAGCCCAAGCTGATTTATTGATTATGTGGACAGGTGTCTTTTATACAGGTAATGAGTTCAAACAGGTGCAATTAATACAGATAAAGAGGGCAGAGTAGGAGGCTTCTTAAAAAAGGTCTGTGAGAGCCAGAATTCTTGCTGGTTGGTCAGTGATCAAATACTTATTTCATGCAATAAAAAGCAATTTAATTATTTAAAAATCATAAAATGTGATTTTTGTTTTTTTTATTTTTAGATTCTGTCTCTTCTTTGTAGGTGGGAAAATTTGCAAAATCGGCAGTATATCAAATACTTATTTTTATTGTTATTTTACATATTAACTATTACAATATGTGGTAGCTGCAGTAAAACTAGCTGAAAATTATATTTTGATAATTTTTCTTATATTCAGATTTTTTTTTCAGTAACCCTATTGAATTTGGAGGCCCACACAGAGGTGTTTCGTCTCCCACCCCAGAGCTGAAACTCTAGCTATGTCTTCACCCTTAGTATCACATTCTTATAGCAGTTACTTCTAATAATAAAAGTGTATGAATCTATCAGTTACAGCAGACCTGCCGTATATATGTCATTTTTTTCCTTATTTTTCTTGTGTTCTTGCGTCTCTCCGTTCCCGAAATATGGCGTCCTCTTTCCTTTATAGAAATCTAGTCTTTTCAGTCAAGTGGGCGTGATTCTGAAGAGGATGCCCACAGAGAAAAGTTGATGACAACACCCACTTGGCTTAAGAGTGTAAATTTACATACAGGAAGGAGGGGGCCATATCTCAGGAACGGAGAGGCGCAGGAACAGAAAAAAAAAAAACAGCGCCAGATTCAGAAAAACAGGGGCATTTACACCAGATAAAAAAGAAAATTATGGACAGTGACAGGTCCGCTTTATTTCAATAGCTACATATAATGAAGATCTAGTAACACTTTTCAGCATTGACTACATTATAGTTCCTTAGTGAGGTATTAGCTTACAGACCCGCCACTAAGAAATAGTATTATATACAGTTACCCAATATTTTTTTCATAAATAATATAGCATGGTGAAAAAAAAAAACATAAAAAGGTAGAGTAAAAACTTTGTAAAAAAAAAAAAGGCACAGAATAGTTTGTTAAACAAAATATATAAAAAATACAGGTTTGCTACAAATGAGTTAAAGAAAAAGGAATTTTGTTGTATTTTTCTCTCCTAAAATTCCCAAAGTGATAAGCATAGAAAAGATAACTTTTCATATGATGCCGATCCAGATTTCTTTGTGGATGCAAACAATTAAAAAAAAAATAACTTCTGATGAAAAATTCTAAAATGTTGTGTCATCCTGAAAGGATTAAAAATTCCTTGGGCATTAATAGGTTGCAATAATTAATTTTCCATGTGCTGTGACACTGTGGCCAGTAGCTATTAGATATTACATCACTATGGTGACATCACTGTATATAGCCTTTTATGGTTTGACTATTTGTCCAGGCTTAACTCTTTCATGACCAGGCAATTTTCCATTGTTGTGTTTTTGTTTTTCTCCGTCTACTCTGCTACAAGACATCATTCATTTTACTGAAAAACGGGAAACAAACACCTCGTGTGATGAAATGGAAAAAAAAAACAGCAATTCCGCCATTATTTTTTCATTTCTGTTTTCACGATGTGCAGTAAAAAGGTTCTGATAATGTGATTTTTCAGGTCAGTACGATTATGGCGATATATAAACTTTTATCTTTTTTTATTTGTTATGTGAGTGGTGCAAAAAAAAAATTATCAGAAATTTATAAAAGAAAAATTTAGTTTTGTGTTACCATTTTCTGAGACCAGTAACATTTTTATTTTTGCCTTGATGCAGCTGTCAGAGGGCTTGTTTTTTGGTTTGATAAATAAAAGTTTTTAAATTCATGAAAACAAAAAATTCAAATCACCTGCATTTTACCCCATTAAAGATAAAGATATTTAAAAATAAAAAAAATACAAACATGGGGTATCGCTGCACCCATAAAAATCTATCAAGATATGCATTTAACTAAACCAATCAGCAAACAATAAACAGAAAAAAAAATGCCAAATTGCTGTTTTTTGGTTGCCTCCAAAAGTTCTACAGGAAATGATCAAAATGTCATATCTATCCCAAAATAATATCATTATCATCTTTGTTTCGCTACGCAAAAAGTAAGCCCACATACTGCTCCATTGACCAAAAAATTTAAATGTTATGGGCCTCGGAAAATAGCTCAAAAATGTATATAAATATATATATATATTTTACAAAATTTCCACTTTTTTTCACCATTACAGTAATAAAAGCTGGACAAGTTTGATATCGCCGTAATCGTACTGACAAGGGGTATCATGATACAACGTCATTTTTTTCATGTAGTATATGCCATAAAAACAACTCCCAAAAAATAATATCAGAATTGCTTTTTTTTTCCGCTCAATTTACCGCATTTGGAATTTTTTCCTGTTTTCCAGTACACTCTGTGTTAAAATGAATTGTGTCGTTCAAAAGAACAATTTGTTCAGCAACAAACAAGTCCTTATATGTCTACATGGGCAAAAAATAGAAATTGGGGTTCTGGGAAAAATGGGAGGAAAAAATAAAAAACAGCTACTACCCAGTAGGGTTTTGGCTATTTATACTGCGTCATGGCAGCAGCTGATACACCAGGAAAAGTCATCAATATCTGAGTCCTGGACAACCCCTTTAAGGGCTGCTCTGCCTGGATTATAAGTGGGTAGACCAAAAAAAAATTTGTGACGTGATTTCCTATTTTACGATAATAAGGGTATTGTCATTATTGTGACCACCCTGGTGTATAAAAAATGGACAGGTGCTGCTAAAATGTGAATGTTGTCCATATAGACGGTCTGCTTACCCCGCGCACTGGTTGCTCATCTGCTAAGTGATCTAATTCCTATCTCAGATTGCCATGTGGCATTGTACACTGAGCTATAATTTAAATGCCCCTAAATTGTATGACCCTAATTACAGTTTAATTGCCAAGCGCTGTCCTCTTACATCTCTATGTGGAAATTCATTACTTGTAACAGCGCATTCCAAATGTCAAACTGCTCTTACGTTATTTGTGGGATGGGAATGTACACAACACATACGCAGCAAGTTTAATTAGGAAATGTAAGTACAGTGAAATGCTAATTAGATCGTTTTGCAATCACCATCCAATGATAGATAAATATAGAAGGCATAAAAATACAGCTCGTACAGATACATTACTACAGTCAGAATGTTGACAGTAAATGCACATGTCATACCATGACGGATAACGATAAAATACAGAGATAATTAAGATGAATATATGTCAAGACTGCTGAAATGGTCTATCTAACCCAATAAAATTGGCCACAGGCATGAGATTTTCACCTGCAGACCCTTGGCATATCCTATTAAATTTGGTCAAAAATGCAAATAATCTGATATCTGTATTCATCGTGCACAGTAATGGATAAACGTACATGAAAACTTGGTAGCTCTTAATAGGGCTTCCACAGATAGACTTTGTTCAACCCACTCCACTTATCGGGTTCCTGAGGAACCTTAGCCATCATCTCTTAACCCTTATACAGAGATCTGGAGGTAAAAAAAGGGGCCCTTGGGTTGAATCCATGGAGTAGCTGCGGGCCGGTGGAATGAGCTGGCAAAGGAAAGTCAACTAGAGGAGTCAAATCAGGAAGAACAGATACAGAACAAAGTCAGGTAATAGATGAGTTCAGCAAGGTAGCTTAGGTCAAAACGTGGAAGACAGAATCAGACGTAGAAATGTCAGGCAGGTGAAAGGTGAAGGCAGTCCAGTGTCAGCAACAGGAATCAAGCAAGGTCTGATGGCGAAGTAATAGGACAATCAACCAGACTCAGTATAAACTTATAACTGGCAACTCCCGACAGTAACATTGGAGTTTAAGTAGGGTGTGGTACGGAGCTGGTTATTCTGCTGAGTTGCTGGACTCCACACACACACACATTCTGCCTGACTGGGCAGGATCACGAATCCCAGTATCAGCAGAACCTCAGACAGGAGAGGGCGCACACCACCCAGAGGTACAGGCCATGACATCTACTCCATCCCTAGCATTGTCCACAGAATGAGTATGGCGGAGCTTCTTCAGCTCAACAGCTTTCTCTCCCTGCTCCCCCATATATATGAATGGTGGTCTCTGCTGCGCGTGCATGTGTTTTTAATGACCATACATATTGTCTGAGCCCATCTTATGTGTATCCCAGCTCCTGTGTGTGGAGGAGTCGGAAGAGAAAGCTGCCGACTGGATCATCATTCATCTAACAGCTATCTTAGATTGCTTTTGGACATCTGTGGCTTATCTCCCTGGAGAATAACATCTGACATGATGGTCAAGAGGAGGTCCCCACACATATTAGATGGTCAGCCAGTCCAACAAGGATCGGCATGTTCGTCTGACTTTTATAGTGTGCATCAGGGCTTCAAGAGGTAATGGAAATGCTACTAAAATTATCTGGATGTGCCGATGATCTGCAGAAGAACATCTATGGCTGGTCCACAGTCATCTCAGACTACATGTACTCAGCCGCATGGCTCTTGCCATTGCTCTTGGTCAATTATGTTCTGAAGAGAAGCTGTCACTTGCCAATAACATGTATTTTTTTTTACTTGATCTACATGCCGCTGTTCTCCTGAACCTGACACTGTTTTTTTTGTTTCTCAGCCTTTCCATTCTTGAGATATGGCCCCTTCTTCCTTGGATAGAAATCTAGTCTTGCTATCCAAATGGGTGGGGTTCTCGAGAAGATGCCCAGAGAAAACCAAGTACGACGGTTACTAAAAAATGACAGTAAAAAGTCCTCTGTAAAGTATCTCTCCAACTTTTATTACCATTTGCTTTTAAGCCAGATTATTTTTTTTAAGTATCTTTATAGTGATCAGAGTTCTAAAAGTCACATTCAGGCCGCCCGTATCCACCACTAGAGGGAGCTTAAGAGTTTACGGCAATGTTTAACCAGTATGCAGCAAGCTCATAGGCATCATCTGGTGGCAGCTGCAGGCATCCAGCAGGTTATCTTTTGACTGTACGGCAATGCAGGGGATTTAGCACTCTATCATAAAAACTGAGCAGTGACCACTGTAAAGATATATTAGTAAATGAAAAAGAACAGAATTATGGATCTATTTAGAATGAAAAAAAACACTTAAGTTGGACAGCTGAGAAATGTGAGGCAGAGTACTGGCTAGGGATACATTTCCTAACACCTACCGCATTTTAAGATTGACACATATTGAATAAATAAAAACATATTGCACATTGGCTTCATAAAAATAGAACTTCATCCCATAAGGAAGGACACTGTGCTGTCAGTCGTCATAATAAAGCAGTCCGCATACAAAAAGTTATATTAGTCTACTAGTAAATAACGAAGTTAGGACCAAATTGTAAGCAAAAAAAAAAACTGTAAGAGCCGTTGTTTACAAAGTCTTGTCCAGTCCTTTCTTTCCAAGAAAATTGCGTAACGTGTACAGAAATAGCAGCCAAAAAAAATAAAACTTGATAGCAGCAGAGAACAGAACGTTTCCTAAAGGACAGGAGCTAAGAAGCGTGCAGTTTGCTGGGAAAAAAAAAATAGCTGGTGTGGAGTAACCCTTTCTTTCCAGACCCAGAAAGAAACGGTTCCGTTAGTTTCTGTGACTATGACCCAAAATGGAAAATTTTCACCGAGATCCACAAACGTAAGAAAATGATCCCTTTATAAATATATATGTAACAGCACATAGTACGGCACATTGCAGCCAATGAGTGATGCAAAGGCAGGAAGCCACTTATCAGAGGGCAGTAAAGAGTTGGATCAGAGTTCAAGTAGTCTTCAACCTTCACACAACCGTTATTTACTTGCTTGTACATAACCTCTTGAAGCTTTATCTAAATAAATTGCTCTGTCTGTAAGACGTCCATCTGCACTGTTCATCCTGCGCCAAATGTTACTTGCTGCCCATAGACGCCACGTAACTCCGCTTGTTGCAAATGTTCTTGAATTTAAAAGTTTTTCTCCCTCTATAAAAGATTTTGATAGCTTAGAAAAAAATAAAGTGTTCCCAAAAATATATTTGTGTGCATTCTTTTTTTTTTGTTCAGTGGCGCATGTGAATACATGGAGCTTCTTAGAATATGTCATTTGGGGAAGTAGTGTGTTCTTCACCTTTCTACCTTCTAACCCCACCTTTCCTTGCTTATAGACTTTTTGTAAATGTTCCAAAACGCTCCCGGTCCTATCACAAATGTATTTGGTGTCACACAGTAAATAGCAAACAATTGAATGGGATAAAACTGCAGCTTCTCTCTTTTTCACTGTCTCGCTCTCTTTCAATTTGAAACTGCATGCTGGGAGAAGGGTTGGGAAATATGGAAGAAAACCCAAAATATATGCATTACACTAGTTTTCTAAGAGGCAACGAACCGTGGCTATGCATTAAGAGATGTGAAGAGAGAATATACAGTTGTGCTCAAAAGTTTACATTCCCCGGGCAGAATTTTTGCTTTCTTGGCCTTTTTTCAGATAATATGAATGATAACACCAAAACTTTTTCTCCACTCATGGTCAGTGGTTGGGTGAAGCCATTTATTGTCAAACTACTGTGTTTTCTCATTTAGAATCATAATGACAACCCAAAACATCCAAATGACCCTGATTAAAAGTTCACATACCCCATTTCTTAATACCGTGTATTGCCCCCTCTAACATCATTGACAGCATGAAGTCTTTTGTGGTAATTGTGGATGAGGTTCTTTATTTTCTCAGATGGTAAAGCTGCCCACTCTTCTTGGCAAAAAGCCTCCAGGTCCTGTAAATTCCTGGGCTGTCTAGCATGAACTGTGCGCTTGAGATCTCCCCTCAATATCTCAAAGATATTGAGGTCAGAAGACTGAGGTGGCCACTCCAGAACCTTCACTTTGTTCTCCTGTAGTCAATGACAGGTTGGCTCTGCCTTGTTACATAGTTACATAGTTATTAAGGTTGAAGGAAGTCCATCTAGTTCAACCCATAGCCTAACCTAACATGCCCTAACATGTTGTGTTTTGGATCATTGTCATGTTGAAATGTCCAAGTACGTCCCATGTGCAGCTTCGGGGCTGATGAGTGCAAATTTGCCTCCAGTATTTGCTGATAATATGCTGCATTCATCTTTCCTTCAACTTTGACCAAGTTTCCTGTGCCTTTGTAGCTCACACATCCCCAAAACATTAGCGATCCACCTCCGTGCTTTACAGTAGGAATGGTGTTCCTTTCATCATAGGCCTTGTTGACCTCTCTCCAAATGTAACGTTTATGGTTGTGGCCAAAAAGTTCAATTTTGGTCTCATCACTCCAAATTACCTTGCTCCAGAAGTTTTGAGACTCGTCTCTGTGCTGCTTTGCATATTGTAGGGAGATAGTTTGTGGCATTTGCACAGTAATAGCTTTCTTCCTGCGACTCGACCATGCAGCTCATTTTTCTTAAAGTGCCTCCTTATTGTGCATCTTGAAACAGCCACACTGATAGTTTTCAGAGAGTCCAGTATTTCAGCTGATGTTATTTGTGGGTTTGCCAGGGTATGTAAACTTTTGAGCACAACTGTATGCATTTAAAGAAAACTGAATTGGAAGGAAGAACTTTAAAAACACAAGCTGCACGCATTTGCATGTTCTGCATGTAAAGGGAAAGTGTCATCAGCAGTGATGAGCAAGTGTACTCGTTGCTTGAGTTTTCCCGAGCACTCTCGGATGACCTCCGAGTATTTATGACTGCTCGGAGATTTAGTTTTCATCGTGGGAGCTGAATGAATTACAGCTACTAGCCTGCTTGATTACATGTAGGGATTCCCTAGTAACCAGGCAATACCCACATGTACTCAGCCTGGCTAGTAGCTGTAAATCATTCAGCTGCCACAATGAAAACTAAATCTCTGAGCAGTCATAAATACTTGGAGGTCCCCCGAGCGTGCTCGGGAAAACCCAAGCAACGAGCATATTCGCTCATCACTAGTCATCAGATAATGACCTATTGTTTAAATTGAATTTCTATGTTACATTTATTTTTAAAACAAAATGTCTTTTTTATTTTCTCGATCACCGTTTCCATTATAAATGATATTCAGAAATCTTGAAATTTTCACACTGAAACATATTACAAATCCATACAGACGTTTGAGAATTATTTAACTGCTTGTCGACTTCCCAATGTCTGAAAACAACTGTTTGTTCCAGATATAACTCTGCTATGACATTTTAGAACGTCAATACAGAGATACGTCAATTCCAGATATAACTCTGCTATGACATTTTAGAACGTCAATACAGAGTCAGCAGGAGATCTTGCAGCTGCAGGACAGGGGATCCGGCTGTCAGAAACATCTGGACTCTCCAAAAAGGAGGCAGAAACAGTTTAGGACCATCTCTGCCTTCCTATATATTGTGCATAATGAGAGCTCTGAATACAGTATAGGAAGCACTTGCAGCGCCCCAGAGACCTGGTCGTTGCAGTATGGCACTCTGCCGCTAGGGGAGTAGCGGTACGTCTTATGGCTCTAAGGAGTTCTCCTGACCAGGTATCACCAGAACACATTACACTTCACACTCCGGCCACTAGGGGGAGAAAAAGGCTTTATTTATTGGGCCACTCCTCACACTCGTAAAACTAGGGGCTGGGGAGGAAGTTAGTCAGAAGCTGACTTGGTTGGAACCAGGCAACATCCCGTGGCAGGGGGTGTTGCAGGGAGAAGGCACAGGGGGGCCCCTGTCAGGCGTGGGAACCTGGCAGGTGCCTAGCGAACAGAACAGAACGGAACGGAACCGCGCCTGCACACCCTGCGGCGGTATCCTAAGAAAGAGACACGAGGGGAAGGATATTGTGGAAACGTGGAAACGAGATCAAGCACAAAGGAGAGTCAGTAAGAGTCGTGTCGAGAGAGAGAGAGGCAACATCTTACTGAGGCGTGTAGTCGGTGGCCAGAACACCGTAGGAGTAACTGACTTCAGGCCTTACTTCAAACTCCGCTGGACAGTTAGTCATAGGTTGGCTGTCTACCTTACTACACCTACGAAGACATAGGGGGCAACATTGGGAGAGGGGCGTCTCTAGGGTCCTGGAAGACCTCCAATCCTTCCCGTCATACGGGTGGCGTCCTAGCCATAACATATCTGGGGGACGTTAGAAACTAGTAACATCTGGAACCAAAGAACGAGAGAGAGAGCTGTAGAGAACGAACGAACGAGAACAGCAGTTTTGAGGACTATTCCGAATGCTCAGCAGGATAGGACTACAACACACAGGCGCTATTGGTAGGCAACGATTTCCATCTGCGAGGGAAACTCTGGATGTGCCCATCGGACCGGCCGGTCTCTGAGAGCCCTGTTAAACGTACTCTGGATTGAGGATCCTGAAGCCTACATTAAAGAGGTAAAGAGACTACAACCTTGTGTCCTCATTATTGACTGTACCTCACACCATCACCATCCACCTTACTGGGAAGCCCTGGGGACATACTTCACCTGTGGGAAGGTATACCATCCAGCTGCCATTCCATCACCCCAGTGGACCCCATAGCAGCGTCGGTCACCCAGACCGAACACCACAGGTGGCGTCACGAACCCCTGACAGACTGCTTTTCTACTTTCATTGGACGCCCCTTAGCAGGGTCGCGGACCGGGTCTAGCCACCTTCACAGCCTCAGAACCGAACCAGAGAGGCCCGGTACCGAAACGCGTGGCCCTGTGTCTGGGGGCGCTCCAACTTGGCGTCACGAACAGGATCGTACTTAAGCCTGAATAATTGGGTCATGTGTGCCTTGGAACTGTGATTGAAGCATGTTGGACTGTGATTTATTGCAAGGACTGTGTACTGCAATTGCCGTGAGATTCCCGCCAAAACCGCCGCCATTGTAGCACCACGAGGAGCGCAGGAGAAGAAGAAGGGCGTGGAAGTGGGTGTGAGTAAGCTGGAGAGCGCGAAAGATAATGGCCGCCCAGTCTAAGTATTGCTGTATCCTGAGGGCGGGTCTGTCAGCGGCTGAGGTCCGCCTTCTCATCTTCTATGGTGGGCGGCGACCAAAGAAACGAAACTATGACTCAGACGGAGTGGAGCTGGAAAGCCGAGGAGGCTTGCGGAGAAAGATGGCCCAGTCTAGATCCCCATCACCGGAGGATTATACCGGCATGCCGCCGCTGGAGAAGATCGAGTCCTGGGAGCTGTCCGCGGAGCCCCCGCATCCTGCACCAGACCTGGTGACCACCCCTGAGGAACGGAGTGAAGCTACCAGAGCCCCCACCTGCGGGCGGGCTCGGTACCCTGGCCGAACAGGGATCGGTGTTCCGCCGACGTACAACCCGACTACCGGCGCGGTTGGTGGAGTTCTGGAGTCCGCATCATTCAACCCGGACACGCGTGAGTGGGACATGGGCTCCTTCCCCTGGGGGGATTATCGGAAGCACCTCATAGCCGAGCATGCCAGGGATGTGGAACGAGAGGCTCGCGGTGAGCTGCTGGATGGGCCATTGCCGAAATGGGGAGTGGTGATCGTTTACCAGCCCCAGGGAGGAAGAGGCTTTGTCCAGGAAATCGGATCGACCACAAGGGTTCATATCACCCGGGAGGTGGTAGAGGCTGGCCTGCAGGGCGACAGTAAGGGCCCCGTCCTGCTACCGGGAGATGCAGTAAGCTACCGCAGATACCAGAAGGGCCACGGTTGGTGGGCTCGGGATATCCAGCGCTGTACCTCCGTCCTGGTTGCTGCCAAGTCCTTGGAGGAAGAACTGGCTGAAGCAGCAGCAGCCGCTGCTGCTGTTCCTCGGATCACCCACTGGACTCCCGCACTGCCAGAAATAGGCCGTGATTTGAGGCTTCCCAGACCCCCGAGGACTGCCTGCCCGGTTAGGCCCTGGCAGAGGCCACCAGAGAATAAATAAACCTTGGAGAACCGAAATGTACATAGTTAACTGTTTCCTGCTGTTGCTGCTACTTTAAACCCGTCCAGGGTTAACTCCTAGGGATCCCTTTGTTTACCCGGGATCCCTAATGTTTTCTATTTCTTTTCTACGTTTGCACAAGTTATCACTGTTTAAAAGACTGCCGGATCATGGATGGTGAATGATTCAAAACTGTTTCTGTATATAGTTTGCACCTTCTTAAAGGTGCTCCCTACTGGTTTTACAAGCAAGAGAAGACTTTGCGAAGATGATGCTTCCAGATATGACGCAGAAGGTCTTGCTTTCGGTGGACTGGCAGACAGAGAGAGAATCTGCACTAGAAACTTGGGTCCCTCTAAAGGGGAATGATTACATGATGACTCTAATAAAAGTTGAACGTTAATAATGTTAAAATTTAGGAAGTTTGATAATCTTAATAAAGATTGAGGACAGGAAAGCTTGAAGTGAACCCATAGGGGTCAGAGAGAGAGTCCTCCTGAGAGATGTAGAAAGATGGTCGGCACAATGGCAGTAGGCCCAGCTAAGGAGCTAGGCGGTCCTGCATTGGTGAAGTTGGAACGGAAAGAGAAGTTGAGTTATTTAGTATTTTATGGTAGGCCTTTAGTGGGTTCAGCGTATACGCCCTTAAAGGAAAAGTTAACTTATTGTTCAGAGTTTGCACTTAGTAGAATACCCGGCTGGGTACTGAGAGTTATTTATAGTCAAAAATGTTATTTAAAAATATTTAATCTTGTTTTTGTTTGTAACGTTCAAGTGTCCTTACCTCCCATAAAGGGAAGCACCTTTTCTAGTTACTTGTTCTAAGCATTCCAAAAATTTGTATGTCTTTTGCTGTATTATATTGTTTTTCTTCTTCCCAGTCCAGGAGTACTGGATTTAACCGGGGGGGGGGGGAGTGCAGTGCCCCAGAGACCTGGTCGTTGCAGTATGGCACTCTGCCGCCAGGGGAGTAGCGGTATGTCTGATGGCTCTAAGGAGTTCTCCTGACCAGGTATCACAGAACACATTACACTTCACACTCCGGCCACTAGGGGGAGAAAAAGGCTTTATTTATTGGGCCACTCCTCACACTGGTAAAACTAGGGGCTGGGGAGGAAGTTAGTCAGAAGCTGACTTGGTTGGAACCAGGCAACATCCCGTGGCAGGGGGTGTTGCAGGGAGAAGGCACAGGGGGCCCCCTGTCAGGCATGGGAACCTGGCAGGTGCCTAGCGAACAGAACAGAACGTAACGGAACCGCGCCTGCACACCCTGCGGCGGTATCCTAAGAAAGAGACATGAAGGGAAGGATATTGTGGAAACGTGTAAACGAGATCAAGCACAAAGGAGAGCCAGTAAGAGTCGTGCCGAGAGAGAGAGAGGCAACATCTTACTGAGGCGCGTAGTCGGTAGCCGGAACACCGTAGGAGTAACTGACTTCAGGCCTTACTTCAAACTCCGCTGGACAGTTAGTCATAGGTTGGCTGTCTACCTTACTACACCTACGAAGACATAGGGGGCAACATTGGGAGAGGGGCGTCTCTATGGTCCTGGAAGGCCTCCAAGCCTTCCCGTCATACGGGTGGCGTCCTAGCCATAACATATCTGGGGGACGTTAGAAACTAGTAACATCTGGAACCAAAGAACGAGAGAGAGAGCTGTAGAGAACGAACGAATGAGAACAGCAGTTGTGAGGACTATTCCGAATGCTCAGCAGGATAGGACTACAACACACAGGCGCTATTGGTAGGCAACGATTTTCATCTGCGAGGGAAACTCTGGATGTGCCCATCGGACCGGCCGGTCTCTGAGAGCCCTGTTAAATGTACTCTGAATTGAGGATCCTGAAGCCTACAGTAAAGAGGTAAAGAGACTGCAACCTTGTGTCCTCATTATTGACTGTACCTCACACCATCACCATCCACCTTACTTGGAAGCCCTGGGGACATACTTCACCTGTGGGAAGGTATACCATCCAGCTGCCATTCCATCACCCCAGTGGACCCCATAGCAGCGTCGGTCACCCTGACCGAACACCACAGGTAGTGTCACGAACCCCTGACAGACTGCTTTTCTACTTTCATTGGACGACCCTTAGCAGGGTCGCGGACCGGGTCTAGCCACCGTGACAGCCTCAGAACCGAACCAGAGAGACCCGGTACCGAAACGCATGGCCCTGTGTCTGGGGGCGCTCCACACTAACTGTACGTCCTCCTCAGTTCTGCAGTGAATAATATGCCAGCCCCAGTTACAGGGGAAATCCTCAAATCAGTAATAATTAAAATGTACTTAAATTGTGAAATTAATTAACTAATAATATTATGGAAAGAGGTAAACTGTGAAAACTAAATGAAAAAAAGATGATTCCTACTGAAAGTGAAGCATAATATTATTTGTATTTTATTGGCCAATTTGTGGTCATAAAAAAAAGTGAAAATAGACATATATTTCCTTTTTGGTTTCTTTATTTCCCCCTCGATATCTGCAAAAAAGTGACATAAATTTTAAGTTCTGTGTATTAAAAAAAAAAAAAAAAAAAAAAAAAAAAGGGAAATATGATTTGAATGTCTGAATTAAAAAAAAGGCAAAATTAATTTTTGGAACTGCCTGGAAGAAACCCATGGCAAGATTTACAGAAAAAGGGTACAAACTGTGAGGCGAGAGCTGGATACCAGGTTGTCACTACAAGATAAAAAAGCAAAACAGCATTAAGTGTTTGCACAGGTTCTCCATACTATTGGTTTGAAGTTCACAGACCATTAGTCTGATACATTTGCAATAATTGGGGACATCTGGGGACAAGTGCTGTTTCATGACACTGTACGTTCTGCAGTTTATCATCATCTCTATTTAGTGCTGTCAGGTAAATGTGATGTTCTGTGAGCCAGGCCAATATTCACGCAGCGACCATATATAAAATATTGCAGCTTTTATTACACATTATCTTAGTCTTTGTACTCAACATTTCATTCTAAAGGCAAATTTTGGATAAAGTAATGGTTCGTGTTTCCTGGTGGTTTGGCCTATCTCACCAATACATCCCCATCTAAAAAAACACAATGGACACCCAAGTATTTAATACAAGTAGAAGCCCAATTTTTACTATTCCAGCTCTACGGTTATGGATATATGATGGCACAAATAAAAAAACTTCAAATTTTGCAAAATTTCAATTTTTTCAAAACATTTTTTTTGCCTCATAATATTCCAGAACGGTTTGTCTATTCTAATACAATGGAGAAGATCCAGTCACCCTTTGCCCAGATGGCTACTACTTTTTAATAGGTTACGTAAGACATGTAGAAGGACACCATCTCAGCAACATGAACCACGCACAATTGGTTTCTCGAAGGATGATCATGAAAAAATACTGTTTTTGAACATTTTATCTTGCCAACCCAGTTGATTTTCTCAGATCTCATCAGAAGACTTATTACTTAAGTTGGAGATAAACATATGACATAGTTGATGGTAGACAGCAATTTTTCATGACTCCCCCATACACATAACCGCTCGGTTTATTGGTACAAGAGGGGAGAGAGGAGGAGATTGATGTTAGACATCTCTTCCAAGGGCTTATCTTCCCTGAAAATAAAATGAACGGGTGTTGATTGTTAAGCTTCCCAGGTGAGGTGGATCCTCTAAGCCTCATATTTGGGTGGGCATATAGACTCCGGGCACTGATGCAGCAAGAAAGAAGGCATGTGGGCAGAAAGGACTTGGCACACTGAGAAATCTCATGAACAGCAAGATGGATGAAGTGGAACCCAGCAGTGCTGGAAGCAAGTTAAAGCACAGCATGCATGGAACATGGAGCACACCAAACACAGAGGTCTAGAGTCTCAATCCCAAGACACAACTGTGTGTCTTGAGGGGCCTTAAATCGGGCTACGAAAATCATATAATTGATCCACGCCAGGCAACCTACAAAACCAGATGTGGAGCACAACAGAGGGCAGTGCAGCCAGGGGAAGAAAGACAAACTCGGGAAACTCGAGACAGATGTGTAACATTGATATTCTAACTGTTCAATCCTAACGATCATCTTTTAGACAGAGTACAGAGGACCCCTACTTATCAGATGGTCAGTCGGTCGTGCCGGTATAGTCATACTCCTCTAACTTTCATCTAATGTGTATGGAGACTTTTACTATTAGGTGTTTTTTTGTGGATAAATGATACATTTTACCTTTGTACAACCCAAACCAGTTCCACATTTAGGGATCTCCATTCTTTTTGGTTTCCTTCATTGTTTTGTTACATAATCAAACTTTTTCTGCGTTAGAACTCTCAAAGTTCATTTTTGAGATCTTGGGCAACGGCGCAGGACAAGACCAAAATTCCCATTCCCTTTAGACCTCCATCCATGAGCATGAAGTGACATTGATGCGGCTTATATATTAACATCTAGTGTCATCTAATTACCAAGTGACTCTTACTAGACACGGAATGATAGTCAGACAGCTACTATTTCTACCTATTCATCACCCTAGCCATGCTGTGAGGAGCAATAAAGAATATGTCAGTGAGCAGCCAATTCACATGAGCTGCCAGAGGCTAAACTCAAACACACGGCTTGGGACTTCATATGTAACCCGTGTGACATATATCCAAAGTGTTCTAGGAAAGAGTTGGAGAAATCCTTTAATTCTCTCGTGGATCCTTACACCAAGGTCACTACAACTCCTGATCTCGGGAGCAGGAATGAAACACTTTTCTGCCTGTGTAGGTTAATTTTTGTCAAGCCTACATGGAACTTAAATATATATTGTAAGGATTTGCTAATAGTCTATTTATTTGCAGAAGCAAGAACATAATAAAGCAGGGCAGTGGTCAGGAACGCAAACACTTTACTGCCGAAAAAGTGAGAACATCGGCAGAATATAGACTGCCATTTATAGCAACCTTTATTCTGCCTATTGTCTCCAGTAGGCATATACTCCCAAAAACGATGCATGACAAAGCACACCTTCGCTATCTTGGCACCATTATAGTTTATGGTCAGTGTGTAAGCCCAAATCCCGTTTTGCGGTGGGATTTTGACATAAGCCCAGACGGGACAAATGAACAGGTGCTAGAATATAGTATGAAAGCAACCTTACACAGTTGGGTCCTAACTAGTGATGAGCGAGTGTTCTCCGAGTATCTTGGGCGTGCTCGTAGATTATGACTGTGTCCCCGCACCACAAGGACACAAACATAATCCACGAGCACGCCAAAATACTCGGAGAACACGTGAGCATGCCCAGAAATCTCGAGTAAGAAGCACACTTGCTCATCACTCATGCTATCCCATTGCTCTTTGGAGTATAATATCCTGTCCCATTGCCCCTCAGTGTATAAAATCCAGTTCCATTGCCCCCCCCCCTTGGTGTATAACATCTGGCCTCATTTCTCCGTGGTGTATAACATCCGGCCCCATTGCCTCCAGTGTATAGCATCTAACCCCATTGACCCCGGTGTATAACCTCCAGACCCCCACATGCCTTCTACCTTTATTAACATGTGACAGATTGGCTGGAGGTGCATAGCTCACTGATACCAGGGCGGTCCTGTAATAGCAGCCACCCGGGTAACAAGTCCGTTCATGAGATTTCTTCCTCCTGAATCTTCCTCATCATTGGTGAGTGATATTATTGAGATGTGAACCGCAACTCAGCCAAGAAGTGGAGACCCCATAACGTTATGGAGTAGGGTTCCTAATAGTGAGGAACAGAGGGCAGAAAACCACCAGTTTGCTGACTCCATAACTGCAGAGTTCAGACCTTCTCTGGTATAACATCAGCACAAACACTTCGCTCCCGCCGGAAGCTTCATGGCCGAGCAGCTGCATACAGCCTTACATCACCAAACACAATGCTGAGTGTCAGATGGAGTGGTTTAAAGTAGCCACCACTGGACTATGGGGAGACACATTCTGTGCAGTGATGGATCACACTTCTCTATGGGGCATCTGATGGATTTGAAGAAGGTTCCCTGTCTGATTGCTGTGCTATACCAGGTCTATACATTGTGTACATCCGGCAGCTGTAGGAGCTGCAACCTGCTAAACTGTGAGGACGCCGGTTGTCAGCCACATATTGATCGGAATCGGATATTGATGAAATTGCAACCTTTTAGAATTTTAATACAAACCTATCATTTACACCAGTGTATCTAATTCTGGCTAAATGTTTATGACTATCAATATTTATTTTCAAACTTTAAAAAGATGTATTCAGGTTCCGTTCACTTCCACATCAGGGGGCTGGTGACTACTAATATATTGCGCTGTCGGTAGGTTTAGCACACCTGTCCTATTCTGTTGGAAAGGTCAAGTGCAAGGATGATTGCAAGCGCAACCTGGCAGGTATCAGTAGATGTTACATCCACGATATTACATTTATTAGAAATCCACAAGTAGTAAAGAAGTCAGACATCACATTGCTAAGGGAACTATTCATATTATATAAGGTAGCTCAGTCACCCGGGCTGGCGGTGACATGACCCGATATTTACAGATGTTTGTCGCTTTTCGCTATTGGACATTTCCATGTCGGCAGTGCATATTAGCCTTCTCACTGCAGGCAATCAGTTTATTTCTGTGTAACCTACTGTACTGGATGTACTGTGCTTTTCATCGGATCCCCCAATGTGTACTGTTTACAGTTCCTCTAGTACAGTAAGTACTAGCTGTAATGTTTCATTTGCCAAATGTTCTAAGAATAGAGCAAAACAGACTGGTCAAAATGGTAAAATATTACAGTGACTCACATTGATGCAGCCAGCACTTGGCTCTCCCTAACACGCTCCACTATGCAAATATGATTAATTTTGTTACACGCTGGTTAATACTTTATCCCCCTCCTTGCCTCTGAATGAACGATGGATGTGTTTTAAGCACTTCCAGGACAAATATATATATTTTGTCAAAATTCGGATCGGAGCCATGAATGCTGGCCAGTGTTGGTTTCTTTCCATTTTTCTTCTTGTCACTGCTGACATAAATGGACTGAAAAATCTTTTAGGCAAAATTATGTTCCATTTTAATACAGTAAAAAAAAAAGAAAATGATGATAAGGGTGTAAAATGCTTCCATTTAAAGTGTAGCTGTCAATCACAGACAACTTCTGACTATTATATGAGTTATATCTTGCATTTTTCTGCCGTTCTCTTTATCTTTAATTTTCAGTTGTCTTTGAGATAGAGGGTGGAGAACAGCTGCAAAAATATGAGGGGTTCCTGCTTTCCTGTCTCGATGTAGCTCTTGTTCAGAAGCAACAGCAACATGGAGCGCATTATACAGCAGTGTAGCTGTGAGTCCAGCTCTGCAATGAGATAAAACATTGGTCTGCGTTGTCTCCCTCTCACTGTGCTCCATATCCTCACTGTTCTCTACAATGTCAGGTCACCATCTTTTTTGAGCTGCTGTTAACCTGCGATTTCTGAGACTGGTGACTCGGATAAACTTATCCTCAGAAGCAGAGGTGACTCTTGGTCTTCCTTTCCTGGGGCGGTCCTCATGTGAGCCAGTTTCTTTGTAGCACTTGATGGTTTTTGCCACTGCTCTTGGGGACACTTTCAAAGTTTTCCCAATTTTTTGGACTGACTGATCTTCATTTCTTAAAGTAATGATGGCCAGTCCACTCGTTTTTCTTTACTTAGCTGCTTTTTTCTTGCTATAATACAAATTCTAACAGTCTAGTCAGTAGGACTATCATCTGTGTATCCACAATACTTATGCTCAACACAACTGATGGTCCCAACCCCATTTATAAGGCAAGAAAGCCCACTTATTAAACCTGACAAGGCACACCTGTGAAGTGAAAACCATTTCCGGTGACTACCTCTTGAAGCTCATCAAGAGAATGCCAAGAGTGTGCAAAGCAGTCATCAAAGCAAAAGGTGGCTACTTTGAAGAACCAGTATATAAGACATATTTTCAGTTGTTTCACACTTTTTTGTTAAAGGGAACCTGCCACCCCGTTTTTTCAGATTGAGATAAAAATACTGTAAAATAGGGCATGCGCTGTACGTTACAAGAGTGTATGTAGTGTACCCTGATTCCACCCCTAAGCTGCCGAAATACATTACCAAAGTCGCCGTTTTCGCCTGTCAATCAGGCTGGTCAGGTCAGGTGGGCGTGGTGACATCGCTGTTTCTTCCCCAGCTTTCCGTTGGTGGCGTAGTGGTGTGCGCATGTCCAAGTGCCAAATGCACTGCGTGCAGGTGAAGTAAAAGCACGCGATCTGCGCTATTACCCTTGTCATCGGTGGGGGCGGCCATCTTCCTGAGGCCACACGTGCGCAGATGGAGTGCTCTGCTGCACGGGGCTTCAGGAAAATGGCCGCGGGATGCCGCACGTGCGCAGATGGAGATCGCGGCGGCCATTTTCCTGAAGCCGAGATGCAAACTCGGCTTTGGGAAAATGGCCGCCGCAATCTCCATCTGCGCACGCGCGGCATCCTGCGGCCATTTTCCTGAAGCCCCGTGCAGCAGAGCACTCCATCTGCGCACGCGCAGCCTCAGGAAGATGGCCGCCCCCACCGATGACAAGAGTAATAGCGCAGATCGCGCGCTTTTACTTCACCTGCGTGCAGTGGATTCAGCACTTGGACATGCGCACACCACTACGCCACCAACGGAAAGCTGGGGAAGAAACAGCGATGTCACCACGCCCACCTGACCTGACCAGCCTGATTGACAGGCGAAAACGGCGACTTTGGTAATGTATTTCAGCAGCTTACGGGTGGAATCGGGGTACACTACATACACTATTGTAACGTACAGCGCAGGCCCTATTTAACAGTATTTTTATCTCAATCTGAAAAAACGGGGGTGACAGGTTCTCTTTAAGTATTCCACGTGTTAATTCATAGTTTTGATGCCTTCAGTATTATTTTAGGCTACTTTCACACTAGTCCGTCAGTACGGGCCGTCGCAAACCGTGTGATTGATTAGCACAACGTGGGCAGCGGATGCCATCCAAGCTCTTTCCACCTCCTGTCGCCTCCAGCTCAAAAATATCTCCAGAATCCGTCCTTTCCTCAACCGTCAATCTACTAAAATGCTTGTGCATGCCCTCATCATCTCCTGCCTTGACTACTGCAACATCCTTTTCTGTGGCCTCCCTGCTAACACCCTTGCACCTCTCCAGTCCATCCTTAACTCTGCTGCCCGACTAATTCATCTCTCTCCTCGCTACTCCTCCACTTCCCCCCTCTGCAAATCTCTTCACTGGCTCCTATTCCTTCAGCGTATCCAGTTCAAATTACTACTACTGACCTACAAAGCCATCCACAACCTGTCTCCTCCATACATCTCTGAACTAATCTCCCGATATCTTCCCTCATGTAATCTCCGGTCCTCCCAAGACCTCCTTCTCTCCTCCACACTTATTCGCTCCTCACCCAACCGCCTCCAAGACTTCTCCCGAATATCCCCCATCCTCTGGAATTCTTTGTCCCAACACGTCCGACTATCAACCACATTTGGATCCTTCAGATGGAACCTGAAAACCCACCTCTTCAGGAAAGCCTACAGCCTGCACTGACCCCGCTGCCTCCTCACCACTACCAAAGCTACCGCCTCACCAACACCGGAGCTCCTGCAACCCTCGACCTATTGTCTCTTTCCCCACCATCCTGTAGAATGTAAGCCCGCAAGGGCAGGGTCCTCGCCCCTCTGTATCAGTCTGTCATTGTTAGTTTACTTACTGTAAGTGATATCTGTAATTTGTATGTAACCCCTTCTCATGTACAGTACCATGGAATCAATGGTGCTATATAAATAAATAATAATAATAATAATAAATCTGGTATCGCTATAATCGCACTGATCCGAAGAATAAAGTTCTTATACCACACAAGGAATAGCGTAAAAAATAAAACCAATTCTTCTGCTGTTGATTTGTTAATTCTGCCTCACAAAGATTGCAGTAAGACTCAGCTCACATTTATCCTGCGCTCTACGCTGAGAACTTACATCGGGATTTCTGTGTAAATCTTTAAAGATGTAATTATTTTTTTCTTCACCTACCAATGGTGTAAAATTCTGTGCGCCACCTGTGGCATCAATATGATCACTGTACCCCTGCATGAATTCACTGAAATGTGTAGTTTGTAAAATGAGGTCACTTATGGGGGATTCTGCTGTTCTGGGACTTTATGGGCTCTGCTAATATAACATGGCACCCGGAAACCATAACAGCAAAATCTGCACTCTAATATGGCACTTCTTCACTTTGCACTGCGCTTCAAAAGTTGTTTTTTTACCACCTATAGGGTATTGGTGAACTCAGGAGAAATTGTACAACAAACTGTAGTATTTGTTTAGTGGAGAAAAATGGTAATATTTCATTTACTCTGCCCAAGTTTGTGAATGGGCTTAGAGTTAAAAATGCTCACTACTCCTAGATGAATTCCTTGAGATGTGCAGTTTCAAAAATGGGGTTACTGGTGGTGGTTTCTGCTGTTTTAGCACATCAGTGGCTCCTGAAATGTAACATGGTGTCTTCAACCCATTCCAGCCAAAATAGTATTCCTTCACTTTCGAACCCTGGCATGTGCCCAAACAGTAGTTTTGTACCACATACCGGGGCTAGTTTCCAAAATGTGGTCATTTGAGGGGGGGGGGGGGTTTCCCCTGTTTAGGTACATAAGGGAATCTGAAAACGCGGCATGATTTCTGACAATTTTGAATTCCAAAAGCCAACCGGAGTTCCTTCCTCTCTGAGCCCTGCCGTGCTCCTGAACATTAGTTTTTCCCCACATATCGGTGTACTCAGAATAGATTGCATAACAAATTGTATGGTACATTTTCACATATTTACCTTATGAAAAATTTAAAATTTGGGGCTAAAGTGACATTTTTATGGGAAAAAGTAAAACGTTCATTTTTTCCTTCCATATTGCTTTAATTCATGTGAAGCGTCTGAAGTGTTTAATAAACTTCCCGAATGTATTTTTGAGAAATTGTAAGGGTTCAGTTTTTAGAACTGTGTCACTTTTGGGTATTTTCTGTCATATAGGCCCCTCAAAGTCACTTCAAATGTGATGTGGTCTTTAAAAAAATGGGCTTGTAAATTTTGTTGGGAAAATGACAAATTGCTGATAAACTTTTAACCCTTAGAACTTCCTAACATAAAAAGAAATAACATTTCAATAATGATGCTGATGTAAAGTAGACCTGTGGGGAAATGTTATTCAAACTCTCTGGTTTAAGTACGTAAAATTAAAAGTTTGAAAAGTGAAACATTTTCACCAAATTTCCAATATTTTCACAAATACTGTTCAGAATTGAAAAAAACAAAATTGGCCTGGTCACAAAGATAAAAACAGGCTCTGGCGCCAAAGAGCTAAATCCAAAATAGTTTTATGCAGAGCCCAAACCACGAAGATTTGGTTAAAATCCAAATATTGTTGGACCTAACTGTATATGGTGTATTCACAGAATAAGGAGAATCGTGGGCAGGAGTGGTCCTTGACTGCTCGGAGCTTGGAGAGATCATTGCCGGGCAGCACAGACAGGTAGTTATCAACTACCTTCCAATAAGAGCTTAGTCCCGAAGGTGAAATACAAGAAATCACGGATAGCGGCTTTAACTACATTTTTCAGCTGCACAACCCCATTACAACCCCAAGTGTCTAAAAGCAGAACTTCTCATGCTTGCTGTCGCAGAAGAATATTACACATGTAGATTCCCGAGATGCGTACCTTCCAAACAGCAGGAGTCTACGAGAAAAGACAAATGAATTGAGCAAGTGGTCTTACTTTTCCTAATATACTCTGCCTATTTTACTTGCCTGAGCTTTCATGGCAAGGAGAAAAGTAACTGCTGCATCAATAAAGATAAAATTGCGCTGCACTATTTAGAAACATAGCTCTGCCACAATATTTCTCAAACAAGAGCAGGCAATCATGCAGCATTGACCCAGCAGCTGCCAGACATCTGCTTAGCTTCCATAAATAACCAGAGACTCAGCATCTGATGTTATAGCGGAGAAATATAAAGACATTGAACAAAGTTCAGGAAAGATGGGCCAACTGGAAAAGCAACATTGTCCCAAAAATCCAATAAAGAAGAAAAAGCACGCCATTGTAATCAATATAGGTTACTTGTTGGATTTAGTGCCAATCTCGGAGAGGAAGACTTCGGCTTTTTGCCAACTGAGATCTGATGAGCGATGGATTGAGCAGTTAGGGTCTGGTCTTGAGATGGATTGAGCAGTTAGGGTCTGGTCTTGAGATGGATTGAGCAGTTAGGGTCTGGTCTTGTAAAGAATGGAGAGAATCCGTCCCTTTTAGCTATTAGGTACAATAGGAGACATCTCGTTAGATTGTGGGTCTGAAATGTGGCAGTGGAATAGACCTGGAAACTCTTGTCTGTACTCGGTAGACAGTAGGAGAGTTGCCCCACTTAGAGCCTATGGCGAAGAATTGGTTGCCAGCGCCCAAAGCAAGGCAAGTATTTTGCGTCCTTATCCAATAGACCATTATTACTCACTGTGTCATTTTCACTAGTACTGAACCTCTTATTCTTTAGGCATCTTTTAAATTTTAAACCTAAAAAAATAATACATTTATAGTATTTAGGGCACACCTGGTGAGGTAGATTTGCTAAATCTTGGGTCACGCTGCTTTGATTTTTTTTTTATCTGCTCTAATCAGGCCAAATAATGGCAGGCAGGTCGACATTTTGCAGGATTTGCTTTAGGACTGCTAAGAGGCTAAATATATATGTATATATATATGGGTGGGAAAGGAGAGGGGTGTAGTTAGGAGCTCACCACACTGTAGTATGGATCTTCTGAAGCAGGAGCTTCAACGATGGGCGCAGATTCTGCTGTTGAGCGCTGCCTAAGCAGAATGAAAATTGAGGATCTTTGTCCAGCACGACCATCAAGGCAAAACACAAAATTTATTGAAGCATTAAAAAAACACAGATATAAGATAGTCTTATGACCAAGAGCGCCTGTGCTGCGCCAAAAACGAGTTAGTTTCTTTTATCTGTGTTTCTTAATGTTTCTTAAAAAAAAATCGTGTTTTACCATGATGGTTGTGCCGGACAACGAGCCTCAATTTTTTCCTAAATTAAAAAAAAAAAAAAAAATGATATATATATATATATATATATGAAGAAAAAAGAGAAGCAGCACAAAAAATAAAGAAAAATGTGGACTTTATTGCCAAGATGGCGTGGCGACGTTTCGGATACAAAATCCTTTCTCAAGCAGTGAACACATGGGTGAAACGGTCATTTATACAAAGCCTATAACAATCTCATTAAAAACTCATTATGTGCATTTCCATAAATATAAGAGAATTATAATAAATAACAATTCATAAACAAGTGACTCCATATATAAAGGGATACTTTCATAGAATCCATGCTCAGTGTACATCAAAAACTACTGTGACACATGATATATCATAAAATATCCTAATTACTAATCAGATAAAATCAAATTAACTCAGGTGTTTCCACTCCATAAGCTCCGATTCTATAAATAATATATATTTATTACCTAAGATCTGCGATCTGCACGCCATGGCTCTCAGCGTCCACCCGCGCATACTGCGCATGTCCGTGACGTCAGAGCTAAAGGAAGCCCATAATGCCACGGTTCGCAGTTGCGCAAAGCGGCGCCGAAGGTCCGGCCGCCATCTTTAGACAGGGAAAACTTTGCCCATAAAGAACACCGGCTCCGCCGCTATTAAAGCTCTATATTATAAAAATATCTCACCCCAACAGGCAGCGACAGACTCAAAATCACGGGGCATAGATATTATGGCCATAAAATTGTTCAAAATCTCAATCTCGAGTACCACCACACAAACCAACAGACAGAGGATATACTCCATATATAGGAATAAAGTGTGCCAAAGTCTAAGAGGACTAGGACAAAAGTCCAATATAGAGTCACATGAACTCAGGTGCTTACACTACAAGTGTAGCATACCGTTCCAACACCGGACTAAGGGGATCATGGGGGGCAAATAACCCCCACATTTCTCCCATCCAGTAGTACGGAACTTACAGTCCAAATAATATGGCCACATATAAAATTCCTAAATGCTCAGTCGAACATACAGTCATATCGTGGTAACTCTCAGTAATCTCTTTTACACTACACAGGCCTATATATTCAATTAGTCCGTTACTACCATGTTAAAAACAGGGGGAAAAAAAAAAGAAGAAAAAAATAAGAAAAACATTCTTTTAGAAAAAATGCTTTTAATTCTTTTACTTATAAATAACAATATTTTAAAGTGAAAAATAGGATTTTTGAAGTTCTTTATATATTTAATGCCGATGTCCCCATGGTTGAAAATTATCCCCAATTTTTCTATATTTCCACACGATCGCAGCATAGAGTGGAGCACCTGAGATAAAAAGAGAAATAAGAAAAAGAATGAATGTTATTACTCCGTTACTTAGGATTAAATATTAAAAACCCAAATTGTAGGTAGAGAGAAAGATAAACCAACATCATATTCCATATCACGTGTCACAGTAGTTTTTGATGTACACTGAGCATGGATTCTATGAAAGTATCCCTTTATATATGGAGTCACTTGTTTATGAATTGTTATTTATTATAATTCTCTTATATTTATGGAAATGCACATAATGAGTTTTTAATGAGATTGTTATAGGCTTTGTATAAATGACCGTTTCACCCATGTGTTCACTGCTTGAGAAAGGATTTTGTATCCGAAACATCGCCACGCCATCTTGGCAATAAAGTCCACATTTTTCTTTATTTTTTGTGCTGCTTCTCTTTTTTCTTCATATTGCTGGAAGTCATTGGACTACTGACTGGGGAAGCTTTGCACTACATCAGGTATTCTGTAGATGCTGTTCCAATTTTTGCCTATATTGTCTACTCTGTGGAAATTTGCATCCAGTTTTTACTTTTATTTTTTATATATATTTTTTGCACATCTTGTGTTGTGGACTATGGAATATAAAGTGCCTGAGTCTGGCGTATTTGCATACACTAGTGGGGACGGGGAGAGGATTATTGGGGAGGTTGAAACTAATGCCACCTTCCTGAGTACACCTTCATTGTATGACCTAAAATTTAAATATGAGAACATTTTGAAAAAGTCTGTGACCTTACAGCTGCATCTCACCACACTTAGTGAATATTATAAGGCTAAAAAGATCCCGAGGGGGCTTCGTTCCAACATTCGCCCCAACCTAATGATGAATGACCCCTTTTTCTGTGGAAAATTCAGTATGATATCAAATAAATATGGCCTTGATATTATTTTGTTAAATATCGAATTTTTGCAACAAGAATTAAAGAAAAACAACCTTGAAACACCTGCCTTGGAATCAGAGATAAAAAACCTTATGAAGGAAGATGAATGGAGTAGTTGGAAGGAAAATTTGAAAATTAAGTTTGATAAATTGCGGTTGGAGCTGGAGGATGTTAAACGAAGGAAATGGAACCGTGATATGGACGATTACAAGGAAGGAAATATTTATAACTGGCAAAAGGACAATACAGGAAATTGGAGAAAAAAAGGTTTTTTTCCGTATAGAGACTCGCCATATAAATGTAATGATTATGATTTGTCTTGTAACTATGAGTTTTCCAGGTCTAGAGCCTACAAAAGAGAAGCCCAAAATGGCAGAAAGAGAGGAGGAAAAAAGCACCGGAGACAACAAAAAAGAGAAAAAAGGGAAAAACAAGTCACCAGCGGAAAAGCAGATGGCGACGAGGAGCAGGGATCAGGCTTGATTGTTAATATCTCGAACAAAATACTTTCTGAAGATCAGGTATCGGTTCTGAACAGGGGTTTATCTTTTTGTCTCAGTTCACATGTTAACTGGTTCCAATTGAACTTAGATTTACAACACTTCTTTAGGCGGATCAAATTAAAAGAGTGGTTTACTTTTAACCCGAGTTGTGAAAAAATTTCCTCAAGTGAACTGAGTGCAAAACAACTAGCCCTTAAGAAAAAGAGTAATTTTATCCCACCTGAGAACTCTTCAGCTGTTGATGCGTTTGTATCTGCTGTAAATAAGGATATTGAAATACTACAGAACGAATGTCCAAGGGAATTCAAACATCCTAATATGACAGGGGGTGAAATTAGGGCCCTACATGATTTGATGAAGGATGATGAAATTATAATTAAAAAAGCGGATAAGGGAGGAGCGGTTGTTATACTGAATAAAAATGAGTATGTTGATGAAATAATGAGACAGTTGGGGGACCCGGGGGTGTACGAGAGATTAGCAAGTGATCCAAAGTTTGTTATTGCTAGAGAAATAAAAATGATTCTGGATCAGGCTTTGGAAGGTAAAATTATTGATCAAGATTTACATGATTTTTTGACTATTAAATTTCCAGTGACTCCTGTGTTATATACACTGCCCAAGATCCATAAATCTCTCGTACACCCACCGGGGAGGCCAATTGTGTCGGGTTGCAACTCTATTCTATCAAATATTGGAATTCTTTTGGACAAAGTTCTTAATCCGATTGCCAGTTGCGCAGAATCCTTTGTTAGGGATACGGCTGATTTCTTGGAGAAGGTGGGTGGTATAGAGATAGTTGGTGAAGTGCTGTTGGCATCTTTTGATGTCACAGCACTCTACACCTCTATCGATCATGATCGAGGGATAGATGCAGTTCATAAAAAGTTGTTACTTACACAATACTCTATAGAAACAAGAGAATTCATACTCCAGCTATTGAGATTAGTGTTGACTAAAAATTATTTTTTATTTGGGGATTGTTTTTATTTGCAATTACGCGGGACCGCCATGGGCGCAAACATGGCGCCCGCGTATGCAAATATTGTTATGAGTGTCCTTGAGGAGGACCTCGTCTATGTGTCCCACCACTTCGGCTATGTAGCCGCGTGGTGGCGATACATAGACGATGTCTTCCTCATTTGGACTGGCACTAGAGATGCACTATTGGAATTTCATGAATACTTGAATACGATCGATGATACTATCAAGTTTACCCTGGTATACTCGGAAACCAATATACAATTTCTGGACGTTAATGTCCTGATAAAAAATGGTAGGCTGACCACTCAATTATACACAAAGGCTATAGACAGGAACAATTTGTTGCTGTTTAGTAGCCAACATCCGAAAAAATCAAAAGAGTCCATCCCGTATAGCCAAATGATACGAGTTAAAAGAATTGAAAGTGAGGAACATTCTTTTAAAAAATCCATGGAGGAAACACTTAAGAAATTTTCGGTAAGAGGTTACTCAAAAAATTTGTTAGAAAGACAAAAAAATAAAGTTGATACATTACATAGGGAGAGTTTACTCCAAGTTAAACCACGTCCTGATGAAATCAGCCGTATTCCTTTTGTAACAACTTACTGTGAGGAGAGCAACATGGTTGCAGATATTATACGGAAACATTGGGGAATGTTACATAAATGTATCCCTCAGGTGAGGGAATTTTCTAAACCCCCAATGTTTTCATATTAACGGAACCGTACTGTTGGCTCCACCGTGACTAGATCTGATATAGGTACCTTCAAGAAGCAAGGCCAAGCTACATTGACGGGTATTGGTAGGAGAGGGTGTTATCCATGTTTATCATGCGTTAATTGTTGTTTAATGCTGAAGGGTGAAAATTTTTTCCATCCTAGAACTAATGAGGAGTTTAAAATTCGGCATTTTTTGACATGTGACTCAGACTACGTAATCTATTTACTGCAATGTCCATGTTCATTATGGTATGTCGGTGAGACAACGTGTGAATTCAAAACGAGAATTAACCAACACCGACATACCATAAGAAAGAAACGCATGGACTTACCTGTGTCCAAACATTTCACGGAAAATTCACATACGGAAAAGGAGCTTCGGTTTCGCATTATTGATACGATACCGGTTCAAAGGAGGGGGGGTGATCAGATTCAAATGTTGAAGAAAAGGGAAATGGAGTGGATAATGAGATTAAGGACATTGAAGCCGTTTGGTCTTAATGTAGACTTTAAATATAGTCAAATTATGTAAAAATTATGGAATATGATGTTGGTTTATCTTTCTCTCTACCTACAATTTGGGTTTTTAATATTTAATCCTAAGTAACGGAGTAATAACATTCATTCTTTTTCTTATTTCTCTTTTTATCTCAGGTGCTCCACTCTATGCTGCGATCGTGTGGAAATATAGAAAAATTGGGGATAATTTTCAACCATGGGGACATCGGCATTAAATATATAAAGAACTTCAAAAATCCTATTTTTCACTTTAAAAATATTGTTATTTATAAGTAAAAGAATTAAAAGCATTTTTTCTAAAAGAATTTTTTTCTTATTTTTTTCTTCTTTTTTTCCCCGTTTTTAACATGGTAGTAACGGACTAATTGAATATATAGGCCTGTGTAGTGTAAAAGAGATTACTGAGAGTTACCACGATATGACTGTATGTTCGACTGAGCATTTAGGAATTTTATATGTGGCCATATTATTTGGACTGTAAGTTCCGTACTACTGGATGGGAGAAATGTGGGGGTTATTTGCCCCCCATGATCCCCTTAGTCCGGTGTTGGAACGGTATGCTACACTTGTAGTGTAAGCACCTGAGTTCATGTGACTCTGTTAGGACTGGCGGAACGCACCAAGAGAGATGATATAGATGCGTTCGCAGTCCGGGGTCCACCGTGCAGGTGAAACCTGCTGCTAGGAAATGACAGACTATATGGCGGTATCCAAAAGTATACACGCGTGGGTTAAACCTCACCCAGCGTGAAGAAAGCGATCCTGTTGCGTCACAGGACCGCGGTACCGCACATAGACCGCGAGCAAGTGGTCAGCGAACTTAACCCCAACAGGGATTGTAGTCCGATTAGACCCTTGCTGGCACTACACCGCTACTGGGTGTGTAAGGAAATATATAATTATAGCACCGAAGTGCGAACTGTGCCGTGCTGGCAGGTACCACAAAGCACCCAGACGTGGGTCAGGAAGCGCACATTGGCGCGTGGCACCGCACTGGCGGTCACAGCAATAGACGCTGATACGTGTGTGACACGTTGAGTGATTAGTCGGGCGCTAGATAGCAGCCATACACCATACGCGAACAGTCATACAATAGGGTAGGGGTATTTAAAGAACGACTTGCACTCACAACAAACACACGTATTAAATTGTACACTAGCGCATGGCCGTGCAGTCATGCGCAGTTTATATAGTTGCAGGACAGGAAGTGGCCACAGAAACTTTGCCCTTCCAAGACCTGCCAAGAGGACCAATAGAATGCGCTGCAGAGTCTGAGCACATGACCCTCGATCTCCAACGGGAGATCTTGCCCTGGGCATGCTCAGTGTGCGCAGACAAGGACTTAGTCCCAGAGAAGTCCACTCACTGCTGACCAGCACTGACTTTAACGGCAGGAGCTGAAGAAGCAGCAGTAACTCTCTGAACAGAGTGAGAACGAGCAAGACGCTGGGACCGACGTCCCTGCTGAGCAGGCTCCACTGCGGCTGGGTAGGAATGGGGGACCGCAGCGGAGACGGCTCGAGATTCCCCCTGTGCAGAAGCGGGAACTCGAGACCTAACATTACCCCCTCCTTGGGCCTCGCTACGCTCGAAGGCAGCAATGAGCTGTGGGGCCCGAATGTTTTCAGCAGGCTCCCATGACCTGTTCTCTGGACCATAACCCTTCCAATCCACCAGATAGAACTTTTTGCCGCGTACCACCTTACACCCCAAAATAGCGTTCACCTCGTAATCGTCCGTAGACGAACCCGATGTCCCGGCAGATGACTCGGAAAACCGGGACATGTATACGGGTTTCAAGAGGGACACATGAAAGGTGTCGGTGATACCCAAGCGAGGAGGAAGAGCCAGGCGGTAGACCACAGGATTAACCTGTTCGAGAACCTTGAAGGGACCCAAGTAGCGAGGAGCAAACTTAGTGGACTCAACTCGCAGCCTGATGTTACGGGCGGAGAGCCACACCAAGTCGCCAGGAGCAAAGGTCGGAGCGGGGCGCCGATGAACATCGGCGGAGGACCTCATTCTCTCCTTGGAAGCCCGAATGGCATCCTGAGTGCGATCCCAAATGTCCCGTGCCTCCACAGCCCAGTCTGCCACCCTGGAATCGGCGGAAGACACGGGCATGGGCACAGGTACCCGCGGATGCTGACCATAGTTAAGGAGGAATGGAGTCTGTCCAGTGGAGTCAGCTACAGCATTGTTAAGAGCAAACTCCGCCCATGGTAGCAAAGATGCCCAGTCATCTTGCTTAGCAGAGACAAAATGTCGCAGATATGTGACCAAGGTCTGGTTGGCTCTCTCCACCAACCCATTCGTCTCGGGATGATATGCCGAAGAGAGATTCAACTCGATACTGAGAAGGCGACAAAGCTCTCTCCAGATCCGAGACGCAAACTGGGGACCCCGGTCACTGACAATTTTGTCTGGCATACCGTGAAGACGGAAGATGTGTTTAACAAACAATGCTGCCAAGGCCCGTGCAGAAGGTAGCCAAGGAAGCGGCACCAAATGCACCATTTTAGAAAAATGGTCGGTGATAACCCAAATGACAGTACAACCACGTGACTTGGGCAAACCCACCACAAAGTCCATCCCGACCATCTCCCAGGGCCTGTCTGCCACCGGCAGAGGGTATAACAACCCAGCTGGCCGTTGACGGAGAGACTTATTTTTGGCACAAGAGACACATGCCCGAACGTAGTCTCCTATGTCACGAACCATATGTGGCCACCAATACATTCTCGCCAACAACTCAGATGTCCTCTTTGCCCCAAAGTGTCCACCCACTCTGGACGAATGAGCCCACGAGAGAACCTCCGGACGCAAATTGATGGGAACAAAAGTCTTGCCCGGAGGCACAGACTCAAGCGAAACCGGAGCTACGGTTCTCAGACTCTCTGAAGGGACAATGAGCCGAGGCTCGTCCTCCTCCTCCACAGTTGACACCAGGGAGCGAGAGAGAGCGTCAGCACGAATGTTCTTCTCCCCGGCGAGATAATGTAGAGTGAAGTGGAAACGGGAGAAAAACAAGGACCATCTGGCCTGACGAGAATTCAGCCGCTGGGCTGTCTGTAAATAGACCAAATTCTTGTGGTCCGTGAAGACTTGGAATGGGAACTGAGCACCCTCCAAGAGATGTCTCCATTCCGAAAAGGCCAACTTCATTGCCAGCAGCTCCCTATCCCCAATGGAGTAATTTCTCTCCGCTGGTGAGAAGGTCTTTGAGAAGAAGAAGCATGGCTGCTTCCGACCTTGAGCATCCTTTTGATAGAGGACTGCTCCTGCACCAACGGATGAGGCATCCACCTCCATTAGGAATGGCTTATCCACATCGGGACGATGTAAGATGGGAGCGCTAGCAAAGTGGGACTTAATAGAAGTGAAGGCCTTGGAGACCTCTTCGGACCACAATTTAGGATTCGCTCCCTTCTTGGTGAGGGATACCAAGGGAGCTACCAGGGTTGAGAAGTGGGGGATGAACTGACGATAGTAATTTATGAACCCCATAAAGCGCTGCACCGCTTTCAGAGAATGGGGTTCCTGCCAGTCCATCACTGCCTGTAGTTTGGCAGGATCCATAGCCAATCCCTGGGCCGAGATGATGTAGCCCAGGAAAGGTAAAGACTCCTGCTCAAACATACACTTCTCCAACTTGGCATAGAGGGAGTTTGCCCGTAGGAGGTCGAAGACTTTGCAAACATCTCTCCGGTGGGAGTCAATATCTGGAGAGTAGATGAGAATATCATCCAGATAGACTACGACCGAGGTGGAAAGCATATCCCGGAAGATATCGTTCACAAAGTCTTGGAAAACGGCTGGGGCATTACAGAGCCCGAAGGGCATCACCAGATATTCATAGTGCCCATCCCTGGTGTTAAAGGCCGTCTTCCATTCGTCCCCCTAACGGATGCGAATCAGGTTGTAAGCACCCCGCAGATCTAATTTAGTAAATACCCTTGCTCCCCGAAGTCTATCGAATAACTCAGATATCAAGGGCAAAGGATACTTATTCGTAACGGTGATGGCGTTAAGACCCCTGTAGTCTATGCATGGGCGCAATTCCCCATTCTTCTTCTGCACGAAGAAGAACCCTGCCCCAGCAGGTGACACTGACTTCCTAATGAATCCTCTTGCCAGATTTTCCTGGATGTACTGTGACATTGCCTCCGTCTCCGGGAGAGATAGCGGATAAACTCGACCCCGGGGAGGCTCAGCACCAGGCAAGAGATCAATAGGACAGTCATAGGGGCGATGAGGCGGAAGGACCTCCGCCGCCTTTTTGGAGAACACGTCTGCATAAGACCAATACTGCTTGGGGAGAGAGGATAGATCTGCGGGTACCTCAGTAGTAGCAACCTGAACGCACTCCCTCTGACATCTACCCCCACAAGATTCACCCCAACCCAGAATTCTGCCTGAGGACCACTCGATATGAGGAGAGTGGTACCGTAGCCAAGGTATTCCCAACAGGACCTCATCAATTTCTTCCGGAATGACGAGCAGAGAAATTATCTCCTGATGAGATGGCGACATGGACAGAGTAAAAGGGATGGTCTGGTGTGTTATCTGTGAGGGCAATGTCGACCCATTCACCACTCGCACCGTTACTGGTTGAGCGAGCATTACCAGGGTTATTGCGTGACGTTGGGCGAAGGCAGAAGACATAAAATTGCCCTCCGCCCCAGAATCCACGCAGAGCTCTACCGAGTGGGAGAATGAGCCAATAGTAATTGTCCCTTTAAAGGACAACTTAGAGGCAAACGTCGCCGTGTCTAGTGTACCTCCACCTACTACCACTAGACGCTGACGTTTCCTCGACCGCTGAGGACATCTGGTGGCTAGATGTCCTGACTGCTGGCAAACATGACAGACCCTGAGTGCACAAGCGGTCCGGGACTTAGATCCTGCTTGTGACACTTCCCTGGCCTCATGTGGCTCAGGAACCAGGACCGGAGATTCCAGAGGTTTGGCGAAAGTAGGAGCCAGCCGAAACCTCTGCCTACACTGGGCTCGCTCTAACCTCCGCTTGTTAAAACGGAGGTAAATTCGAGTGGAGACAGTTATTAACTCCTCCAGTGTGGCAGGAATCTCCCTAGTGGCCAAAGCGTCCTTTACGTGGTCAGCCAAGCCCCTCCAAAATATGGGGATAAGAGCTTTATCTGACCAATCCAGCTCAGATGCTAAGGTGCGGAATTGGACGGCAAAATGACTGACCAAGGACTCACCCTGAGTTAATGCCAGCAATTGGAGCGCAGTATCATGGGTGACTTGAGGTCCTAAAAAGACCTGTTTCAGAGCGCTCAGAAACAGCGGAGCACTCTGCACCACATGATCGCCACGCTCCCACAGCGGCGTAGCCCATTCCAACGCCCTGTCCGACAATAGAGACAGAATAAATCCCACCTTAGCCCGCTCTGTGGGAAAACGTGTAGCCAGGAGCTCGAGATGAATAGAGCACTGACTCACAAATCCCCTACAAAACTTGCTATCACCAGAAAATTTTTCTGGCAGCGGGAGGCGAGATAGTGTCAGAACAGGGGTGGCAATGGACATAGTAGCTGCAGCCACGCTGGCAGCCTGTACAGCTACTGCAGTAACATCCACAGCTGAAGTCGCGCTCTCGAGAGCCGCCAACCTACCCTCCAGCTGCTGGATATACCGCAGAGATTGCTGTTTGTCTGTCATCACTAGCCAGACCCTGGCGCTAGTGTAATGTTAGGACTGGCGGAACGCACCAAGAGAGATGATATAGATGCGTTCGCAGTCCGGGGTCCACCGTGCAGGTGAAACCTGCTGCTAGGAAATGACAGACTATATGGCGGTATCCAAAAGTATACACGCGTGGGTTAAACCTCACCCAGCGTGAAGAAAGCGATCCTGTTGCGTCACAGGACCGCGGTACCGCACATAGACCGCGAGCAAGTGGTCAGCGAACTTAACCCCAACAGGGATTGTAGTCCGATTAGACCCTTGCTGGCACTACACCGCTACTGGGTGTGTAAGGAAATATATAATTATAGCACCGAAGTGCGAACTGTGCCGTGCTGGCAGGTACCACAAAGCACCCAGACGTGGGTCAGGAAGCGCACATTGGCGCGTGGCACCGCACTGGCGGTCACAGCAATAGACGCTGATACGTGTGTGACACGTTGAGTGATTAGTCGGGCGCTAGATAGCAGCCATACACCATACGCGAACAGTCATACAATAGGGTAGGGGTATTTAAAGAACGACTTGCACTCACAACAAACACACGTATTAAATTGTACACTAGCGCATGGCCGTGCAGTCATGCACAGTTTATATAGTTGCAGGACAGGAAGTGGCCACAGAAACTTTGCCCTTCCAAGACCTGCCAAGAGGACCAATAGAATGCGCTGCAGAGTCTGAGCACATGACCCTCGATCTCCAACGGGAGATCTTGCCCTGGGCATGCTCAGTGTGCGCAGACAAGGACTTAGTCCCAGAGAAGTCCACTCGCTGCTGACCAGCACTGACTTTAACGGCAGGAGCTGAAGAAGCAGCAGTAACTCTCTGAACAGAGTGAGACCGAGCAAGACGTTGGGACCGACGTCCCTGCTGAGCAGGCTCCACTGCGGCTGGGTAGGAATGGGGGACCGCAGCGGAGACGGCTCGAGATTCCCCCTGTGCAGAAGCGGGAACTCGAGACCTAACAGACTCTATATTGGACTTTTGTCCTAGTCCTCTTAGACTTTGGCACACTTTATTCCTATATATGGAGTATATCCTCTGTCTGTTGGTTTGTGTGGTGGTACTCGAGATTGAGATTTTGAACAATTTTATGGCCATAATATCTATGCCCCGTGATTTTGAGTCTGTCGCTGCCTGTTGGGGTGAGATATTTTTATAATATAGAGCTTTAATAGTGGCGGAGCCGGTGTTCTTTATGGGCAAAGTTTTCCCTGTCTAAAGATGGCGGCCGGACCTTCGGCGCCGCTTTGCGCAACTGCGAACCGTGGCATTATGGGCTTCCTTTAGCTCTGACGTCACGGACATGCGCAGTATGCGCGGGTGGACGCTGAGAGCCATGGCGTGCAGATCGCAGATCTTAGGTAATAAATATATATTATTTATAGAATTGGAGCTTATGGAGTGGAAACACCTGAGTTAATTTGATTTTATCTGATTAGTAATTAGGATATTTTATGATATATCACGTGTCACAGTAGTTTTTGATGTACACTGAGCATGGATTCTATGAAAGTATCCCTTTATATATGGAGTCACTTGTTTATGAATTGTTATTTATTATAATTCTCTTATATTTATGGAAATGCACATAATGAGTTTTTAATGAGATTGTTATAGGCTTTGTATAAATGACCGTTTCACCCATGTGTTCACTGCTTGAGAAAGGATTTTGTATCCGAAACGTCGCCACGCCATCCTGGCAATAAAGTCCACATTTTTCTTTATTTTTTGTGCTGCTTCTCTTTTTTCTTCATATTGCTGGAAGTCATTGGACTACTGACTGGAGAAGCTTTGCACTACATCAGGTATTCTGTAGATGCTGTTCCAATTTTTGCCTATATATATATATATATATATATATATATAAATTCACCTTCTCTGACCCTCCACGAACTTAGCTCCCTCCAGTCCATTCTTTTGTCTTCACAGGGTTTTGGACACCTCCGGCACTCATGACAAATGTTGGATGCAAATAGAATTTGAATCCTCTACAAACACGTACAGAAGCCGTTAATAATTTATACATCTGATAAGTGGCTATTATTATTATTATACACTTACATATACTAATATTGCGAAATGCAGACATTATAGCACATTGCTATGTAAATGTATTTCGTGTGACCGTCCATATCTCCGGCCATTCATTGCCCCATCTGTCTCTCTCTGTGACATAAAGTGTTACTTTCACTGCTCGCATTGATAAATGTTTACGTCTTAAAAAATGCAGAAGAAAAAAAAAAAAGAAGTTCATTTGAATGTGAAAGAGGCCTGTCAGGCTGAAAGTGAAAGGCACAATATGCCGAGTGGCAAATTTGGGATGTGCCACTTAATTTCACTGTGTGAGCTCAGCAGTATATTCCTGAATTACAAATTACAGGAATAAAACAAGCGTATTTAGGTTTGTTACATGATTTTACCTCCAACTTCCATAAAACCGATGGTCTGGATATTTTATTATTCATCGGTTTCACTAAATTTAAAAAAATTTCTTTTAAAACCGTAAAACAAACTACATACGACACAGGAATATACAGTATGTCTCCGATTACTGACATAGCACCAACATACGGTATATCGAAATGCTGTACAGACAGCACTAACATCAATCCCAGTCCTCAGTGTAATATCCCTTTATTTCACACATTTAATAGTAATAATGACTGTAAAGAGCTATGAAATACACTGCTCAAAAAAATAAAGGGATCACTAAAATCCCACATCCTAGATATCACTGAATGAAATATTACAGTTCTAAATCTTTATTCATTACATAGTGGAATGTGTTGAGAACAATAAAACGTAAAATGATCAACCTAAATCACAACTAATATCCCACGGAGGTCTGGAGTTGGAATGATGCTCAAAATCAAAGTGGAACATGAAGTTACAGGCTGATCCAACTTCAGTGGAAATGCCTCAAGACAAGGAAATGATGCTCAGTAGTGTGTGTGGCCTCCACGTGCTTGTATGACCTCCCTACAACGCCTGGGCATGCTCCTGAAGAGGCGGCGGATGGTCTCCTGAGGGATCTCCTCCCAGGCCTGGACTAAAGCATCCGCCAACTCCTGGACAGTCTGGGGTGCAACATGATGTTGGTGGATGGTGCGAGACATGATGTCCCAGATGTGTTCAATCGGATTCAGGTCTGGGGAACGGGCGGACCAGTCCATAGCTTCAATGCCTTCATCTTGCAGGAACTGCTGACACACTCCAGCCACATGAGGTCTGGCATTGTCTTGTGTTAGGATGAATCCAGGGCCAACCGCACCAGCATATGGTCTCACAAGGGGTCTGAGGATCTCATCTCGGTACCTAATGGCAGTCAGGCTACCTCTGGCGAGCACATGGAGGGCTATGCGACCCTCCAAAGAAATGCCACCCCACACCATTACTGACCCACTGCCAAACCGGTCATGTTGAAGGATGTTGCAGGCAGCAGATCGCTCTCCACAGCGTCTCCAGACTCTGTCACATCTGTCAACTGTACTCAGTGTGAACCTGCTTTCATTTGCGATGAGCACAGGGCGCCAGTGGCGAATTTGCTAATCCCAGTGTTCTGTGGCAAATGCCAAATGGCCTGCACGGTGTTGGTCTGTGAGGCCAACCCCCATCTGTGGACGTCGGCACTCAGACCATCCTAATGGAGTCGGTTTCTAACCGTTTGTGCAGACACATGCACATTTGTAGCCTGCAGGAGGTTATTTTGCAGGGCTCTGGCAGGGCTTCTCCTGTTCCTCTTTGCACAAAGGCTGAGGTAGCGGTCCTGCTGCTGGGTTGTTGCCCTCCTACAGCCTCATCCACGTCTCCTGGTGTACTGGCCTGTCTACTGGTAGCACCTCCACTAGAAACTACGCTGACACACAGCAAACCTTCTTGCCACTGCACGCATTGATGTGCCATCCTAGATGAGCTGCACTACCTGAGCCACTTGTGTCGGTTGTAGAGTCCGTCTCATGCTACGAGTCTGAAAGCACAACCAACATTCAAAAGTGACCAAAACATCAGCCAGAAAGCATTGGTACCGACATGTGGTCTGTGGTACCCACCTGCATAACCACTCCTTTATTGACTGTGTCTTGATAATTGCCAATAATTTCCATCTGTTGTCTATTCCATTTGCACAACAGCATGTGAAATTGATTGTCAATCAGTGTTGCTTCCTAAGTGGAGTTTGATTTCACAGAAGTTTGATTTACTTGGAGTTATATTCTGTTGTTTAAGTGTTCCCTTTATTTTTTTTGAGGAGTGTATGTTGGCGCTATATAAGTGAGTAAAAGAAATAAATAAAAGTCTAGTTAAAAGGGACAGCCCGAGAATTCCAGGGGAAATTCTGCTTTTTTTTTTCTTGTTTCCGGAAACAGTGCCACTCTTGTTCAGTGGTTGTATCTGGTATTGCAGTTAATTTCTTCTTAAGAGTTATTTCCAAAATAGGACATTATGCCTTATACATAGTATTATAGAATATAGGGATATTGTCCATAGGATTGTGGATGGCATAATCACTGATCCACATGGATTTGACCACTGGGATTTGCAATGATCCTGAGATCGGCACTCTCAAACCCAGTCATGAATGGATCAGGGGTACACAAACCTAACCTTCACTCCATTCTTTGTCTATGGCACTGCCGGAGAAGGCAAAGTGGAGCGCTCCACTGCTACCTGCAGTCCCATAGATAATGAATGGAGCAGAGGACAACCACCTTCGCTTGACTCAAGATGGGGCTGCAGAACCTCTTTCTTGGGGATTCAGAGTTAGGATCTTGGAATTCGTGGCATCCCAGCAGTCAGAGTGCTGCAAAGCATCAGTGCAAACATTCACCCGCCATCGATCGGTAAAGCAAGTTGTTAAATCTGCCACAATGATGTACACAGATCACACGTTAGTCCTTATCCCCTGTTGCAAACATCTCCGTAGGAAGCCAAATTAACCTGGCTTAATATTCTTTACTGTCACAGCAATAGTTGGATCAGCAGGTTACAACCAATATCATCCAGTTTGCATTTGATGGAATTGAGGTCACCCAATCATGCATCCACAGAGGATATGCAAAAGACTGTTTATTGTTTTATCCTCCCCTCTTCATTTGTGTCACTCATATATGTTACTCCCATAGTGATACCCTCCTGCCAATTAAAATTAGTGCACAAGGCTGGCATGCCTAAATTACATTGCAAATTGTCTCTTCCGAGAGGAAGAGGACTAGGACTCTAGCTCCACCTATTGAAAGTAGCAATAATAAAAGTCAAAATTGACCCTTTAACGAGCCTTGCCACATGACTTAGGCTAAAAGCCAAATCAGAGGCTCAATTTGCAGACACGGTGTTTCAGGGTGTTGCCCCTCATCAGTGCAAAGTATGAGATCTGATTTAGCCAGGTGAGAGGCTTAAGACTGAAATCTAAGGGGTAACTTTTCTCTTTGTGGAGAATGACAAGGCAAGCCTGGCATGTTAGAGCGAGGAGACTTATAGGCCATGCATGCAACCTTGTAACCTTGACACCGTTGATCATTTTTCAACGATTTTGCTTCTTAAGTCCTCAGACAGTTCTCTTCTCCTCTTTCTGTTCTCCATGCTTAATGTGGCACACAAAATGCAAAGATTGAGTAAACTTCTCACCTTTTTAATCTGCTTTCAGGTGTGATTTTCACACATTGCGCACACCTGTTACTTGCCACAGGGGAGTTTGAAACGAACATCACATGGTTGAAACAAAGCTGTTTGCCCGCAATTTTGGAAAGATGCCAACAATTTTGTTCGGACCATTATCGTGGTTTCGTGTGAAATTATGCCCAATTTAACTTTTATTTCTTTGTGTTGTTCCAATACACACAAAAAAAGGAAATAAACATGTGTATAACAAATTGTGTAATTGCAATAATTTTCTGGGAGAAATATTTCATTTTCTGGAACAATTTCAAGGGTGCCAAGACTGTATAATTTATATATATATATATATATATTATATATTATATACATGTAATAAAAAAGGTGATTTTTAAAAGTCCATGGACCCAGTTATTTTTGATCCAGAAAGCCTTCTGGCTTTACCATTATCCTTTCTTTTAATTGCAGAAATTAGGGAAAATTGCAGAGCAAAATGCTATTTTTTTGCGGATATACAATAAAAGGTTGAGGCTTGTTTACATATGCCATAATCTCGCACCGCTCTGTAATTACACATGTCAGCCTGGGTCTCGTTCAGCTGCAGTGGACAAGTCATTAAAAAAAACTGCGCTTCATCTGGACCTTATTTTTACTGAACTTACTGACATTAAATCTGAACCATGTGTATTATGTGTAAACAAGTCGGCATTTTGTGTTACTGTTCACAGCTATCATTTGTCTTTGTGCGGTTGTATAGGAAACAAATATTTGCATTTGTTGGGAAAGTGTCTTTCCCCGGGGAAAATCTCCACTTAGAAACCTATATACCAGGAACAACACAATAAGGCATATGTCTAAACTCCAACGCAGGGAATGGACGTTGTAACCAAAGAAGCGATGATTTCTCTTCTTGTTTACATTATGTCGACAAGGATTTAGTTACGAAAAAAAGCCGAAAGCATTGAGGGTCCAACAAAAACCGCGGTATGCCCAGGATTTTATTTAATAATTGGTCAATAGAAGATAGGAAGCAATGGACAATTGGGCTATGTATTAATAATGAGAATTTATGAACCTTTGTGCACAAAGTTAGAGCTCGTTCAGCGATCAGGGATTTTTCTTGCACGCAAGAAACTGACTGATTTCCATCAGTGTTTTGTCAATTTTTTTTTGGGTGCATAAAGTTTTACCAAATTTCTTCTACCGAAAAATCAATGCTAACCATGCCCTGTCCGAGTTTTTCACGGGACCATAGACTTGCATTGACGAGTTTGATCCGTGACTCAAGACTCCGTTTTTATTTTTTTTTTCTGGACGACTGTGTCTGAAGAAAAACTTTGAAAGTGTGAACAGCCATGTTTAAAAATGATGTGTTCTGTCTGTAAAATTCCCAGATAAACCACATACATGAAATGCGGGCATCTGAACGAAGCCTTCTACCTCTTTCCGCCCAAGTGTTTATTTTGAAAAAATTAAAAAAACAGACGTGTCAAATTTTGATCCAAATTAGACATCATTCAGACATCCATTTTTCATCTACCTGTTCTGTGTGTGGGAATGAATACCCATAATAGTCTATGCAACTGTTCATATAACTGGGATTTCTATTTTTTATGGACAATTTAAAAAAAAAAAATTACAGTGACAGTAATTTTTTTTAATCAAATTCTCCTATGTAAGCCTATTGGTCAACCAAAATCATGGACAGCACAAAAATGCCATCCATGTCCTTTTAACATTGTAAAATCACACAGGTGGTAAAACGGACAAAGTGACCAAACACTGGTGAAAATGTCGTCCGGCACAACGATAACAATCAGTCAGCTTTTCCCAAAACACAAATAAAGGTGTGAATCTGCCCTTCGGCCACATTTACATGATCCTTTTACTTTATCGGAGATGACATGTGCACAAACTGTGGCCGTGTGTGGCCCTGCGTGCCCATCCTGGGTGCAGGAGCTGACCGCTACTTACTGTGGCAACCAAAAGTTTCACGTTTTTGTCTGGATGTTGTGACACCATTTTCCTGGTGATGAAAGTGCATGAAATGGTCATCATTCAAGACATTAGTTTTAACCAAAATGCTTTAGAATATAGGTATGGTCATTTAAATTAAAATAAAATGAAGGCCAAAATTTTTTGCATAAACTACGTATTGCTCACAACATACAGATTAATTCATTGCTCACAATGCCGTAGCTTATTATTTTGTAGCATAACCTCTTGCGTTAATTACTGCAGGACACCGACGGGGCATTGAAGCCACTCGGGTATAAGACATCCTAAGGGATCTCGCTCCATTCCACATACAAATCTGCAAACAATTCATCTTTACTGCTATGGGTGCGGGGGCCCAACTCGTCGCCCAAACTCATCCCAAAGGTTCTCTATAGGGTGTAAATCAGGCGATTGGCTTGACCATTGCAACAGGTGAACATTTTTCTTTGCTAACCAATTTTTTACTAAACTGGATGTGTGCTTAGAATCATTTCCTAGCTGGAATTTCCAGCCCCAGCCTACCTTGGTTTTGCCCTGTGGCAGAATGACATTCTCCAATATATCCTTGTAGATGGCAGCATTCATATTTCCATCAATTCCATGCAGAGCGCCAATGGCAGATTCAGAAAAGCAGCCCCAAACCATGACATCGCCACCACCATGTTTCACTGTAGGCGTTTGGTACCTTATATAATTACATTTTCCTATTGGACGGTTTTTTGCAGAGATGAAAGGCTTCTTGACTAGAACTCATGCACTCAACCCTACTGCTCTTACCCGTCACACCAGTTTGGTGACTCACTTTGACCCCATATTCTTTGTTCATTTCGTGCAAAGTCTGTACAGCGCCTTTATGGACATCAGATACTGACTTTATCTTAATAATGTGATCAGCTTTGGAGAACGATTTCCGTGGTTGTCCACTTCTAGATTTGTCAGCTGTTCCATACCCTTTGTTTTCTTTTTTTATTGTACGTGACACTTGACTGAGAACAGTTGAATTCCATAGCTACCTCTTTTATGCTTTTGCCTGACTTCACTCTCAGAATAATAAGCTCCTGACATCTGGTGATAAATTTGGCTTAGTCTTTGCCAGGTTTAACCGAAAAACACACACACACAAAAAAATAAAACAATTTAGGCAAAATAGACTACCCATGATAAAATGCAAAACATTTGGCCCAGCAAATGTCAAAAACTAACACAAAGGGATAAAACAATGTCAAGCACAATCTTCATCCTTATAGCTGAGAACCATTTTGCTTCCCGTTTACTAAAACCACTAGGAAAATGGCAACAACCAGACAGCGGTAATCACACTTTAAAAAAAAAAAAAAGCAAAACTTTTGATTGCCACTGTACATGCTTTAGCCTTGGCTGTAAAGAAAACCAAATAAGAGCACGTGTCGATTTTTTTCACATGGATGGAACGTCAGTGCAAAAAATGGCCCATGTGAACTAGAACATAGGCCAACATTGAGTCTGGGTGGTGTCCGTTCTCTATATGGACACATGGACCAAAACTACATTCAACTGAATGTACCCTTTGGGCTTGTTTCCACTTGCGAGATATACGTCCGTGTCTCGCATGTGAAAACCAAGCTCTGGTGCCGGCACTCCAGAGCGGAGCGTGCGGCTGCATGTGTTGCTATGCGGCCGCACGCTCCGCTCTGGAGTGCCGGCGCCAGAGCTTGGTTTTCACCTGCGAGATACGGATGTGTTTCTCGCAAATGGTAAAGAGGCCTTAGACTGAGTTCAGTAAAGCATATTTCATTAAGGGGTCATGCAGATGATACAAGTGCAATCTGACAAAACATTGGATTGCACTCAGACTAATGTTATTCTATGGGGCTGTGCACATGTCCCAGTTTTTCCTTGGACAAAGCCAGTCCGCGGGGAAAAAAAAAAAAGCGCAACATGCCCAAGTTTGATTTGACATTAGGCCATGCAGGTCAATGAGTCCATGGAGAACTATTGCACTACACCCGGATGACATCAGAGTGCAGTCCAATTTCCACGGACTGACAGAATGGAGAAAACGGAGAAAGTTTTTTTTCTCCATCTTCTCATCGGAGAGAGTCAGACCACACTATGATCAGGCTGTGATTAGCATAATCGCACCAATTCTAGCTCATACGGAAAACCAAATGGATAAAAAAATGATGTGTTTATTCAGGACCCAAAATGGACGATTTCTCAAACGCTTCTCTGAACTCAGCCGTAACATTACTGAAGGCGACATTACTATTGCCCATGGAACACTCCGATTGGCCCAAAGCTGACTCGAGGAGTCACACTCACAATCCATTTTAAATTTCATCCTAATCCCCCAAAACAGGTTCATTTTTGCAAATACCGTCAGAATCCATTTTCTTATAGGAGAAAGAGAATGGAGTACAAAAAATGGTTTTCTGCACCAATAAAAAACAAAAACATTTAATAGACACAGATAGGATGTTGTAATGTGATGTAACAGAAAAAAGAAAAGTTCTGAAAACTTACATTATTTATTTTTACTAGGCTTCTGTAGTGTTAAAATCTTAATGGCAAGCCAGTTTTTTTTTTTTCTTTGTTTTGCCACTCCATATTTCAGCAGCCGTTCTCTTTATATATTTTTTTCTCTTCTTTGGCTTTAGAAGGTTTTAGGATGGATAACGTGCATTATTCGCCTGCACTGCTTTGAGGTACATATAACGATTCTGTAATATATATATACACACACACATAGGTATATATACACTGTTCACGTTTCGTACTAAACAACCTGTTGATCTAATGTAATTTTTCAGATTGGTACGGCCGTGTGGATACCTATCAGAAGGTTTTTTTTCTTTACTTACAGTATATAATATTTGGAATAATAATCACAATTTTGTAATTTGTTTCTGTTTTTAGTTTCTTATATTTTCGACATAAGATCTAATTTTTGGGAATGTTTTCCTTTTTTTATTACATAATTTATAACTAACTGAGGCAAGTTAAGGTAAAACATCCTCTGGTGTTGGCTGAGCAGTTCAGCTGTGCCGAGCAGATTCCCAGCGATCGGGCCGGGTTTACTAGAAGCACTGGCATTGCTGATGGTTCTATTCACAACTATGGCGCTCATTTATTGCTATGTAGCCAGAAGCTAAAAGGACACAAGTCAGAAATAATGACGTATGTGCAGCAATTAAAAAAAAAAAAAATTGGGGCAATTTAAAAAAAAAAAAAAAAAAGTCATGAATAGGTTGGTGCTGTCCTCTAGAAGCATTTCCGAGGGAGTGGATCTGCTTTACACATTGCCATATAGAGGCACGATCTGTCACAGCGAAATGGTATTGATACCTTTGGATCCTATGTGCCTAATGAACAAGTTTTTCGAGTAAAAAAAACCTTTTCTTTTATGTTTTAGAGGAGGCTTTTTTGGCTCCGGAAGCTGTTTTTAAAAATGTTTGAAGAGTTTTTCTTTCTTTCCCCGAAGCATATTTTGCAGACCTTCAGTTGGACAGTGCCTCGTTTGGAGCAGATTTTGTTTCAAAACCTAAAGTTGGGGGGAAAAAAAAAAAACACTGAAAAAAAAAACTTCTCATATGAACAGCAAAAGAGTATAAATATTGAAATGAACAACCGGAGTGCTTTTAAATGTTTTTAGGTAGTTTTTTTTTTGCGTAACCGCAAAAACTGCGCAAAATACTCAGTCATCACATAACCTGCCTGAGTCTCTTGTAGATTACATACAGCTCCTTCGAAGAAAAAAAATCCAGCTGTAGGATATCCTGCCACTATATATATATATATATATATATATACGTACACACCAAAAGTTATTAAAAACCTTTTCAGGAAATAAACAACAATTATTATTATTATTTATTATTATAGCACCATTTATTCCATGGCGCTTTACATGTGAGGAGGGGTATACACAATAAAAACAGGTACAATAATCTTGAACAATACAAGTCGCAACTGGTACAGTTGTATTTTACACTAATAAAAGTATATTAAATACCAGTGTTTTATTTATATAATATTGTATTTATGAATACAATATTCACATGAATATGTAATATTAATTTACATATATAATATTTGCATATTTTGTAAAAAATTATAATTAAAATGTATTTTAGAGGGAATTTAGAGCACCTCGGTAACAGAGGCGGAAATGGTCATATTTTCACATTTCTAAACGCCAAGGCTTTGCGTGCAAGGGGTTAAAGTCTTATTTTTAAAGTGTTCCTACAAAGCCATGAATAGAATCCGGTCCCCGCCATCGCAGCGCTGCCCCTATTGTGCTGTACTGTGCAAAGATGTGATCAGTATAAAAAGGTGGTGTGGGGTGTGTGAATGGGGGGTGCTCTTTTTAGCTCTACATCAATGCACTAACTTGAGAGATCAGCCTTGAAAATGTGTGGAATTTCTCTCTAAGTGGAATCTACTATAGAGAGAGGGTGGGGGGGAGCTTTTCTTTAAATCCTGGAAAGTGTATAGGCACTGCTATGGTGGGAGGAAAGGGGGATGGGTAGGCACAGGGGATACAGCTTTAAGCCTTAACTGAATGCATTGGTTCTGGTTCATTGATCCTGAAAAGCGTTTTCCTCCATGTTTGTTGTTGGCAGAGAGGAGTAACGTTGAGCTGTCCAGCACTGAGGGAGCTGCGGAGAGGAATTCGGCATCACAGTCACCTTGTACATCTCTCGAGCTACGAACACTCCCAAACCATCAAGAATGGTTACACAAGGACAATACTTATTTTTACAAGTCGCGTTACGCTGGTAAATAGCCATGATTGCCGTGGCTCCAAAATATTTTGTATATGCACCAATGGAGGTTTTCGAAGACCTAAGCAGTCTCAAAGTTATCAACCACTGAGGATTCTTAAATTAAATCTGTAATAAATGCCAACAGTGATCCAACAATGTCAAAAAATTACAAGCATCGTTTTGAACATTTCTAATGTAGTTTTCCATTTATTTATTCTTTTAACCACTTTATACGTTTTCCAGTTTTGGAAAAATCCTCTCCCCCAGCGGCAGTTTGTTGTAAAAAGAAACAAACTGTTCTGTACTCACTCTCCAAGTGTCCTGGGCTGAATCTCTGCCACTGCTCCCCATGTCCATTCTTGTCTGCATCGATGACGTCACATAGACCGCACTGTAGCCAATATCTAAGCGCAGCAACTCTAAGGAGCTTGTGCTGTCAACTTGGGCAGATACCCAGGTATCACACCGACACAGCTGCAGACAATAACTGAGCGCAATGGCTCAAAAGAGCTCATTGTCAACTTGGTCAGAGCCCAGTGATTGACTGTACAGCTATCGACACTATGCCCGATCTATAGACAAAGGGAGCAGCAGTGACTCCGCACTGGACCTTGGGAGCGGGATATAAAGCAAAAATAAAACAAAAAAAACCACAGCTGTTATTTATGCACTCTCCTGATACTGAGTCTTCGCTGCTAGTTCCAACGTCTAAAGCGGTCTACAGCACTGATGTCACGTCGACATCACTGAAGTCAATAACTGAGCGCAGCAGATCTTAGCTGCCCATGTCCTCGACTTGGGTAGAGCTCAGTGATTGACTGTACAGCTATCAACACTATGCCAGATCTATAGACAATGGGAGCAGCAGTGACTCCGCACTGGACCTTGGGAGCAGGATATAAACCAAAAATAAAACAAAAAACCCACAGTTGTTATTTTATGCACTCTTCCGATACTGAGTCTTCGCTGCTAGTCCCAACGTCTAAAGTGGTCTACAGCACTGATGTCACGTCGACATCACTCAAGTCAATAACTGAGCGCAGAAGATCTAAGCTGCCCATGTTCTCAACTTGGGGAGAGCTCAGTGGTTGGCTTTATTATGTCTTCAGCACTGATGCCACATCGACAGCACTGCAGACAATAACTGAGCACAGTTGATCCAAGGAGTTCATGCTGTCAACTTGGTGAGAGCTCAGTGGTTGGCTTTAGTATGTCTGCAGCACTGATGCCACATCGACAGTACTGCAGACGACAACTGAGCAAAGTGGATCCAAGCAGTTCATGCAGTCAACTTGGGGAGAGCTCAGTGGTTGGCTTTATTATGTCTTCAGCACTGATGCCACATCGACAGTACTGCAGACGACAACTGTGCAAAGTGGATCCAAGCAGTTCATGCAGTCAACTTGGGGAGAGCTCAGTGGTTGGCTTTATTATGTCTTCAGCACTGATGCCACATCGACAGCACTGCAGACGATAACTGAGCGCAACGGATCCAAGGTTGGCTGTAGTGCTGTTGACAAAGCCAGATAAGCGGACAATAACAGACACTGGGAGCAGCAGCAGAGACTCCGCATACTACCCGGGGAGGGTGAAATAAAGCATTTTTATGAAAAAAAACAAAAACAAACAGCACCCGGGATATAGAGATTTTTTCCCAATCTACAAACCGCTGTTTAAAGCAGCATATGCGATCGTGAGATTAACAATAAAATATATACACATATATTTGAAATATCTTTAAGAGCAATATTTTTAAATGTTTTGAATTATTGACATGTATAGTTACGGTTTATAAAAAAAAAAAAAGGAGAAAGAAGTCCAAGAGGAGGAGGTCCTCGTTGGATGGTTTGGCACCTCAAGTTCCTGTAGTTAAGAACCAGAACACGTGCTACTTACGGTATACGCAGTCTTATCATTTGATAAAGAAGCTGAATGCTCCGAAACGCGTCACAGACTGATAAAAATAGAAGGTTCTTCTTGAACGTGAGAAGGATTCAGCTCAGAGTGTGCCTTTTTTTGGGGGGGGTGGTCTTCAGTCTCTATGAGGAAATTGTACTCATATCAGCATGGTGACAGATTTCTAAGTCTGTATCTCACATGCTGATACATATAGTGGAAGTATGAAAAACAAACACTTATTGTCTTTGGAGGGCACACATTATCTACGAGATCACTGCAAAGAATCAACTGAAGAGATAATGTAATAAACAATAAATTTTGTCCGGCTCCAACAATGATAAATCCGCACGATCTGTGACTGTTGAAGCCTATTGATGGCCAAAGCGGTGTGAAGACATGACCGCTATAGACAGTGATTGGTTGCAGTGGTCACATGTCAACTAGCCATGTCAAGATCTAAGCTCGGTAAAGAGAGTGGCAAAACTATTCTCACTGGAAAATTGGTATAATATTAATTTTATTTTAGAGGGTTTAAAAAAAAAATTTAAAAAAAGTTACAGGTTGGATAACTACGGTACTTTAAGATAGTCCTGCCTTGGTCTCAAATTATGTAGAAAAAGATAACGTTACCAATCTGGTGTCTCGCCCGGTAAATATTCTAGGCTTCCATTACATTTCCATCATTTGTGTCTGTCTTTATTCACCATGGTGTACGAGAATTCAAATTTCAAAGGTTTTTTTTTTGTCAATACTAAGATTTCTGCCACAGAGTCTGATCCCAAAAATAGGGGTTTGGTCACCAAATATCAGAACAAAATCTAGAAAAAGTATGTGCTTGGATTCCCATCTTAAGCATATCCACTAAAGCCCCCCAATTTAGAAAAGAGTTCTTTAAGCCCAATTGGTCTTCCCAAAAATAGATTTAAAGGGATTTATCACTACAATGATATACATATTAATATTCATAGGATGGATCATCAATATCGGATTAATGGGGGTCAGACATCTGGCATGGTTTTCAAGCAATTGTGCCCTTGGCTACTTTTTTTTTCTTCAGGGTGTAACAACAAGTTCTCAAAAATGTCACATAGGAGTAATGCAAATTTTCATTCCATGCCGATCTTTGCAAAAATAGACAAGATTTGGCACAATACACAACGTCTGTACGTAAACCTTGGTGAAAATGCACCAAAATGTGCTCAGTGTCGGCACCTAACGTTTCATCAAGTTTTAGACCTCAAATGTTTGCAACACTTTGAGGCTTATTTGACAAATAAGTGGGGTGGGACTAAAATTAAAGAGTGTTTGTTTAACAAGATAATGGTGCAAAAAAATTGGCTCGAAGCAAGCCAACCAGGAGGTGGGGTAAAAACAGACAGAAGTGTCCAAAAGGATCATATAGCATTAGGCATTGAGCTAAACGAGTTGCAGTTTCGTGACGGGTCCAAGTCAATGCTACCGAAATATTGCAGAAGGAGTAAATCTGCCCCAATTTTTTCACTTTTTATTATTATATATTTATATAGCACCATTAATTCCATAGTGCTGTACATACGAAGTGGTTACATAGAAAGTTATAGATATCGTTTACAGTAACAAATTTACGATGACAGACTGGTACAGAGGGGAGAGGACCCTGTCCTTCTCTTTTGTGTCTTCAGGTTTCTTGGTGGTGTGTGAACATGTTCTTACAGACTTGTTCTCTGTGCAGGTAGCCCATGTGTTCCTGTTTCCATAATTGTTCTCTTGTGTCTACAAGACTGGGGAGTTCCACCACTCCTCTTGGGCTAGCTGCACAAAAGCTGTTCTACCCTGTATGCACACATGGATTTTTCCTCTCTGAACCCTGTTCACACAGGTAATGTACAGATGATCAGGTTTTTAAATACATCAGATAGGGATTGCATACATTAGTTAGGACTGCTCTGATATGGGTATACCGTGAAGATTGGTAGAGCAGCTTAGTATACATTTTTTGCAAAAAACGTATCAACCAAATACCCTGTTTTTTACATCTTTTACTAGCACTTGCGGATTACTGCAAACATTTTTTCAAACTGAGTGTTTTTGGTTTTACCATTCTCTTTTGTGTCTTCTACTTTTTATAGCGCAATAGTAACTTGTTTAATATAATGACCAATCATTACAGATTTCCTAGTTTAATAGAGTACATACATTTATACATCGTGTTGATCGATCGTGATCATTATTTACTGATCAGCCGCCATTTGTGTTGACAAGAAGCGATTGTTGTCACAGGGTTCTCCATCTTAAAAGGGTCACGGTTTACCTATGGCAAATACACTGGCTGTAATCTGTATGAACGCCGTCTGCCTTGATAAAACCTAAGTCGGTGTCCTCGCTCTTCGGTGGTGGTAATCCTGATAATTACTCAGGTAAGAGCTTTGAACTCTGATGACTCCATTTGTCAGACACTATATGGTTTTATGGTTCTTAAGGTTTGTTCACAAATCAATGGCTTGAGAATGACTAAAAGTAGAATCAGGGCTCGGAGACAAAGTCTCGGAAGATCCAACTCTCCATCATTGGGCTCCAAGTCAGACCCTTTCAGTGGGGGGATCTGTGAAGTGTGAAGATCGTCAACAAAAATTATGATATATCCAAGAGTGCCAACAATGACTTTGGAGATATTTATACATGTAGGAGTGTCTGGAAAGGTTTACGCCCCTTAATCACTTTATAATATAAAATATACATTAAGTATTTTACCTCCATCCTGTTATTCTTTCTCTTTTCTTATTCCGAGTGAGTGGTCTCTTTAGGATGCGATGTCAATGCTGTGCCGTCAGCTCAGAGCGAATGAGATGTCTCCCAGAATCGCTCGGCCTTCCTCTTTCACTGTATCAAGGAGCAAGAAACTGCAGCTCCATCTCCCCCCTTTCCCTCCCTCTTGTCCTATAAAGACAACCCCTATTGGAGAATGAGAACTTCATACAATGTCCACATTTAGGGATCCCATTTTATGTGTCATGCTAGATTCAAACGTCACATTTACTATGGATTTTACGCACAGATTTTCTGCATGTAAAATCCACAGAATTTTAACAGTACTGGCAAAATGCATGGGTTTTAACTTAATATCATCCACATGCTGCATTTTTTCTACGTAATCTATGTACAAATAGTTTTTTGTTGAATTTTTTTTTATCTAAATCTCCAGCATGTAAATTCTTAGTACAGATTTATTGCGGATGAGGATTTAAATAGATCTGAAAGAAAAAGTCAAAATTGCACCAAATTTGCCATAAAATCTGCATGTAACAGGAACAGAATTCGCTGTGGAAAAACTCCCATCATAATTTGGGCACATGTGCTTTTGACTGGATAAAAAAAAAGGGGGGGGGGCACCGTTTTACAGCACTAGCAAAGTTAATGAGATTTCTGAAGTCTCATGTATATGCTGATCATTTTTTCCCTGCACATTTGAACTTCAAAAAGTTTTGAAATCTTTCATCGTTTTTTCACCCGTTCAAGTGAATGAGGGGAGTGGGGGGAACTGTAAGTGAAAATGCATGAAAAAACAGGGCTGTGGAGTCGGTAAGTCAAACCTCCGACTCCGGAATATCCATGACACCGACTCCCCGAAAATGGGCTCCGACTCCACAGCCCTGTAAAAAAACACAAGCAAAAACGGGCGCATTTTACCCAACATTTTTCCTGTCAACACTGATTTAGAAACAGAAAAATCTGCTGCGAATACTAATCGTGTACACATAACCTTTAGGAAGACATTACTTTAGGTTGGATTCACACGTTACGTTTTTTGGTGTGGACTTTATCTGCAGCTTTTTTGGAGCAGAATCTGCACATGTTACATGGGGGTTTGGCTGCAGATTTACCCCTTTTTTTTTGGAAAAAGGTGAATCCATGCTTTTTTTTTCAAAAAAATCTGACATTAACTGCAGATTAAAAGAAAAAAGCAACAACAAGAACAAGTTGTGCTCAGAATCCGCTCAACAAGCAAGAAGGAAGAATGTGAACGAACGCAAGTTAAAACTCATCCATTTTGCCGTTGCTGTAAAATGCAGTGAATTTTACGTGCAGAAAAATTGCCTGTAAAATCCACATCAGACATATGTGACGTGAATTTAGTGTTAGGAACTGAAGCTTCTCAGGGATTGTAGAATGTAGGATTTCCATACATATGAATTGTTTTTTAAAGACTGAATTTTGCTGCAATAATACACATTAACAAAAAAAAAAAATTTTTTAGAATTGTATAAAATGAGATAAGTCGGATGCTGTCGATTTAAATTCTGCACAAGGGAGAAAAATTAAGTCAACGTGAGCCGGAAACATTAGTCCTTAAGATCTAGATGCTGATCAGCATTTCAAATCATCTCGCAGATTTCCCGTTTATGCGAAAACTTCAATACGACCAATCCTTGAAATGAAGCATAGAACAATAGCCAGCAGGGTAAACAAGTATTTCACAGTCCTGATTTTAAGCATAAAATATCATTTTAATGAGACGCTGACACATTTGCAGGTAATTATCAATCTGGATTTGAAAATTAAGCAAATAACTTATTCTCATTATTAGTTTGGTTTTGGCAATGAGAAAATGTAACATAAAAAAAAGTTTTTTTTAATTGATCTCATCGATCATTTCTACTTAGAAACATGAGATAGGATATTTCAATATTGGAATTTTAAGCAATATCCATAGAAATTAAATATTCAAAATGGCCATAGACGTGAATGGACAGAGTTGCACAAGCGCAGACACATCTCTATTACCATTTACGTGAGGTGCAGATCCCAGACGCGCCCCTTACAAAAAAAAAAAAAAAAATCAGGAATTTCAGTTTTTAGAAGGGATTGCAGCATAATTCAACGGCATTTAAATGCAAAACCTCGGTGTCCGATATTGCCGCCTACCTCCCTTGAAATGATTGGGGCCGAGTTGTAATACCACACAAGGTGTGGCGCAGTTTATTTTTTCTGGACATCTCCTGTAATCTAGGGCTACACAGCAACTTTGGCAACAAAACTTGTCAAGTGGAAAAAGTTCACTATGTCTTCCTGGTGTAGAGACCCCAATGGTATTGCGACCATGATAAGCAAGTCGCCAAAAAATGACCGCAGTCAGATTTTTGTGACGTGCTTGTCGCAGTCCTTTTGGGAATCACAATGTGACCTTCTTACACTTGTATTCAGGCTGCAATGTAGCAGTGACATGGACACACTGTGATGGTCTTCGGTAAGGAAGAGGGGCCTCAAACAGTCCCTGGAACCCCAACCATTCCTGTCCCGAGGGTACCATTGAAGGTACAGAGGCCTGAGTCTCCGACCTTACTGTGCTCCTGTTAAACCCTGATTTGTCCCCTTCCTCACCCCGTGAGGCCTGGGACAGAACTATAAAGGTAAACAAGACACAAAGACAAAACAGAAAACCTCTATCATATAAAAGCACTAACCAACAAAAGGGAGGAGGATAGGGACAGGGAGGAATAAACTAAATGGGACGAGGGGATAAACACACACGTATTACAGCAAACCATAGAACACTACTACAACTTTACTCCAATCACATTGCTTTAGCACAAAGCACAGGACGACAAAACTTTCACCTGCAGGGACAAGAAGGTCTGATCAGTTTTTATAGAAAGAGGTAATGACCAGATCAGAAGCAGCAAAAATGGAGCTGCATGTTTCTGACCAGCTTAGAAAGGGTCGTTAACATCTTCAGCACCAGAGGAAACCAAATCAGTTTAATATGGGACACAAATCACACCATCTCTAAAGAAGACCGGATATTTATTACTCGACATGACTGTCTAACTGCAGGTCACACCCTTGAGACAGACACAGAGACCATTAGCCATGCAACAGGTGTTGCTGCCAAAGTACCTAGCCTTAATATGAGAATTGCATGAATTTCACATAGGAACAGTCCTTGCGCTCATAATATTACTCACCTCTCCTGGCTCCAGTGGCAAGCACTAAAACTAGTGATGAGCGAATATACTCGTTACTCGAGATTTCTCGAGCATGCTCGGGTGTCCTCAGAGTATTTTTTAGTGCTCGGAGATTTAGTTTTCATCGCCTCAGCTGAATGATTTACATCTGTTAGCCAGCATAAGTACATGTGGGGGTTGCCTGGTTGCTAGGGAATCCCAACATGTAATCAAGCTGGCTAACAGATGTAAATCATTCAGCTGAGGCGATGAAAGTATATGTGTTATTTTACTAGGGGGAAACATAGGGTTTTACCGAGTAGTGAAAAGCCCCTTTAAATACTTCTCTGTAACATTGCACCGCAATGGTGCAGTTGGTACATTTTGCAGTATTTTAATACATGCCCCTCTCAAAAAGCCCTGCCCCTTCAGAAAAAGTCAAACCCCTTTATGAGCAACCTTCGAACTGGTCTAAAACTGATGGAAAATGAACCATATTTTTTCACATCAAAAGTGGCACCCTGTTAGGGGTAAGTAAATCTGACCCAGTGCTGTTCCTATTCTTGTTCACGGAAGTGAAATAAGACACAAGTTATACAAATGTCACTTATAAAAATGTAGAACTGGGATAATCAAGAAGGGTTGAATTTGGTGGAATTTGTCTTCTTGGATGACAGGGTAGTCATACACAAATGCAACTGATTTTAATCACTTTTTTTTAACCCCTTAACGACGCGACACGCCTTTTAACGGTGGCAGTGCCCCCCAGCGTCAGATTATATCTGGGGTTTCTGCTACGGGGGGGTGGGGGTGGGGTTAGCGGAGACCCCGGAGAACATGACTTTTATCGTCCCCAGTGCTGCGATCACCATTATTCACCAAAAAATGGCGACTGGAAAAAAAAAAGTAAGATTTCCCATTTTATTTCTCTCTCTTCTGATATGCTCTAGCACATCAGAGGAGAGAGAAATGGGGTCCCCCCGTCACCTACTGCATCTTCCGGTCCTGTCCTCCGGCATCTTCTTCCGGGAAGAAAATGGTGGGCGCATGCGCAGTGCACCCGACGAGATGTGCCGCCGGCACCAATAGGAGATTTTTCCTATTGGTTCATTTTGATCACTGTGATAGACCCTATCACAGTGAACAAAATAAAAAAAAAATACCGTATATACTTGAATATAAGCCGAGATTTTCAGCCCATTTATTTTGGGCTGAAAGTCTCCCTCTCCGCTTATACTCGAGTCATACCCAGGGGTCGGCAGGGGAGGGGGAGCGGGGGCTGTGTAATTATACTCACCTGCTCCTGGCGCGGTCCCTGCACGTCTTTTCCCCGGCGCCGACAGCTTCTTCCTGTACTGAGCGGTCACATGATACCACTCATTACAGTAATGAATATGCGGCTCCACCTCCCATTAGGGTGGAGCCGCATATTCATTACTGTGATGAGCGGTAACGGTGACCGCTCAGTACAGGAAGAAGCAGCAGCACCGGGGAAGCAGGAACTGCACCGCGCCAGGAGCAGGTGAGTATAGTGGGGAGGGGGAGCGCAGCGCTGTGCGATATTCACCTGCTCCCTGTTCTGGCGCCGCTCCGTCTTCAGCTGTGACGCCCGGGTCAGAGGGCGCGGTGACGTGGTTAGTGCGCACCCTCTGCCTGAACGTCACATACAGGAGACGCTGAAGATGGAGCGGAGCCGGAACGAGGAGCAGGTGAATATTGAAAGTGCCGGGTATGTGATTTTTTTTAATTTTTTTATCGCAGCAACAGCAAATGGGGCAAGTGTCTGTATGGAGCATCTATGGGGCCATAACGTTTGTGCAGTACTGTATGGGGCAAGTGTCTCTATGGGGCCATAACGTTTGTGCAGCAGTATATGGGGCAAATATCTTTATGGAGCATCTTATGGGGCCATAATCAACATTTGTGCAGCATTATATTGGGCAAATGTGTCTATGGAGCATCTTATGGGGCCATTATTAAACCTTTATCCAGGATTATATGGGGCATATTTTAATATGGAGCATCTCATGGGGCCATCATAAACTTTATGGAGCATTATATGGGGCTCCTGATTCAATATGAATATTCAAAAACACTTAACCTACTGATGTCTCAATTAATATTACTTTTATTGGTATCTATTTTTACGTTTGACATTTACCAGTAGCTGCTGCATTTCCCACCCTAGGCTTATACTCAAGTCATTAACTTTTCCCAGTTTTTTGTGGCAAAATTAGGGGGTCGGCTTATACTCAAGTATATACGGTAATAATAATATAGTAAATCAACCCCTCCTTTATCACCCCCTTAGGTAAAAATAATTTTAAAAAAATTATTTTTTCCATTTTTCCATTAGGATCAGGGTTGGGGCTAGGGATGGGGTTAGAGCTAGGGTTAGGGTTAGGCTAGGGTTGTGGTGTTTGGGTTGGAATTAGAATTGGGGGGGTCCCACTGTTTAGGTACATTAAGGGGTCTCCAAACACGACATGGCGCCCGGCATTGATTACAGTTAATTTTGCGTTCAAAAAGTCAAACAGTGCTCCATCCTTTTGGAGCCCTGCCATGCGCCCAAACAGTGGCTTTACCCCCACATACTGGGTATCGGAGTATGCTGTTATGATTAGGTAATTCAGAACCACAATGGACCTTGAAGTTCAGAGCACACAAAGTGACCTGATAATAACCAAAAGACATAGGACGAGCTCTGAGACGTGGGAACTCTGCTGACCGCAATCCCTAATCCTATCCAACCACACTAGAGGCAGCCGTGGATTGCGCCTAACGCTCCCTATGCAACTCGGCACAGCCTGAGAAACTAGCTAGGCCTAAGAAGGAAAAATAAGCCTACCTTGCCTCAGAGAAATATCCCAAAGGAAAAGGCAGCCACCCACATATAATGACTGTGAGTAGAGATGAAAATACAAACGCAGAGAAGAAATAGATTTAGCAAAGTGAGGCCCAACTTACTGAACAGACCGAAGATAGGAAAGATAACTTTGTGGTCAACACAAAACCCTACAAACAACCACGCAGAGGGGCAAAAAGACCCTCCGCACCGACTAACGGTACGGAGGTGCTCCCTCTGCGTCCCAGAGCTTCCAGCAAGCAAGAAAAACCAATTAAGCAAGCTGGACAGAAAAAATAGCAAACAAAAATAACACAAGCAAAACTTAGCTTATGAAGAGCAGACAGGCCACAGGAACGATCCAGGAGGAAGCAAGACCAACAATAGAACATTGACTGGAGGCCAGGAGCAAAGCACTAGGTGGAGTTAAATAGAGCAGCACCTAACGACTTCACCACATCACCTGAGGAAGGAAACTCAGAAGCCGCAGTACCACTCATGACCACAGGAGGGAGCTCTGCCACAGAATTCACAACAGTATGCAGGAGAAATTGCACAACAAAGTTTGTGGTCCATTTTCTCCTGATACCCTTGTGAAAATAAAAAAGTTTGGTTCCAAAGTAAGTTTTTTTGTAAAAAAAGTAAAATGTTCATTTTTTTCCTTCCGCATTGCTTTAGTTCTCATAAAGCACCTGAAGGGTTAATAAACTTCTTGAATGTGGTTTTGTGCACACTGAGGGGTGCAGTTTTTAGAATGGTGTCACTTTTGGGTATTTTCTATTATATTGATCCCCAAACTCACTTCAAATGTGAGGTGGTTCCCAAAAAAAAAAGAAAATGGTTTTGTAAATTTTGTTTTTTATTTAAATAAATTAAAAAATCGCTGGTCAACTTTTTACCCTTATATTCTTATATTGTCCTAATAAAAAAAATATATATATATTTCCAAAATTGTGCTGATTTAAAGTAGACAGGTGGGAAATATTTATTAACTATTTGGTGCGATATAACCATCTGATTTAAAAAGCACAAAAATTAAAAGTTTGAAAATTGCAAAATATTCTACATTTTTGCCAATTTTCCATTTTTTTCATAAATAAACAAGTCATATCAAAGAAATGTTACCACTAACATGAAGTACAATATGTCACGATAAAACATTCTCAGAATCAGCGAGATCCGTTGAAGCGTTCCAGAGTTATAACCTCATAAATTGACAGTGGTCAGAATTGTAAAAATTGGCCCGGTCATTAACCCCTTCCCGACCCATGACGCCACGTAGGCGTCATGAAAGTCGGTGCCAATCCGACCCATGACGCCTATGTGGCGTCATGGAAAGATCGCGTCCCTGCAGGCCGGGTGAAAGGGTTAACTCCCATTTCACCCGATCTGCAGGGACAGGGGGAGTGGTAGTTTAGCCCAGGGGGGGTGGCTTCACCCCCTCGTGGCTACGATCGCTCTGATTGGCTGTTGAAAGTGAAACTGCCAATCAGAGCGATTTGTAATATTTCACCTATTATAACTGGTGAAATATTACAATCCAGCCATGGCCGATGCTGAAATATCATCGGCCATGGCTGGAAATACTAATGTGCCCCCACCCCACCCCTCCGATCGCCCCCCCAGCCCTCCGATCTGCCCGGTACACTGCCCCGCTCCCCTCCGTCCTGTGCTCCGCTCCCCCCCGTGCTCTTGTCCGCTCACCCCCGTAATCCAATCACCCCCCCGTGCTCCAATCACCCCCCCTGCACTCCGATCCACCCCCCCCGGTGCTCCATTCCACCCCCCCGTGCTCTATTCCAGCCCCCCCGTGCTCCGTTCCACGCCCCCCGTGCTCCGTTCCACCCCTCCCGCGCTCCGATTCCCCCCCCCGTGCTCCGATCCCCCCCCCCATGGTCCCCCCCCACCCCATCATACTTACCGATCCAGCTGGGGTCCCGTCCGTCTTCTCCCTGGGCGCCGCCATCTTCCAAAATGGCGGGCGCATGCGCAGTGCGCCCGCCGAATCTGCCGGCCGGCAGATTCGTTCCAAAGTGCATTTTGATCACTGAGATAGATTATATCTCAGTGATCAAAATAAAAAAAAAATAATAAATGACCCCCCCCTTTGTCACCCCCATAGGTAGGGACAATAAAAAAATAAAGAAATTTTTTTTTTTCCACTAATGTTAGAATAGGGTTAGGGTTAGGGTTAGGGGTAGGGTTAGGGCTAGGGGTAGGGTTAGGGTTACGGTATGTGCACACGTATTCTGGTCCTCTGCGGATTTTTCCGCTGCGGATTTGATAAATCCGCAGTGCTAAACCGCTGCGGATTTATGGCGGATTTACCGCGTTTTTTTCTGCGCATTTCACTGCGGTTTTACAACTGCGATTTTCTATTGGAGCAGTTGTAAAACTGCTGCGGAATCCGCACAAAGAAGTGACATGCTGCGGAATGTAAACCGCTGCGTTTCCGTGCAGTTTTTCCGCAGCATGTGTACAGCAATTTTTGTTTCCCGTAGGTTTACATTGAACTGTAAACTCATGGGAAACTGCTGCGGATCCGCAGCGTTTTCCGCAGTGTGCACATACCTTTAGAATTAGGCTATGTGCACACGGTGCGGATTTGGCTGCGGATCTGCAGCGGATTGGCCGCTGCGGATTCGCAGCAGTGTTCCATCAGGTTTACAGTACCATGTAAACCTATGGAAAACCAAATCCGCTGTGCCCATGGTGCGGAAAATACCGCGCGGAAACGCTGCGTTGTATTTTCCACAGCATGTCAATTCTTTGTGCGGATTCCGCAGCGTTTTACACCTGTTCCTCAATAGGAATCCGCAGGTGAAATCCGCACAAAAAACACTGGAAATCCGCAGAAAATCCGCAGGTAAAACGCAGTGCCTTTTACCCGCGGATTTTTCAAAAATGGTGCGGCAATATCTCACACGAATCCACAACGTGGGCACATAGCCTTAGGGTTAGGGTTGGAATTAGGGTTGTGGTTAGGGTTGTGATTAGGGTTATGGCTACAGTTGGGATTAGGGTTAGGGGTGTGTTGGGGTTAGAATTGAGGGGTTACCACTGTTTAGGCACATCAGGGGTCTCCAAACGCAACATGGCGCCACCATTGATTCCAGCCAATCTTGTATTCAAAAAGTCAAATGGTGCTCCCTCACTTCCGAGCCCTGATGTGTGCCCAAACAGTGGTTTACCCCCACATATGGGGTACCAGCATACTCAGGACAAACTGCGCAACAATTACTGGGGTCCAATTTCTCCTGTTACCCTTGTGAATCTAAAAAAATGCTTTCTAAAACATAATTTTTGAGGAAAGAAAAATGATTTTTTATTTTCACGGCTCTGCGTTGTAAACGTCTGTGAAGCACTTGGGGGTTCAAAGTGCTCACCACATATCTAAATAAGTTCCTTGGGGAGTCTAGTTTCTAAAATGGGGTCACTTGTGGGGGTTTCTACTGTTTAGGCACACCAGGGGCTCTGCAAACGCAACGTGACACCCGCAGACCATTCCATCAAAGTCTGCATTTCAAAAGTCACTACTTCCCTTCTGAGCCCCGACGTGTGCCCAAACAGTGGTTTACCCCCACTCATGTGGTATCAGCGTACTCAGGAGAAACTGGACAACAACTTTTGGGGTCCAATTTCTCCTGTAACCCTTGGGAAAATAAAAAATTCTGGGCTAAATAATTATTTTTGAGGAAAGAAAACGTATTTATTATTTTCACGGCTCTGCATTATAAACTTCTATGAAGCACTTGGGGGTTCAAAGTGCTCACCACACATCTAGATAAGTTCCTTTCGGGGTCTAGTTTCCAAAATGGGGTTACTTGTGGGGGGTTTCTACTGTTTAGGCACATCAGGGGCTCTGCAAACGCAACGTGACGCCCGCAGAGCATTCCATCAAAGTCTGCATTTCAAAACGTCACTACTTCAATTCCAAGCCCCGGCATGTGCCCAAACAGTAGTTTACCCCGACATATGGGGTATCACCGTACTCAGGAGAAACTGGACAACAACTTTTGGGGTCAAATTTCTCCTGTTACCCTTGGGAAAATTAAAAAATTCTGGGCTAAATAATTATTTTTGAGGAAAGAAAACGTATTTATTATTTTCACGGCTCTGCATTATAAACTTCTATGAAGCGCTTGGGGGTTCAAAGTGCTCACCACACATCTAGATAAGTTCCTTTCGGGGTCTAGTTTCTAAAATGGGGTCACTTGTGGGGGGTTTCTACTGTTAAGCCACATCAGGGGCTCTGCAAACGCAACGTGACGCCCACAGAGCATTCCATCAAAGTCTGCATTTCAAAACGTCACTACTTCACTTCCGAGCCTCGGCATGTGCCCAAACAGTGGTTTACCCCCACATATGGGGTATCAGCGTACTCAGGAGAAATTGGACAACAACTTTTGGGGTCCAATTTCTTCTGTAACTCTTGGGAAAATAAAAAATTCTGGGCTAAATAATTATTTTTGAGGAAAGAAAACGTATTTATTATTTTCACGGCTCTGCATTATAAACTTCTATGAAGCACTTGGGGGTTCAAAGTGCTCACCACACATCTAGATAAGTTCCTTTGGGGGTCTAGTTTCCAAAATGGGGTCACTTTTGGGGGGTTTCTACTGTTAAGCCACATCAGGGGCTCTGCAAACGCAACGTGACGCCCACAGAGCATTCCATCAAAGTCTGCATTTCAAAACGTCACTACTTCACTTCCGAGCCCCGGCATGTGCCCAAACAGTGATTTACCCCCACATATGGGGTATCAGCGTACTCAGGAGAAACTGGACAACAACTTGTGGGGTCAAATTTCTCCTGTTACCCTTGGGAAAATAAAAAATTGCAGGCTAAAAGATCATTTTTGAGAAAATATTTTTTTTTTTTTATTTTCATGGCTCTGCGTTATAAACTTCTGTGAAGCACTTGGGGGTTCAAAGTCCTCACCACACATCTAGATTAGTTCCTTTGGGGGTCTAGTTTCCAAAATGGGGTCATTTCTGGGGGATCTCCAATGTTTAGGCACACAGGGGCTCTCCAAACGTGACATGGTGTCCGCTAATGATTGGAGCTAATTTTCCATTTAAAAAGCCAAATGGCGTGCCATCCCTTCCGAGCCCTGCCGTGCGCCCAAACAGTGGTTTACCCCCACATATGGGGTATCAGCGTACTCAGGACAAACTGGACAACAATATTTGTGGTCCAATTTCTCCTATTATCCTTGGCAAAATAGGAAATTCCAGGCTAAAAAATCATTTTTGAGGAAAGAAAAATTATTTTTTATTTTCATGGCTCTGCGTTATAAACTTCTGTGAAGCACCTGGGGGTTTAAAGTGCTCAATATGCATCTAGATAAGTTAATTGGGGGGTCTAGTTTCCAAAATGGGGTCACTTGTGGGGGAGCTCCAATGTTTAGGCACACAGGGGCTCTCCAAACGCGACATGGTGTCCGCTAACAATTGGAGCTAATTTTCCATTCAAAAAGTCAAATGGCGCGCCTTCCCTTCCGAGCCTTACCATGTGCTCAAACAGTGGTTTACCCCCACATATGAGGTATCAACGTACTCGGGAGAAATTGCCCAACAAATTTTATGATCCATTTTATCCTACTGCCCATGTGAAAATGAAAAAATTGAGGCGAAAAGAATTTTTTTGTGAAAAAAAAGTACTTTTTCATTTTTACAGATCAATTTGTGAAGCACCTGAGGGTTTAAAGTGCTCACTAGGCATCTAAATAAGTTCCTTGGGGGGTCTAGTTTCCAAAATGGGGTCACTTGTGGGGGAGCGCCAATGTTTAGGCACACAGGAGCTATCCAAACGCGACATGGTGTCCGCTAACGATGGAAATAATTTTTCATTCAAAAAGTCAAATGGCGCTCCTTCCCTTCCGAGCCTTACCATGTGCCCAAACAGTGGTTTACCCCCACATGTGAGGTATTGGTGTACTCTGGAGAAATTGCCCAACACATTTTAGGATCCATTTTATCCTGTTGCCCATGTAAAAATGAAAAAATTTAGGCTAAAAGAATTTTTTGTGAAAAAAAAGTACTTTTTCATTTTTACGGATCAATTTGTGAAGCACCTGGGGGTTCAAAGTGCTCACTATGCATCTAGATAAGTTCCTTGGGGCGTCTAGTTTCCAAAATGGGGTCACTTGTGGGGAGCTCCAATTTTTAGGCACACGGGGGCTCTCCAAACGTGACATGGTGTCCGCTAAAGAGTGGAGCCAATTTTTAATTCAAAAAGTCAAATGGCGCTCCTTCCCTTCCAAGCCCTGCCGTGCGCCCAAACAGTGGTTTACCCCCACATATGAGGTATCAGCGTACTCAGGACAAATTGGACAACAACTTTCGTGGTTCAGTTTCTCCTTTTACCATTGGGAAAATAAAAAAATTGTTGCTAAAAGATAATTTTTGTGACTAAAAAGTTAAATGTTCATTTTTTCCTTCCATGTTGCTTCTGCTGCTGTGAAGCACCTGAAGGGTTAATAAACTTCTTGAATGTGGTTTTGAGTACCTTGAGGGGTGCAGTTTTTAGAATGGTGTCACTTTTGGGTATTTTCAGCCATATAGACCCCTCAAACTGACTTCAAATGTGAGGTGGTCCCTAAAAAAAATGGTTTTGTAAATTTCGTTGTAAAAATGACAAATCGCTGGTCAAATTTTAACCCTTATAACTTCCTAACAAAAAAAAAATTTTGTTTCCAAAATTGTGCTGATGTAAAGTAAACATGTGGGAAATGTTATTTATTAACTATTTTGTGTCACATATCTCTCTGGTTTAACAGAATAAAAATTCAAAATGTGAAAATTGCAAAATTTTCAAAATTTTCGCCAAATTTCCGTTTTTATCACAAATAAACGCAGAATTTATTGACCTAAATTTACCACTAACATGAAGCCCAATATGTCACGAAAAAACAATCTCAGAACCGCTAGGATCCGTTGAAGCGTTCCTGAGTTATTACCTCATAAAGGGACACTGGTCAGAATTGCAAAAAACGGCAAGGTCTTTAAGGTCAAAATAGGCTGGGTCATGAAGGGGTTAAGTGCAAAACTGGCCCTGTCACTGAGGGGTTAATACCAAGGAAAATAAAAACAAGACTATATTAGGACAGATCGGATCATATAATGATGGGCACAAGCGGGCGTTTAATATTATCCAATATTTCAGCATCGTGCCAAGTGGTGACAATATAGAAAAAAAAAAGCTCACTAATGCCTGCCAACATTCAAAAAGTTGCCAGATCATGGGTCAACTTAACACAATATAAAGTTAAAAAAAATGTGACATTTTTGGCAGTGTTTTTTCCAAAAGCATTTTTAAAAAATAAAAAAATGCTGAGGACATATAGCAAATTACTTAAAAATCACCATACAGCAGGTTTGTTTTTGCCATTTTGTGGATTTTGCTGTTCTTAAGCATACAATGTTTTTTGTGCTTTTTTTTCCCCTATGGAAATTTTAAAATTGCCAGCAAACATGCATGAAATATTTTTTCTTTACATAATTTTAAGGGCTTCTTCATAGATTATCTTACAGTTTTTCTAACGTTAGTGTCCTAAAAGTGACGGTTAATCATAGGGCAACCACAAAAAGAAAAAAAAAAAATAAGTCCACATACAGTAGCAGATGAAAGTTTGAGGGACCTCACCCCTCTGAGTCAAAGCTGCTGTGAACAGTCATCTTTCGTCTTCTTTTTTTGGCCGACCACATAGAGGGGAGACTGAAGGAGGGATACAAAAAAAGAAAACGTGATTACAACTGAAGTTTACAAGGTTGTAGTCATTAAATTGAACAGTAAGAAGTAGAGCCAAAAAAAACTTTGATAACTGACCTTTAAGAACTTCTCACTTCTTCTACCAGACAGTGAGTGGGAAGACAATTGACAGAATGGAAGGAAGGTCTAAATCATGTTGTACAAAATTTCCCCATTTAATCACCGTGGATGGTCAATATGAGTAGTTCTCGATAATGTGATCAAGTCTTTAGAGGAGAAAAAAAAAAAAAAAACAGTGGGTGGGGGCTGAGAGAGTACCAAAACTGGCACCATTTCTTCATCATCTGACGAATATTCAACTGAAGAGTCTTAAGTAGATCACAGTTACATATTGGAGTGTTTTATAGCTTCACCAAGGGAGTTCTTTTATTATAGGGGGGAAAGACCAGAGTCAGGCAAACCGGAGCCAGGACAGGCAGATTTTTGCTAGGGTGGTCAAGAAGATGTTCAGGGCAGGCGGCAGACAGTAATCAGGGTCCTCAAAGAAGCTGGACCGGGTCAGTTACTCATAAAGACCTCAATAACACTGTACAGGAACTTCAGAAAATGACTGCAGATGTTGGAAGGGCCACCTAAGTATCCAGTAGGACAATGATGGGGGGTTGGGATACATGGCAATAACCGCAGGATAAAGAAGCCAGAAGCCCCAGGATGGAAGGCACTGAAGGGCAGGCAGAGCTCACCCATGGACTATTAGCTCTGTGGCAACTGGTGAGTATGACATCATCTATGGGTATACTTTTACAAGTTGACGAAAGATGACCAGATATTAATGTTGGTCAAACCTGCCCAATTGTTTGGGACGGAATACCAGTCAACGAGCCCTTGTTCTAATGGATAAATTAAGTTGTTTTTTTTGTTTGTTTTTTAAAGCTCCTCAGTTTATTTATAACCGCAAAGTTTAGTACAATTTAAATTTGGCCACACATCAGCTGTAAAGAAGCAAGAAGAAGCCATATTAAAAGTCTACTGGGTTCCAGTAGGTTGTCGACCTCCTGTGGAGGTTGAAAACAAAAATTGAGTTCTCAGGAACAGATAATTTACACCAGAAAAAAAATAAATAAAATTTACTGAGACAATGTGGAATTTTGACTATAAGGCTATGTTCAGTAAAGAAGCTGCTTAGAAAAAGTTTTTTAATCCGTTGGTTTTTTTCGCTGCACTTTTATTTCCGCGTTCTTGTTGTCTCTTGGGCATGTTGACAAAGTTTAGTGTCCGCCCCCCCCCAAAAAAAAATAGCCTGATTTAACTTCTTCTTCTTTTTGAATCAAAGACACAGCAAAAATAAAATGGAAGTATCAGTTCTTGCTGCGTTTTTGCACTTACCCATTATTACCTATAGGTGAAAAAAACGCTGAAAGAAGCGACATGCTGCAGTTTGCAAAAACACAGCAGTTTTTCAAATCAGTCTGGAAAATAAAACCAATGTGTGTGCATGAGATTTCTGACATCTCAGAACGCAGCTTAAAATTTGCCCTAAAAAACGCATAAAAAAAAATGCAATGTGTGAACATAGCCTAAGGGCTCACACGAGTGTATTCATCAGACAAGCGCTATCCAATGTTTATTGGGCAGCACTCGGAGCGATGTTATTCTACGGGGCAATGCAGATCTGCAACTTATTTCTCATGAAAACACAAAAAAGCACAGTAAAACCAAAAACACACTGTTGCAAAAAAAAAAACAACACAGTGGACAGCAAGTGCTAGTAAAAAGATGGAAAAGACAGGGTATTTGGTTGATACATTTTTTGCAAAAAAATGTATATTAAGTAGTGTTGAGCATTCCGATACCGCAAGTATCGATATCGGACGATATTTGCGGTATCGGAATTCCGATACCGAGTTCCGATATTTTTGTGATATCGGGAATCAGTATCGGGATTAAGATTAATGTGTAAAATAAAGAATAAAAATAAAAAATATTGATATACTTACCCTCTGACGCGCCCTGGTCATCACCGCTGCAACCGCCTTGCTTTCGTTCCGAAGAATGAGCACGTAAAGGGCCTTCGATGACGTCGCGGCTTGTGATTGGTCGCTGAGCGGTCATGTGACCGCTCACGCGACAAATCACAAGCCGCGACGTCATCGAAGGTCATTAACGCGCTCATTCCTAAGAGGGTAAGTATATCAATATTTTTTATTTTTATTCTTTATTTTACACATGAATATGGATCCCAGGGCCTGAAGGAGAGTTTCCTCTCCTTCAGACCCTGGGATCCATTACAGGATACCTTCCGATATTTGTGTCCCATTGACTTGTATTGGTATCGGATATCGGTATCGGCGATATCCGATATTTTTCGGATATCGGCCGATACCATCCGATACCGATACTTTCAAATATCGGACGGTATCGCTCAACACTAATATTAAGCCGCTCTACCAAACGTCAAGGTATACCCATATCAGAGCAGTCTTAACTAATGTATGTAATCCCTATCTGATGTATTTAAAACCTGGTCATATGTATAATACCTGTATGAGCAGGATTCAGAAAAGGAATGCCCATGTGGACACGCTGGACAGAACGGCTCCTGTGCGCACAGCTCAAAAAAACAGGGGTGGAGGCCTCCCCAGTCTTGTGGACACAAGAAAACAATTATGTGAAACCAGAACACATGAGCTGCACGCACAGTGAAGAAGCCCGTAGAGACATATTCACACCACCAAAAGACTTGAAAACACAAAAAGCACATTAAAACCAAAAACACTCTGTTGCAAAAAAATCACAGTGAACAGCAAGTGCTAGTAAAAATGCCCACATAGACATTCCTTTTCTGAATTCTGCTCATACAGGTATTGTACATATGACCAGGTTTTAAATACATCAGATAGGGATTACATACATTAGTTAGGACTGCTCTGATATGGGTATACCTTGACGTTTGGTAGAGCGGCTTAATATACATTTTTTGCAAAAAACGTATCAACCAAATACCCTGTTTTTTTTCATCTTTTTACTAGCACTTGCTGTCCACTGTGATTTTTTTTTGCAACAGAGTGCTTTTGGTTTTACTGTGTTTTTTTTGTGTTTTCAAGTCTCTTGGTGGTGTGAACATGTCTCTACGGGCTTGTTCACTGTGTGCGCAGCTCATGTGTTATGGTTTCACAAACTTATTTCTCATGTAGAATCGGATCGAACTCACCAGTTAAAGTCTATAAGTGCGAGAAAATCATCGTACTGCACTTGGATGTGAACGTTCACTTATTCATTAGTCTCCTAGAGGACTGGAACCTGCAACTGTCTGTCCTAAATACTGTAATATTTCAGTATATAGTAAAAATGACACTTCTATGAAGCCCGCTGCTAAGAAGTAAAAAGACAGCAGTGGTGGGAGTCTACAGGCGAGTACTGGCTGCCATGTTAAGCCATCGATACCCTTCGAAACACTGATCGTAACCATTTAAATGTTAATCTCAAAGATTGACAGCAGCATCTTAGTGGTTAAACAGCAGCGATTGGAGCTAGCTACGGTCACTGCTGTTAAAGGCAGATGCCAGCTTTATAACACAGCCGGCACCTGTGTTCCGTAGAACCGACTCAGCTCCCGCTCCATATAGCAGCACCTGATATAATGAAATGTTTTATGTCAGGAAGGGGTTAATTCCAGAGACCTATGCAAGCAAGAAGGGGGTGTACAGTAAAAAAAAAAAAAAACAAACAAACACAAAATAAAACACAACTCTGTTTAAACTACATAAAGTACAATAAAACTATGGCTGACAGCCAGGTACAATGGGTGAGAATGCGGCTTATAATCTACAGGGTAAGGGACACAGTGGGTGAGTACTGCAACGCCACATGGGAAACACAGATATGTCATTTTCCCTATTAATATCCTGGATCGGGATTCAAGAATGCCACAAAACATCAAATAGTCAAAGCAAATATGAAAAAAAAAAAAAAAAAAGTTACAAAATTGCTACTTACAAAGTGGGATAACATTTTATTTTACCCATGCAACATTTGTTAGCTGCAAGTAAAAAAAAAAATCAAATTTTAAAAAAGTCCTAAATTTTTCTTGTATAAATAAATGTAAGGAGTACCTGAGCCGGTAAGTTATGTCCATGTCATAAATTCTAGTCAAGTCCCTTCACTGGGGGGAGAGAAGTGAAGACAAGTCTCATTTACTTCACAGCATCCAGCAAGAAGAAAAGTTCCCACTTCACAAACTAAAAACCCACTCTACACCACCCATGCCCCAATCCAGATGGGGAGAATTGGGGGGGGGATTTGAACTTTTATATTTTATTAATATTTTTAAAAACTATTTTTTTTTATTTTGCATTCTTCAATACTCTCCATGGGAGACTAAAAGCTGCAGTTGTCTGATCGGCTCTGCTACGTACAGGCGATGATCAGATCGCCTGTATGTAGCAGAAATGCTCACTTGCTATGAGCGCCGACCACTTGGTGGCGCTCACGCTCATAGCAATCCAGCACTGACAATCACAGGGGATTACTGCAGACCCAGGGTTGTCATACCATCCCATAGGCGACCTGCGGTCATGTGACACGGGAGCCAATGGGTGGGATTAGTGACGCGCTTCTGGCGCAATCACATTAAATGTCGCTGTCAATCTATGACATTTAACGTGTTAACAGCCGCGCGTGGATCGCAATACCACCTGCGGCAGATAGGGGCACATGTCAGCTGTTCAAAACAGCTGACATGTGCTGAGAAAGATGTGGGCTCAGCGCCGGAACCCACGTCAAAGGGAGGGACACGACATGCGCCGTACACGTACGGCGCATGTCGTGAAGGGGTTTATATACAATCAATTCATGTGCATGATGTATGCTGGATGTTTGCTACAAAAAAAGAAAAAAAAATCAGTCCTGGTCATGGACACTGGTGCCCTGCTTGTTAGAAGAGAGAGCTTAGATACCTGTCGTACCACAGCAAAGCTCCCAGATTCAGCAGGACTTCCCCAATTTGAGGGCATAGTCCTGCCTTCCTGTAAGGCCGGTTTCACACGTCAGTGGCTCCGGTACGTGACGTGGCAGTTTCCTCACGTACCGGAGACACTGACTCACGTAGACACATTAAAATCAATGTGTCTCTGCACATGTCAGCGTGTTTTCACGGACCGTGTGTCCATTTGCAAAACACGGAGACATGTCAGTGTTCGTGGGAGCGCACTGATCACACGGACCTATTAAAGTCAATGGGTCTGTGTAAACACGTACCGGACACGGAGGCTGTCCGTGTGCAGTCCGTGTGCGTTTTTCCTGTCATAGGGATAAATTTGTAAAAATTGTTGCAATACACGGACAAGGACACACATACAGCACACGGACCCTAAAAACATACTCACAGACATCACACGGATCGCCTACGTGAGCACACGGACACGGATAACTCCGGTACCGTTTTCTCCGGTACCGGAATTATCTGGACGTGTGAGACTGGCCTAAGGGCTTTGATCGGAGAGACTTGGGACTCAAACTGGCAGCTCCATTTTCAAGCAGCAGCTTCAGCTATAATGATAAACATAGGAAAATTTGGTAATCTTGAGATTTAGTGCAGGCAGTGACCCCAGAAGCAGGTTATACATGTAAATTGTATTTCTTTAAACTTGTATACTGAAGTGAAGAAAAAAAGTCAGATTTTGTTTGTTCCTACAAAACTACAAAAATAATAAAATCAATTAAAAAAAATGTAATTTTTTTCCTTTTGATAGTGACCCCAGGTCTCGAACCCTACAACCTTCAACATTATAGGCAGGAACTAAAGCTACCGAGCCACAGGATCGTCATTTCATTGGGAGAATTTATGTGTACTTGATCTGTATTGCAGGCTCTGACTCAACAGGCAAATTACATAGAGACATATTTGTACATAGCAGTGAATTTTTAGGCCTCTGTACTCTAGAGGAAGAATATAGATTTTTTTTCCTATAAAATTACTAAAAAAAAAAAAACCCACTCAATGTCATTTTTAATTTGCCTTTTTTTTAAATAATAAACATCACAAATCAGCCAACAAGTTGGAAATATCTTGTGCCTCTGTAATAGTAACGACCCTCACAACAGAGTGATCAGATTATCTACAGGAATCATTAGGGTATGTGCACACGTTGCGGATTTGCCTTAGGAATTTCTGCAGCAGATTCTTCCCTCTCTTGCCAGAAAACGCAAGTGCGGTTTTGTTGCGTTTTTGCTGCGTTTTTTATGCAGTTTTCTTGCGGATTTGCTGCGTTTTTTACCACTGCGGTTTTCTATAATGGAATGGGTACAAAAACGCTGCAGATTCACAAAAAAGAAGTGACATGCTACTTCTTTTAAACCGCAGCGTTTCCGCAGCGGATTTTCCGCAAGGTGTGCACAGCCTTTTTTTTTTCTCATTGATTTACATTGTACTGTAAATCAATTGTGGATCTGCAGCGTTTCAGCACCTCAAAACACGCTGCGGATCCGCAGAGAATCCGCAACGTGTGCACATACCCTTAAAAGCGAAGAGTACAGAAGCGTCTTGAGGCTATGTGCACATGTTGCGGATTTTGCTGCGGATCCACAGTGGATTGGCCGCTGTGGATTTGCAGCAGTTTTCCATGAGTTTACCGTACCATGTAAACCTATGGAAAACAAAATCCGCAGTGCACATGCTGCGGAAAATACAGCCTGGAAACGCTGCGTTGTTTATTCCGCAGCAAGTCAATAATTTGAGTGGATTCCGCAGCAGGTTTATACCTGCTCCTCAATAGGAATCCGCAGGTGTCAAACCGCAGGTGAAATCTGTACAAAAACCGTTATAAATCTGCAGTGCGGATTTCCTGCGGATTTCGGCTATGTGCACACAAATTCTTGGCCACTGCGGATTTTTCCGCAGCAGATATTGATAAATCCGCAGTGGAAAACCGCTGCGGATTTACTGTGTTTTTTCTGTGGTTTTCACTGCAGTTTTACAACTGCGGTTTTCCATAGGGGCAGTTGTAAAACCGCTGCGGAATCCGCAGAAAGAAGTGACATGCTGCGGAATGTAAACCGCTGTGTTTCTGCACGTTTTTTTTTCCGCAGCATGTGCACAGCGTTTTTGGTTTCCCATAGGTTTACATTGAACTGTAAATGCATGGGAAACTGCTGCGGATCCGCAGCAAAATCCGCATCGTGTGCACATACCCTTACCAAAATCAGTGCGGAAAAATCCGCACACCTTTCCGCAACAGGTGCACATACCCTTAGACGCACCGAGAGCAGAGAATTCATGAAACCACATCCACGTTGCTTACACATTTAGACCATGTTCACATGTAGCCTAAATGCTGCCTTTATTCTGCACATAAATTCTGCTGTGTTTAACTGTCCGAGCAAATTGGATGCAATTTCATGAAAACTGTGGCCCCTGATGCTGCCGACCTGTGTGGGTTTTGGTGCTTTTTTCTCTGGAGGTTTCTATGTGGAGTCTTAAAAAAATAAAATAAAATAAATAAAAGGAACAAAAAGTAAATCCACAGGTCCCAACTAGAGATGAGGAGGACGCCCAGATGAGGTTGCGCTGCCCTGGCCACACGATCCCACTGACCTGGACGCATCGATCGAGTCCCAAACGTCCTAGATACACAGACGGTCCTGATTTGGGTCTACACCCTGCAGTCTCGGTGAAATTTGGAAACCGGGCTCTGCCAATAAAATCTCAGACATTATTGGTATTACACCACTAAGAACAACTATTATTGCCCTACCAAGATTATACAGCCACAACTCTCAGCCCTAGACGATGCTCACTAATTCATCTCCCCCCCCAGGTGGATCCTAGGACTTGTAGTCACACAGTGGCTCCAAACATAACAATTGCTCTTGATTGACATTATCAGTGATAAATTCATCCTATTGCTGAACTACAAGTCCCAGCATGGATATACCCTATCTATAAGAAAGAGATCTTCAACCTGTGGCAGTCAGGTTTTGCGCAACAGCTGGACAGCCGCAGGTTGAAGAGTCTGGATGATGCTCACCTATCTTTTTTTTTTCTAAAGGACATCCTAGGACTTGTAGTCCCTACAGCTGCGATACTGACCAATACCAGTCCCTTTAGGAGTCATAATCAGTACAGCACCATCTGTAGCTTAACTACAAGTCCCAGCAAAACGATATACTTGCCCTAGATCAATCAGTGATCTTCAGTCTGAGGCTTTTCCAGCTGTAGCAAAACCCTATCTCCTAGTCCTGGATCATCCTCAGCGGCCCTCTGCTCTCCATACTCTCTTGTTGTCTTTTTCTAAAGACATCCTGGAAGACAATATATATTTACATTTATGAGACGGAGTTGGAGCTGAAGCTGAGCAATAGGATGAGTGTTTCTGATGAATTAAGACTGCTGGGTGATGGTCTGAGATGCTGCAGGAAGGACTACAAGTCACATGATGACCTGCAGGAAAAAGAAAACACTTTATAGAAGGAATAAGGCATCATTGTAGTTATGTTACAGGAAGTGAAAGGTGAGGATCTGCGGAAGTACAGGCTGTAAGGACGGCCTTTAACAAAGGGAAAAAAATTAGTTATACACACTTTTTTTTTTTTTTTGCTTTGTTAGTTTGTATTCTGGTGATGTGGGACCACAAGTCACAAAATAACACAGAAAAAAAATAGCATATTCATATACTCATTTGTTTATGTATTATTTTGTGATTTGCAGAGATGCAGCAGCTCAGGTGATGAGGTACTACAAGTCACAAAATAACTGCAAAAAAAATTGTGTGTATATATAAATAAATTATATATATATATATATATATATATATATATATATATATATATATATATATATATATACAGTGGGGCAAAAAAGTATTTAGTCAGTCAGCAATAGTGCAAGTTCCACCACTTAAAAAGATGAGAGGCGTCTGTAATTTACATCATAGGTAGACCTCAACTATGGGAGACAAACTGAGAAAAAAAATCCAGAAAATCACATTGTCCGGTTTTTTAACATTTTATTTGCATATTATGGTGGAAAATAAGTATTTGGTCAGAAACAAAATTTCATCTCAATACTTTGTAATATATCCTTTGTTGGCAATGACAGAGGTCAAACGTTTTCTGTAAGTCTTCACAAGGTTGCCACACACTGTTGTTGGTATGTTGGCCCATTCCTCCATGCAGATCTCCTCTAGAGCAGTGATGTTTTTGGCTTTTCGCTTGGCAACACGGACTTTCAACTCCCTCCAAAGGTTTTCTATAGGGTTGAGATCTGGAGACTGGCTAGGCCACTCCAGGACCTTGAAATGCTTCTTACGAAGCCACTCCTTCGTTGCCCTGGCGGTGTGCTTTGGATCATTGTCATGTTGAAAGACCCATCCACGTTTCATCTTCAATGCCCTTGCTGATGGAAGGAGGTTTGCACTCAAAATCTCACGATACATGGCCCCATTCATTCTTTCATGTACCCGGATCAGTCGTCCTGGCCCCTTTGCAGAGAAACAGCCCCAAAGCATGATGTTTCCACTACCATGCTATACAGTAGGTATGGTGTTTGATGGATGCAACTCAGTATTCTTTTTCCTCCAAACACGACAAGTTGTGTTTCTACCAAACAGTTCCAGTTTGGTTTCATCAGACCATAGGACATTCTCCCAAAACTCCTCTGGATCATCCAAATGCTCTCTAGCAAACTTCAGACAGGCCCGGACATGTACTGGCTTAAGCAGTGGGACACGTCTGGCACTGCAGGATCTGAGTCCATGGTGGCGTAGTGTGTTACTTATGGTAGACCTTGTTACATTGGTCCCAGCTCTCTGCAGTTCATTCACTAGGTCCCCCCACGTGGTTCTGGGATTTTTGCTCACCGTTCTTGTGATCATTCTGACCACACGTGGTGGGATTTTGCGTGGAGCCCCAGATCGAGGGAGATTATCAGTGGTCTTGTATGTCTTCCATTTTCTAATTATTGCTCCCACTGTTGATTTCTTCACTCCAAGCTGGTTGGCTATTACAGATTCAGTCTTCCCAGCCTGGTGCAGGGCTACAATTTTGTTTCTGGTGTCCTTTGACAGCTCTTTGGTCTTCACCATAGTGGAGTTTGGAGTCAGACTGTTTGAGGGTGTGCACAGGTGTCTTTTTACACTGATAACAAGTTTAAACAGGTGCCATTACTACAGGTAATGAGTGGAGGAAAGAGGAGACTCTTAAAGAAGAAGTTACAGGTCTGTGAGAGCCAGAAATCTTGATTGTTTGTTTCTGACCAAATACTTATTTTCCACCATAATATGCAAATAAATTGTTAAAAAAACAGACAATGTGATTTTCTGGATTTTTTTTTCTCAGTTTGTCTCCCATAGTTGAGGTCTACCTATGATGTAAATTACAGACGCCTCTCATCTTCTTAAGTGGTGGAACTTGCACTATTGCTGACTGACTAAATACTTTTTTGCCCCACTGTATATATATATACATATATAAAGAGGCAGCACTCCATTATTCCAATATAAAGGTGTGCAGGGTTTAATTTACCCACATGTTCATATGTGTATATATATATATATATATATATATATATATATATATATATATATATATAAACATATGGGTAAATTAAACCCTGCACACCTTTATATTGGAATAATGGAGTGCTGCCTCTTTATATATGTATATATATATATAATTTATTTATATATACACACAATTTTTTTTGCAGTTATTTTGTGACTTGTAGTACCTCATCACCTGAGCTGCTGCATCTCTGCAAATCACAAAATAATACATAAACTAATGACTATATGGATATATTCATTTTTTCTGTGTTAGGCTACGTTCACATTTGCGGCTTTGGACGCAGCGTCGTGGACGCAACGCACGACGCACGAAACACGCAAGTAGAACGCATGCATTTTTGACGCATGCGTTCAACCCTTTTTTACTATATAGGGTCTTTTCATTTTTTTTTTTAAGTAAAGAACGCATGCGTCCTACAACGCACAACAACGCAAGTACTTGCGTCTTCTGCGTTGCCAATACACTTCAATGGAGGTTTTGAAGCTTCGACGACGCAAATACAACGCAAGTGCGCCGCAAGCGTTTTTTTTTTTAAATTTTGGACGCAGAAAAAATGCAACATGTTGCGTTTGCAACGCACTGCCAGGTGCGTCGAAAGGACGCATGCGTCGCCAAACGCACCCGAAACGCATGAAAACGAACGCGCATGCGTCCCCAATGTTAAAGATAGGGAAGCATGACGCGTGCGTTGTTTTGCGGCGGCGCCGCCGCGTCCAAAGCCGCATGTGTGAACGTAGCCTTACTTTGTGACTTGTGGCCCCACATCACCCTGAGTCAGAAACTAACAATGCATTATATATATACACACACATTTTATTTGAATAAAGCCCCTTTGTTTCCCAGCTACTGGCCGTGCAGTCAGAGCTCCGCTACTAACCGTCGCCGTCCTGCTCCCCTCAGGGTGACTGACAGCCGCCCGCCCTCACTGCAGCATCTCCCTCTGCCTCTTTGCCAGCAGTAAAGATGGCGGCGGGGCCGATCCATTCTGTGTGAGGGGGGGGGGGGGGCATGTGTTCCAGGCGCCCGGCGTGACGTCACCGCTGTTGATTTGCTAACCTTAAAGCAGAGCGGAGCTAGTGAGCATGAGAGCGGGCAGTGTGAACTGCTGGAGCCGGCGGCGGCTGCAACACTGAGTGCATCCATCCATCCATCCCCTCACACACACACATGCCTGCCTGCCTGCAGAGAGGGGCACACACCGCGAGCCTGCAGCACAGGTGAGTGCACCCGACTGACCTGCTCCAACTTCAGCCGCCGACCATCCTCCTCCTCCTCATCCTCCTCATCCTCCTCATCCTCCCGCTCCGTCCACAACTTGCTTCTTACATTGTTGCTTTGTTTGTTTAGACAAGTTGTTGCTGCTGTCAGGATACATTGTGGCCACTTTACAACTTGCTTCTATTGTCGGGGAATTTTTTTTTTTCTTTCCTTTTTTATTTGTAAATAAAAAGCTAATCTCAGCATTGATTATTCTCAGGCTTGGGGTGTCCCCGATGCTTTTTGTTTTGTTGGGGTGTATATTTCTATACTATGTATGTGTGTAGATTTAAAGGGCTGTGCTGTGTTCAGACAGTGCCTGGTGGAGTGAGGCAGGGGACAGGGAAATGTGGCAGGCATCATTATTATCACTTGTTTATGTCTGCTACATGCAACACTGGGGGAAGAGGAAGAAGAAGAAGGAGGCAAATTCTCCTGAAATAGTCTTCTCCTCCCTGTGATTGATGTGCAGTGGATTCCTCCCTGTCTGTTGAATTTTTTTGAGTCTGTTCTTGATTCATTCTGTGATGGTCATTTCTTCTTCTGCCTCCACTTTCCCTCTATGTATGTAGCACCTCCACTATTCCCATTGTCTGTGTGTATTACCACCACCACCATCATACATCCTATGTTCTAACATTTTTGGGAATCCATCTCCTTCGCTCTTTTGTATGCTGTCTGTATTATTAGCCCAGGCTGACCAGGACTTAATATTCAGATATTCATTACATGTGGTAGCTAGACAGAACCGAAAACACATTAGAAACCTCTGCTGGGAGTGAATTTTAAGCAGCCTCTGCTGTCTCCTCTGGTGTTTTACCTGTTCTTGCCCATTATTGCCAATGTCTAAATTTTCATAAAGCATCATAGTATGTCCTCCTTTCCTCCCAACCCTCCTATGCAGCCCTGAAAAGGTTAATTCTTCCACCTCATCTTCATGTCAATAATATCTATCTATATATTATACATGTTGAATGAAGGATATCTATCTATCTATTATACATGTTGAATGGAAAATTATATATATATATATATATATATATATATATATATATATATATATATATATATATATATATATATATATATTAAACTAGTTTTGCCTAAGGTTTAAAGGAAACTGATTCCGGGCAATACACCACTGATAAAGGGGCTTTAATAGTTGACTCATTAACCCTTCCAAGTCATCAAAAGGAGCTCTGTCAATGGATACAACCCCCAGCTACAAAGATAGAGACCGCAATCCGGTGACTACATTGAATATAGTTTAAGAGAGAAGCTATCCCCTTTTCAATAGGGGTCTCGCTGGAGCTGATATTTGGCTTTCCCCCCATTGATCACTGGTATAACTTCCTATTGCCATTGTCTTGTTTTTTTGTTTTTTTCTTTATTTCTTGCTGTGTGACTATCTTTTTTTTTTAACAGAGACTTAACAGTTTTGTTCCTAAGAATGCTTACACATCCATAAAGTAGCGCAGAAATAGATTTCTTTTATGGATGGGACTGAACTGTAGCCCATATTTTAACACATCATAAATTAGGTGTAACACTTTTTTTTTTTTTTTTCCTCCTTTAGAGCTGGGATTGTAGACAGCTTCCTCCTACAATCAGTAATCAATTACCCTGTATTATCTTATGCCCTGATTGATAAGCAATGCAGGTGTTTACTTTTAAAGCCATGTCAAGGTATGTTAAAGGCAGCGCCAGAGGTAATATTTGCTTTTTTTTATATTCTGGGTGACATCACAAAAAAAAAAGGGGGTTTTGTTTTTATTTGGGGCTCTGGTTTCCATCCTCCTGACCCTCCGCACTGTAGAACTGCCTTGTACTTTGCTACAGACAAAAACATTCTTGCCTTTGACCACACAATAGGACCAGCCGCTATTTTGAGGGGGGGGATCTGTTTTCTTAACCTCCTTTTTATCTAGACTTATTTGTATTTTCTTGCCATTCTCAATGCATTTTTGTGCTCGTTTTATACCAGGTGCTTTACAAACTGTCGTTTCATAGTGGATTTTGGAGAGATGTGATAGTGTTTGACTTGGACCTGTAGGAATGTTGGCTAACTTGAGACACAATATGTTCTGTCCTTATGGTGTTAGTATAAACCAGGTACTTTGACCTATGGAGATAGGAAAAGATCAATGGTTTCTTCTATCAGGCTCTCTCAAGTTATTGGAGTCCATATAATAGTAATATTGTAATATCCTTTTATAGAACAGGCGACTTGGATGAATATTCTGTAGGATCTGAAGGCGGATGTTCCTTTTAATCAGGCGAAGCGATAGCAATGTGATTAATTGCAGCTTTGAAAGGAAAGTTTGGGGTTTAGAGATGTTTTGGGGGGGCTTCATCCAAAGAAGAATAGAGCTGTGGGGTAACAGTGCCCGTGCATTGTGTTTACATACTGTGCAAATGTATCTAGTTTTACATAGGACTGCACTACAAGAAGAATAACGTATGCATCATTGCACTGCATAGGTTAATATAATGATCCCAACGCCATCATCCAGGCACTTTTGTGGGGGTGTTTGTGATTATTTAAAGGAAATGGCAATTGGCTATATTGGCACTCGTGTGACCATGAGGGGGCACTATATTACATTTGGGAGCATTTGATGGAAAAACATTGCCAATTAAAGGCACAGTCCCATTTTTTTCCACATATTGCAAATATAAGGGCTCTGGTAATTGTGGTAAACAAATATTTGGCAGCAACTGCTATGTTGTGATATAGCAAGAAGAAATAGACAATTTAACACCGGTCTAAAGACTGTTAAAAAAAAAAAATTATATATATATATATATATATATATATATATATATATATATATATATATATATATATATATATATATATATATATATAATTTTTTTTTTATTTATTTTTTTAAAAAAGGTCATTTATCCCTTCAACTGCTAACATATTATGATATATTGCTGATATTTAGGCTATTCATTGGTTTTAATGATGGATATGTTATGTTGTCTAGCTCTTAGATTATATTAAAGGTTGAATGGCGTTCTTTCAGAAATTAAAATGAAATTTATAAGTTTAACTGTTGAGCTTTTCTACCAAGCATAGTGCTCCATTTTATTTCTGCTTGTCCTATAACTTTTGGAACTCCTCACTGTAATTTTATATAGGATATAAGTGCGGTGTAAAACAATAGATTTAATGTTAAAGCTTTCCGCTTTGTACTTTTTGTTACACGAACCTCAATTGTCACTATTATTCCGAGTCTGACAAGTCCAATAAAGCATCCCTCCAGACTGCACGTTCTTTTGTTACACAGTAACGCAAACCTGTGTTTATGGCTGTTGCTGGCTTGTGTGAGAGTTGGTCAGAAATAAGTAAATGCCTGGACTTGCCATTATGTTTCTTTGCATCTTTAGCTTGGCTGTAAGAGTCGGTGAAAGTTGCTCGGCGTTGTAGGAAGAGAATCCAAAGATGCCATGATGTTGGATTTGACATTTCTGCATTTTGGGCAAATCTTTACATTGTTTTTTTTTGCAATAACTCTACAGCCTCCCATTGATGATACCTGGTTGCTGTTTTGCTTTAAAATTGAGTTTTGGCCACTGACATTACTTTAATATGGCAATAATTTTTGTTTAAATCATGTTTATTGAGTGAAGCAAGAAGAATAAAAGTAAACGATGCACTCTAGTATATCAGCAAAATACCAGGTAAAATTACACGTTAGACAAGAAATGCATTACAGCAACATCATGTATCTTGCACTTAACATTCTAAAAAGTAATACTACTGATTGATATTATAATATGTTGACAGTAAAGAACAATTGAAGTGAATAATAACCTATATTAATTCTCATTATGACTATTCAGTAATCACAATGCATATTCAAACTAAAGAAGGGGTGGAAAACAAACAAAGAGATTAGAGTAGAGAAGAGATAGAGGGGTAGAAAGAAGAAGAGAGGATTGGGTAGGGTAATGGGGCAGGGTGGGGAAAGGCGCGGCCATTGGAATATGGCAATAATTTAATTTTATTTAATGTCCTCCTACCAAGTAAAAACAAAAATCATATTTATTTTTTTTCATTCTTTGTGGTTGATCAAGATTTCAATCAACACCTTGAGAAAATTCAATATCCTAAAAAATAAAGTTTTCTTTATTCAGAGCCTTGCACTCCATTGCACATTTTGGTAGTAACGTATTCTAGATGGTCTAAAAGGCTTTAAACCTCATGGACGCAGTAGTATCTCGTTTTGCTTGTCTGGTCTGATTGATACCAAATGATGGAAGAACACCGTGTCTACTCGTGATCACTTTATACAGAGATGTAATACAGCATATTACACCCTTTATAAGAGACTTGTACTATCTCACATTTCTACAATGATTCCTTCTGTTGACCTGCAGTCAATGCAAAACCAGTGCGCCAAGGACTAAAGTTCATTACACCCCCAGTTATGGTGTTTCATCAAATGAAATTGTAATGAACTTCTTGCCGTAGCCCAATTATCATATTAGTTTTGGAATTGCGGCTTTTATTATAAATGAATATAACCTAAATGACAAATTATGGGGTCTATCATGTTCTATAGAAGTTTCCACTGCATTAATATAAAAAGAATTGTGCCATGTTCAGCATAATTTTCTTCTCGAATATGCAAGTAAAGGCTTCAGACGGAGGTAACGGAGACTTATACTCTTATGCTTCGTCCTCTGTAGATCCTATATCTCTGATCCATCTCCTAGGTGTCTGTGATTGGTATGATTCCGTCATAGGTTGCGGGGCTCAGTCCTAATAAATCCATTATAGTCCAAAAAAACCCCGTATTTCTTTATTGTTCAGGACTCTGTAGAATTTCTACTTGTGTTTTTTTTTTTTTTTTTTTGTTTTATATATTTGTTATTATATATTTTATTAATCTTAGTTTAGCTTCGTCCTTTTGGAATGTCAAGATCTTTGCCATTGTTGGGGAGTGTGCCTTCTCAATCACTTGCTCTCCCGCTAATGAAGACATTACACATCTTTGCTCCAAGCAGAAATCCCTGTGGAACTCCACTTACTAACCTTTTTCTTCCTCTGAATCTTTGCATCTAGTAGAACTCCTGACCCCTGTCCTTCAACAGATTTTACGTCTTTACTATTATCTTCAAGTCCCTTCATGTGACACAGACTATAAGGTCATTCTTGGCTAAGCAAACTTTTGGTCTACGCAGTGCAGAAAAAAAAAAGTTCTGACATTGGAAATCTCTAAAGAAAAGAATCCATTTTTTTTTTTTTATAACTTTTTTGTTTTTGTTTTGATATTTGGAACAGATTACAAAATAGTTCTATATTATGGTATATCATTTAGTACCGGCCTTGGGTTGCACCTTCTACTGACACCCACTTATGGTGTAACTCCTACAAACATTGGGCAACACGTTGTTACATTTATGTCAAATGTCAAACCACAACTCCGACATAAAATGGCACAGAACACAAGGTAAATAGTATAGACAATCAGTTGTTATATACATATGCATATATTGCATTTAAAAGATGAGCTGGACAAGTACCTGCAAGAAGGTCAGTCTAGGAGGACCATGCATAAAACTACGTTGTATGTGAAGCAGTCATAAAGTGCATATATTGGTGCAAAAAATACCTAGTTAAGGATCAAGGTTCTAATTTTAGCAAGTTATCACCAACCACGGGATGCGTAATGTGTCGATCGTTGGGACCCCCAACACTGGGCTCCTCACTGATCCCAAGAATGGGTCCTTGAAGTACCCTGTTTACATGTTGGCTTTTGGGATTGATCTGCCAGTTGTTTCCTAACCTGTATGGCTGTGGTTCCACTACGATTTGCCAAAGAGAACCCAAATAATGAAATAATTCCATGTACAAATAAAATGGCATAATCAATAAACCTAAGAAATGAAAGATGGCTGCAAAGTAAGTTTCCACGGTGTTGCGGAAAACGGTGTAACTTCAGTAATGACAGGTGATACGTCTTGTGTTGAACATGCCTATGATGAGCGCCGGGAGCAGTATTGGATAAACTTATTGTATGAAAATATTGCTTAAACATGCGATCTGTCTCTATTTTAAAGGCATGACTTCTCTGCTCCTCATTGACTAATTTCTTGTTCTTATTCTATCCGTAGGTCCATTGGTTTCAGTGATTGGCCGACCAGATCAAACAGCGAGACTAATGACTACACCCCAGGAGAATTATGGATTTGACTAATATGGGTATGATACAGTTGCAAAACCCCAATCACCCCTCGGGGCTTCTCCTAAAAGCCAACCAGATGCGGTTGGCGGGGACGCTCTGTGATGTGGTGATCATGGTGGACACTCAAGAGTTTCATGCCCATAGGACAGTATTGGCTTGTACTAGTAAGATGTTTGAAATACTCTTCCATCGTAGCAGCCAGCATTACACCTTGGACTTTTTGTCGCCAAAGACCTTTCAACAGATTTTGGAGTATGCTTACACTGCCACTCTTCAAGCCAAGGTGGAAGATCTGGATGACCTTCTGTATGCAGCAGAAATTCTAGAAATTGAGTATTTAGAAGAGCAGTGTCTGAAGATATTAGAAACTATCCAAGCTTCAGAAGAGAATGATGGAGACTTGTGTACAAGTGACAGAGCCGTGGACGATGAAGAAGACAGAAAATCAAGATTTATTAAAAACATGTTGAACGCAAAGCATTCCAGTGAAGAAAGTGGCTATGCCAGCATGGGCAATCAGAACTTGGTGGACCAAAGTCCATCAGTGTCAACGTCATATGGACTTTCTGGTATGAGCCCAACTAAGACTGCAGTAGATAGTTTAATGACCATTGGCCAGTCATTGCTCCAAGGAGCATTGCAACAAAATGCACTAGACTTGCACTCCACCAGCAGACTACAAGGTCTTTCAGAAGTAAAGACCGAGGTTATGCAAGTTGATGAAAGCACTAACCGTGATAGCCCAACAGCAGAATCTAGTGCATCGTGTGGAGACAAATCTGATGAAAAGGCCAAGGAGAGTCCTGGAACCCCGACCCGCAGTAGTGTCATCACAAGTGCTCGAGATCTTACCTTTCCCCGTGATGAAAATGCTCCAGATCAGTCTTTGGAATTGGGTCAAGCTTTTAGCCTTGCTCAAGAACATGCAATTTCTCATGCAGAGAAGCATCTAAGTGTCTACTCTGTTCTACCAAACCATAAGGGTGAATCTATGATTAGTGTGCCAACATCTATGGCTTCTGCTCTTCACATGCAACCAGCACTTGCAGTATCAATGGACTTTAGTGCTTATGGTGGACTTCTTCCCCAAGGTTTCATTCAGAGAGAGTTGTTTAATAAGCTTGGTGAAATTGCCGCTGGGATGAAGAACGAAGGTAGAAACATGAGTGAGCGATGCAGCGTGTGTGGAGCGAATCTTCCAGACAATGACTCGATTGAACATCACAGGTATAGTTCTAGAATTCATCTCTAAATATTTTATATTATTTTTTTTTACACGTTGAAAAGAAATAATCAGCAAAAAAAGTGTTCAAGCCAAGCACACGTGCTCCATGCACCTCTTGGGGTGGACAAACAGTTGAGTGCAGCTTTCCACCTTCTTGTTTTCCATCTATCTTTGGCTCCTTTAAAGCTAGATCTGTCAATCAAGGAAGAGCATACTTGAGATGTTCAGTAATACAGTAGGTGGGAAGGTGCACAGTGCTTGGTTCGAACAGTCATTTGGAGCTGAAGGGCTCCCTTTGACATCCCGTCCACCATACAACGTGGCATATGTCATGTTTTGAGACTAGATAAGATGGTATTTCAACCAACCCCTCTATATCCCCAGCTCAGATAGCCTCACTAATGATCATTGAGACCACTGACGTGCTGCAGAGTCAGGTGGCTGAGGGGTTTGACTCCATCCCATCAGTAGTGTTGATGTCCTGCCCGTCAGCCACCTTACTCTTCAGCAGTCTAGTGGATGTATGGACAGAATGTTATTACTTCCAGGCAGTTTGATGCTGGGACATGGGGTATTTTCGAGTGGTAATTAATACCGTACTTCTTTCTTTTACAATGACCCATTCCCTTTGGTCTGAAAAAAGGAAAGAACATATCTGTACGTAGCGTAAAAACTAAGCTTGAGTGATGGCTAATGTGATTGTTCTGCCCCATGCTGTATCCTCTCGGCAGCGCATCCCCTGTTTACACTGAAACCCAGACAAAAGTGCTCTCTTCTCTTTTTTTTTTTCTTTCTTTTTTTTTTTTTCTTTCTGTTTTGCTATTTTTTTATTCCCGCTGCTTCTGAATTTTCTGCTTTGTTTTCTGCTACACTGTTCTAAAAACTATGGACCTTTTTCATTGAGTGCTCATTTTTACAGTCTTTACCAGGCATTTCTGGATCAGAGGATCCTCTGGGGCGTGTCTTAAAACTGCTTTGCTTCATTGCCCTATGAGCATAAAGTCTTTATCTCTGAAACCTTATGGTGGTTTAAAAAAAAAAAAAAAAAAAATTAGGCGAGCAGTGGAAATAATGAGCAATGCCTAGCCACTTTAGTCCCGTTTTAAATGCGCCATTACTGTAGTGTCTGTACACTAGAAGTTTGACATCCTTTGTTTGCCATTAGGGCATGCGTTTTCCCTCACTTCTTGATCCCTTAAAAGTAATCAAAGGGCTCTCCCAATGTTGCCCCAACATAGGTCACAAGTATGTTAGAGGTTGTCTCAAATGAAATGAAAAGTCTGCAGTCACTGTGACTTGTCTCCCGAACTGCGACAGTGTGGGCTGTGGACACTTTCATGATTCCCTGTGCATTGTGGGTGGTCGCGTGACCGCAATGATGCTATTTTGTATACTTGCGTTCTTATGCAGACTTAGACTAGTCTGAATTAAGAGAAGACAGACAAGTCTAGTTGGTATGTGACTGCTAGTATGCAAATTGCAACCATAAGGTCACATGACCACCCACCCGCAAGGGGATTAAAGGCGAATTATGACTGGTCGCATCTCACACTATTGGCAGTGACTGCAGACTTTTTTTTTTTTTTTTTTTTCACCCCAGGCTACTCCTTAAAGAGATTGTCCAAGAATGGAACAAAAAAATAAACCTAGCCACCATTGCTCTTTTGGTGGTGTCTGGTTTTTCAGCTCATCCTTGTCTCACTTGAGTGAATGCTCAGCACTACCACACAGAGTCCATGGTGAAGTGTGGCACTGGCGGAAAAAAAATGCATTAAGACACATCAGATCCGATTTCATCACTTCTTTTTGGCACCAAAAGTAGCAAGTTCTTTAAAAAGTTCCATGGCTGTAAAAAAATTTAAAAAAAAATAAACATTTTAGTAAAAGTTGCATTTCTGGAATTTGTGTGTAAACCTCTCGATGAGCAAAGTTTTTTGAGGGAGAAATAATTTTCAGATGTAAATCGTAAAGTGAATAAGGGGGCCACTAACAAACCAACTAAAAAAAAAAAAAAAGAGCAAATTCTCAAGAAAATTGGAACAACAATGAGAACAATGAATCGGGGTCACAAGCTTCGTGAATGTCTGCCATGTCCCCCCACGTTGCATTCTTGCTTCCTTTTTCGTAGTTGTGTCTTGGGGTTGTTTGCTGAAGGTCCCCCCCCCCCCCCTCATTAGTTTTTCTTTTTGTTGCTAGAGTTAGATACGATGTAGATACCACTTGATTTATCCAGGGTTGGGGGCGTTTTGTTTGCATCCTGCATCATCTCCTTACAACTTGTCCTGCAATTTTTGATAATGTCTCATTTTCGAGACCAAGTGACGTTTTATTTGCGTGTACACCAGACCTCTTCTAATCTGTGCCCAATTACACAACCTCCACAAACCTAGAGGGAGCGTCATTATTTTTGTTGTTCTCCATATAAAGACTCTAACCTGTCTCCCAATCCTCCTCTGTACAGTACAGATTGTCACATCGGAGATAATTTGCACAAACTTCCAGATCTTAATCACCGGGAACAGGGAACTGTAAAAAGAGAGGACACAATGTACTAGTTAAACACTGTATCCTATTGGCCATTCACAAAAGTTAATCATCGCGGAGCTTGGCATAATGAGATGATGCTAGGTGTGGGATAGAAGAGCTGGCTCGCCGCACGTGTGAGGTGTGGTGCGCTTGTGTGTAACATTTTGTTCTTTTCAGTACCCAGCTATTAAAGGTACAGTACTGCGGATGAACATTTGTGGGTGTGTTTGTGCTTTAATTTTGACATGGTGATGCATACCATCTGAATTGACTGTAATCATCGCTTGCCTGTTTACGCCTGACGTGCATCGCATTACTTTTATATTAGAAACAAGACCTGCTTTAATTTGAGTGCAAGAAAGGATGATGACGCAGTGGATTGTAGGGTTCATTTTTTTTTTTTACAAAATAGATAATCAATGGTGATGAGTAGTGTTGAGCGAATATACTCGTTACTTGAGATTTCTCGAGCATGCTCGGCGGGGTCCTCAGTATTTTTTTTTTTTAGTGCTCGGAGATTGTTTTCTTGCCGCAGCTGAATGATTTACATCTGTTAGCCAGCATAACTACATGTGGGGGTTGCCTGGCTGCTAGGGAACCTCCACATGTACTTATACTGGCTAACAGATGTAAATCATTCAGCTGCGGCACTAAAAAATACTCGAAGGACACCCGAGCGCGCTCGAGAAATCTCGAGTAACAAGTATATTCGCTCATCACTAGTGTTGAGCGAATGTGCTGGGATCGGGTATTATCCGAGCATGCTCAGGTGCTAACGGAGTGACTTCGGCATCCACGAAAGATCTGTTCGGGTCCCTGTGGCTATTCGACAGCCGGAACACATGCAGGGATTCTAACAACCCGGTAATCCCTGTATTTGTTGCGCCTGTCGAACAGCCGCGGCGACTCGAACATATTATTCGAGCACACCGAAGACACTCGGTTAGAATGCTCCGATAACACCTTATACCAGCACATTCGCTCATCACCAATATTCAGCTAAAGTCTTGTGCATAAAGCGTAACTCTGCACAGGTTAGAAGTGGGTGCTTTTACTTAAAATCCTATGTCTGCGCTTGTTTATGTATTAAATATTCATTTTTTTTTTTTTTTACATTAATGTGGGAGACTTAAGTTTTGCCATAATTGGAAATAAAGTATTTAATTAAAAAAAAAAAAAAGTTTCTAAAAGTGATTAATAGGAACTCAAACTTTTTTTACTTTTCTATTTGGCCAATAAGAGACTGTAGGGAAATTGTTGTGATGTCATAGTATAGGGTTTGTTATGGTGTCACTTCTTAAAGGGATTGTCTAGAGCCGCTCCTGTCTTATGAAGATAAACCGTTCGCCCCGGATGAGGCTCCGGAGGTATTTTGTGTTGTCCTGTTCATTAGGATAGGAGATGTGCTCTAAAAATGTGAAAGCCAGAACGCCATTGACATCGCTTGGTTCAGAGGCATTTGTCCCCAGATAACCTCTTTAGATGGTTTTTTTTTTTTTTTTTTTAAATGACTAGAATAACATGGCTGCCGCCTTCCAAAAACAGTGCCTAAATTACTTCTACAGGTTGTATGTGGTATTACAAATCCGCCACATTCACTTTACTGGAGTCAACCTGAAATTCCATTAGATAATCTTATTTAGAAGAAGACAACCATGGAATGCACCTGGTGAGGAAACCATCAATTGTTTGGAACTTAAGGCTATATTCCCATGATGAGGTTTTGGTGTGGCTGGGTTTTTTTTTTGTTTGTTTAAGCGCTGTGTATTTTCGAAAAAATGCAAGTAACCTATTTTACTTAATGGGTGCAGAAAATTTGCAACATCAAAAGCTCAATGTGGGAACATAGCCTGAAAGTTCAATTAGATGATCTATATATTAATCATCCATCCCCTGCTGGAAAATTGGGACCCTACATTTCAAAATAATACCTAAGCCTCAAATATCTCTGATAAAGGTTTATGCTCGTATATTTAGAGAATTAAGATTTGGTTGTTTTTTTTCCGATGGACTAGACTACATTGTAAATCGCTGAGGACCCCCGAACTCTAGGGTAGCATTTATTCATTCATTGCGGTCTTGTAGGTCATCATGTCACAGTGGAGTAACATTAACTTTGTTGGTAATATTGAGGGTATAATTGAGAAGCTGGTAGAGATGAGAGAATAAATGTGTCGAATTTTCTAAACTTTGGTGAATTTGAACAAATTGTAATTCAATTTTGTGCAAATTACTGGAAAAAAAAGCTGAGTTTTATATAAAGCAGAAGATTGCATCAGCCAGAGAAGGATGACATGACCTCAGGAGCGGGCTACCAGTGCTGGATTAAACACTGTGGAGACCCCTAGGCAGTTGAAATCTTGGTGTCCCTCTGGGTCATTATTTCCTGATCTATGTTTTTTAAAATTACTGTCAGTTTTAATACAATTTTTATTTTTTGTTGTATTTAATAAAATTTAAGCTAACCAAAGTGGACATCGGGTTTTGGGCTATATACACTCGCCTTTGTTCCGGAAGCTTCTACTCATGAATGTTCCACTATGATCCTGGAGTCGTTGAAAACTCTTAACCACTGACGTCTTCGTCACTCCTACTTCCCATTCTTGCCCATTGCACAGTTGCCGTTCCCAATGGTATAGATGCCCCTTCTGTACTATTCATGAGTTCTCGAATATACCCGACGATGACCAAAATATCATTACACTCCCACTTGCTATAATCTTCATATCGGTGTTCCGTTTTTCAAGCCTGCCTCCACTGTCAGCTGTTTGTCATGCGGATTGTAAGTTTCTTTCAATATTATTTTTCATCATTGTGGAGACTATAAGCTTGTACGTACTATGCCTAACTGGCTTAGGAGGGACTATCATGGTCTGTATAAAAGCTGAGGGTGGGAATGCAGCAGCCATTGTGTGGTGAATCTGGGTAGTGGGAAGCTGTCACAGTTTGGTACTAGGGCCGGGGAGAGAAAGTTATAAAACGCTGAAAAAACATTACAGATAGCGTATGCGACATCAATGGGGGAAAAAAGGGTTGCAATTTGTCTGTCCACAGCCTTATGTTAACGTTGTTTTGACATTTCTAAAACTGTGCTTGCATCAAACGGTTTCAAAGTGGTTGGATACAATCCTAGGAGACCTCAGTGTTACACGTGTCTTTTCATGGTCATCCATGCCACCAACCACCTTTTACACATGTCCTTTAAAACCAAACCGTATAGCTCAAGCTAAAGAGGATGCGAGGAAGCGTATGATGACTTCACGTCCTTTTTCCAGCCCCCGCATTTGCAATGTCGCTGTGCGAACCTAGTGATGAAAGTAGAAAGTGTTTTTTTGTTTTGTTTTTTTAAAGTGCATGTTCTTTGGTGGAAAGAGCAAAATTTTGCCTGTATTTGCAGAAAGTATTACGCTTTGAAATTGCCAGGTTCCCCCCCCCCCCTTTTTTTTTTTTTTTTTGATAGTCACAAATTCTCATGATTTGACGTCATCGTGTATGAGTGCACATTACTCACACTTGATACTTCTGTGTCCTCAGATGTGGAATGAAGTAGTGTTCACCTTGTCATCTTACAGTAGACGGCATACAGTAAATTCCTGCACACTGAGTCAGGTTTTCATGATACCTGTGGTTACGTTGTCGCGCGGCAGCTCTGAACGTATTTGTGCCATCCAGGGAGGATGGGGTTAAGCAATGCAGGTTCTAGTTGAAGGATCCTTGATTTATTTTATTTTCCTCTCCTTTGGCCACCTGAAGACTCTTGAGTTATAAAAGCGTAATCATACACCCATTCTATATAGTTATGGAAGTGTAAAGACTAAATATACATGGGAGATTATTCCGTTCTTTAGATCACAAGTTCCCAGAAGTGGGTATATAAAACCATAAAGCTCCTCCTGACTGTGAGGTCCCGTCGACTGTGCACCCTTTACACACCCCATTGAGTGGTTTTTCACCAATAATCCACTATGACCTAGTGAAATTTGATTACAAATGGGAGCCAGGGGTCTCGATCGTTTATGAGCTGGACCTGAATTAGACAACCTAAGTCTAGAGATTTCACATGACTTTTAATGGAATATTAGTCATAGTTATCTCCCTAAAAAGATTAATTTGAAGATGGTGCTCTTAATTACTGAGCCAGTTCATCATCATATGTAGACCCTTGTCAGTTGTCCATAACCATTGGGGATGAGCAGAATCATTTATGTCCTGTTCAATAAGTTCCCCCCCAGTTTGTATAATAGGGTAATTTTGATATACTACATGCACCTCCTCCGCCTTACACGTGAATATTTCAAGCTGATGATGCAGCGGGATCAAACTGTCGTGATGATAAAAAATCCTTATTGTTGGACGTGTGTTAATAATATTTATGCCGTTTCCATATAGCGCTCCTCGATAGACCTGCGAGCCTCGCACACATCGCTCATATCCTCCGTCTATGTACTTCCCTCCACCCACATTTTGGTTCTGTTTACGCAACAATTGTGGCTAGAGACTGAAGTTTAGAAATTTAAAAAAAAAAAAATCTCAATCATCCGTACAAAGTGGAGGGGAAAAAACATAAAATTTGTAATTTATACTTTTAGTTTTTGCTAACTATGATCAACTTGATATCTGATGTAATGGCAAAGTTTATTTTGTAAAACACAAGTTGATTTAAGGTTAATTCACATGTTGTGGATTTGAGCGTGGAGAGCCCCCAGACACAGGGCCACGGGTCACTCGGTACCGGTCCTTTCTTCTCGGTTATGCGGTTGTCACGGTGGCTGGACCCGGTCGTGACCCTGCTAAGGGGCGTCCAATAAAGATGGTGGGACAGTCTGTCCGGGGTTTGTGACGCCACCTGTGGTGTTCGGTCAGGGTGACCGACGCTGGGGTGATGGAATGGCAGCTGGATGGTGTAACTTCCCACAGGTGAAGTATGTCCCCAGGGCTTCCCAGTAAGGTAGATGGTGATGGTGTGAGGTGCAGGCAATAACGAGGACACAAGGTTGCAGTCTCTTTACCTCTTTACTGAAGGCTTCAATATCCTCAATCCAGAGTACGTTTAACAGGGCTCTCAGAGACCGGCCGGTCCGATGGGCACATCCAGAGTTTCCTTCGCAGATGGAAATCGTTGCCTACCACTAGCGCCTGTGTGTTGTAGTGCTACCCTGCTGAGCATTCGGAATAGTCCTCACAACTGCTGCTCTCGTTCGTTCATTCTCTACAGCTCTCTTTCTCTCTCTCTCGTTCTTTGGTTCCAGATGTTACTAGTTTCTAACGTCCCCCAGATATGTTATGGCTAGGACGCCACCCGTTTGACGGGAAGATTTGGAGGTCTTCCGGGACCCTAGAGACGCCCCTCTCCCAATGTTGCCCCCTATGTCTTCGTAGGTGTAGTAAGGTAGACAGCCAACCTATGATAAACTGTCCAGCGGAATTGGAAGTAAGGCCTGAAGTCAGTTACTCTTACGGTGATCCGGCCACCGACTACGCGCCTCAGTAAGATGTTGCCTTCCTCTCTCGGCACAACTCTTACTGGCTCTCCTTTGTGCTGATCTCGTTTACACTGTTCCACAATATCCTTCCCTTCGTGTCTCTCTCCTGGATACCGCCGCGGGGTGTGCAGGCGCGGTTCCGTTACGTTCTGTTCTGTTCGCTAGGCACCTGCCAGGTTCCCACGCCTGACAGGGACCCCCCTGTGCCTTCTCCCTGCAACACCCCCTGGCACAGGATGTTGCCTGGTTCCAACCCAGTCAGCTTCTGACTAACTTCCTCCCCAGCCCCTAGTTTTACCAGTGTGAGGAGTGGCCCAATAAATAAAGCCTTTTTCTCCCCCTAGTGGCCGGAGTGTGAAGTGTAATGTGTTCTACTGATACCTGGTCAGGAGAACTCCTTAGTGCCATCAGACGTACCGCTGCTCCCCTTAGCGGCAGAGCGCCATACTGCAACGACCAGGTCTCTGGGGCGCTGCAAGCGCACAAAGCAGCATCGGTTGTGAAGATGAGATTTCAACAAATCTTTTTACAAATTGCAAAAGTTTATTCTGTTCATAAATTGCCCTGTAGTGTGGATTTTTTTTCTTTGTATCTGCAGCCTGATACTTATTTTGTACGGATTTTACCTTTTTGTCGTGAAAAGTTGATGAGAAGCAAAATCCACTTAAACTTGCGGATTTTGCAAAACGTGAACGTAGCCTTAACTTGGTTTTCCGGGCTAAAGTGACAAGTCTGCAGCCATTCCATCCCATCGCTTGCACTGCGAGCTGTGAGGACACTCTGCTGCCGGTAGAGGCGGGGGCGCGACTGTCAATATGACTCTTCTGCTGTCATAAGACAACTAGACTGCATCAGCCCTTGCTCAGTGCAAATGTACTGAGCAAGATCGGATACAGTCTAGTCGGAATGTGTCCGGTAGGGATAGATATAACCTGTCAGGCCACATTCCAACAAGACTGTATCCGGGCTTGCTCAATACACTTGCATTGAGTGAGGCTGGATAGTATGTGTGTATAAAATATAATATTACTCATTTTTACTTTTTGGGGGTTTCTCCATTTTAAATTTGTGACCAAAAACCGGTTCTGAACTTTAATGTAGTAACCTCCAAAATGTCCCCCATTTATTTTTATTTCTTTCTGTAATGTCTTAATCTTGGTCAGCAAGCTGACAACGTGCTACCCGTTTGGCCTTGTAGCCCAAAAGCTTGAGCCCTTGCCCAAAGTTACTTCTGCTCGCTGGACGTCGTTGACTGTCTTCATCTTGCCAGCTTTGGCACTAATGATCGCTCTGGCCCGGATTATCCATCTTGCTGTGCAGCATGTGGCGCTTTTGAATAATTTATTGTAATCTTGGACTAATTTACAAAGCTACTATTTGGACTTTCAAAGTGTTTTGGGATTTTAATTTTATAACTGAGAAAAGTTGCATTTCGTCAGTTGCACGGTACCCTTGGGTTTTGATCCATGGCGTTGTCCTCTTCCCAGCAGGACTGGATCGCATGTTAAACCTGGAGAAGGTTCAGTCCTTGTGCGTCTAGTGTTGAGGTAAATTAAGAACTAAGTGGTTTTAATATAGCTTTCTATCCTAGCGGCAGCTCTTGATTAATGCCAGCAATGGAATGGTCCTGTTTATTGGTGGCACCTGGTATGAGAGTCTCCGTAATGGAAGCCAGTCCCTTGGCCTGGTCTCCCTTTGTGAGGAAGGCTGTGATTAGTCTGTTTCATTCTTTCTCTGCCCTTGGCCTGGCTCAGGAAATGAAGGTTCCCCTCCCAGCTGACCTGAGCTGGGTAACCTTTGCCAGTGCCCTGTCAGAGGCTCCTGGGATTTGGAGCAGGGCCTCCTATACTGAAGTGAAGCAGGGAGCACTAATAGGCTGAGGTGACTTATTTATGGGCTGTTAGAAGAAGGATATAGGGGGTTGGTTAACTGGTTACATCCCATCTGGATTTTAGATGAATATGTGCACCTATTTTGTAAATATCGGACTTGTCGATCTGCGACGGTTTGGTATTAAAACCAATTCGCACACGTGAGATTTCTTCATTCCTGAGAGTATTTTTTTTTTTTTAATGAAATGTGACATTAGTTGGAGACACGGCTTGTGTCAGAATCATGTATTTTTTTTTTTTTTTTATAGTGGCTACATTTAGTTAACAATTGTTTGTTCTATTAGGAGTTTAGACTTCTATTTCTCCATGTTGCAAATAATCTAAATACCGTAGTTTGATTTAAGGTTTAATGGTGTTTTGTTTTGCTAGAAACTTTTCTTCTGGGTATAATCGCAAGAAAACTGTCCAGGAAAAATGAGTTTAAGGTGTGTGTTTTGTTTTTTTGTAGAGGATTGCAATAATTTTGGAATAGTTATAATCTCCCTTCACTTGGGTAAAGTGGCAAGTGTTGGTGTTTTGGGGTTAAATTTAGTGGTAGGCAGTTCAATTTAATGGTCTGTAATTGCTTCCAGATCGGGCAGGAGGAGGTGGAGGTCTTCTGGTTACATGGATTAAGGTGCTGGTAAACCTCTTCCGACTAATGTGCCAGTTTATGCTTTTCATTTCATTCCAGAAGTGTTACACCTTTTTAACTTCTCTAGATCTTAGCCTAAAACATATTTTATGTATTTGTTTTGTGTTCACATTCCCCCTTTTTTTTTTTTTTTTCTCTTTTTTTTTATTTATTTATTTTTTTTTTTTTTCTGCAGACAAAACTTGCTCTCTTGGCAGTAAAGAAGCTACTAAAAAAAAAAAAATTAAAAAAAGCAAGTTCTGTGTTTTTGTTTTTTTTTGTCTTGTCTTGTCTTAGTTTAGCTCCCCCAAAAATCATGATGCAACCTCAAAGTTTTTGCACCAAAAATGCAGCAAAAAGCCTGATACCTGTGTCTTTGTTTGTTTTTGTTTTTTTTGGTGCATTTTTTGCACTTACTCATTGCTTTCTATGGGAAAAAAAAAAACGCTGAAAGTGACCTGCTGCAGTTTGCAAAAAAGTCAGTTTTCCAATTCAGTCAGGAGAAGGAAAAAAAAAAAAAATACAACAATGCGTGTGCATGGGACTTCTGAGATGTCCTAGCTTTTGCTGGTACTGTAAAACGCAGCTTAAAATTTCCATTAAAAAAGCAGCAAAAACGCAAGGTGTGAACATAGCCTTATGGTATTACTAACTTGTCCAATTTATTTTAGATTTTAATTTTGCCGTTCTTAAATGAAACGGTTAAAACCAAAAAGGAAAATAAATTTTATGTTTATGATTTAATTGATGGGCGGTTGTACACTTTTGACAGAGGTCGTACCCCCAAATTTTTACATTTCTAGATTATCAGTCAATCTGTTGAATATTTGCTGATCAAGCCCCGAATCTTCCTTTTATGAAGATAAGCGCTCGAGCAATAAGGGGGTGGAGGGTTCTTGCGTAAAACAAGAGCTAAGATGCAGGTATATTAAGTTTTGGCTTTTTCTCTGCTCTTCTTCTTTTTCTTAACCCCAATAATCTAGTTTATTTTTTACTTGCAAAAAAAAAAAGCCTCTAAGTAAATCTCTGTAAATGACCTGATCGTTCTGCGATTTAACGCCACGGGAGCTTATCTAGCATTACCTGGCTTTTGACTTAATTATTAGGTGTGATTGCTCTTTAACTCAGGTTGCACCACAAGGGGTCAACTGCATAGAACCATTTTTTTTTCTTTCTAGCACCACTAATGGTTGTCGCTTTCCTTTTCTTTTCCTTAAAGTGAAGAAGTGCAGACTAGGCTAAGATGTTGACTTTGGAGCTTTGCGGAATAATTGCACCATGTGCTGAGTGCCTGCCTTAGTTTCTAGCACCCAGGGACAATGTTCTACACGAATGAACAAATGCCTTTCTGAGCTTTATGGAAAGGAAAAGTTGAGTTAGTTACATCTCGTAGTCATCTCTTGACACTTTGTCTCCACGGGAGGTTTCCAGTCTGAACACTGCCACATATGAGGGTGTAGATGACATTCATGCAGTCGCTGCAACAAAGTTTGCTCTAGCTGGAGGGTATTGTGGATATTTTTTAAGGTGACCCGTTTCGAAGGTGAAGGGGTTAATCTACAAATCGCAACCCTGGGTATGCAGCTAATTAGCAGGCCACTTTGTCATCACCCTGTGTATATCTTAACCATTGCAAAAACTTCCTGTGAGTGATATACAAGCCTTAATTATGTGACATGTTTACTGACACTTTACGACAGATAACAGGCTGACTATTCTATAACAAGGCGGTTCTGCGAGATGGAGCGATATCAAATCTAGATGGAAAAAAAGAAATAAGTAAAAGGAGGTCAGAAGTGACGAAGAGGTTGGGCATTTTGAGGGTATGTGGTGTGGAGAGGATAGCGGGGCTACATGGTATCTAGTGCCTGCAGGAAACAATCTAAAGTTGTAACTGTAACACCAAGGACATAGTGCAGGGATACATTTTTTATTATTATTATACATTTTTATAGCGCCATTTATTCCATGGCGCTTTACATGTGAATACGAGGCAAATATAGACAAATACATTAAACATGAGCAGATAACAAGGCACACAGGTACATAAGGAGGGAGGACCCTGCCCGCGAGGGCTCACAGTCTGCAGGGGATGGGTGATGAAACACTAGGAGAGGGTAGGGCAGGTTGCGCGGCGGTTCAGTAACTTCAGGATCACTGCAGGCTGTAGGCTTCCCCAATATGTCTAGCATATTCCGCTAACCTGTACTTTTGAATACTTGTAGATTATTTTTATATATATTTATAGTACAGACCAAAAGTTTGGACGCACCTTCTCATTTAAGGATTTTCCTGTATTTTCATGACTGAAAATTGTACATTCACACTGAAGGCATCAAAACTATGAATTAACACATGTGGAATTATATACTTAACAAAAAAGTGTGAACCAACTGAAATTACGTCTTATATTCTAGGTTCTTCAAAGTAGCCACCTTTTGCTTTGACTGCTTTGCACATTCTTGGCATTCTCTTGATGAGCTTCAAGAGGTAGTCACCGGGAATGGTTTTCCAACAATCTTGAAGGAGTTCCCAGAGATGCTTAGCACTTGTTGGCCCTTTTGCCTTCACTCTGCGGTCCAGCTCACCCCATACCATCTCGATTGGGTTCAGGTCTGGTGACTGTGGAGGCCAGGTCATCTGGCGTAGCCCCTCATCACTCTCCTTCTTGGTCAAATAGGCCTTACACAGCCTAGAGGTGTGTTTGGGGTCATTGTCCTGTTGAAAAATAAATGATGGTCCAACTAAACGCAAACCGGATGGAATAGCATGCCGCTGCAAGATGCTGTGGTAGCCATGCTGGTTCAGTATGCCTTCAATTTTGAATAAATCCCCAACAGTGTCACCCCCACACCCCCACACCATCACACCTCCTCCATGCTTCACGGTGGGAACCAGGCATGTAGAGTCCATCCGTTCACCTTTTCTGCATCGCACAAAGACACGGTGATTGGAACCAAAGATCTCAAATTTGGACTCATCCGACCAAAGCACAGATTTCCACTGGTCTAATGTCCATTCCTTGTGTTCTTTAGCCCAAACAAGTATCTTCTGCTTGTTGCCTGTGGTTTCCCGGCAGCTATTTTACCATGAAGGCCTGCTACACAAAGTTTCCTCTTAACAGTTGTTGTAGAGATGTGTCTGCTGCTACAACTCTGTGTGGCATTGATCTGGTCTCTAATCTGAGCTGCTGTTAATCTGTGATTTCTGAGGCTGGTGACTCGGATAAACTTATCATCAGAAGCAGAGGTGACTCTTGGTCTTCCTTTCCTGGGGCGGTCCTCATGTGAGCCAGTTTCTTTGGAGCGGTTGATGGTTTTTGCCACTGCACTTGGACACTTTCAAAGTTTGCCCAATTTTTTGGACTGACTGACCTTCATTTCTTAAAGTAATGAAGGCCACTCCTTTTTCTTTACTTAACTGCTTTTCCTTGCCATAATAGAAATTATAACAGTCTATTCAGAAGGACTATCAGCTGTGTATCCACCAGACTTCTGCACAACACAACTGATGGTCCCAACCCCATTTATAAGGCAAGAAATCCCACTTATTAAACCTGACAGGGCACACCTGTGAAGTGAAAACCATTCACGGTGACTACCTCTTGAAGCTCATCAAGAGAATGCCAAGAGTGTGCAAAGCAGTCATCAAAGCAAAAGGTGGCTACTTTGAAGAACCTAGAATATAAGACATAATTTCAGTTGTTCCACACTCTTTTGTTAAGTATATAATTCCACATGTGTTAATTCATAGTTTTGATGCCTTCAGTGTGAATGTACGTACACACACACACACACACACACACACACACACACACACACACACACACACACACACACACACACACTTTCTGCATGTTGGGTTGGTAGTAAAAAAATAATTTGTTAACTATTCTATTTCAATATTATATTTATTGGTTAAGAGGTGAGTAGAGAATTTCCCAAAATCACAACTAGCCCAGAATTATAAGGAACTTACAGTATTGGGGGAGGAGATTGGAAGAATTTTATCAATGCATGTGTGCTTGTAAGGGCAGGGCAAATTTATTTTCGATTTACTACAGTTTGTCACCTGAAAGTGGCAAATGTTTTGGTGAAGAAATTCACAAACTTGTACCTTGTGTAACTTTACTATTCTAGAACATAGATGGTCAAAACTTCTTAATTATTTTTGAATAGTTTTGAAAATGTTTAGTGCATCTTACTCCAGAGTTTTTGTTTTAAAAACTGCCCTATGAAACACGAGTCTTTAAAGGGTTATACCCATAATTGCATTAATTTCACAAAGCACAGTAAATGCATACTATGTTAATGTACGGACTAAGCCAAACATAGTTTCTTTCTTGAAACTTTGTCTTTTTCATCCCTACATGCTATTCGGTACATCCAGCTTTACAGAGCTGAATTGTCAGAAACTAAACTACATTTCCCAGATGCACCCCATTTCTCCTCAGTGCTGCAGAACCCTCCCTCCTTTCCTACTTTCTCCTGATTCCTTTCTTCTTTACATGTAGAATTCACCTTATGCTTCGGTGCAGAATCCTGCCTGGCTGATTTTTATATTCTGCCTTTTACATTAGTATAGCTATCTGTGTGGTTTTACATCATTAGCTGGTTGTAAAAGAGCTCAGCTATCCTGCCATTCTGCAAAATGGAGCTTCTAATTACTAGGCAGCACAGCAATGTGTTTTGATGACTGATGCAGATTTATCAGTGGTGTCAGGGTATGTGCACACGTCAGGATTTTTAGCGTGTTTTTTTTTTTTTTTTTTTGCGGAATTTCGCTATAAAAACGCTATAATTCCGCATAAAAAAACGCTAAAATTATGCATCCTATCATTTAGAATGCATTCCGCATTTTTTTTGCAGATGTATGTGTTTTTTTTTCCGCAAAAAATCCGGACATGCTCTCTTTTTGCGGATTTCTAAGCCAAAAGGACATTCCGGGGGGAAAAAAAAAAAAAAATCCGCAAAAATTCCGCAAAAAAACGCGCAAATTCCGTGAGAAATCCGCACAAAAAAAAAAAACGCGGATTTCTGGCAGAATTCTCAGGATTTGGTCCGGAAAAAATACTGACGTGTGCACATGCCCTCAAACTGCAAATGCTGCTCAATTGATGCATATGACGGTTTCACATGGCTGGTCTCTTGGCAGCAGGCAAGAACCAAAACTCCACTAATATCAGCTCCTGTGTGTCGTCCTATACTGCTGTGTATTCTCTATGCCCCTTGGACCCTATTTTTTTTTTTTCAGTACATCCCTACTTTTAGTCCCTGCTGTCATATATTGCTCCTCCCAGCCTTCTGTATACAGCCCATCCTGCAGTGTCTTTTCTGTCCCCTGTATATGGTGCCCCATCTTCCAGTACATTGCTGCTCCCAGTTACCAGCATACACTTCCTTGTATGAGCTCCTACTCGGTGTAATGACACCTAAGACCCCATACAACTATGCTGGCAGGAAGCTAGAGGAGAGAGACTGCACTGCGCACGAGCGACCATGGCTAGTTGACCTACTAGAGGATGGCTCCAATAGCAACTGAAGCTTAAATAGAGCCTGGAGGGTCATCCTTAGGGAAGTGTCATGTGCAAAATGGGTCATATTTAATTTGTTAAATTGGCACAAATGAATTAATTATACCGTAAATTATTTTTTTTCTCTTTTGCTGAGTTACCTTGGACCCTTGCATTCTGTGCTTCCCGAGTGCGCTGCCATAATGTGGGTTATGACTCAGATTATTATACACTGCTCCAAAAAAAAAAAAGTGGGAACACTTAAACACAATGGAACTCCTAGTCCATCACACTTCGGTGAAATCAACCTGTCCAGTTATGAAGCAACACTGATTGTGAATCAATTTCTGCTGCTGTTGTGCAAATGGCACAGACAACAGGTAGAAATGATAGGAAATTAGCAAGACAACCCCTATAAAGGAGTGACTACAAAAGGGGTGACCACAGACCATTTCTCTGTTCTCATCATTTTTGGCTGTTTGTTTTGGTCTCTTTTGCATTTTGTCATTGCTCTCACCCCTAGAGGTACTGTATGGTAGCATGAGGCAGTGTCTACAGTACAACCCATGGAAGTTGGTCAGGTAGTGCAGCTCGTCCAGAATAGCACATCAATGCGAAGGGTTTCTGTGTCTGTCAGCAGGGTCCAGATGTGTAGATACCAGGAGAAGTGGAGGGGGTCGTAGGAGGGCAACAACCTAGCAGCAGAACTGCTACCTCCTCCTTTGTGCCATGTGAAACAGGAGGAACAATGCCAGAGCCCTGCAAAATGGCCTCCAGCAAGCCACTAACATCCAGGTGTCTGGTCAAACTGTGAAAAACACTCCATGAGGATGGTATGAGGGAAGAATGTCCACAAGTTGGTGTTGTGCTTACAGCCCAACACCGTGCAGGGAAATTAAAGCAGGTTCACACTAAGCACATGTGACTGTCTGGAGACGCCGTGGAGAACGTTCTGCTGCCTACAACATCCTCCATGACCGGTTTGGGAGTGGATCAGTAATGGTGTGGGGTGACATTTCTTTGGAGCACTGCACAGCCCTCCATGTGCTAGACTGATGAGCCCTGACTGCCATTGGGCACCAGGATGAGTTCTTCAGACCCATTGTGAGACCATATACTGGTGCAGTGGGCACTGGGTTTCTTCTGATGCGTGACAATGCCAGACCTCATGTGGCTGAAATGTGACAGCAATTCCTGCATGATGAAGGCATTGATCCTATGGACTGGCCCGCCCGTTCCCCAGACCTGAATCCAGTCGAGCAGATGAGCGACATCATGCCTCGTTTCATCTACCAACACCACAGACTGTTCAGAAATTGAATGTTGCTTTAATCCAGGTCTGGGAGGAGATCCCTCAGTAGAACATCCGCCACCTCATAAGGAGCATGCCCAGGCGTTGTAGGGAGGTCATACAGGCACATGGAGGCCACACACACCACTGAGCATCATTTCCTTGTCTTGAGGCATTTCTACTGAAGTTGGATCAGCCTTTATAATTTGCTTTTGAGTATCATTCCAAATCTAGACCTCTATGGAATATTAATTTTGATTTACATTGATCACTTTTGTTTTATTGTTCTCAACACATTCAATTATGTAATAAAGATTTGCAACTGGAATAGTTAAAGGGAACCTGTCACCCCGTTTTTTGAGATTGAGATATAAATACTGTTAAATAGGGCCTGCGCTGTGCGTTACTATAGTGTATGTAGTGTACCCTGATTCCCCATGTATGCCGAGAAATACATTACCAAAGTCGGCGTTTTCGCCTGTCAATCAGGCTGGTCTGGTCAGGTGGGCGTGTTCACAGCGTTCTTTTCTTCCCCAGGTTTCCGTTGGTGGCGTAGTGGTGTGCGCATGTCCAAGGTCCGGATTCCCTGTGCCCACGTGAAGACACAGCGCGCGATCTGCGCTGTCATTCCTTTCATCGGTGCGGGCGGCCATCTTCCTGGGGCCGCGCGTGCGCAGATGTAGTGCTCTGCTGCACGGGGCTTCAGGAAAATGGCCGCGGGATGCCGCGCGTGCGCAGAAGAGATCGCGGCGGCCATTTTCCCAAAGCCGAGTTTGCATCTCGGCTTTGGGAAAATGGCCGCCGCGATCTCTTCTGCGCACGCGCGGCATCCCGCGGCCATTTTCCTGAAGCCCCGTGCAGCAGAGCACTACATCTGCGCACGCGCGGCCCCAGGAAGATGGCCGCCCGCACCGATGAAAGGAATGACAGCGCAGATCGCGCGCTGTGTCTTCACGTGGGCACAGGGAATCCGGACCTTGGACATGCGCACACCACTACGCCACCAACGGAAACCTGGGGAAGAAAAGAACGCTGTGAACACGCCCACCTGACCAGACCAGCCTGATTGACAGGCGAAAACGCCGACTTTGGTAATGTATTTCTCGGCATACATGGGGAATCAGGGTACACTACATACACCATAGTAACGCACAGCACAGGCCCTATTTAACAGTATTTATAGCTCAATCTCAAAAAACGGGGTGACAGGTTCCCTTTAATCTGGTAATATGTAGGTTGTGGGATTTCAGTATTCCCTTTTATTTTTTTGAATTGCTGCACATAAAATAATTATAAAAAAAATCTGCAAGGGTAATTTTTTTTTTTTTTTTTTAATACAAATATGCTAAGTCAATTTCTTCAGATGGGACTGAAAAATGCATCAATCTTTATCAGCTTCCGCATTTCCCCACAAGAGGTCTGCTTCTGTTGCCAAAGTGATTTCAACTTTTTAAATATAGTTTAGATCCATAGCAGAGCAAGGAAACCTACTTCGTCGATTACAAGTCTGAACCCATAATTTAGAAACTAACCTCTACTGTGTTCTTCCCCGGGACTACAATCCCACTCCTTGTGTTGACCCCTGTGCTCCTCACCATGCACATATGTTCCATCCATGATCCCTGAGGCCGCTTTCTGAAAAGTCTCCCCACTCATTGTCTTCTGTTGGGGACTGCGGGGGAATGTTTCCAACATGGAGCAGGTCTCTCCAAAGACCAAAGTTATCCCGTTCGGCTCAGTAAAACAATTAAACATCTCACTCTTTTATATCACTGGGTAGAATTGATTCAGACACCTGTGCTTTAGAATTTTCTGCTCTCCCACAGTCTAACGCTTCTCGATTTAGTACATGCTATCTTTACATGTGTAACACCTCCACATAGTTCGGCTGTATTAATGTCTCAGGCTTTCGGTTCTTAATGAGAGGAGGAGGATGATTCATTAGCACGTTCCTTCTAATTTGGCTCATTATAAATAATGTATGATGTGTAAGAAAATGAAAACTTTGCCATGTGTAGAAGGTAGCGGTGCTGCTGAGGTGTAGCTTTAGTGAAGAATGTGCTGCTCCTTTCTGCAATGGGACAGATATTAATTAATAAACGAAGTTTCATATTATTATGTTACATATTATGTATTCTGAAGTTCTTGAAGGTTAGAAGTCTTTACAATTCGTTTAATGGTGAGAAAAGTCTTCTCAGCTAGCTGTTAATTCACAGATCTAAAGAGGTGTGAAAGTGAGACCAACTTCGGTTTAGACTAGAATTGTCACCAGTTTTATACAGGCGTTCAAAAGCCAAGAAGTAGTGATCGACCAACCTCCATAGTGGTCCAATCTTGTTCTTCAAGGCTGTTGTACCATTGGTGATGGGATGGCACTATTAATTGTGGAGAAATTCATGTTACTTTTAGTTATGACTGGAACATCCCGACCCAATATGGTTATTGGGAACCAGTTTTGTAACATCTTAAGGTTTGGTTAATGGAATTACATCCCCCAATTTAAAAAAATAAATAAATAAAAAATTTGGCCTGGACCACATGTACTATTGTGTAGCATCCCCTCTCTTTACAACTGTCTGAACACAGTATAATTGTCTAAGGGTCACTCCCGTCTGTCTGTCTGTCTTTCTGTCACGGATATTCATTGGTCGCAGCCGCTGTCTGTTTTGGAATTCAAGTCGCTGATTGGTCATGGCAAAACGCCCACGACCATTGCCACGACCAATCAGCGATGGCCACAGTCCGGCAGCAATATGGTCGCCCTTTCCTCCCCAGTCAGTGCCCGCTCCATACTCCCCTCCAGTCATCCAGTCAGCCCTCACACAGGGTTAACGCCAGCGTTACCGGAGTGTGGTGTAATGCACTGCGGTTACGCAGCTATTAACCCTGTGTGACCAATTTTTTTACTATTGATGCTGCATATGCAGCATCAATAGTAAAAAGATCTAATGTTACAAATAAGAATAATAAAAAAACCGGTTATTCTCACCCTCCGACGTGGCGCGGTGTCCTCGGCAGTGCAAGCGGCAGGTTCCGGTGCCAAGGATGCTAGGCGAGAAGGACCTGCCATGATGGCAGTCATGTGACCGCGACGTCATCACAGGTCCTGCGCTCATACCAACCCTGGGACCGGAAGCTGCCGCGTGCACCGCACACAGGCAACAGGACTACAAGGGGCCCTCAGAAGGTGAGTATGTTTATTTTTTATTTTTTAACCTGTTACATATGTGGCTGGGCAATATACTACGTAGCTGGCCAATATACTACGTGACTGGGCAATATACTACATGGCTGTGCTGTATACTATGTGGCTGGGCAATATACTACGTGGACATGCATATTCTAGAATACCCGATGCGTTAGAATCGGGCCACCATCTAGTGCTTTATAAAATTTTATCAAATTATATATATTATAATTTTATTTTAATTTATTTTTTTTTCTTAATTTTTTTTTCTTTTGAGTTTTGCTAGAGTAATTTTGTCTCATTCTTGTCCAATGTAAAATTCTCGATGCTCCGCAGTCCAGGGTTGTCTTTGGTGGATTTTTCTTTTCTTAATGCGCGAAATGTTTCTATCGGTAGAAGATCTAGACTGCAGGCAATTAGTTCATCATTCAAACTCTTCTTCTGCAAAGCCTCGCTGTTGTGGTGAATGTAGTATGAGGTTTAGCAGTGTCTTGCTGAGATAGACATTTGGATGGGAGCATATGTTTGTTCTAAACCTCTAAATCAGTGTTCCTCAACTCCAGAACTCAAGACTCACCAACAAGTCATGTTTCCAGGGCTTCCCAAGTATTGCTTAGGTGATGGAATTAATGCTCGAGCAGGTGATGGAATTATCACCTGTGCAATACTAAGGAAATCCTGAAAACTTGACCTGTTGGTGTGTTTGGAGGACTGAAGTTGAGAAACGCTAAATCATATTCCGTGTTTACTATGACTTTCAAGAGATGTAAGATGCGCACCTCATAGGCACTAATGCAGCATTATACCATCTGAGCTGCAGAGCTGTGTGCTGATAACAAGCTGGATGGTCCCTTTCTGTAGTCCACAGTACATGGCTTTTGTGGTTTCCATGAAGAATTTCACATCAATTCCTCTGACCGTTTTTAATTTTAAGCTTTGGCCCAGACAAGATGGCACTGGTTTTTGGATTGTGTTGATATAAGACTTCTACATTCCATAATTGAGCTTTCACTTGCGTTTTTGGATTGACTGGTGAACTGTGTTCAGTCATTGATTTCTGGAAATATTCCTGAGCCCATGCAGTAATTTGTACAACAAAATCATGACCTGTTTTTATTGCAGTGCTTTCTTAGTGCCCGGAGATGGCAAGCAACAAATATTGATGGTCGCCTTTTGCGCACATGAATTTCTCCAGAATCTCTTCATATTTATTGTAGATGGTGAGATATCCAAGGCGTCTGCAATTTTACATTGAACATTTTTTCTGAAATTATTCCGCAGTTGTTCAGATTAGTGATCCTCTAACCATCTTTGCTTCTGCGATACTCTGCCTCTCTAACGTGCTATTTTTATACACCGTCAAGTGGCTTAGCTGAACATTGACCCTTCAGCTGGTTTTTATTAGTGCCACTTACTTTTCCTGCCTATTTTATACCCTTCTCAACTTTTTGAGATGTCGCTGCAATCTACTTGTAATTCATTTGAGAAAAAAAAAAAAAAATTATAACACCTATCAATCAAAAGTTGAAAGTTAGATATTTTTCCCATGTTGTGTTTGCTAATAATAATATGGCTATAACAGATTCCAAATCATCACATTCTTGTTTTTTATTTATATTTGACACAACGTCTTGACTTTTCGGCAATTTAGGTTGTGCATTGGTCTGGGTTTCGTTCCTGTTACTCAAAATGTAGAGTAACTAAACTCTTCCAAACTGTCTACTGGTTTAACCTCTTTGGCATAAAGTTGGGGGCCAACTTCTAGTAAAACTATTTTCTCCAGAGTGATTGCATCTATATGGCCGATGTCACACTTGCGAGTGCAATACGAGAAACTCGCGCATCAATTCCCAGCACTGCCGCCGGCACTCGGGACCGGAGTGTGCAGCTGCATGTATTTCTATGCAGCTGAACGCTCCGGTCCGAACCGCTGGCGTCAGTGCCAGGAATTGATTTGAGAGACTCGTGCGAGTTTCTCGCATTTGTACTCACAAGTGTCACCGGCCTAATTGTTCTTTTAGACGTCTGCGATCATTGTTCCAAGCTCGGACTGACAACGCAGTCTCCTGAACCAAGCATAACCGTCTGATAAAAGTGTATGAAGCGATCGCGCTCTGGTTGGGAGACGCTCTACCAGACCGTGCATTGTGATTCGAGATCGAACCGATGATCGCGGATATCTGAAAGAGCTGTTTTCTAGTCACTTGGCCTTACACTGGCCACCAGTGTTAATTTTATTCACATGTAGCTTTTTTTTTTTTTTGAGCAGACCTGATCTAAAATCCATCTCTAGAAAAACATTTTGAGATCTTCCTATTTATGTAATTTCTTTTGAAGCGGATTCTATTTTGATCTACTTCAATCTAAGCACTGTGTGATCAAAAGGTGACAAAGAACATTTGAAGAAAATAGACTTTTCAAAACTGATTCATGAAATGCTTCAGGAAAAAAACTGCTCCAAAAAAAATTTCCTGAAGCAGATTTCTCATGGAAAAATTTGTAGTTTTTGAATGAGTCAGAAATAACTTGGCCTATATTAACATCCAGATGAAGCAGTAAGTATAGCGAGCCCTGCAAGTTAAAATCAATAGGTTAGAATTTTAGATCAGTGATTGCACATGGTACTGTGCACTTTCCATCAATGGCTTACAATGTTCATGGTGTGACAGTGCGCATGCGCGAACCCCACTCTATTTAAACTCCTATCTGCTGTGGTGGAGAGAGGACCGAGCTTCTCCAGATCAGTGAGGGTCTTCGCAGACTGATAACCACTGATCTAACATACCGTATATACTCGAGTATAAGCCGACCCCCTAATTTTGCCACAAAAAACTGGGAAAACTTATTGACTCGAGTATAAGCCTAGGGTAGAAAATGCAGCAGCTACCGGTGAATTTCAAAAATAAAAATAGATGCTCCATACCGTTCATTATTGCCCCATAGATGCGCCATATACAACTGTGCTATATAGAATGCTCTGCACCGTTCATTATGGCCCCATAGATGCTCCTTATAATGCTGTGCCATATATAATGCTCTGCACCTTTGATTATGGCCCCATAAATGCTCCTTAGAATGCTGTGCCCCATATATGCTCTGCACCTTTGATTATGGCCCCATAGGTGCTCCTTATAATGCTGTGCCCCATATATGCTCTGCACCTTTGATTATGGCCCCATAGGTGCTCCTTATAATGCTGTGCCCCATATATGCTCTGCACCTTTGATTATGGCCCCATAGGTGCTCCTTAGGATGCTGTGCCCCATATATGCTCTGCACCTTTGATTATGGCCCCATAGGTGCTCCTTAGAATGCTGTGCCATATATGCTCTGCACCTTTATGGCCCCATAGGTGCTCTTTATAATGCTGTGCCCCATATATGCTCTGCACCTTTGATTATGGCCCCATAGGTGCTCCTTAGGATGCTGTGCCCCATATATGCTCTGCACCTTTGATTATGGCCCCATAGGTGCTCCTTAGAATGCTGCCCCATATATGCTCTGCACCTTTCATTATGGCCCCATAGGTGCTCCTTAGAATGCTGTGCCCCATATATGCTCTGCACCTTTGATTATGGCCCCATAGGTGCTCCTTAGAATGCTGCCCCATATATGCTCTGCACCTTTCATTATGGCCCCATAGGTGCTCCTTATAATGCTGTGCCCCATATATGCTCTGCACCTTTATGGCCCCATAGGTGCTCCTTATAATGCTGTGCCCCATATATGCTCTGCACCTTTATGGCCCCATAGATGCTCCTTAGAATGCTGTGCCCCTTATATGCTCTGCACCTTTATGGCCCCATAGGTGCTCCTTATAATGCTGTGCCCCTTATATGCTCTGCACCTTTATGGCCCCATAGGTGCTCCTTAGAATGCTGCTGGTGCTGCCATAAAAAAAAAAAAAATCACATACTCACCTCTCTTCTCAGGACGCCGGCGCTTTCAATAATTACCTGCTCCTCATGCGGCTCCGTCTCCAGCACTGACGCTCAGCAGAGGGCGCGCACTGACTACGTCACAGCGCCCTCTAACCTGAGCGTCACTGCTAGAGGACGCTGCAGACGGAGCCGTACCGGAGCGAGGAGCAGGTAATTATAGCGCTGCGCTCCCCTTACCTGCTGCGGCGCGGTCCCTGCAGTCCCTGGCTTCTCCGGCGCTGCAGCTTCTTCCTGTAATTGAGCGGTCACATGGCACCGATCATTTACAGCAATGAATATGCGGCTCCTCCCCTATGGGGGTGGAGCCGCCTATTCATTTCTGTAATGAGCGGTGCCATGTGACCGCTCAGTACAGGAAGAATCTGCAGCGCCGGAGAAGCCAGGGACTGCAGGGACCGCGCCGCAGCAGGTAAGTATGATTACACGGCCCCCGCTCTCCCTCCCCTGCTGACACCCGGGTATATGACTCGAGTATAAGCCGAGAGGGGGACTTTCAGCCCAAAAAAATGGGCTGAAAATCTCGGCTTATACTCGAGTATATACGGTATATAAGCAGTTACAGAAGAAGAAGTAAGCAGGCTCCTTGCATCTTCTCGCCCGACCACTTGCACCAGTGACCCCATTCCGTCACATCTCCTCCAGTCCCTTTCCCCGGCTGTCACCTCTGACCTAACAAAAATATTCAACCTTTCCCTCACTTCCGGTATTTTTCCCTCCTCATTTAAGCATGCCATCATACATCCATTACTTAAAAAACCATCCCTCGACCAAAACTGTGCCGCTAATTATAGACCTGTCTCTAATCTTCCCTTCATCTCTAAACTCCTCGAACGCCTGGTCCACTCCCGTCTTACCCGCTATCTCTCAGATAACTCTCTTCTCGACCCTCTTCAATCTGGCTTCCGCTCTTTACACTCTACTGAAACTGCCCTCATTAAAGTCTCTAATGACCTACTAACAGCTAAATCTAATGGTCACTACTCCATGCTAATTCTCTTGGATCTCTCTGCAGCATTCGACACTGTGGATCATCAGCTCCTCCTCACTATGCTCCGCTCCATCGGCCTCAAGGACACCGTTCTCTCCTGGTTCTCCTCCTATCTCTCTGACCGATCCTTCACTGTATGTTTTGCTGGTTCCTCCTCCTCTCACCTTCCCCTTACTGTTGGGGTTCCTCAAGGATCAGTCCTAGGCCCCCTACTCTTCTCGTTGTATACTGCCCCTATTGGACAAACAATCAGTAGATTTGGTTTCCAGTACCATCTCTATGCTGACGACACCCAATTATACACTTCTGCTCCCGATATCACACCGACCTTTTTAGAAAACACCAGTGATTGTCTTACCGCTGTCTCTAACATCATGTCCTCCCTCTATCTGAAACTAAACCTGTCAAAAACTGAACTCCTCGTGTTCTCTCCCTCTACTAACCTACCTTTGCCTGACATTGCCATCTCCGTGTGCGGTTCCACCATTACTCCAAAGCAACATGCCCGCTGCCTTGGGGTCATCCTTGATTCTGACCTTTCATTCACCCCCTACATCCGATCACTGGCTCGCTCTTCTTACCTGCATCTCAAAAACATTTCTAGAATTCGCCCTTTTCTTACTTTCGACTCTGCAAAAACTCTTACTGTTTCACTTATTCATTCTCGTCTGGACTATTGTAACTCTCTACTAATCGGTCTCCCTCTTGCAAAACTCTCCCCGCTCCAATCTGTCCTGAATGCTGCAGCCAGGATCATATTCCTCACCAACCGTTACACCGATGCCTCTACCCTGTGCCAGTCATTACACTGGCTACCCATCCACTCCAGAATCCAGTACAAAACTACTACCCTCATCCACAAAGCACTCCATGGCTCAGCACCACCCTACATCTCCTCCCTGGTCTCAGTCTACCACCCTACCCGTGCCCTCCGCTCCGCTAATGACCTCAGGTTAGCATCCTCAATAATCAGAACCTCCCACTCCCGTCTCCAAGACTTTACACGTGCTGCGCCGATTCTTTGGAATGCACTACCTAGGTTAATACGATTAATCCCCAATCCCCACAGTTTTAAGCGTGCCCTAAAAACTCATTTGTTCAGACTGGCCTACCGCCTCAATGCATTAACCTAACGATCCCTGTGTGGCCTATTTATAATAAAAAAAAAAAAGGTTCCTCGCATCATGTTCTCATTCACTTTATGCAGTATTAGCCCTCTGTGTCTGTACTGCTACATACTTAAGCAGGTAACTGGTTCATGCAGCTTTACATGAACACCTGAGCCTTACACTATGGCTGGTCCGAATAACTAAAGCAATTGTTACCATCCACCTCTCGTGTCTCCCCTTTTCCCCATAGTTTGTAAGCTTGCGAGCAGGGCCCTCACTCCTCCTGGTATCTGTTTTGAACTGTATTTCTGTTATGCTGTAATGTCTATTGTCTGTACAAGTCCCCTCTATAATTTGTAAAGCGCTGCGGAATATGTTGGCGCTATATAAATAAAAATTATTATTATTATTATATGTGAATAGATCACATGTGTGATTAAAAGGTTACTCCAGCCTGAAGCATTTATGAATAACTCTACCCACTGTCTTAAGAGGAGCCTGACTTTCATCGTAGACCATGCCGTTTCATCAATCTAAACTGTTCATAACATAAAAGCCTGGTAGGAGACTATTTGATTTTTTTTTTTTTTTTTGTGTGTGTGTGTCTCTTATCAACATTCGCAGTCACGTTTTATGGGGAATTCATCGTGAAATGGTCCAGTGCTTTTTATATTAGAACTTCACCCCTGGTGGCAAACCTTGTTATTCATCAAAAAGGAACCCATTTGATTAAAGTAATACGTCTCAATCACAGCGTTCATTTTATTGTGGTGGTTGCAACTGTTTTTACAACGAGATGGTGTCAGTCAATATCTTCTCCTAACCCAAGGAACCCTGTGCTTTTCGAAAATTTCACATTGCAATCTCAAGGCTCGATCATCTCGGAGACCCACTCTGTGTTGTTTTTTTGAGCGGTTTGGCAGTTAAGAACTTGCTCTACTTTAGAGGTAATGGGTTTCTGATGTTACGTTGAGGATGGCTAGCTGCAATCTCTCCGATCTCCTATACTTTTATTTTTATAAATTTGGTCGCCTCCTAATAGAGGTTAACTGTCACGAGTGGTTACCTGAAGATATCTGTGTGGTTAACACACATAGTGTAGTTAAGTTCAGGCTGTGCGTAGGTTAGAGATTGAGTAAGGTATGTTTGATACTCTTCTTCTTCCTCCCGTCATACCTGCTACTCAAAAGTGCTTAGCCTCAGCACAAAACCTGGGCGCTCTGTCCTCCCCCACTCATCTATGTATAGTTGTGGTTTAGAGAGGAAATCTGTAAGCATTGCTACAAAGGGAGTAGTAGGAAATACTACAGCCTAGGAGCTATGGGTTGTTGTGTTGTTTTTTTTTTTTTTTTTTTTTTTTTTTTTTCTTTATGCTAACTTTCTTTGTCTCTTCTTTTCTTCCCTTCCTTTTAAGTTCTTTTTTTTCTTGTGGCATCATCTTAATTATTGTGTTTTTTTTGTTTTTTTTTTTCTCAGAAATTTCAGTCTTTCATAACATTCCTAGAAGTGTCACCAGCAGATATCAATTTTTCGGCAAACATTAAAATATATATTTTTACAACTTAATTCATAACTTATTGACACTCCACACCATTTGGATCATCCGTGTCCTAACTTTGACATTCCTTTTAGACCTTTTTGTATTTTATGGATGATGGTTTTCCTTTTTACTTCTGACAACTTAAGCTTAACTCTTGTTGTGTTTGTATCAATGGGTTATTTTATTTAAAATTACTATCTCGAGTGTGGAATTTGCCCTTTTTATTTTTTTTTAAGTTTTCCGAGACCCTAAAACTAACCTATGAGTAATACTGTTAATATACTTGTGATGGCAAAAAAAAAACGCCCATCTCCCTTTCTAACTGTGGATCCAAGATTCCACCTGAAAAGTTCTCTGCCATCCCCAGAATGTATCTAACTTCATTTCTAACTTTTACTGCATTGGGTCTCAATTGAGATTCCCTCCTGAAGACCCAGTAGACACATCTGAAGCTTTGCTACATATTTGATTCTTTATTCAGCCATGAGTATTGGTGATTGTTAGCTGTCTGGAATAATAAGTAAAGCTTGTGAATGGACAGAAATGTGTTTAATTTTGAGCCCCTATGCCAGATTTATTGTTGGCTTGTCTACGATGCTAAACCTTCTCCTGTAACAATCACTGGAATGTCCTCTTTCATTAAAAGATAGATCGTTTGTGCTAATGTAAACATAACTTGCAAAATAGATCCTCCTTGTATATATTTTTTTTCCATAGAACTTTTGACCATGATGGTCCCAGGATTCTTTTCCTGCGACTACAGTAGGCTTGGTTACATGTCTCCAGTGGGAATGTATTTGTTGACCAGCATTATATTTGGTTTTAATATTAGTTGTTTCGGTTCTTGATTTACAAGTTGTCCAGTTTACGTAGAAGTCTTGCAAAAATCTAGTCCTGATTGTCCTCCTATCCAAAAAGGATGTGTCTCTCTTAAATTAGCCTCTTTACATTCATTCTCCATCCTGCCATTCCCCACCTGCATATGTGCCACCCATGTCCTCCAATTACCCTAGAACACCATGAGGGAGGGTGTCCATAACTATTCATACTTCATAGATTTACTATATAAGTTTTTATTTTACTGTATAAGACTTTTATTTAGTGTGCAATATACTTGTCAAAGAAAATTAGACAATAATGTCTTGTCCATATATGCAACCCATTTATAGGGAAGCTTTCATCAGAAAATGACCTATTTAATTTTTTTGTTTTATATTAATAAAAAAAATGTTTTTGTGTTTTTCTCGCGTCTCAAACTTTATTTAAAAACCAACAAAATTAGAAATCTTGCAATATTCACACTAACTTTGTGGTTATTTTGGACTTTATCTTTCTTTCCTTTAAGTGTATTTTTCAGCAGTCTCCTTATCAGAGGCAGGATTACAATGATAGTTATAAGACCTCTCTACACAGCTGATAACACAGGATTCACCATTATAATAGATCATTTCACAGCTGACCTTGCCCCCTCTCGCTTCACAATGACCTGTGCGCACGCTGATTAGATGCTTCAATACAAAAATGTTGGGTCAAAGCAGTTCATTGCGGTGTCTTAAAAAAATTTAAAAAAATAAAAAATCCCCGGTGGCTGGAGTGATTGCAAGATTTCTAATTTTTTATGTAGATTGTAATATGGGGAAAAATAATATAATATATAAAAAGTAATGAAAAAAAAAAATTAAAATGCATACATTATTTAAGATCACCCCTATTTTATTTAGCTTAATGCTATGGTGGGTATAAATGGACATAATGTTGATGCCACATGTGCCATGAAACCTTGGATGAAAAGTTTTTTTTTTTTGAAGCAATAACCATAGGTCACGCAAAACCTCCAAGACCTATTATTTACAGTAGGTCACACTGAAAGAGGAGGCCATGAGTAGGGCCTTGTGCAAAGGGCGCTGTGTTTGCTCATTCAGGCCATCACTGGCCGGACTGTGTACAATGATGGGGGTTGGGGGCTTTGCAGTGGACCAAAGGAGCTTATTGTAACTTTGTCAAGCTTGACAGAGATGAGGAAGAGCATGATGAAGGATATTGGAGAGAACACTGGTTGGGGGGTTGTGTAATGTTAGCCTGTAGTTAATGAAGATCCTTGACTAGCCTTTTCTTATCTCTTGCATTATCAATGCCTACTTTCTTATTTTTGCTGATACTTTTTATGCTTTATCTATTCCTATAGATTGTTGGCTTGCATTAACCAAATCTCTAGATGCTAAAGTAAGGCTCTACTCTGAAAGAAGGGCAAATTTCAAAATGTGGGCCTTGACTTGACGTGTATCATTAAAGCACTAAACCATAGTGAACCCATAAGTGAACCCAGTCATGAGACCTAAATAAAGATTCTGCAGGTGGCCACAAAGGGAAGAACACTGAAAGCGACAATTTGGGAAGAGTGCGAATCGTGATTATGGCAGTTTCATGTCCTCTTGCAGGATGGAGCGTTTTTGTGCCTTTTTTTTTTTTTTTCCTCGTTTCTTTTGTTATTTATTTAATTGTTGCCGTGAACATTTTAGACTTTCAGTCACAATTTTGGAGATCTAGCTACGTTCCTTACCGTGCCAAAATTCCATTCAGCGCCATTCTGATCTTCAGACTGTTGTCAATTACAATTTTGGTTATTTGTAATCTTACAATTGGAGACTTTGACATTTGGCAGGAAGCTTTTGTTGCGTGATTGTTAATTTTTTTTTTTTTTTTGTGTGCATAGATAACATTGGTATAATAATCCTAGAATAAATACTGTTTATAGTGTCAGGAATGTGCTGAAACATGAACCTATTTTTCATGTGAGGAGAGGGAACTATTATTCGGTTTTATATACTAATTTTCATTTTTGGATCCCAAAAGTGCGACGACACTTGAGCATTCTTCGTCCCCCACTCCCCATCCACTATTCTTTTTTTTGTTTGTGTTAAAACTAGAAATGAGTAATTGAGAGAGAGATATATATATATATATATATATATATATGTATAATGGTATATGTGTGTCTATATCTATATCTATATCTATAGGTTGCCAAAATGGCAACCTCTGGCTCCAATACTTCAGAGACCTCTAAAAAGACATTCCAAAGGAAGGACTAAGCCAAGAACAGGAAAACATAATGGCGAAACTAAAAGCAATGGAGGAAAAAATCAAAAACTTCCAAAACCCGGTGGATACACCTATAACACTACAGGAAGTAACCGAGAGACTCTCCTCCATAAGATGTAGAAAAGCCGGTGGCCTAGATGGAATCCTACCAGAAATGCTGAAGTACAGCCCACCAGAAATACAGGCTGCAATGGTTAAACTCTTCAATATTGTACTGAGTGCCGGCTACTTCCCTCGTACCTGGAACCAAGGCCTCATCACACCCATCCACAAGAGTGGGGACAGGTATGACCCAGCTAACTACAGAGGCATATGCGTCAGCAGCAACCTGGGAAAACTGTTCAACAGTATCCTGAACAAGAGGATCCTCACCTTCCTCACCGAGCACAACGTCCTCAACAAGAGCCAAGCAGGGTTCATGCCGAACCACCGCACCACTGACCACATCTATACTCTGCACAGCCTCATTCAGAGACACGTCTACAATACAAAGAATGGGAAGATATACGCCTGCTTTGTGGACTTTAAAAAGGCTTTTGATTCAGTGTGGCACCCGGGCTTATTCCTGAAACTGCTGGAGAGTGGAATAGGAGGAAAGACCTACGATGTCATCAAAAGCTCCTACACCGAGAACAGCTGCAGCGTGAGTGTGAGCGGCAAAAGAACGGCTTTTTTCCAGCAGAGCCGCGGAGTAAGACAAGGCTGCAGCCTAAGCCCAACGCTCTTCAACATCTACATCAACGAGCTGGCTACCGCCCTGGAATCCTCCTCAGCACCAGGTCTCACCCTCCACGACGCCCAGGTGAAATTCCTGCTGTATGCAGATGACCTGCTGCTGCTGTCACCAACCGAGAAAGGCCTCCAGGACAACCTGAAAATCCTAGAGAAATTCAGCTCCACCTGGGCCCTACCGGTCAACCTAAAGAAAACCAACACCATGGTGTTCCAGAGGAGAAAGAGAAGATCAGACCAACACCCATCATTTATCCTCAACAACTGCGACCTCACAGGAACGGACAAATATACCTACCTGGGCCTAGAGATTCACCGGTCAGGGAACTTCAAACAAGCCATAGAGACCCTGAAAGACAAGGCCTGCAAAACCTTCTATGCCATCCGAAGGACACTCTACCATCTGAAGCCACCAGTGAGGGTCTGGCTAAAAATCTTCGACTCCATCATCGCCCCAATCCTCCTGTATGGCAGCGAAGTCTGGGGTCCTCACACCTACCCAGACTGGTCAAAGTGTGACTCCAGTCCAACAGAAATATTCCACCTGGAATTCTGCAAGCACCTTCTCCTGGTCCATCGGAGCACCTCCAACAGTGCTTGTCGGGCCGAGCTGGGCAGATTCCCTCTACACCTAACAGTTCTAAAGAGGGCGCTGTCATTCCGGGCTCACCTGCATAGGAGCAATCCAAGCTCCCACCACCATAAAGCCCTGATACATGAAGGTGAAACAGAAAAACCAGAACCCCCGGAACAGCCCAGCCAAACCCAACCGGAGCAGAACACCAATCACAACAACCTGACAAAAGCCGGAATTAGGAAGATGGCAGATGAAGGCCAGGAGAGGTATGTCAGTGACTGGAAGAATGATATCATCAGCTCACAGAAACTGACCATGTACCGGAGCCTACAGAGAGACTACAGACTGGCCCCATATCTGGAGAAACTCCCGGACCCCAGAGACCGCCAGATCCTGAGCCGATATAGACTCAGTGCCCACAGTCTGGCCATCGAATGTGGCCGACACAGGCAGAGCTACAAGCCCAGGGAGGAAAGACTGTGCCAACACTGTGATCAGGAGGCCATAGAGGACGAAACCCACTTCCTGCTACACTGCTCCAAATACTCAGCAGTGAGGGACACTCACCTCAGGAGACTCTCACATCTCTTCCCAGACTTCATCACCATGAAGGAGGAAGAGAAAACCTATATCTTGCTGGGAGAAGAAGAGAGAGCGGTGGAGATAGCAGCGCGGTATGTGAGCGAATGTCATAGACTACGAGAAAGAGAACTATGATGCCATGGACTATAGCCCCCAACCTGGACCTGCCCCATCCACCTCCCCTATGCCATGGACTATAGCCCCCACCCTGGATCTGCCCCATCCATCTCCCCTATGCCATGGACTATAGCCCCCACCCTGGATCTGCCCCATCCACCTCCCCCCACAGCTCCTACCCAACATCCCCTCAGTCCCTATCCCTATTGCCTCTATACACTTGCTTTGGCAAAACTGATGTGTATTTGGTCCTGCCAATAAAGCTTCTTTGAATCTTGAATCTTGAATCTTGAATCTATATCTATATCTATATCTTTCATTTATTTGTCTCCTTCCAAAATAATGGTTAGAGATGAGGGAAGCCTGAGAATGAGTTTAGAAATGATCACTAGCCGGAGACAAGTGACCCTAACTGAAAGGCGTTGGTCATGGTTTACTCTGCGGGTCTAAACCAGAGTCGGTGCATAATGTGGCTGTTGTGAGAGAAGACCACAATGCTTTTCTGACCTTAGGGGGCCTAACAAGGATTCATGCTCTGGGTCCTTCCGGCTGTATGTGCTGCTGCTAGTGATGAGCATACGTGCTGGGATAAGGTGTTATCTGAGCATACTCGGGTGCTAACCGAGTATCTTCGGCGTGCTCGAAAAAATGTTTGAGTCCCTGCGGTTGCATGTCTCGCTGCTGATAGACAACAATTGTCTACACGCAGCCAATCCCTTTGTGTTGTGGCTGTCAAACAGCCGCGGAGACTCGAACATAACTTTTCGAGCAGCTCTTCACCAATCTGCAATACCACTCGCAACATTTGTAGACCGGGATGGCACTATTTTTTTTTTTTTGGAACGAGTCATGTGGACAACACCTTTTTATCATTTTAAGGATCACGTTAAAGTCCTAAGCCTCCAAGAATTCCTGGTACAAAGCTCTTTACATCTTCGAGATTAGGATACAATCATTTGGGAGTAAATGTCATACGTAAAAATGAAGCCTATATACATGAGCATTTGTAATGTAAGTATTAAGACTTATGCACAACATGGCTTTTTTTTTTTTCTTCGCAGACCTATAACATGTCTTCTTACCCATAGACTATAATCTGTACGTGTTCTATCCATCACAAAAATACGGATCGCACACACGCTTCAAGATTGAACCTTCAGTGATATACTTGGCGAACACTATAGAAGCAACAGTCAACCAACTTTTTTTTTCTTGTAATTTTTAGAATGTTGTCAAGTCTTTCTAAAACTGATTTTTTTTTTTTTTTTTTTTTTTTTACCAATTGTTTTTTTTTTTTTTTTGGTCTCTTTCATGTGGGCGTATTTGTCTGTTTTTCATAGAATGAAATATGGCACTAATGGGACTATCCACATATGTTTTTGTAATACGCAACATGCGCTAGTTTGATCCGTCTTTACGGATAGAATAAGGTCGCATTAAATACAGATGCATCAATACACCATCATTATTCCTCCAGTTTTTGGATATTTATTTGCATTCGTTGCAATTTGTTTCTATTGGGCAATCATTTATCGGTTTTTGTTTTTATGCCCAAAATTTAAAAAAAATTGGTCACGTATGTAAAATTGCTGAAATACTGATGCATCCAGTCCAGTTGGATTATACTTCCATATTGCCGCTCTGTACTAAACATGTACAATACGTTTCTGTAAAAGAGGCAATTGTGGTCTCATTTTAATTAGATTTTTAGAGTTTTCATTCACTTCCTATTTCTTTTGATTTATCTTCAGTGAAAATTACCATTGTTGGTATTTTAGACATGCCACAAAGGGAAGTAAGAGAATATGCAGGAATATTAAAGGTTGTTTTTTTTTTTTTTAATTTTTTTATTTCTATAATTGTAGTGTGACATTCTCATTTTAGGCCTAGATTGAACCGAGAAATGGCATTTTATATCAGATTTATAAACTTGGAAACCCTTTATGATGTAATGGTTCTGACTTAAAACATGAGGCAAATGGCAACGGCCAGATTGTTCAAAGCAATAAGTGACCCGGCCAGCAATTTACTTTTTAAAATCTGTGTACCAATGAGGTGTGTAAACTTACAGCCTTTCAGGAGTCTCTTTTATACATGGATGCTTTTGAGTTAAATTGTTCTTCCTGCCAGGGTTCATTTATTGGGGCAATAACATTTGAAGAGAGGAGCAGAAATGTCCCAAGTACAGTATCTGGCTTGTATGTAGAGGCTAATGTGTATTATCTGTCCCTCTGGGGACTCTGTCCTTTTGGTTGCTTTAGCAGATTTTTTTTGTGTGTGTGCGTGTTTTTTGATGTTATTAGCTTGAATTGTTGTTCAGGAGAACATCGTAAAGTCTCATATTTGGTGATAAACGAATCTGCTTCAATTCAGTTAGTAGATTCACTCAAATTTGGTCAGACTTTTTGTAGCCTAGCTCTGGTCTGGGTTTCTTCTTCGATCCAGTCAATGGTCCGGTCTTCATTGGGCCATCATTGGCGTCTTCCAATGACCAGCGTTTTCAGCTCTGATTAGGCCTATGCTTCAGTGCCACCATATGGATTGCTTCCCAGAATGGTGCAACCTAACATGCTAAGAAAGACACTGGAGATGCTGGAAGATGGCCTGGTGGTGACTCTACCCGAGTAGACCTACATATTTGGTGAGTATCCGATGTCTTTCTTTTCTTTTTTTTTTTTTTTTTTTTTTAAACCATTTGTGGACACAATTTGCTGGATTCTTCCAAATCAAATTGCGAGTTCCAATCTGCTCGAAACAATTCTCTCATCTCTGCTCACATTTAGTGTAGGATTACTTGTATCTGCATCCATGTGAAGAAGAAAAAGGAAAAAGTTATCACCTATTCTACAGAAGGCTGGAATTAATACCTCAAATTCTTTGCTACTCTGGGGGGTTCCCACTTTTTTTTTTTTTTTTTTTATTTACTTTGCTACACCGGTTTTCGGTGTACATCCATGTGACCACTGCCGCCAATCCCAGGTTTCGGCAGTGGTAGAATTTGAGACCGACTTTTTGGCCATTGATTGACCAACTGCAACAATTACAAAGATGTGCAGGACAGCAAAGTAAACAGCGACCAATGTCGACCAACAGGCCAGCCGGGGACTTGACATGTAAGTTGGTGATCTTCCAAAACTTTTTTTTCTTTTTTTTTCAGCCAAATAATAGACCCCATAGTAGTCACATCGCACTATTTTTTTGGGGCTTATTTAGATTTATACCCTGTTTTATCTGCGTTTTATATTGCCTTATTTAACTTTTTCTGGTATCCAGCCTTCTAACGAATTTCCTCGTTCTCCAATCTAGTGGCCAATTGGTAAAAGACTTTGCTTCAAGGTTAGCTCTTATTAGAAAGGGATTACTGCAGTTGTTTTGTTTTATTTGTGAACTTTTATGTTCTAGTTTAAATATAGTTTGTTTAAGTGGATTTCAAGAGTCTGTACAAATCGGGTGCTACATTTGTAGCGGAGTACATCTGTCAGGTGCGCATACTACAACTCTCCCGTCTTCTCAGATCTGCCCAGAGTCCACATGTTCCTCATTAGGATATGTTGTGCTTTAGGGTAAACTTTGACGATTACTTAGCAGACTCTTTATCACGGCTGTGTGTGTAATACAGGATTTTCTTTTACACTAATGAACTGTTGGCTCTTTACACCTTGTTGTTACAGAAGATAATCTAGCGTCTTTTAGGAGTACAGCATCCTTTTGAATGAAAAGTTGTGTGGCCATAAACGTTTCCCCCCTCTACACTTGCATGGTGGTTACAGCTGTAATGGGGTTAACATGCTTTTCTGGGCACGGGGCCAGGGTTGTCTCAGTGGGACCCCTGGCAGCTGGGCTACCGCTTGCTGCTTACTACAAGGATGCTGGCACGTGCCGAGACCGGCCTCCCTAGGAAGCCCTGTTTCCTCTCAACCCGCTGATTGACCGATTCCTGAAAAAAGAAAAATGTATATCCAAGTGATGTTAATTCTTTGATTTTTCTATTCTTCTGTAGTATAAAAGTAACTTTCCGAGGGAGAAGGGGGAAGTGTAAATCGCCTTGAAACAAATGCGTAGTGGCACTGAGAGTTTATATAGGGTGATCTAGTTACAGTAAGTCTCGCTGCTCCAATTAGCACCTCCATAACTGATTCGGCTTATTTTAAGCTTTGACATATCATGTGGCAGCCATTGTGAAATTCTTAGGAAAAGCGGCAAATATTGTGAAAGGAAATGTCATGTCAAGAATTTGAGGTGCGACTATGGCTCCTGTGTAGATAAAGAATTACTACTCTGACTGGTAGGGGTGGACATTTCATATGTGCAGTGGGGCTCACAACTACATTTTATTTTTTTTTACAGGGATTTCCACTTCAATATTTTTTTTCCACAATGTTTAGAATAGAAAACTCCATCCTTTCTTTAAATAGTCTTATTTCCGTCAACCTTTTCTATCTATCTATCTATCTATCTATCTATCTATCTATCTATCGCGAGGATGGAGTCAGGGCCGGACTGGCCATCTGGTAATTCTGGCAAATGCCTGGAGGGCCTGTCTGGTCATGGGCCGTCTTGTCTGCTACGTTATTAACAGAATTGTTATTCTCATGACGCCCATACTGTTAAGAGTTGTGATGGAGCACAAAGTCACTGACTCCGTCACTTACCCCAGCAGGCCACCGGTATTATATATATATATATATATATATATATATATATATATATATATATATATATATATATATATATATATATATATATATATATATATATATATATATATATATATATATATATATATATATATATATATATTATCTATCTAAGGGTTTTTCCGTCTGTCTGTCTATCTGTCCTGGAAATCCCGGCTCTCTGATTGGTCGAGGCCGCCAGGCCTCGACCAATCGGCAACGGGCACAGCGACGATGATGTCATAAAGGACATAGACACCTCACGTTTCTGATTCAGCGACGGGCACAGTATCGACGTAGATGTCATAATGGTTGCCATGGCGACGATGATGTCATAAAGGTTGCCTCGACCAATCAGCGACGGGCACAGTGTGCCGTGAATTCTGGAATCATCATTGTCCATATACTACGGGGACATGCATATTCTAGAATACCCGATGCGTTAGAATCGGGCCACAATCTAGTTAGAAATATTTGTCTTGTATAAAATCCTGCTTTCCTCCATCCAGGGTAATATTAGTAATATATCCCATCTGGTTCTTGGGGAGGGGGACAACATGGGCCTGTGTGATTTCAAATGAAAGGACTGGACTAAATTTTAGCCCCAGTCCGTACCTGGATGGAGTTTACCAGGGGACATGGTCTACCGTAGCCCAACAAATAAAATGGTGTAAATGCCCACTATACATTTATTTATTTTTTGCTAAAATTCTATAATCTACCCAAATTCAGACAAATGACCCTCTTTGTCTACTTTTGTGTTCCTATCCGCATTCATTTCTAGAGTGTGTATATGGCTGGTGTGTTGGAAAGGCTGATTATCCCTAATTCTGACCTCCTTTCATGTCCCTGTGTCTGGACTCTGTGTAATTATTGAGTGAAGTGGTGTTGGATCTCCCAATAAATCCTTATCTCCTTCTCACCACTCTCCCCAAATTGAAGCCCCCTTAACAATCCACACTTGTCAGGTTGTATCCAGGCCTCTCCTTGGCTTGTTTGTGCATTCTTCAGCCCAGGGATAAGACCCTACAATGAAACAAGGTGGACGAGGGGGAGAGCACTGTTGACAGCAGCCTAGAGCCATATAAACTGCACACAGGATGTTTTCACTGCTTATCAGCTCATTTTAAGGAACATGATGAGAGGTAACGCTGACCTCTCACCTCTGGCCAAATTCCTTTCTGTTCAGTCTACAGAAAGTTTTTAGCCTTCAGTTCTCCCATGTTGAGTTAACCCTTTGGTGGCCAGGCAGTCGCCCCTCCCTTCTGTTGCTGCTAAAAGTTATAATGTATGTATGATTTTACATTTGGTTGCAGTGACTTTTGTAAAAAAAAAAAAAAATAAACTTTCACGCTTTTCTTTCCCACGGTCCATAGGGTGAAGGAGGGGGGGAGTAACTAGATTCAAGCCTGGGGGTGCAAGGTTTGAGGTATTGCAAGGCCAATATTTTATGGCAAATGAAATGAGGTGCAATGACTATAGTATACGCTTGTGTGGCTAATGTCTCCTCCTTTTACTAGCCTACAGAGATGAGCGAGTGTGCTCTGATAAGATAAGGTGTTATCCGAGCATGCTCCTGTGCGAAGGGTGTCTTCAGCATGCTCGAATTTAGATGGGTGCTAAAAAAAACAAACAAAATAAATACATTTAAAAAATGCCGTATAGAGCCGCAGTACAGAATCTGATTTTCCAAATCTTCAGCATAGAAAACTGTATATGTTTAATGGCGGCTGAGTAAAAAAACGGATTGGATACAGATGACAAACGGATGACAAGCGAGTAAAAAAAAAATAAAAATAAAAATTAATATAGTGTGTGTATTCAGCAGCTGTGGTTTTATTTTATTTTTTTTTTAAATCTGTAAAATATCTATTTTACATTATAAATGTAGTGTGTGAATATAATTAGTATACTTTTTCAGAATATAATAATTTGGCTTTAGAATATATATATATATATATATATATATATATATATATATATATATATATATATATATATATATATATATATATATATATATATATATATATATATATATATATATATATATAAATAAAAAAAAAAAAAAATTTTCCCAAAAATATGAATTATTTGCATCTTCAATGAATCTATTACATTTGGTCCATTTGTATCCTCGTGTGAAAGTATGAATATACTGCAATGTTTCGCCTCCCGCCACCTTTTCGGCCTCCCGTAGGTGCTAGTCTAGATGATACTTTTCTACAAGGCTCTTAGACTGTGATGTGCTTTTCCGCATATCCGTGTAAATCTAGCCTGAATCCTCGTGTGTATGTGTGTGAGCGGCCACATGGAGCGTTGTTCTCCGGCCCATTCTATATAATGATGTGATGTTTGGAGGATTGCCAAGAACTGAGACCTTTGGAGCATTAGTGTTTTGTACAAGCAAACTGGGGAAACCTGCATTTTAATAGCAATGGAAAGGTCATACAAGGCTGCCGGAATTCCCTGCCATGCCTCTTACTATCCTGGTGCGTAGACTAGAGACGTATAGACATAAATATGTGATGTGTTTTTCTTCTACTGACACGTTATTGCATCCAAATTAAATCTGCTTTTTTGAGACACCTACATGTATACTGTACCCGGGCTCGTTAATAAGTGGTGCAAAAAAAATCTAAATTTTTCTCTACTTGGCTATTCTTCTATTTGTGTTAGCCTAAGCTCCTCTAAAGAATAAAGCAAATGCTCGAAGGCCTCTCATAATTGGGTTTGGCAGATAGAGCAGTAGAGTGCTCCATACTGTGCTGGATGACAAAGGCAGTAGTAAATGGCTCTGTAATATACCATGGCGAGAGTTCTTTATCTGCCAGTTTTATACTGGTCTCCATATGAAATTACACAGAAAAGAGACTGTACTGCGGCCACATGTAACTCCACATGGGCATGATATGCTTGCATACTTGGAAATGGTATGTCTGAAAACCCAAATACAGATTTCTGACCACATCGCATCCTCATAATCTTTCCGACAAGTTGATCGGTTCCTAACGAGCACACTGTCAGGATTTGTCACTGCCAAAGATCACACTGTCAGGATTCTCTTCTGTTGTCAGCTTGAGCACTCGTCACTAGGGATGGCCGGACCAGTGAAAGTTTGGGTTCTGGTACCTGACCCCAATTTTTATTTTTTTTTTTTGTTATTTTTAGAAAGTTCAGTTTGGGAACCCAAACCCCATTGAAAATATGGTAACCCGAACTGGTAAGAAAAAGAATAAAAAAAATCTCCCTCTTTCTCCCCCGGACTTGGCATTCAGGCCTGAACAGTCACTGTCCGGTACGACCACCGAAAATTTCTGGTCGGGTTCGCCCATCTCTACTCCTCACATAACTTCTCATCTGCAATTTGCATACTTGCCTTCACATATTCATTAGTGACTCTCAAGAAAACATTAAGGGAAGCAGGAAAACTTGTTAGATGGCATGTAACCACAAAAGTGGGGTATGATCAGTCCCTCGTGCTAACAATAAAGGGCAGTCCTGACAGTGTGCATGAAGCACACTGTCAGGATCCTGCAATCTGCAGTCACATAGAGTAACTGCAGAAATGTATACTCTAAAACAAAAGAAATGAGAGCGGGAAGAAGTTGGTATACCTGCACATTCACCGACCATTTCACAGACCAAACCCCAAAAAAGCACAAAATAAGCATATACCCTATAGTAAGTGAATAGTAACAGTACATGTACATGGGGCACTTGGTTAACACTGTTTGATCTAAAAGTGAAAAAGCCATTAATCCGCGACAAGGTGCGCCCAGTCGGGATGGTCCTGTTCGGTCTCTACTATTAAATCCTTATCTTGTGTCCCCTGACCTCAATGTGAATAAGGGCAGAGCAGGTCAGGGGCCCCGACTGAAATTTTATACTCTGACCAGAAAACCCCTTTTTAAGGCCCTTTTTAACAGCCCCATGTAATATTTATTGAGGTGAATGATCATTAACAGAAATAACAAGGACCCCCCATACAGTTTGTATATTCTCGGCAGCTTATCTGTTTACATGGAGAAATGTGCTGCCAGCAGATGTGATTTTTACATCTCATTTTGCTCATTTGTTTGCTATGTGCTCCCTGTTTTCACGGCCTAGCCGTGTAAGGCTAAAGCTACATGGCGACTTTGGGCTCCGATGTAACAGGCCAGATTAACCTCCCCTTACCCAGAATATACCCAGGGTATAAATTGGACTAGGCCAGTTTATACCCCTCTGGGCCAGAATATACCCCAGCTGCTGTAGATCAGATTTTTCATGCTTTTAAGAACCCTTGAGTGATATAGTTAATAACGGGGCCCCAGACATCACACAAGATTGAGTGATATATTCAAGATCGGGGCCCCAGACAGCACACGGGCAGAGACAGCGAATGGTGCCCCAGGCAGCACACGGGGGGCAGAGACAGCTAACGGGGTCCCAGGCAGTACACTGGTGCCCCCGTCAGCACACAGAGCAGAGACAGTGCATTGGGGCCCCAGACATCGCACAGGGGTCTCAGAAAGTGCACGGGGGGCAGAGACAGCGCACAGGGGCCCTGCGTGCTGTTTCTTCCCCCCCCCCTTGTGCACTGTCTCTCCCCCCTTGCACGCTGTCTCTGCCCCCCTGTGCGGCGTTGTCTGGGGTCCCATGCGCTGTCTCTGCCCCTCTGTGTACTGCTTGGGCCCCTGTGTACTGCTTGGGGCCTCAGTTTGCTGCCTGGGGCCCCGTGTGCTGCCTTGGACCCCGTTCGCTGTCTCTGTCCCAGCCCCCCATGTGCTGCCTGGGGCCACTGTGCATGGCCTGGGGCCCTGTGCCCTGCCTGGAGCCCCCGTGTGCTGCCTGGCACACCGTTCGCTGTCTCGCCCCCCCCCCATGTGCTACCGAGGGCCCCGTTTTCTGCTTGGGACCCTATGTGCTGCCTCGGGCCCCGTTATTAGGTATATCACTCAATGGTTCTCAAAAGCCTGAAAAATCTGATCTACAGCTGGAGTATATTCTGACCCGGAGGGGTATAATCTGGCCTAGGCCACTTTAACCCCAGGTATATTGTGGACGGGGGGGGGTTAATCTGGCCTGTTACACTGGCACATTGCTACATTCTGTTGCTGCACAATGCAAGTGAGTGGGATTACATTTTGACCCACAAGGTACAGCAACATGAAAAAGTTGGAACCAGTTGGATATTATTTTTTTTGTTCTTTTCGCGCTCCATGTATTATGAAGCTGCTATTTTTGTGTGTCTTGCTCCCATCTGTAAGTGTCAGTCTGCAGAAATGGAGGCGATCCAATCAGTAAATGACTGTGGAGGTGCATGTCTGCCTCGCTCTTCCTTTGCATTACTTCTAGCTGTCTGCCTGTGGTGCCCTGTGTGTTTTTTGCTGTTTCCCAGTGTGTGTTTGTGTTAGATTTCACCCCTCCACCTCCACGTTGCAGAATGTAGCACCTTGTGTTATTATTTCTTGTCTTTTTCCTTGTTTGCTTACAAACTGGGCCCCGGTGAGGCTTTTGTTCCAGTGATCGGCGTTTGTCTGCCTCACAAGGATGGCACATTCTCCTGCTACAGTTACCCAGGGTATCGTAAAAGAGATTTGGCCACGAACTCCATTGATATTCCTGCCTGTCCTCTCCTCTAATACAAATCTTCACGGGCCCAGCTAGGCAGCACGCTATGGCAGTTTTTCTTCATTTAGCTTTTAATTGCTTTCTTTCTCTTTTATGGATAAAAGACTGTCCATTTAATTAACTCTAGAATGCAATTTCAAAACACTAATGCGTTTACACATGATAGCTTTTAAAATAAAAGTGGTTCTTAAAATTGCACGAAAGCTTTAGTGCCGCTGGGTTAACCTTTCTACTAGGTCTGGCCCAAGGTATACAATGTGCACCTGGATGTTCAGGGTCACAAGCTGCCTCTAGAGAACGCAGATGGTGCTGTACTGTATTGTGTACATTATTCTCCATGTTCTACTGTTGATGGACTCGCACCTGCATGGTCTAGTGACTGTTTTTGGTGACTACATTCGATACTAAGCGTAGTACCAAAGTTGGTGTTCTAGGCCTTTATTTATTATTTCTTTACCATGGGGGAGTTTCTTTGCATGGACACTGACTAGAAGAGATCCAGTGATTGGCACAGTTGGCTTACAGCACTGAGGGCTTCTTTGTTACACGATTGACCCAGCTTTTATGAAATTCAACAGGTCTGCAAGGACTCAACACATAGAAGACAACAAAACATGGATTACTGCCAGGTACAACCAGGACACATTTGAGATGGATGGTGACTAATTGAAAGTTGTAAAGGACTTCAACCTTCTCAGATCAATGATAACTCAAGATGTAGTGAGGACACCGCAAGTCAGTTGGAAAATGGCTATGGATAAATCGCTGTCAATGGACAAGGTCTTCAAATCGAGGAACACTTCACTAGCGCTGAAGACACAGCTTGTACATAGTTTGACCTTTTTGTGGTAACATACGAATGCTAAATTAAGATGATAAAGAAACAAGACAGAAGAAGAAAATGTGATGTTGCAGAAGGTTGTTATCAAGACCATGGATGGAAAGGAGAACAAACCAAATTTGGAACAAACCAAAACAGACCTGTTGCTCCAAGCAAGAATTATCAAGCTCCGACTTGCCTACTTCTGGACTCCTCATGCGAAGAGCGCAATAACTGGAGAAGGACATCATGGTCAAATGAATGGAAGGAACAGGGCAAAGAGGAAGACCAGCAACCTGATGGCCCACACAAGTTGTCATGGCTCGATATCAAGCTGAAGGCCATGTTTTTGGTTTTTTTAGAAAAATTTATTTAAGAAAAATAATGCAAGGTTCGGCTCTATGGGTCAAACGTTTGTGCCCATTAAAGATCCTTTTGATAGGGGTCATCGTGGGCACTCTAACCAATCTTAAGCTACACAACTTAACACCACAAGCTGTGAAGGTTTGTGAGTTCTTCTGACACCTTTTCCCATAGGTAGCAGGAACTTCCTTTTTTTTGCTACAGTAGCTCAACTCTGTGATCGGACCAGAAGGGCTAGCCTTCACTCCCCATGGCCTGGCCATAATCCTGTGTCAGGTTCACCAGTTGTCTTTCATTGGACTAACTTTGGTTTATACTAACCACTAGAGATCAAGAACACGCCACACGAACTGTGATTTTGGAGATGCTCTGACCAGTCATTTTGTCATTACAAATAAACTTGTGCGCCCGTTTTTCCTACGTCACGCCTCTTTATTTGCTGCCTAATATATCCCACCTCTTTAAGTGCCATTGTATTGAGATGATCAGTATTCGTTCACTTTGCATGTTTTGGTGTAGAATTATACTTCTCTACCCCCTCTATGAAATGTTATGTTTGGGGGGGGGGGGGGGTCCTTCTTTAAATAAGGCCTTTTTTTTTTCTCTTCTTGTTGACCTGCTGTGCTTAAATATTTGTCTCCTATGGAGCAAATTGCCTTTTAACTGTGCTTTATTTGCGTTCATTAAGAGTATAATTTAAAAGCTCTGTAATTTGTACGGCACCTCTTGACTTTCCTGGGGCGAGAATACAGACTCATTTGCTGATCTCTGGCACCCTTCACAGCACCAGCGTTTACGTGCACAGTCTATATGAAATTATTTACAATGCCAGTATAGGACTGAAGTTCCAGGGGGAGAAGTTAGTTTTCTATTTTTCTGTGGGATTTGTATTTTTTTTTGTTGTTGTTACTTTTGTACGGTACAGAATTGTGACCTTTCTTACAATAAGACTTGAATTCCAATGTGAATATTGTAGGACAAATTAAAGACAAAAAATGCATCCTCCAACACAACGCGTCCCTCCTCGCTCCCATTTGTTTTTTTTAGAGATATTTGATAATGGTCCATTGGTCACTACTGTAACATTATTCGCTGTTGCAATTTTCAATGTGGATATTGCCTTTGCTTGGATTTGGGTTTAATCAACGAAGGTGTATTAAAGGTAATATACCTGTACAATGGTCATGTAAAACCATAGGGTCGATGTACAAAGTTTTAACTTTTATTTATCTGGCGCTAACATTCTGCCTCACAGTATAGACATTGCCATCGATCCCTGTTCCGTTGGGGCGAATCGAAATGCAAAGCTCACAGACATGTATATTTCTGGAGGAAACCCATGCAGACAAGTTGGAGACATACAAAGTTCACATAGATGTTGCTAAATAGTAAAGCCATGATTCTATCCAGGCAGTGTCTATACACCGTGAATCCACTGCCATACATGCTCCATTGGACTTTGACCCATGAAAATATGCTGCATTATTTGCTTGTTCAGTGTCACTTGTCCTTTTTTCACCTTTTAGTTTTATGGAAAATAACAGATTACAAATTACAGTATTTCAGCTTCACTGTGTCGCCAAACGTGCCCATGTAAACATGTGGCGTGAAGGTGCGTCGGGATGGTTGTGTATCAGCATAAATATAGAATAAAATATGAGCACATAAATGCTTGTTTCAATGCATCTCCTTTAAGGAACATGTTATCTTGGTTGAGTCAGTAGTTTCTTCCCCCCCCTACATCCTGACTTTTTCGCCTGGGGAGCACCATCTACTGTTTACCCGAATGCTACATACTGACGTACAGTGAAGACCGTGTGATGCATTAATTAATAGCTTGCACAGTCAGATAAAGATGTAGGACTATAACAATTAAATGAGCATCACAACTCTTGGTTAAAGATAGCTACATAATTGGATTCCCCAGAATAACCAAGATGAGACTCCATGGAGTTACATCACTTCCCGCGAACGTTTCTCAAATAGTTGTCGTTAATTATGTCATCACTCTAAATCATGTCCTATATACGATGCATGCAAACCAGTCCACTGTAGGACCCAAGGAGGTTTACCTAGGAGAACAGGTTTACAGGGCTACAAACCCAATAAGAAATGTTAACCCGTAAGGCAGATGATTGGCTCGATATAGGGTTGTCTTTGGATCTTTTGGGCCCATTTTTATGTCTGAATCTGGACACACTGGTGAACCTAAATTTAGCATGCTGGCCAGTAAGTAAGACTATGGTAGCAGGAGAGGAGTGTAGGTTCACTATGCCCCCCTAACCTGTGAACAGTTAGCACCTATTGAGCCCCTTCCACCAGTCCCGTATAGAACCCCTTCCAGATTATCCATTGGCCTCCTGTGTCGTGTGTTGTGTTTTTTTTTTTTTGTTTTGTTTTTTTAGGTAACCAATTTATTACCCTATTCCCAATCCCAAACGTAGGCCTAGGTGCGTAAATTGTATATTGTTAGTGTTTTTTTTTTTTTCCATTTTGTGTTGTAATATGTAGATAATACTTTTTTATTCGTTAATAATTGGGTGCGCTCTCCCATCAGGTCTAAAAAAAAAAAAAAAAAAAAAAAAAAATATATATATATATATATATATAATTTCCATATTAGAGGAGTGACGGTGGGAAGAACACATGGCGCGTGATTCAGTATTCAACTTCAACCTGGCGGGTCCAGTCGCTTCAAGAAAAGCTGTGCTTGCGGCTGAATCATTGTGATAGTGGAGATGCAGAGGAGTTAAGTTTTGCACCCCTCTAAAGCTTGGCACCCCAGAAAATCTTCTGTGTGCCCCCTCACTTCCACACGCTGTGCCATAGCTTGGTATTATTAATTTCCAGTCGACCCACAAGGCTGACCCAGCTTTCTTAGAATCAGATAAAGTTAGTGGAAAGCTAAATGTAACTTTTTTTTTTTTTTTTTCCCCTCACTCTGTGAAGCTCATTTCACAAGTTGCTCGTGAATCTAAAACCGCTTAAGGCGCACATGAAACCCGTGCTAGACGGTTGAAATGCTGTTGCGCTGCTAGGTGCTTTCTCTTTCTTATTATCGGAGTTGATTTCTAGTAATGAGGTGAGTGCGTGTGACTGAACTGCAGGTGAGTCATTTCCTTTCTCTAGACCGGAGTGTTAACAGCGTTTCTGCACACTGAATCCCCCTATTTTTTTTTCTTTTTGTACTAATATACAACTTCAACTGGTGTTTACAAGTGGGGATTGAAAGACCATTAGGCCTCATTTATCAAAGCTCTCTGTTGCTCATAGCAACCAATCACAGCACAGCTTTCATTTTACCAAAGCTATTTTATAAATGAAAGCTGATCTCTGATTGGTCGCTATGGGCAACAAAAGCAGATAGTTGATAAGCGAGGCCTGTTGTACCCATACTATTACATTAGGGCCTCCTGCATATAAATAGGGCAACGCCTGACATAGGGTGTCCAACATCGCCCCCATTTAGGGCACAATATGACATTTTAAGGAAAAAGCTGTCAACACTAATGTGCAGAAATCTTCATTATGATCTGTGACAGGAGACGCATATTAATGTGCAAAGATACAATTAATATTAATTCTTAGGGGGTCCGTGGCTTTCTCTAGACAGATGATATTATCGGCGATGTCCGCCAGCCATTCGCTTTTCTTTCCTAACTGAAAAGACATGCACGCTCGGCTGAGCTGATCGTGCATGTGTATGGGGTGGTGAGATCGGAGGAATGTTTTTATGAGCTCCATTTTAGGGTTTAAAAAAAAAAAAGTCTGAAGCAGCTCCGATAACTGCAGTAGAGCGCCCCCTATAGCTGAAGTTTGCCCTTCTTAATCTAAGCCGCTCCTTTTAACAGGCGGCTGCTATAGGGGGAGGTCTGGACCACACCGCCTCTCTGCAGTATGTCTCTTACCAGAAAATAACATGGCAAGCCTAAGAACATATAAAAAAAAAAATTATTTCCCCAAAAAGTAAAAAATGGCAGACGTGTTGAATAATTTGAGATTTCCAGATCTAATCTATTCCCAACAAGTTTATTAATTTTGTGTGTGGAAAACCATTATCAGCATTGGACATATTAGAAAAAAAGAAAATAAATAAAATTAAAGATTAAAAAAAGATTCCGTACCAGGCTTGTTCACACCTTGCAGATATTTCTGGCCCTGCCTGTTGCATACACTATTTTTGGTGCTTTAAAATGGACCAGAATAGCGCATGCTGTCAATTTTCTTCTCCACAAGGACCGTTGGTCCATGTTGAAAATTGCCCACATTCGTTGGCCATAGTGGGTTCTCGTGCTTTGTGGGGCACGTAGGCCAAATATACAGTTATTGAAATAAGGCCTTAACTTGTATTAACTGGGCAGCCCCAAAGAACAGGTGATCAGGGAGTATCCTACCACTCCAACCTTTGGAAGGTCAGGAAATTATTATTCCCTATTGGGAACTTTTTTTTTCCCTGTTGGTTGGATGTCTGACCGCCGCTCCATTCATTCTCTAGGGGGTTGTTGTAAAAAGCCGAGCACAGTGCATCGCCTAGTAGCCTTATAGGGGAAGAATGGACACAGGTCGCTCCATTCTAAGGACTATAAAAATTCCCCATTTTAACGAACAGTGCGGGCCTCATCAGTCGAATCCTCACTGATCAACAAGTTATCATTTATCCTTAGGATAAATATTCTTAATGACTTGTACAATTAAAACAACCCCGGCTCGGACTGGCCCACCAGTGGAACAGGTGAGTCTCCTGGTGGGCCCCTGTGCAGGAGTCAGCCGCTTATCCCTCCCCACAACAGTGCATTTGATTCACTATGTACAAACAGAAGCAGCATCTCCACACTAGATCAATAAAACTACCTAGCTTATTATATAGATGCGCAGGTACATTTGTGAAAGAGGGTAATGTTCTATTTGTATTTAGCAGAGTAGTGGCCTCCCAAAGTCAATATTAGTGGTGGGCCCTTGTCACTTCAGCCCGACACTGGTACAACCCCTTTTAATGTCCCTTGATAACAAACTGGATCACAATATCTTTCTAGAACCACCAGCAATTGGCTGTGATCTGTCATGAAGGCTGTAAGTAAACAGTTTCCCTGCAGTGCCCCCATAAATGGGTTGCTTGGGTCCAGTCTTCCAGGACAGAAGACCCTGCTTTTTGTAATTGTTTTCTATTTTGACCGAGCAATCTCGATTAGTGATGAGCAAACATGCTCAGATAAGGTCTTATCTGAGCATGCTCGTGTGCTAACCAAGCGTCTTCGGCGTGCTCTAAAAATATGTTCGAGTCCCTGCGGCAACATCTCTCGCGGCTGTTATGTAATCCCTGCATGTGATGCGGCTGTCGAAGAGCCGCGAGACATGCAGCCGTGAGCACTAGAACATATTTTTCGAGCACGCCGAAGACACTCATGCTCAGATAACACCTTATCTGAGCATGTTCACTCATCACTAATTAGGATACTTAGAATTCCTAATGGTTTTATAATGTTTCGGACTTGGATATTCCAATTTTCCTGATCCTTTTACTCTTTTCAAAACTTTTGATGGCCATCCCCGGTGTCGTTAGTTCTCCAACGCTCAGTAGAGTATAATACACAAATGCACTTTACCGCCCCTTCCCCTCTCTAATGTGCTCATACGTACAAGCGCCGAGGTCCCCTTGTTTATATTGATCCCACTTCATGCAGATGCTAAGAATTAGCCTACATGATGCTGAGCGCTGGTGTAAAACCCCAGTATTTCAACTGAAAGCCGGCTCATGTAATTAGGGGGATGTTGCTGATAAAATTGTTTTTCTCTGCTGGTGCGTAAGTGAAAGGAACTGGTTTAAACCAATAACTGCAGTGTTCTCTCAATCAGCAACGTTAACTGTTAAAGCTGCTGCGAGAAATGAGACTAATTGGGGACTTTGTTTAACCTCTGAAGTTCTGGAGAAGATTAGAAACCGCATTTATTGCCCAATGGTCCGAAATCTTTTTATCTGCAGAGATGCATTGTTTGCCCTTTTCACCTTTTTTCTTTTGGCTAGATTTTAGCTTTGCTACATCTTTATCAATCAACGCTTGTTGGAAAATTTTGATATGCCAAAAAAAAAATCCTCCTCCTCAGTTTGTACTCACAATTTGGATGCATTACGTTCCACGCTATTGTCTAGGTGCCTAACTCTTCAAGCTTATAGTATGATTGTCACCCAGGCTGGAGGAGGGGCGAAACGGCATTTTTGTTTTCTGTTGTATCTAACGATTACCGGTTGACAGAATCACAATTCTAACCACCCCACACACTAAAGGATTAATTATAGACACAAGAATGGCCGCTGGGCATAAGAGATGAGTTTTCTTGAAGGGGGAAATGTATCAGAGCTCTGCAGATCTCCTCGTCCAGGCAGAAAGAATACAAATGATTACAGTATGCTAATAATTGAATCGCCTGCTGTGTGCGACGACTGAGATTCCTCCGAGCGCTGGTAGTACAGGACTGCTTCTAGTCCGGAGAGACAATTGTTCTTTTAGTAAGCTGCTGCTTTGCCATCTTGATCTCTGGTATCTTAATAATCTTAAACCTTTATTTTACCAATATTTAGCACTTTAATTTAGATTAGGTTTTCCTTTATTATTGGTATCGCCTTTCGCAATGGGGATTTCGAATGATGCCAACACTCAGTCAATGCTTTGTTTCCTCTCGCACATTATATGTGTGTGTATGTATATGTATGTGTATATATATATATATATATATATGTATATGGTGTGTATATGTGTATATATATATATATATATATATATATATATATATATATACAGTGGGGCAAAAAAGTATTTAGTCAGTCAGCAATAGTGCAAGTTACACCACTTAAAAAGATGAGAGGCATCTGTAATTTACATCATAGGTAGACCTCAACTATGGGAGACAAACTGAGAAAAAAAAATCCAGAAAATCACATTGTCTGTTTTTTTATCATTTTATTTGCATATTATGGTGGAAAATAAGTATTTGGTCAGAAACAAACAATCAAGATTTCTGGCTCTCACAGACCTGTAACTTCTTCTTTAAGAGTCTCCTCTTTCCTCCACTCATTACCTGTAGTAATGGCACCTGTTTAAACTTGTTATCAGTATAAAAAGACACCTGTGCACACCCTCAAACAGTCTGACTCCAAACTCCACTATGGTGAAGACCAAAGAGCTGTCAAAGGACACCAGAAACAAAATTGTAGCCCTGCACCAGGCTGGGAAGACTGAATCTGCAATAGCCAACCAGCTTGGAGTGAAGAAATCAACAGTGGGAGCAATAATTAGAAAATGGAAGACATACAAGACCACTGATGATCTCCCTCGATCTGGGGCTCCACGCAAAATCCCACCCCGTGGGGTCAGAATGATCACAAGAACAGTGAGCAAAAATCCCAGAACCACGCGGGGGGACCTAGTGAATGAACTGCAGAGAGCTGGGACCAATGTAACAAGGCCTACCATAAGTAACACACTACGCCACCATGGACTCAGATCCTGCAGTGCCAGACGTGTCCCACTGCTTAAGCCAGTACATGTCCGGGCCCGTCTGAAGTTTGCTAGAGAGCATTTGGATGATCCAGAGGAGTTTTGGGAGAATGTCCTATGGTCTGATGAAACCAAACTGGAACTGTTTGGTAGAAACACAACTTGTCGTGTTTGGAGGAAAAAGAATACTGAGTTGCATCCATCAAACACCATACTTACTGTAAAGCATGGTGATGGAAACATCATGCTTTGGGGCTGTTTCTCTGCAAAGGGGCCAGGACGACTGATCCGGGTACATGAAAGAATGAATGGGGCCATGTATCGTGAGATTTTGAGTGCAAACGTCCTTCCATCAGCAAGGGCATTGAAGATGAAACGTGGATGGGTCTTTCAACATGACAATGATCCAAAGCACACCGCCAGGGCAACAAAGGAGTGGCTTCGTAAGAAGCATTTCAAGGTCCTGGAGTGGCCTAGCCAGTCTCCAGAGCTCAACCCTATAGAAAACCTTTGGAGGAGTTGAAAGTCCGTGTTGCCAAGCGAAAAGCCAAAAACATCACTGCTCTAGAGGAGATCTGCATGGAGGAATGGGCCAACATACCAACAACAGTGTGTGGCAACCTTGTGCAGACTTACAGAAAACGTTTGACCTGTCATTGCCAACAAAGGATATATTACAAAGTATTGAGATGAAATTTTGTTTCTGACCAAATACTTATTTTCCACCATAATATGCAAATAAAATGATAAAAAAACAGACAATGTGATTTTCTGGATTTTTTTTTCTCAGTTTGTCTCCCATAGTTGAGGTCTACCTATGATGTAAATTACAGACGCCTCTCATCTTTTTAAGTGGTGGAACTTGCACTATTGCTGACTGACTAAATACTTTTTTGCCCCACTGTATATATATATATATATATATATATATATATATATATATATATATATATATATATATATATATATATATATATATATATATATATATATATATATATATATAAAAATTTTTTTTTTTTTTTTTTAATCTTGAGAAAAGACACGTTTTTAAACCTTACCTTATCTATTCGGCTATATTCACACTGTTTATTCCCTCCATAGAGTTCGGTGGAGAGTTTTAGTCCCTAATTTCTAAAACATGGGGTGCATGGCCAAGCGATCGTCTCTATGGGGTATTCGGGAGAGATGACTGACCGAACAATGTTTCAGCCATATAATGTGTATAGGGCCTTAAAGGGGTTGTCAAGTCCAAATCCATAGGTTGCCAGTCACTGTGTGACGGTAGACATATGAATCCCTGCAGCACACGCACACTGTACTGCAGATGACTGCCAGTTTGAGCTGGGTCCCGCAGGTACGTATACGTTATACATACTCCCAGCCAGAACCCAACTAGTGGGCATAACCTCATTCCATACTGAGCCGAGGAGGTTGTCCAGTGGGCGTGGCAGACTAGATGGCTCGGCCTAGCTCCATACAAGTGTATGGAGTGAGGTCACGCCCACTGAACGGTACTGGCTCAGAAACTGGCGTGCGCTGGGGGCATCATAATTCTGCAGTCACACAGCATGACTGCAGGCTTATCGATTTGGTCCGGACAACCCCTTTTTAAGCCATGTGGCAAGGCTTTTTGAAGGGCTCAGTATTGACTTCTAGAATTTTTACTTCCAACAGGTGACACTAGAAAAGTTCTTCTTTCTCAGTGAAGAGGCTATTTGTATAGTTTTTATCTCTCTACACCAGTTTGGCATTCTCCTTAAGAAGAAACTTCAACCCTTAGACCAGTGTTCCCCAAGTCCGGTCCTCAAGAGCGACCAACAAGTCATGTTTTCAGGATTTGCTTAGTATTGCACAGGTGATAATTACATCACCTGGACAGGAAAGCATTCAATGACCTGTGCAATACTAAGGAAATCCTCAAAACATGACCTGTTGGTGGCTCTCGAGGACCGGAGTTGGGGAACACTGCCTTAGACCTTCTCATGGGCTTTTTACATACAGTCTTCGGCTAGGGTCGCATTTATGTTGGAGGCTCCATTGTTGATTCTATACAAAAAGCCATAAAAAAAAGCTATTTTATTCAAGTAAAAGCATAAAATGTATGATGGAAACCTAACAAACACTATTACTCATTGGAGTCTGTTGGGCACCATTGCTTCCATCTTGAGATAGATCAGTTACTGCATTGAATTTCGTTCTTCCTAGAACAGATCATAAAATAGAATATTATACGTGGATGTGGCTCTAGCCATATGTAAAACCATGGGTGAGATGCCAAATTGTAACACTGCTGATGATAAATGTAATTTAAAGCCAGGACTAACTAATTGATGACCTATCCACAGGATAGGTCATAATATCAGATTGCTGGGTATTCGACCTTCCCCCTCCCCATCAGATTAGTGGAGGTGCTGTGTATCCAACCTACCCTCCCCCCCCCCCCCATCAGATTGGTGGAGGTGCTGGGTATCCAACCTACCCTCCCCCCCCCCCATCAGATTGGTGGAGGTGCTGGGTATCCTCCCCCCCCCTCCCTCCATCAGATTGGTGGAGGTACTGGGTATCCTCCCCCCCCCCCCCTCCCTCCATCAGATTGGTGGAGGTGCTGGGTATCCTTCCCCCCCTCCCTCCATCAGATTGGCGGAGGTGCTGGATATCAGAACGAACCCCATCAATAAAGTGTTATCAGCTTCAACCAAGCCTAAAAGTAAACTGTATGAAGCTCGGCACACAGATTAGTTGCCAATTCCAGGGTACTGCACATCATCTCCTGTTCAAGGTTGGTCCTAGAAAACCCCCTTTAAGTTTAACATTTATAGATGTGTATAAACATTTTAAGGTACGGTCCACGAAAAACGGATTGACAACCCATAACATGGAGGCTGGCTTTAGTTATCGTCACCGATTATCACTTAACCATGCAGAACAACAAGGGAAATACGTCGTATGCGATGCAACGCATTTTTTCATCCTAGGTGTATAATATATTGTATGGTTTTTTTGCTTTCCAAATATGTAACCAATTGTCTGCTCCTTCTATTTGACTGGTCTAGGTGGCATCTGACAGGTACATTATATCACATTTAAACCAAATTGGCAAGCGTTAGGAATCCAGCTGCCAGCTACTTACCCTGTAATTGCTTTCTTCTCCAGCTTGTATATTTGACGGTTTCCCTTGTCTTTTCATTCACTTTGTTATACACGGGGGTTACTTACTTTTTTTATGTTGGATTTGGGGGTGTCGCCTGCTCAAATTATTCCCTGGTGCAGTAAATGATCCTCGCTCACTCTGTGAAAATCTCTGAGCAGGTTTGTCTTGGGAGCCACAGGTAAATTTTTATTGATTTATGGTATCTGGATTAGGTGCAGAAAAAGATACATACCCTGGTTAATAAAGCACTACTCTGACGTTTTGGGTTTTTTATTGCACCGCTGCTGTGGTGCTTTAAATGCGAGTCCCCTACCCACTGTCTCATACCCACCTGTTGTCTTCTTCAGTGTTTTCCTGCATTGCTCTGGTCAGTCTATTGTGAAAGTAACCTGCTGGAGCGCGTCGGAGGTCACTTTTCAATACAAGTCAGAGCCTCGTTCTGGCTCTCATAGACTTGCATTGAGCTCTTGTGTCGTAACTTCTGGCTTCCGGCCACTCAAACATTAGTCATAAGATGGCACTGTGGGACTGGAGTGGCATCAGTAAAAGGTGAAACCGTCAAAAGATGAGTATAAGAACAGGGCCTACATTTAAAGCACCACTCCAGTGCTGAAAAAAATGCTGGAGTGGTTTAAAGGAATGTTTTCAGCAATTCCATATATGATGATCTCAAAGCTCCCTGTAGAGTTTTTTGGAAAGTTCGGTGATACCGCTAATTTACAGCTGTTACGTCTTCCACATGATTTAACATTTGACAGTCCCTATAACGCCTTTTCACAGGATAGGTGACAACTTGCTGATCATTGGGGTCACAACCTCTACTGATTGGCAGAATGGCAAACTTTTATCGTTGGAATGGAGGTGTCTATTCATTTATTTATTTATTCTATGCATTAAAGAACAGAGGCAGAATGGGGGACATATACCAGGAAGGGTCCTAGAACAAGGGACATATATACCAGGATTGGAGAGAAACATTTGTGTGAAAGTATTTGCCACCTTCCTGATTTCCAATTCTTTTGCATGTTTGTCACACTTTGAATGTTTCAGATCACCAAACAAATTTAAATATTAGAGAAAGATAACACAAACACAAAATGCAGTTATTACATGAAGGTCTTCATTATTAAGGGAAAAAGAAATCCAAACCTACAGGGCCCTGTGTGAAAAATTGTATTGCCCCCTAAATCTAATTACTGGTTGGGCTGCCCTTAGTAGCAGCAACTGCAATCAAGTGTTTGCGATAACTGGCAATGAGTCTTTTACAATGCCCTGGAGGAATTTTGGCCCACTCATCTTTGCAGAATTGTTGTAATTAAGCCACATTGGACGATTTCCAAGCATGAACGTCCTTTTTAGGCCGGGATGACACACAGCGAGATACGGCCGAGTCTCGCAGGTTAAAACCAAGCTCTGGCACCGGCACTCCAGAGCGGAGCATGCGGCCGCATAGCAATACATGGAGCCGCATGCTCCGCTCCGTAGTCCCGGTGCCAGAGCTTGTTTTTAACCTGCGAGACTTGGCCGTATCTCGCTGTAATGTGACTCCGGCCTTAAGCTCATGCCACAGCATCTCAATTGAATTAAGGTCAGGACTTTGTCTAGGCCAATCCAAAGTCTTAATTTTGTTTTTCTTAAAGGGACACTGTCACCTGAATTTGGAGGGAACAATCTTCAGCCATGGAGGCGGGGTTTTGGGGTTTTTGATTCACCCTTTCCTTACCCGCTGGCTGCATGCTGGCTGCAATATTGGATTGAAGTTCATTCTCTGTCCTCCAGAGTACACACCTGCGCAAGGCAAGATTGAATTGTGCAGGCATGTACTACGGAGGACAGAGAATGAACTTCAATCCAATATTGCAGCCAGCATGCAGCCAGCGGGTAAGAAAAGGGTGAATCAAAAACCCCGCCTCCATGGCTGAAGATTGTTCCCTCCAAATTCAGGTGACAGTGTCCCTTTAAGCCATTCAGATGTGGACTTGCTGGTGTGTTTTGGACCACTGTCCTTCTGCATAACCCAAGTGCACTTCACCTTGAGGTCATGAATTGATGGCCAGACATTCTCCTTGAGGATTTTTTTGGTAGACAACAGAATTCATGGCTCCATTTATCATCGTAAGTCTTTCAGGTCCTGAAGCAGCAAAACAGTCCCAGACCATCACTCCAGCACCACCATATTTTTCTGTTCATATGATTTTCCTTTTCTGAAATGCTGTTACTTCTACCCCAGATGTAATGGGACATACACCTTCCAAAAAGTTCAACTATTGTCTCTCCAGTCCACAGAGTATTCTCCCAAAAGTTTTGATGATCATCAAGTTGTTTTTTTTTTTGTTTTTTTTTTCTGGCAAAACAGAGACGAGCCTTTATGTTCTTATTGCTCAACAGTGGTTTTCATTTTGCAACTCTGCCATGCAGGCTATTTTTGCCCAGTCTTATGCTGGAGTCATGAACACTGACCTTAACTGAGGCAAGAGAGGCCTGCAGTTATTTGGATGTTGTGTGGTCTTTTGTGACCTTAGATGAATCGTCGCTGCGCTCTTGGGGTAATTTTGATCAGCCGGCCACTCCTGGGAAGGTTCACCATTGGTCCATGTTTTTGCCATTTGTGGATAATGCATCTCACTGTGGTTCGCTGGCGTCCCAAAGCTTTAGAAATGGCTTTATAACTTTTCCAGACTGATAGACCTCAAATAGTTTGTTTCTCATTTGCTCCAGAATTTCTTTGGATCACGGCATGATGTCTAGCTTTTCGTCTGCTTCCCTTTGTCAGGCAGGTCCTATTTAAGTGATTTCTTGGTTTGTCAGTATTCAGTCCTGGGTATGGCTAGTGAATTTGAACTCTGCTTCCCAAAGATGTGATAACCACAGTTAATTTAGGTTTTAAGGGGGGGGGGGGGGCAATGACTTTCTCACACAGGACTCTGTAGGTTTGGATTTTTTTCCCCTAATAATGAAGACTTTCATGTTAAAACTGCATTTTGTGTTTACTTGTGGTATCTCTGTCTAATTTCAATGTGTTTGATGATCTGAAACCTTTAAGTGTAACAAACATGCAAAAGAACCAGGATGGGCAACATGTCTAAAAGGAAAGAGCCCTGAATGGGGGACTTTACTACATACTAGTTTCGCCACTGATATTCATTGACTACTTGCCCTTGTCAATGTGCTGCACCTTTGAATATTCTCGGTAGATGGCGTTGAGACGCATTCATACATTTCCAATGGATGACACAAAGCAGAGTTGTTACGCTTTCATTTCTAAAACAAACCTGTCGGGAAAAGTAACCAGAATATGCAAATATGCAATAAGTAGAAATAAAATGTGACAATTTGACTTTTCTACAGGCAACACGCGTTTTCTGAATTCGTATGCCATCATTGAGCTGGAATTCCTTCCTTTTTGTTAGTTTTTTTTTTTGTATAAGAAAAATTCCTGTTCTGTAGATTATAAAGGGTTACGTCTTCATTCTCACCCCAAGGCTAAAGTCATTGGGGCCAAGTGCACAATCTTTTTGGCAGTTCTCAGGGAAATAAAAACCGGATATTTTTACTCATCTGCTTTAAAGCTACACAGGAAGGTTTTATACATTATACATGTGTGTAGGCGCTCACCAGTGTCCCTATAACCTTATATTTATAGTTGGGCATAAATAAAAGGAGAAAGATTCAATAAAATCCTGTTATTGCTGCAGTACAAAGTTAGAAATGTTTGAGGTCTCAGTTACTTGGCTCACACACGGGGTAATGAATATTTTATAGGAAAGGAAATACTTACACTCCGAGCCTTTTTATAGTCTGGCCTCTCAGAATACTGCTAACCTTCCAGAACTGTACGAGGGAGACGGAGCACAGTGAAAATCCTGCCGTCGATTCCGACATCACAGTGGCTTTAAGCGAAACATATGATTGTTTACTGTAACATGTGTAAGCATAGGGAAACATCTCAACATGTGGATGCTGGAGAGGAGCAGCGGGGATTAGGTTGATGATGGATTTTCTGTGTGGTCTTGGTCAGTGGTAGGGTTTGAAATCAAGCAACTTTGATAAGTTTATTACTATTAATTTTAGTATTATTCTTCTATAGAGAGAACACAACGCAGTCATATTGTTTCTGTATCTAGAGCGAAAACTTTTTTTTCTTCTTCTTCTTTTTAGATTGTTGGAGTTGGGAACCAACCTACAGTTGTGGCCAAAAGTATTGACTCCCCTGCAATTCTGTCAGATAATACTCAGTTTCTTCCTGAAAATGATCGCAAACACAAATTCTTTATCTTCATTTAATTTGTCTTAAATGAAAAAACACAAAAGAATTGTCCTAACGCCAAATTGGATATAATTCCACACCAAACATAAAAAAGGGTGGACAAAAGTATTGGCACTGTTAGAAAAATCATGTGATGCTTCTCTAATTTGTGTAATTAACAGCACCTGTAACTTACCTGTGGCACCTAACAGGTGTTGGCAATAACTAAATCACACTTGCAGCCAGTTGACATGGATTAAAGTTGACTCAACCTCTGTCCTGTGTCCTTGTGTGTACCACATTGAGCATGGAGAAAAGAAAGAAGACCAAAGAACTGTCTGAGGACTTGAGAAACCAAATTGTGAGGAAGCATGAGCAATCTCAAGGCTACAAGTCCATCTCCAAAGACCTGAATGTTCCTGTGTCTACCGTGCGCAGTGTCATCACGAAGTTTAAAGCCCATGGCACTGTGGCTAACCTCCCTAGATGTGGACGGAAAAGAAAAATTCACAAGAGATTTCAAGGCAAGATTGTGCGGATGTTGGATAAAGAACCTCGACTAACATCCAAACAAGTTCAAGCTGCCCTGCAGTCCGAGGGTACAACAGTGTCAACCCGTACTATCCGTCGGCGCCTGAATGAAAAGGGACTGTATGGTAGGAGACCCAGGAAAACCCCACTTCTTACCCCGAGACTTAAAAAAGCCAGGCTGGAGTTTGCCAAAACTTACCAGAAAAAGCCTAAAATGTTTTGGAAGAATGTTCTCTGGTCAGATGAGACAAAAATAGAGCTTTTTGGGCAATGGCATCAACATAGAGTTTACAGGAGGAAAAAAAGAGGCATTCAAAGAAAAGAACACGGTCCCTACAGTCAAACATGGCAGAGGTTCCCTGATGTTTGGGGTTGATTTGCTGCCTCTTGTACTGGACTGCTTGACTGTGTGCATGGCATTATGAAGTTTGAAGACTACCAACAAATTTTGCAGCATATTGTAGGGCCCAGTGTGAGAAAGCTGGGTCTCCCTCAGAGGTCATGGGTCTTCCAGCAGGACAATGACCCAAAACACACTTCAAAAAGCACTAGAAAATGGTTTGAGAGAAAGCACTGGAGACTTCTAAGGTGGCCAGCAATGAGTCCAGACCTGAATCCCATAGAACACCTGTGGGGAGATCTAAAAATGGCAGTTTGGAGAAGGCGCCCTTCAAATATCAGGGACCTGGAGCAGTTTACCAAAGAAGAATGATCTAAAATTCCAGCAGAGCATTGTAAGAAACTCATTGATGGTTACCGGAAGCGGTTGGTCGCAGTCATTTTGGCTAAAGGTTGTGCAACCAAGTATTAGGCTGAGGGTGCCAATACTTTTGTCTGGCCCATTTTTGGAGTTTTGTGTGAAATGATCAATGTTTTGCTTTTTGCTTCATTCTCTTTTGTGTTTTTTTTTTTTTTCATTTAAGACAAATTAAATGAATATAATACCAAAGAATTTGTGTTTTACAATAATTTTCAGGAAGAAACTTAGTATTACCTGACAATCGCAAGGGTGTCAATACTTTTGGCCACAACTGTACATACAGAGAGCGATTTATATACAAAGGCTATGCGCAGATTTTTCTGATTTTAAGATTTGCTCTAAAGACCTCCGGGTGTATTTGTCATTACAGTCCTCCTTTTTGTCATGGAACCATGACCGTTGTCTTATTACCTTTTTGTCTTGCCTGCAACCTTGTAGAAATTATGGGTGGATGGGTGTTTGTCATTATTTTTTTTTTTTTTAGGTGGAGCCACCTGCATTTATGTACAAAGTCTTGTAAAATAGGAATTGTCTGGCTGCGTTTACAATTTTAATTCTTTCTAGCTTTTGGCAAAATTGAAAAATTTTCTACAATTTTATAAACTGGATCTCTTTTTAAGGAAGAAGTGAAACGTCTCCTTTTTACCTTTTTATAGTTTTGGTTATGAAGTTTAAATAAGAAAAAAACTAATTGAACCCCCCCCCCACCACATTATCCCCTTTTTGTACCAAATAGTTAGGCAAGAAAAATTTGCTCTACCATGGTAAATTGTCTATACTCCATAGTAGTCGTACCAGGGCAGTGCAAACTTCCTTGGCCTTCTATAACTATGTTCTGGGATAAATTTTCATAAAGCATATTCAAAACTTCCTAAATTGCATGGCTACGTTGCACCATGAAACAGGCTGAAAAAAAAGTCAAAGAACTTGAGCTCCAAAGATTCCCAATACAATAAAAACATACGAATGTTAAATCTTTGGGGAGATGTCCATGATGTACATCTGCATCTTGAATCTGAAGAGAAGACCCGGACTGTGAGCAGTTTGTCTGTAAGTTTGGTACAATGCTAGTGCCCATTTTCCTTACATTAGAGCAGTGTTCCCCAACTCTGGTCCTCGAGATCCACCAACAGGTAATGTTTTCAGGATTTCCTTAGCATTGCACAGGTGATTGAATGCTTGCCTGTCCAGGTGATGCAATTATCACCTTTGTAATACTAAGGAAATCCTGAAAACATGACCTGTTGGTGGCTCTCGAGGACCGGAGTTGGGGAACACTGCGTTAGAGCATGCTGTTAGTTATATGTAACTTTAAGCTCATGGGCGCCAAAACAAAATCTTCAACAGGGTCCCAAACTATCACTAATATTGAAAGAGAGTGTCAGCAGGGTCTAAATAAAGTACAGACAGGGCTACTGGCGCTTTTATACTGAAGAAACCTTGTTTGTAGACTTTCTTTACTCTTTTGATGTTTGCTTGTATTCATCTTTGTGCGTCATGGCGGGACTGTGGGGAAGAGTCTTCACCTTTGTTCCGTCCCCTTTGCTGTGTCTCTTCTTCTCACTCTTTAAAATGTTGTGCTGGCGCCATCGAAGCCTCGGACGGCACTTGCGCAGATTGAGCTTTTAGACTTCTTCAGGAAAATGGCGCATGCGTACATCGGCCAGTGCCACCGGCTCCATTTTACTTGCTAACACGCCTGGTTATGCTACAATACTCCAATCACCCATCACCATGTATCACTGGATAAGTAGGCAGCTTTTCCAATCAGAACTAATGACTATTCTTTGATAACACTCTGACCCCAAAATGATGGTCAAATTGGTTATCAGAATAACAAAACCGCTGGATACTTGATAGAACGTTGTAACACTTTTTCAAATCAAGACCTTTTTTTAAGAACTCAATATTTAAAGGGGTTGTCCAAGGCTGGGCTATGGCTGATCATCAGCCGCACCATGCATTGCTTAGTGTCTGCTGCTGAGTATTGCGCTATATTTCCCCATTCACTTGAATGCAGTTATCAGATGATGAATGGGGGTGCCCGGTGTTGGAACCCCATAAATCTCATTCTCATGACCTATCCTACCATTGGGTCATCATCAAGAGTTCAGTCCTGCACAATCCGTTTTTCCAGTGATTTACATTTTATTGGAGATATTTTATGTACGTGTAATTTTTAGCTTGCCTGGTTAAGCCTATGGTATCCGTACAAGTATGAAGGCTTATAATTAGCCCTTTGGCTGCCAGAAAACTTTCCCCCACCAATCTAGTTAATTTGTGCCACGTTAAAGAGTTAAACCGTCCTGATTTATATTTCTCTCAATAGCCCCAGCCCTATAATCTGCTTTCATTTCCAACCCTGAGCTGTGATTTATAGGGGAGCCTGCTGCTTCTGCTTAGAAATGAGCTGTTAAACATATGCTATGTTTGACATAAATTTGGAATTTATCACCGTTGTCAAAAACTGCCTGTTGGACAAAGGTGCTTATTAAGGCAATAAATGACCTTAAATAGGTTTCTGTCAGACTTCCTCAGCATTGTTCTGGCTGTGTGTGTGTGTCGTGGAGGGGAAAAAAAAATCTACTGTGAATTAAATCCTTACCTTGCGCTTTGAAGAAATCCATCCCTTGGAGAATAAAATAGGACAAAATTATTATTAATTTTTTTTTATTATTTTTTACATTTTTTTTTCAGTTTAATTTTTTCTTTTTGCTCGGTCTCTAAACCATAAATATTTGTACTAAGAATTATTTAAACGTTAATATTTACATCTGTATATCTATTTGCTTTGTTTATATGTACTCCCATAGAAAACCACAAAAAAGCCTTATAAAAATCGTGCAATTTGATGCCAAATGTCAAACCCGTCTCTGCTGCATCTGTATATCGGCGGCATTATAAAGCCACATCTGGAGCCGTAATATTGTGCAGCTCTTTGATACGGTTAACCCCTAATCATGTGACTGCTAGGATACAACAACAAAAAACTTGTTTTGTGTCCGGATTCTACACCTGTGAAATTTTCTATTCAAAATATCATTTTTTTTTTTTTTTTTGGCTGAAAGCTTCACAGAGAGCATCTCTGCCTGCCATGTTTCATCTCCTCCTGCTTACAGACTGAAGCCTGTAACTAGGTATTGATTGGTACGTTACCTCCCGACCTCGTGTCTGCAGCTGCCGTATCTGCCTCTGCATCTGTCATGTTCAAGTGCGCAATCCGACTAATCTTGGCAGCAAGGGAATGTGTCCTGAACCCCTCAACAAGGCATTGAGATATCCATCGGAGCCCGGCAGAACAGGTTCAGCGTGGCTTAGTCAAGTGGCAAAACACATGCAGCTTATTTCATGTCAAATTCATCAAAAAAGACCCAATTTTGCTTCAAATGAAATGGATTATTTAAAAAAAAATTAGGAGACCCTCTAACTTTTTTTTTTTTTTTTTTAAAGTTTTCTGATAGACTATCCATCATGCTAAAGGATTACTAGTTCACCTTTCATGAAACTTTTAAAACAAAAATTTCATGTCCCCTGAATTTTGAACATGCGTTGTTAGGGACTTTATCTATTAAAGAGTAACTACAAAGTCTCTTTCTTGAGGACCGATCATATTCGTGAATTGTCTATTGGTTTCATTGGAGATGTGATACTTTTTTTTTTTTTTTTTTTTTTTCTTGTGGTGGTGTCACAGTACTGCGACAGAGAGGAGCCAGAAGACTGCAGCGTCTGATTTCTCCTACTCCTGCACTGATTAGAAGCACTTTGCCTTTATATTAAACTGTGCAGGTTTCTTTTAGCAGTGCAGGGGTTAATTTGCTCAGTTGAGAGCTCATGGAAGTTTTCCTGCGTTAAGGCTCTCAGCTGTTCACTGTTGGCCACTCCAATCTCCTAAACCGGGCCCTGGCTAGCACTCCGTGCCCTGGCTAGCACTCATTGTCTGATGCGTGGCTGGAGGTTGTTGGTGGTTATTTTAGAAGGCGTTTGGTGGATTTATCTGTGACTGTTGCTAGGTTTTGGGGGTGTGGTTCCAATTCTTTAAGTTTGATTTAACCCCATCCTCCACTCTCTAGTTCGTTTTTCTGTTTGTGTGAGTATATTTGTATGATTGGTATTTTCCTTTATCCCTGTTGGCATTACCTTGTCAGTCTGGTGTACTATAGTGCACTACTACTTCCCTCTTCCCTGGGTGGGAGAATGGTACAGACTGAGGGCAGATCCAGGAAATAAGGCAAGGTACGTGGCCCTGGCTTCTTCACAATCAGAAGTAATCCAGGGAGCAGGGCGAGCGTTGGGGACAGGGAAGGAGCCCCTGGTCCCGGGACACCTGACAAGAGCCATGACCTGGTGCTGCAGTGAAATGTTACAGCTAGACTCCTGCACCGATTACTACTGATTTGTGTCCAATGATTAACCCATCATCCGGGGATGATTACAAAAATAAAAATGAATTATCCGAAACGGGCAACATTTGCTTTGGAGAACTGGCTGTATTTCCGTTCCTGCTCTTCTGTTCTGAGATATGATCTTTTTATGAATGAGCACAACCAAGTAATAAAGTAATCCAGTAATGAGCACCAGTATGTCAACACCTGTTATGGCTGCAAGTTTAACGTTTGGCAAGGTAAGCTGCTAAAACCAACATGTCAAGGACCAACATGTCCTTTCCCTACCCAATAAAGATTTCATATTTGGCAATTCCGCTGTAGTCTTTTACCATCACCTACGAGAAATCAAAGATTAATCTTAGACTCTTCACAATAGTTAAAGTCGCCACAGATACGGGGGTTTCTGTCAAATTATTCATTTACTGACCTTGTCTCGAAAATGTTTGCGCAGCTTGTAATAAAGGAGTTTGGACTTTACTTCTCTTATCTTTTCTGTCTTAATTGAGCAACTTTGCACAAAATCAGGTTAAACAAATAAAGCAATTGCAGATTTTAAGTTGTGTGTTTGGCGAAGTCCCACGGTACGCACCTTTAAAAGTGACCACACCGACCCTATTTATCGGAAGGCGTTTGATTCCCTATAATATGTCTTCTTCATCAAAGAACTGTAGAATATTTTGGGCTTGGATGCCAAAAGTTTAATTCCATTGTTTGCCCCACAATTATTGGCACCAAACGTCTGTTTACTTCCATAGAAGTAACGGCTGTCAACTGGACCTGTTCAGCCACACTGAAAAATGTTGTATGTTTTGGACAGGGTTATATTTTAGATGCAATCCTTTGAGTCAATGTGCATGGGGATAGTTTGATGGCTTTGATTTTTTTTTTTTTTTTTTTTATTGCATACCGCCATTATTAATGGACCACCAAGTTGTTTACTGCCTGAGGCACAACTCTCGTTTTGGTTCGGATTCAAAAGTGATAGACTGCAGCTATTCCCAGAGAGACGAGGGGAAGCCGCTTCCATGAGTTTCCCACAGTGGAAGAGTCAAAAATGGAGACCAGGATCGGCACTGTCTTCTGTTGCCACGATTGAGTGAGTCAAGGACTGTGTCTTTTTGATTGCTTCAATGACCATTTATTTAAAAATAAGATTAGTTTGCACAATGCGTTTTGACGGTTTACAGCCTTCATTAGGTAAATGCCTGGTAAAGGGATTAAGCAGCCGAAACACGTTGTGTAAACAAGCGTTTTAATAATCTTTTATTTTTATATAAAATGCCCAATGAAGCAGTCAAAAAAACACTGTCCTTGACTCGCTCAATCGTGGCAACAGAAGACCGTGCTGATCCTGGTCTCCATTTGTGATTGAGATAAATTGGGTAATTTAATGGGAATCTGTCACCCCAAAATTGGCCTATAAACTAAAGCCACCGGCATCAGGGGCTTATCTACAGCATTCTGTAATGCTGTAGATAAGCCCCCGATGTAACCTGCAGGATAAGAAAAATGTGTTAGATTATACTCACCCAGGGGCGGTCCCGGTCTGGTTGGGGTCCGATGGGTGTTGCAGGGTCGGGTCCGGCGCCTCCCATCTAAATGCGATGACATCTTCTTCTGGTCTTCCTGCTCCGGCGCAGGCGTACTTTGCTCTATTGAGGGCAGAGCAAAGTACGACAGTACTTTCCCAGCGCCTGCGCACTGCAGATGGGAGACGCCCATCGGACCCGGACCGGGACCGCCCAGGTGAGTATAATCTAACTCGTTTTTCTTATCTCTTAGGTTACATCCGGGGCTTATCTACAGCATTACAGAATGCTGTAGATAAGCCCCTGATGCCGGTGGCCGCAGTTTATAGGCCAGTTTTGGGGTGACAGATTCCCTTTAACATGTTACAGTTGAGAACCGACAACTGCATGTAACACTACACTTAATTTTTACCATGAATTGCGACCGTTTTGCCATGCGGTTATCGGCTGCGCGGTTTTCAGTAGTAAAGCATGTTAAATGAATAAATGTAATTGGTCGATCATTCCCATGATTAATATAATTTCTATGTAAATATAAATCCTATAAGGGTCCTTTCCCCTCCTGTACCAGTCTGACATTATTAGTTTGTTTACTGTAAGTGATATCTGTAATTTGTCTGTAACCCTTTGTCATGTACAGCACCATGGAATTAATGGCGCTATATAAATTAAAGAAATAATATAATGTATGTGTCAGAGTTGGGAGACCTGACAATTCACGTCGTGTCCAGATGTGCTTTATCGAGATTGTCAACTATTTTGCAAGTAACCCTGTTCTATTCTCTTTACTAAATGAGTTTTCACGATGGATTTAAAAGCTTTTAAATGACAACTTCGTCTCTGCTACATCTAAAGACGCTATAGTGGTTTTGATACTTATTGCAGGAACACTTTCCAAATTGCAGCGATTTCCTAAATCATTAGTGCTTTCTGATTCTTCCCCAGTGGGGCGTTCTAGATCCTAATCCATGATTATTATTCATGGCTCTGCTGCAATTCCAGATAGATCAGTCAAATCTGTCAGGGTAATCAGCGAGGTTTATCAGTTAATTGAGACAAGTGGATCCCGTTATCCTGTTATTTGTTTCCGCTTATTGCGCTGATAAACTTCTTTGTCCCTTTTTTGCGAAACCTGTTGTGTCTGCTCTATTTACCTGCTGTAAGAATAGATTTCAAGAATCTGCTCAAAACCCTGATAGAAGAACAAGCCATAATCTTTAATCTGCCATAGCTGGCCGTAGTCACACCAGAATGGTACAGGCAATGGTTAATGCTCTAATAAAAAAAAAATATAAAAAAAATATATATATATATATATATAAATATATAATATATTCGTGATGAAGAGCAGGGGAAGAAAAAAGTCCGCTGCATTTTATGAACAAAAGCTTCTTTTTTTTTTTTCTATTTTGGAATTCTACTCAATATTGTCCAGTAACTTCACAAAAAAGTTCTGCAGTTCCCAAAGATGAAGAGGAAAAAAAAAAAAAAAAAAAAAGTTTGGGTTTCCCAACTTTTTACATGTTCTAAGACTCCCGGGTCTTATAGGTGTTATGGTCTTTCAGCTACTTTCAAGGACCCTTGGAAAAATGTCTTCTTCATAATATTTTATTGTTTTTATGTTGTGCGAAAAGTAAAATTATCGGGTTTTATGGCCCAGACTGTTTGCCACTAGGATGGACGCGGATCTGCTGTAGATGTTTTTTAGTTTCCCATTTCTTCCCTTCTAAAACTTCGGAAGTTTCAGTGATGTCTGGCAGAGAGGCAGGAATTTCTACTGACCGCTGCCAACACTTTCTCTTGCAGCAGAGTACACAGTGTTTTGTCACACATTACCGCTGCTGCCAGCAATTTGACCTGTTGTTTTCAGAGCCTTTTACACTTTTCAAGGTACTTGTAATGGTAACATAAAATTAAGTTATTTACAGTTTGTTTTCCATTCAAGGTCATGTGGAAAATACAAAATTATATGGTTATTAAAGTATTGGCTTTATAAAATAAAACAAAAATGTTTTGAGCTAAACCAACAAGGGTGGCTCGTCTGTCTTCAGTCTTGCAGTGAAAGAGTTCTTCCTGCCTAGAGCATCCTCTCGCATACTTTGCATTTTTTTTCCCCTTTTTACTTGTTATTATATAGTTAATTGTTAATCTAGTCAAAATAAACAATGAGAAAATATTAACTATATCTTTAGTTTATGAATTACGGTATTTGCACATTTTCGACATGGGAACATGTTAACTTCTTCTGCAGGGAAAGTGCTCATTAGAAAATTGCTTATTCTTTGTTACATGTGTGTTTTTTGTTTTTTTTGTTTTTTTTGTTTTTTTAGTGCATCACAATGATGCACCTCTATAATCAGTGGATAACCCAGAATCCACCTAATGCAATAGACTATGCTCCCTGACCTTGCTCCCTCTTCCTTTACAATGACTTTTGCACACGCTTAGTAGATGCTTCAATACAACTGACCAATGTTGCTATGTACTTGTGTTGTTTCCTGAAACAAAAGTAGATTAAGGTCTAAGGCTATGTGCACACGATGCGGATTTTGCTGCGGATCAGTTTCCCATGAGTTTACAGTACAATGTAAACCTATGGGAAACCGAAAACGCTGTGCCCATACTGCGGGAAAAAAAGCGCGGAATCGCAACGGTTTACATTCCGCAGCATGTCGATTCTTTCTTCGGAATCCGCAGCGGTTTTACACCTGCTCCATAATAGAAAACCGCAGATGTAAAACCGCAGTGGAATCCGCAGGAAAAATGCAGTGTTTTTGCCTTGCGAATTTATCAAATCCGCTGCGGAAAAATCCGCAGTGGATCATTCTGTGTGTGCACATACCCTTATAAATAAATACTCGGTGACAAGTATGAAAACTGTTTTTTTTTTTTTTTTTTTTTTGATGGACTTCCCTTCCAGATCAAGGAAACATTACCTGCCATCTACTGTGTACATGTTGTTTTATATTAAGGGAAGAGTCAAATGGCGGTTTAACTTGGACGAGGGTCGTAACTCAAAGCTCGGACTGGCCATGTCCAAGCTATACCACCGTCTGACTCTTTCTTAGTTAAATTGCAAAATAATTAATATTCCCTGTTTTAACGTTTATTTCCTGTCTTTATTATTTTCAAGGAAGCTGCACAGTGGTATGAAGACGTACGGCTGTGAACTCTGTGGGAAGAGGTTTCTGGACAGTTTGCGACTTCGGATGCATTTGCTGGCTCATTCAGGTGAGACCCACATCCTACTTTATTAGCGATTAGGTCGAACACTACAAGATGACTACATGGATAGAATTCAGTATATGGACTTCTCAAGAATCATCAATGGGGACTCGCTTAAGACCCTCTTTCAAGGCCTGTTTACACTGTGCAACACGTAGCGTTAAATGGCCAGCAACATTCTTGGTGGCCCATCTTGACCAACTCCGTGAACTGAGAGCGCATAGACCACCATTGATTTCGGAAGTGCACATCCTTGTTTTATACGGGATGATCCTCTGCCGAAAACCATTCTTTTCTGCAGCAGAAAAGATCATATCGCCTATTGAATGAGCATTTTATTGGTTTGCCGGATGACCGGTAGCCCAATTTGTCAAGGATAGAGAGTTCCAGTGGAAATGGATCTTTTAACCTGATGATGCAAGCTGTATGGCTATCAGTAATATGATCATTCTGTCGCTATACTGATGCATAGGGATAATTTTTAGACTTCCATAATCGATTGAATCTCCAGAGAAACAAGCATTTTACTCGTTTGACGGCTCAATGCTGCTATATTCTACAAGAGTCCTGCTTTGAGCAGGGGGGTTGGACCAGATGACCGAGGAGGTCCCTTCCAACTTTACCATTCTATGATTCTATGAGTCCATGAATAGGATAAAACTTTTGTAAGCCAATTTTTGGCTCGTGTAATCCAACAGGCCACCATGCATTCTCAGTTCACGGGAGTAAGCCAGTGCTAGACTCCTCGGGCATCTGATCACAAACTTAAAATAGCATATTTGTGGAAGTCCAAGGTTCATGGATGTTGCGTGAATGTGCTTTACCATGTGTATGACTGGATTACCTTTAGGGTTAATCATTGAACTTTCAAAAGGCCAGACAAGTCTCCTGCCCCTTCCCCCACTTCATTCCTTAAATGTTTACATACAAATGCGTATATGATATCTCACTTTTATATATTGAGACATCTTCGGGTCTTATGGTTTCCTTTAAATGTTGGGTTCACATCTGTCAGCCGGTCAGCGCTGGCCTGTCCTACACAGGAAGCTATGCCTCAAAAGATTTGGTAAATTACACTGTGTCCGAGCTGAAAATTTGTATGTAAGCTGCCAATTTTCACAACTAATTGTTGAGATCTTCGATAATGATTCACTGTTACGTGCGGTGTCCGTTCTCTCCCCTTTGATTCCTGTTGTTCATATTTTATTTTGTAAGCATCGTAAATTCGGGATTTCTTATTAATTTTTTATCTTTATTTTTTTGTGTACACACAATTAATGTAAATAATCTCCATAAGGCCACGTTCAGCATTTTACATCAGTGCTGTTTAAGCCAAAATCAGGAGTGGAATAATTCGAGTACAAGTATAATAGAAACACGTGCACCACTTCTGTAATTTTCACCTACTCCTGGTTTTGGCTTACAAATAAGGACCAAATCTTGAACGTGTGAACGTAGCCTTATAGACGTAGAGTTGAAGAACTCTAGAGGGGAGCAAAAGCGCCCACAATAGGGTACTGTTTAAAAAGAACACCACTGAAGAGGCGAGTGCGTGAAGGAACAGCATAAATATCCATTGTTGCTGCCTCATGACTGGAGGAGAGATCTTCCAGACATTTATTTACCAGAATGGAGAGAAACGCCTTAGGCGGGCTGCGATGCAGGAAATAAGAAACCTTGGACCTTTAGATAAGGTTTTTATTAGTACCAACGCGTTTCGGCGCCTTTCTCAAAGTCAAAAAAGCAAACTAATTTGTGGTCTTTCGACCTCAAGAAAGGTGCCAAAGTACCTTATCTGAAGCTCCAAGGCTCCTTCTTTCCTGCAGCGCAGCCCACCTGTCTTGATTCTGTCTATTCTGGTAACTTAGTCACACATTTGGTACATACCCTAACCTTCCTCTTCGATTTATCCAAACTACACAATTAAGCACGGAAAAAGGGTATGAAGCATATATGTGAAACTGAAAAACTTTACTCTGACTTAGATTTACAAAGTGCGATGAGTGTGACTAAACTGCCCTTTTGATCGGTAGATGGATTTCAAGTCTTTTAAAGAAGCACTAAACACCGAAAATGCACAAAAAAATTCAAAATGTAATTTTTTTTTCCCAGGAAAATAATAGAGGGAATTCTGGGATAAAGAAATCTTCTGTCTCTCAAGCGATCAGTCATACCCTCCACCTCACTGTCTTGTGTCTGGCTGTAAGAGATTTGTCTGCAGCAGGAGCCTCCCCCCTGTATAGAACTCTAAACTCCGCCTCCTTTACTAAGGAGGTGAGGCTTTAATCAGCCACCAGTCTAAGATGGCAGAAGGTTTAACCTCTTGGTTCTCTATCTACATGCCTGACTGCCTCAGAATCATGCAGAAAATGCTGAAGAGTAACAGACTGAGGACAACTATTTTTTGTCAAACTTGCTTATTTCTGGGTTTAGTTTTTCTTTAAATATTATGGCTTCAGATTCCTATAGGAATAAATTAATAATACTATAGTTATGATTAGAATAGAATATGGATGAAAAGATGAAGCCGGTTAAAGGGTTTCTTCCATCCGACCTCCATAGCTATCTGCTCATTGGATCCTCTGAGTTGTCCATATACGTTTAAAACTTCCATCCACCTAAGTTGCTGTATATTATAGAGTTATAATCCATTCTTATTAATTGCGGCATGTACAACATTACACGGTGAATCGTTTTCTCAACCATATTCGAAGGCAGGTACATAACTTCCAAAAAGAAGAACGTTCTAGGATTGGATTCTATTGATTTTTGTCTAGACTACAGGTCATTAACCGAGCCTGATGATGGATATCCAATCCTCTATTAGAATAGTAAATTCAATGGTTGATTCCTGCAACAAATGGAGAGAAACTTCTCTCTAGGAGTTTCCAAACTAGGGCAAGGCTCCTGAATCGGGTGTAATTAAAGGGGTGGTCTACATAAACAAAATGATATGTGTAAAGGAATAAAGCTGGGCAACTTACAGTTGCTCATATAGCATATATTAGTATTGTGCTCCTCCCCACATTACGCTATGATCTGTAGGGGCTTTTATGACCTCCCGTTCTACATGCATAAATCTTAATATTGAGTAAGCCCCGTTAAACAGATTTAACTTCTGGTAAGAGTTTTTACAAGGTTTTCAAGGTGTCTGTGTTAATTTTTGCCTCTTCGTTCAGAAGTCCATTTGTGAGGTCAGACCCTGATGTAGGGGAAGAGGATAGACTCTCAATTTCCATTCTACTTCATCCCAAACGTTCTAGATGGAGCTAAGGTCCCATGTGCGCTGGTCACATTCAACCACCAAACTCCCCCAGCCGCATGTATGCATTGGGCACAGTCGAGGTGAACAGAAAAGCCCCTACCCAAAACTTCTCCCACAAAGTTGGAAGCTACAAATGTCCACAATGTCTTGTGCTGAAGCATTAAGATTCCCCTTCACTGGAACTGAGAGGCCGAGCCCGCCCCCTGATTACAGCCCATAACATTATCCTCCATCATCTGAACAGTGGACAAATTGTCAGGGGATGTTCTCCTGGAATCACCAAACCCAGACTCCTCCATTAGAGAAGTGGGATCAGTCTCCTCCAGAGTCCAGTGGTCGCTGCTTTACACCACTCCATCCGATGCTCTTCATTGTGCTTGGTGATGTAAGGCTTTATGTATCAATATCTAGATGGCACTTCCTCTGTCAGCTGTATTTTAAAAGGGCTGACTGACTTTACTTTTCATAGTTTCATAGTTTTTTAAGGTTGAAGGTAGACCTACATCCATAAAAATCAACCTATCGCTTAACATGTTGATCCAGAAATGGAGAAAAAAAAACTATGGACAATAGCCCAACCCATTAACCTAAATGGTGACTAGCTTGGCTACTGAACTGAACGGTCAGGCCACTTCACATACCGTTCTGATAAGCTGCTTACACGGGAATCCATCTGGAGTCTCAAGACTGAGTACTGCCGAATCCAGGATCGGAGGACGTATCTAAAGATTGGTGCTCCTGAGATATTCCAGGCATATCAGTGGGTTCTACATTTTAATAGTCTACGCATATTTTAATATAATTTTGTTTAATCTCACACCCTCCTGTAGCATAATAAGAATATTGCAGATGTGACCAACTCCCAATATAAATATCTGTGAAGGTTTCGCATATTCTCCCCCCCACCCCTTCAAAAATATTGTGTATTTATCTTCAGGTTATTTTTTCTGTCTGTGTCACTGTCTCTTGGTATGTATCGTTCTGTCTCTTTCTTAGTCTTTCACGCTCCCGCTTGCACTCTGTCTCTCACACATTTTTTTTTTTTGCATGTGTGTTTTGTTTTTACGTTGTTGGTTTAGGTTTGTTATTGTGCAGCTGGCAGCACGCCTGCCCTGGGATTCTGCCAGCGCTTTGGTACAGTATGTACAGTGCTGTGTGCCAAGTGTATCATCATGCAAGATGACAAATACATGCTTTTTCTATTTTCCTCCCTGCTCTAATGTGACCAGGGGTGGAGCAGAGAGTGCATAACCAGGGCAGCGATTTAAAGTGTCCGTGTGACTGTCCCGATACTGAAGACACAAGCCGGCCGAGACATGCTACCTGTATTCATGCAGGACAATACAAGGAGCTCCAAGTCATAGAAAACACTATAGTTACATTTTTCTTTCTTTTTTTTTTTTTTTTTTTTTTTATTTTTTAATTACTTAGTTTTGTTTTTGTTTTTTTGTTTTTTTTTAATGTGTATATTTCTACCTGCCCTAGAGTCTAATCAGAACATCTAAACATAATGACAACGAAGATGACAATTGCAAATTGACCCAAAAACCTTGGAGTCTCAGGGACCCCAGAAAATAGGATTTTGGTAATCTCTGCAAAACAATGTTACCACGTATAAGGTGGAAGGTGTTTTAAGACCATTTCTAAAAGTGCATTTTTTTTTAAAGTGTAGCCCACTTTAATCAGGAACTGTTCTATTGCCTTAATAATGGTTTATGTTGCTGACCTACTGTTTTGATCTTTAACTTTTTTTTATATAAACTTTTAATATGCACCGAATCGTAAAGGGTAGCTGGGACTTGATAGAAGCAGTCTGCGGCGGCGCTGCATGCAGCGGCGCTGGATGCAGGGGCATGGCCTGTCATTTAGTATAAAAACTTGCTTGTTGTTACATCTCCATATGCCCCCTGAGGAAGGAGTCTTTGCCACTCCGAAACGCGCGTCGGGGTTGGGCTTTTGGCCTCCCACTCCTGCATTCCATAGGTATGTACTATGAGGTTGTACCCTGTTATTGATATTGATATATATCTGCATTGCTATTTTTGGAAAGTGACTAGGTGCCATAGTTTGGTGTAGATCTCTGATTATGCAGGAGTGCGTGGCCAATTTTGCCCTCTTTTTCTGCCTACGACCACTGTGGGCACTATTCATCTCTCCAATCATGCCATTGTACCTGCTTTATACATTGTTTTAATAGTTGTTTAATAAAGTTTGCAATTTTATGGGACCTTTTGACTGCTCTTTTTGTGGGTTTGTTTGGTGTAATTTTACATCACTGCAAAGTCCCTGGCAGCCCAGCTCCACCTCCTCTTCAACTCCTGAGCCATTTGCTCCCCTACTTACCCTTGACAGGGACTTTGCAGTGTTGCCGAATTGTAGTTATAATAATGACTCATGCAGGGAAAACAGACATCCTGTTTCTACATAGAGATTAAAAGGACTCATCTAGTCAGTTTTTATCAGGTGATTTGTTAGACCTAATGGAAAAGAGGAGAATTATCTGGCTAGAAAGGCAAAATCAGCAATTGTAAGTACACAGTGCTATATAACATGATGACTTCAATATATTAAAGTCAGGTCAGAAGTGGTGCACTCATCGAATTACGTGGTGCTCAAAGGAAAAGATCTCGCCCTGAACCATGGGACGCACGCCGGCACTTTACCTATCACAGTTATGCTTCTTCCTCCTATGCCATATTGGCAAGTGGTGCATTGGGTGCATTATTAACCATACACAGACTTCCTTGAGAAAGGCAGTATATGCCGAAACGTTGGAATTTTGACGTCTGTTACTTTTTGCTGGCTGTCTACTAATAAATCCATTCTTATTGAGAGTAAAAAGTTGTGGACTTGTTGAGTGCCGAAGGTTATCCTTTTTATATTTCAATATATTAAGAGGATAAAAACTTTGATGGGGGGAGGAGGAGTGCTACTTTAAAGGGATTGTCCGAGCTATTGATATTAGGATATGTAATCAATATCAAATCGGTGGAACAATGGAAGTCAGCACCTATCCATTGAATGAGTGATCACTTGGTGAGCTCTGTGAGTCCAACTCTTGGGAACCCTACTGACTCCAAGAGAGCGCTCAGAACTTGGCCACAAAAATGGATCAGTGGCCACTATCGCATTATCTATGCAACTTCTAGAGGGAAGAGTGCATCGGTCACAATTTTGTGCCATTTAATAGGGAAACCAGACGTTAATTTGCCTCTGTTGGAGTAGAGCTCATTCTGCAGTTGTGTTGTCAGCTCTATTCCTTGTCTCCGAGAGTGGCCATTGCTAGACCCTTTTGTTGCACCATACCCCTTCATTAGAGAACTGCACAGATGCAGCTTCATTCTTTTACGAGCCATTAGCGCCCCATTTTATTGATTTAGCACATGAATAAATGAGCCTCATTAGGTAGCTGGACAGGTAAACTGATGCATAAACCACCTTTACATTACTGTATAATTTTGTATAATGGCTCATGAACCAATCGTAGCTGGGACTAGATGTGCCTGAGCCCTCTGCATCAGAAACAGACAAGTGAGATCTCCAGCCTAGAAGTAAACAAATTAAAAAGGAGCTCTGTGTAGTCTTCCCACCCCCTTCCTCCACCGCCCCTTGCCATTGCTTTTGACCACACTCGGTACGCTGTGTTACTCTTCCTTGGCACTCACATACTCCAGGCATAATGTCCTAATTGTCCCTGTGTCATTCCATCACCGAGCTGGGTACATTATATTCCTCTGAGTGGAATGACACAACTTGTATTTTTGTGTATTGCGCACTAACCTCATAAGACTAACTTGGATGAGTGTTCAACTATTTCCTAGCCAGACTCGGCAGAACAAGGGAAATAGTCTTTGGTTTCTTGCCCTGCAAAAAAAAATAATTAGCGAGTGGGTTAATCTTATCGAACCATTGCTGAAGCAGCCTTTTGTATTCAGGCTATTTGTAGATATTTGGGTGCACAATGAAACTTCTGCCTGGTGGGGGTCCAGGTTCTGAGCCTGAAGGACAGTGTCCAGCAGACATCCACCACACTCTTATTGTAGTGATCGGTGGGAGCCTGAGCCCCCGGATCCTACATATCTCCACTTTTTGTTATATTGATTTCCTCCTCCTAAAAGGGAAAACTATATTTTCATTGCTGATGCCACCACTAACTAAGCTTTCGGTCACTGATAACTAAGCATTATATGTGATGGAAGGGAAAGAGTCTTCCAGTATGGCTGCCAGAAAAACCTGAAGAAGGAACTCTCTCCAAGCGAGCGAGCTGCCCACACACGTGATGTTTAACTGAGGACCTTTTGGCAAATTCATCTGAATTTGGGAAGATCTGATGTCAGGGTGGTCATACATATAAGATAGTTGTCTGAATGCTCCTTCGTCCGATGCTGAACTCTCCCAAGCTGTCATACACATCATACACATGCATCGTTCAACCGAGCATGCATTTGGTCTGTAGGTGGAGAGATGATTCAGTTGCCACCATCTGTTGGTGGATGACTATTTCCCAGCAGAACACTTGGATCGGTCATGTTGAAAGCCGGTACCTGATCCTTTTCTCCACTGGCTTCATCTGTGGGAGAGAAATTAGAAACTTTCATAAGCCCTCCCTTACACAATAGATTGCGGTCAGTCAACAGCAATCTCCCTCAAGTCCCCACTGTACACAGGAATGTTTAGCTTGGCCAGGAGGTTCTCCGTTCTGTTTGTGAGAGCACCTGCCAACTCCTCTGGCATCAACTTCTCAACCAGAGATGGTTGTACTATGGCCGATCTGTTGTGGCGGTTTCTTCTGTCCCTCAGCTTCATCTGTTGCGTTGACAGTGGGAGGCCCTACAATAAATATTTGACTGTTGACCGTGCCCCTAATAATGTCCGGTTCAGCAAACCGTATCCGGTGTATGGGGGCCTACACACATACGATGGTCAATTTGTCCTTCTCTGTGTAGCCTTCTCGCACCCCTTGCAATGTGTTTGGCTACTTGTACACGTATACACTTGTCCCATTTCGTGTATCTTCCAAAACACTGCATGGACCTCTGTATTTAACAACACATAGGGTACACTGTAATCTGCAGCGCACTTTACAGTGTGGTCTGGACACTAGTATATACTCATTAAAGTTTTTAGCATCCTTTTCCTTGGGGACTTGGTTTGCTTGGGATTGGGAAGTTTTATTCCTCCATATTTAAGTAGTAGAAGTATTCTGAAGAAATATTTTAGGAGAAAGAATGTGGCCATTACCGATTTGTACAGATTGGTGCTGTGCACTAGGACATTCAAAGCCAAAGTCTGTATAATATAAAGTATGTGCGCCCTGATTGTCATGCAAGTGATATCACTTCACAGTACCAGTACATTGACTTGTAATTACCCAATTATCACCATGGATCTGTATCGTCGTGAAGATTGGAATATTCTCCTATGAAGCTACTTGTATTGGAAATGCACTCGTCTTTGCTACAAATCTTTACCATAATGCAGCGTCTTATTTCACTTTTACATAGGACTGCAGGTCATCCAGCTCCATAATTTTTTTTACTTTCTAGCTCTATAGTTAGGTTGAATCTGTTGCATGCCAAAGTTGTGTACACTTTTAGTTCTTACAAGTGTTGTTTTTTTTGTTTTGTTTTTGTTATTATTATTATACCGAAACTCCTGAATGTGGCATTTTTTCTTTTGCGACTCTCCATTCCTGAGATGTGACCTCCTCATCGGTTTATGTAAATCAAGTCTTTTTTTTAAACAAGTGGGTGTGGTCCTCAACTCTTCTGTGGGATTCTTCTTGCGGACCACCCAGTTGGTGAAAAAAGGCTCACTTTTATACTTTTATATAGAGGGAAGGGGCCATATCTCCGGAACGGCGAAGCGCAGGAACAAAAGTAAAACCACGCCGGATTCAGGAGAACAGCGGTGTTACACAACTGGTTTATAAATAACATTTACAGCACGCGGCCGCTTCTCTTTAAAGAGATTCAAAAGTAGCACAATTGGGTTTTGTCAGTTGAGTCCTATCGTACATAACCGCGTAGTCGAATCCCTTTTCTATTAATATTGGACTGCAGGGGTGGATATAGGCAGCAGAGCAGTATATGGGGCCCCGTCTCTAAAATATCATACACACTTGCCCCTCTTTGTCTCCGTAATTGTAAGCGATGACATTGATTAGTTCAGTAGTCACTGCTTTTATTGTGGCCGTGTGCCCCTCTATCTACGGGCCCCTGTGCAGCTGCAGAGGGCACATATGGCACGTCGGCTCAGAGTGAATAGCACAATAGAAGTGTCAGCTCTGTGGGACAGAACGCCGCTGTTTTAGCCTTCTTCTGCGATTTGCATTTATTCGCTTGTGCATAAACCTGTAATATTGTTTCATATGTGGATCCTGTAATCCACATAAATGTTGATGGGACTCCTTGCCGCTTGTACACAGCCCCGGGCCACAGTCTGGCCCTGGGCCCGGCACCCCCAGCCTTTTTCCCAGAGTGATGTCATGGGCGCACTGGCAGGTCTCGATGTTCTGCCAGCATTCCACAGCGTTTATGATCACTCGCAGATGTGAATCCAAGAACACACTGTACCCAGAGACGAAATTAATGCAGGCTTGAGTGCTGTCCAACCCCGATCCAGAGGAGGGACTCGCTCGGGGAGGAGGAGGGGGCGACCGCGCAAACTATTTAATGCTGTTTATAAATTATACACCGCCTGATGAAAAATACATCCCCCCCCCCCCCCTTCCTCCTCCCTGCCTTTATTTTATCCCTACCCTGACAGCCGGGGAGAGGCTCAGTTTGGTTTGAGCTCCTGTTTTGGCAGATCTCATAGAAGACATATTTCATAAACTAATACAGGGGGTGATGATTTATCAATGCTATAAGGTGGAGGCGCTGGACCGGGGGTCTCGCTTCTCCATGACTTCCTGAGAATTATCCCTTTATTATGTCTCCTAGACTATTACATCGACTCCTATCCTATCCTCTTTTTTTTCTTTTTAAGCCCTAAATGCATCTTCTCCATTATTATTTGTGATGCAGCTTATGCCTGGGTTTAGGTATTAGATCATATTGTTACATTAGTCTTTATTTTTTGTATTTTTTTTGTCACATTTTTAATTTCTCACTTGTCCATAAACCCTTTTTTTTTTTTTTTTTTTTTTTTTTTATATGAAGGTGCTGAACTACAACTCCTAGATCTCACTTTTTTAACCCTTCTCTCTCAATAACCGGGCATATATCTGCACCCCGCATCTTCCAGCTGTCACCTTCTAACCATTTGAGCACAGTATGGGGCATATTTTACAACCGGTAGCCGAAACATTTTTTTAACCCATAGAACACGATATAGAAGATACGGTGCTCTATGGGTAGAGTTGAAATAAAGGTTTACTTCCCTGGAATCCACTAGAAGGGGTTTAGAGGCACCAAAAATGGAGCCTTGATTTTTGCGCCGGGGGGTTTTTTTTTTTTTTTTTTTAATGGATGGCTGAGATTTTTTGGATGTCTACAAAATACCCATTGATGGATGCTCCTAATCTTCAGAAAGTCTCGATGTCTGGTTTAGATATGAATCCAGCAAAAATAGGTTTGCGAAAGGCAAGGATCATCCATGTTCTTCGCATGATCCAAAATACAACTTTTTTTTATTTTTATTAGTTTGATACATTTTTTTTTTTTTTGCAAATTCCAATTTGGTATTATGTGCAAAGGTTTTCGATCCGTTATCGAATTGATGGGTAAACCCCTCTCATTTTGGTAGATGGTGGCACAGGAAGAGTTAACCCACCGATAGTCCTAGGTATGGCAAAAGCGTCTCCGCTACTAATGTTTATCGCATGCCCAACAGGCAGCTTGGTTTAAAGCTCTGCGTTGTTGCTAAGTAGCAGCTCTTCTCCCCCGTCTCCTCCCTCCCGTACTGTAATGGGCTTATTTTGTATTCCATACAGCTCTGGGTCTTATTTTTGTATGCAAGACAAAGTGTTTTGATGGCGGATGGAAGCAGCCTGTGTCTAGAGGCTGTTTGGAGTTTTTTTATGCTATGTACAGTACACACTGTGCTTTTTGAGCAGAACACAGGCTGTTCAATCCCGCATTGTTTCTTCTCCTCACTACGAGAACATCCAGCAGTTAGGACAGAACTGTCCTGAAATGGTAGCGACGTTACCGGATTTTTTTAATTCTTTTTTTTATTATCGATTGATATGCATCCCCTGTCTCTGGGTGACGTGATCCCAAAAATAATGGGCAAGGTGGAAAAAGAATGAAAAGTATGAAACTGGTAAAACACAAACAAAAATCCATAATAATAATATTACCAATGATGATGCAAACTTTTTTTCATTTTTTTTTAATTATTTCTTAAAAAAATGGCTAGTCCTTTTATTTTTGAACCAGGAAAAAAATTAAATGTATTACTTACCTGAAGGTACCCTACATTCCTAGGTCTGGTAGCAGGGGCTTAACTACCTTGAATGCAGATGTTGCAGTCGCATCCGGTCTATGGAGCGTAAGGGACCCCAAAAGGTCCCTTTTGGCCCATATGTGAAGTACTATTAAAGATCCCATAACAGTTGGGGGCTCTATTGCAGACTTTATACTGGGGTCCCTGCACTGCAGGTTACACCACTGTGTGGTAGCTATCCTTCCATATGTGGTGGAAGCATAAAAGTGATGATAGACCACCGACCTTTCCTCTGGTCGTGCTGCTCTCTGTACAGATCTCCAAGTACAAGTGTTATTTTTCTGTTTGTTACCATGCCTCTCTGTTTGGCATTGTATCTGTATATATGTGTGTGTGTGTGTGTGTATATGTATGTATATATATATATATATATATATATATATATATATATATATATATATATATATATATTATTTATTTATTTTTATACATTGAGCCTTTTTAGCTAAGTGGGTGTTTTCTTAAAGCCCAAACTCGGCTAAAAATATAGTTTAAAAGAATGGGGCCATATCTCAGGAAAGTTGAGGCGCAAGAGCAAAAGAAACACATCAGATTCAGGAAAATAGTGACGTTCACACCAAGAAAAGAACATATATTTTTTTCATAGGTTCTTTTTTGGCTGAATTTGGCAACCCCAATGATCTGTTATCCTACGTTTTGACATTCAGTAAACCAGAGAACTATAGGTGTGGTGTCATGTCTATCTCTCCGGACGCCCTCCCACAATCGTGAATATATGGCTGAGCGTATGTTTGTTTTAGGGGAGAGGTGTTCTCAAGCATTGACTTTAAATCAAGGGTCAACAGAAGAGTTGGGCTTTTAAATTTTGGAATTTTTGATTCTTCTCCTGATATGTCAAGGAAGAGGCAACAGGGTTAGGGTTATCGGCAGGTTCGGCCAACTGTAAAAAAAATAAAATAAAAAAAAAATGCAGGGTTGGGCACTATCAGTTTGCTAATCATTGACTATAATTTTTTTTTCTTTCTAAATTGACAATTTTTTTAATCTGGGAGGAAAGAAAAATTCTGAATCCACACTATGAAAGGTGTCCGATTTTAATTGTTCTTTTCTTGCTTTTTCCTAACATAAGTTTTTTAAACAGTTGATGGTGAAACCTGGCTCCTACTTTCATTAGAAGTACCCTTTATCTTCAAGATCAGAAGTTATTCCCTATTCTGTGGATGGGTGATAAATTGCTGATTGTTGGGTGCTCGACCACTAGACTCCCCAGCAGTTGGGTCTTTGAAACGTTTTTGGCAGAGCCATTTCTTGAGTGGAGAGTTGGTGTGCATGTTTTACCCTCAAGTTTTTTTATTTATTTATTTTTTTTTATTTTTTTTTTTATTTGTGTCTTGTAATCTTCCGGAAGAAGAAGAATAATAATAATAATAATAATAATAATAATCTTTTTATTTATATAGCGCCAACATATTCCACAGCACTTTACAGTTTTACAGTTTCAAACACAACAGTCATAAGTAACAACGTTAACAATACAATAATTAAAGCGAAATAAGACGACCCTACTCGTGAGAGCTTACAATCTACAATGAGGTGGGGGAGATACAAAGTACAGGTGTGTATTTACAATGATGTATTTACAATGATGGTCCAGCCATCTTCAGGGGGTTGGGGATAGATGGAAGTAGTGAATGGGCTACACACACACAAACATGACTTTGATTAGGGAATGTGATAGGCCGCTCTGAACAAATGTGTTTTGAGCGAGCGCCTGAAAATATGCAAATTGTGGATGGTCCTAATATCTTGGGGTAGAGCATTCCAGAGGATTGGCGCAGCACGGGAGAAGTCTTGTAGTCGGGAGTGGGAGGTACGGATTAGTGCAGAGGTTAGTCGAAAGTCATTTGCAGAGCGCAGCAGTTGGTTAGGCCGATAGACAGAAATGAGAGAGGAGATGTATGGGGGGCCGCACTGTGGAGAGCTTTGTGGACTTTCTGGAATAAAGTAACTCCACCCTCACCACCAGGATGTGACCAAAGTGTGGTGGGAGACCCATTAGAAGGTCTTTTCCCATTCTAACACCTCATAAATTTGGATTTTCAAAGTAAAATAAGAAATAAAAAAACTATTACTAAATGGAAACTCCTGTGCACTGTATACCTATATATGTTGCAATTTCTTGGGGGGACAAAGACAAAAGAGGACCTTTTATACGAGAATAATAAATGTACTTTTTCCAATTCAATAATTTAGTCAACGACAAACTGTTTGCTGCGTTGGAAGTGGGCCTTGTTTCATCTTGGGGCCTCTGTTGCAGTTCAATACCGGAAAATCTTGTTCTCTGGGGAGTATGAGGAATAGCTGTTGGCCAAAACCTAACAAATTTGTATGGTCACCTTCAATCAGAACTTTTTGAAAATGTAATACTAAATCTACTCCTTCCATCCTCTCTATAATGGAGGCATGCTTCATCCCATGCACTGTCCGGGAGAAGCACTACCGGTGACTTAAAGGGAACCTGTCACCTGAATTTGGCGGGACTGGTTTTGGGTCATATGGGCGGAGTTTTCAGGTGTTTGATTCACCCTTTCCTTACCCGCTGGCTGCATGCTGGCCGAAATATTGGATTGAAGTTCATTCTATGTCCTCCGTAGTACATGCCTGCGCAAGGTAAGATTACTTTGCGCAGGCGTGTACTATGGAGGACAGAGAATGAACTTCAATCCAATATTACAGCCAGCATGCAGCCAGCGGGTAAGGAAAGGGTGAATCAAACACCCGAAAACCCCGCCCATATGACCCAAAACCAGTCCCGCCAAATTCAGGTGACAGGTTCCCTTTAACTAGAGTCCAATGGTCTTCTGAGCAAAATTTGGACCTGCCCCCCTTCTCTGCATGTTGACAAGATGTATTGGCCTTGTAGCATTTGCGCCCCCCCATCCTATTGTGTAGCAATGTCCACCATCTTGGGTTCCTTCCTGATTGTCTGTCTGTCTATCTCTCATATATACGCCTCCTTTCCTTTCATGGGCCCATATTTTCTATCTTGGGTACCTTCCTATTATTTTTATATGACCTCATTCCTGGTATTTTTATATCCTGTCCCCCATCCTGGTATAAGTATATGCCCCCCATGATGTTCCCCTTCCTGGTATTTGTATATGCCCCTCATCCTGGTATGTGTGTCACCCATCATCTGTCTCTTCCAGGTATGTGTGTCCCCCATCCTGGTATCTTTAATGCCCCCCTCCATCCTGGGTCCCTTCCTGGTATCTTTATTTCTCCCACATCCTGGGCACCTTCCTGGTTTCCTTAATGGCATAAGTGTCCCCCATCCTGGGTCCCTTTTCAAGTACCGTATGTGTGCCCCATCCTGGTATGTGTCCCCCATCCTTGGTCCCTTTTGAGGAATATACTCTGCTCCTGACATGGTCTGTGCCCCCGGGGAACTCTGTCCCTGACATGGTCTGTGCCCCCGGAGAACTCTGCCCCTGACATGGTCTGCGCCCCCGGGGAACTCTGCCCCTGACATGGTCTGTGCCCCCGGGGAACTCTGTCCCTGACATGGTCTGTGCCCCCGGAGAACTCTGCCCCTGACATGGTCTGCGCCCCCGGGGAACTCTGCCCCTGATGTGGTCTGCACCCCCGGGGAACTCTACCCCCATCCTAGGTTCCTTTCTGGCATATATGTTCCCGTTCTGCCACTGTTCTCTAATACACAAACAAAAAACCAAAACCTTCTTCTTCCATCGGACATATCTTCTGCGGTGGAATATTTTTCACAATCAGGGACATAGCCCTCCATTTGCTGCCATACACTTGTTTGCATACGTCTTTGCCATGTTCATGGGGCATTATAGAGCCGGAGTATACTTTTTATCTGTGGAGTGTACTACCAGATAAAATACTTTTTAGGACTTTTTTTAATACAAACGTTTCATTTGTTAGAGACTAAGATGGAACTATAAAAACTGTGTGAATATAATGGCTGTTTAAAACCAACGTACGGTATCTCATCGTCCTCCTCCTCCAATAATGACCTGATGATAAACCTATTGATAAACTGCAGCTTTTATTTCCAGATCTGTTCGTTATAAAAAGCCTGTATTGTCGTAGTTGTAGAATGAGATCTAAAAGTCCCTGTAATGGGGATATATAGGAACATGCGGCTTCCTGATATTGTAGTAATATAGCCGAGCACTATGAATTTACTTTCACATCCTGCAAGCTATCAGATACGATTATGGCTGCCATGCTGGCCTTTTTTTAAGGGTTAAGCCCCCTCGTACCCCCAAAAAGTGGATGCTACACGTTGGACATGTCTGAGTCGGGGTGGGCAGCGTCTACATGGGGAGGGGCAGGCGAGCGCTGTCTGAAACCCCAAAGAACAAGATAAATTTAAAATTGTAATTGGCTGACTTCCACAGGCTTGCGGCTCTTTTAATGAGTCATAATAACTTCATTTAAAGCCAGCTGAGCAGAAAATAGATTGGAAAGAAGCCGGGGGCCACTATGGATTTCTCTGTGTGTGTGTGTGTTTGACAGCTTCTGTTGTAGACAGTCGTGCAAGGGAGACATATTTATTAAAGCTGTTGGACTTGAATATAGGTGTGATTTAGTAATTGTGGATTCCAAAACTATGTCTAGACCAGCTGAATATCGATCCGGAGCCGCTTCTCATTCATTTCCTCCAAAAGATGCCTAAACCATGAGAAAAACATTGGAAACAATATGCAGAATCCTGTACGGTCCTCGCCAGTCATGTAACATAGACATGAAATGGTAAAAGTGCAACAACGGTACTATTATTATAGGTTTATTTCTAGTCTTTTATAAAAACCATGCATTATTCATGGCTTTGAACGACATACTAATGAGCCTTGGCATGGTGCAATGAATATTATACTGGGTGCAACTTTAGGGACCTAGTTCTATTATGTGAAAATGTCAAATTTATACTTCTTCGAAGATATCCCTAAAAAGAAACAAATCCACTGATATTCCATGCAGTTAGTTACCCAAGCCCCCTAGTACAGGTTACGCAATCACTTGTCCCCGGTGGGAACCATTTGACATTTCGAAATCCTGCAGAGCTTCGAGAATGGTCAAAATTTAGAAAGCCCAATCTGCTCCACTGCTACTTTGCTGCAAATTTTGGTTTACAAGGGTGAAAACAATCCACAACATGCAGAGAAGGACTAGCCCATCGGAGAACTGAATAAACCTCCGGTGGGCCCTGGCTTCTCCTTCAGAGGAGTCTATAGTGCTTATCTTGAAGATGCTATGGGGCTCTTCAATTGAGGAAAAACCCAGCGTCACCTTATGGATTTCAATGTTATCTGAGCAATCACGTGATAACCGATCGAATCGGCAAGGAGAGCCGAATCCTAATATTGTGTATCTTACGGCTATAATACTTGATACAGTGCCTGATGAAAATTAACCCAAGTCCAAAAAAATCTGTTTAATGATATTGCATTGGTTTAGTATAGATGAAAGGTGGGCCCTCAAAATCAAGTGCTCTGGTGAGGCCCAACATCCCTGAGTTTGACACTGGCTGCAATGGTCACATGCTGTCAATCACTGGCCTCGGCAGTCTTGCACCGTTTACGTCTGACTCAGTCAGCATAGAATGATTGCTCAAACCAAGTACAAGAGCTTGGTGCTTCATGGTGGGGCCAATACTTTAAATACAACTTCTCACCTGCTTATTTCCCTCTCTCGCGCTATAAAACCAGAGCTGTCAATCAAAGAAGGGGGTGGAGATTGAAGGAAAACAAACAGGTGGGAAGGTGTATTCAAATGTTTGGCCCCGCCGCGAAGCACCGAATGGCAGGACGTGGTTTGAGCAGTCATTGTGTGCTGACAGTCTCTTTAAGGCCCGTGATTGGGCTACAGCATTATAAATGGGATGTCGCAACTACCACTCTCTAAGCAAGACAGATGGGAAGCACGGTATTTTGAAGTATTTCCATCTTTTTTTCCAAATCCTGGACAACCCCTTTAAGATTCTATAAAGCGAGATACATTGAGTCAATAGAGAAAACAAATCTTACGTGAATGTGTTGAAGCTTGGGTTTGAGACTTGGCTTTAAAAATCCAGTACCGAATTACTTTACTGCATGATGTTTCTCAAATCAGAATTGTCACCGCTTCTTTAGCATCCGTATCATCCTTGGTATATTGCACCTATCTCCTGTACAAGAGGTTAAAAAAATAAAGTGCTAACCCAAAGAGACCACAATTCACACACATACTCCATTCTACATAAAAAGCATCAGGTAATATCCAGCAGATCACTTTACATAAATTTGAGTTTCACCATTACTTGCTTCTTCTGGGGCACCTTTCCAACAATTATTGCATTGTTGGATCGATTGTTTTAAAGAAAGACTGAGGTGGTTGTGTTTTTTTTTTCTTAGCAATGAAGACCAACAAAGTATTAGTTAATGGTGTGCTATGGTATAACTGATCGATTTACACTCCTTAATGAATTAGTTGAGGGAGAATTTCAGGAAGTTTGTTGATGTCACCTTCCAATGAGTTTGCCAGTGAGTGATGTCATGTACCATGATACCAAGTTCTTCTACCCCAGTGTATCCTCTGTGACCTCCCTCAGTGTGAGCGCCTTGCATAGTGTGACATTTGGGGACAGTTTGTCACTGGATCCTGTCCCAGCAATAAATCTACCTGTTAATATATTTAGAGCTGTAAGTGACACAGCACAGTGCTTCCCAAGGCTCATTCCTAAATAGCCATTACTTGGCAGAGCTAGACCCATCTGCAATGTGCTAAATGCAGTCAGCATGTTTAACTACTTCACTGCTAAATATATTGTGACTGTGTAAATGTTATATATAAAATAAAAATATATAATGTGTATATAATGTCATAAGTGGGAGGCTGTTCACCATATCTCCACCCCAGGTTGTGGTCCAGAAGGTAAATGTGGAGCCTTTGGACACATTCAGTGTTCGGTGTGAGTACACCTATTGGAGCAGATCTTACCACTGAGACCCACACTGATTACAGAATGGGGAACTTTTATGCATTAGATGGACCCTAATAGTGATGGTTAAAGGAATATTCTAGTCTAAATGAGTTATCCCTATCCACAGACTGTGATAACTGTAGGGTTAGTGTGGATGCCAGTGCTGGGAAACCCACTAATCATGATACCAAGACCTTGCGTCTGCCTTGTTTCTTCATCATCATTATTATTATTATTCAGGGTGGGCCATTTATAAAGATGCAATTCAAAATGGCCGCCATGGTCACCACCCATCTTGAAAAGTTTTTTTTTCCCCCTCCCATATACTAATGTGCCACAAACAGGAAGTTGATATCACCAACCATTCCCATTTTATTTAGGTTTATCCATATACATGGCCCACCCAGGTTTATCCATATAAATGGCCCACACAGGTGTATCCATATAAATGGCCCACCCAGGTGTATCCATATAAATGGCCCACCCTGTATTGTATTGGCTCAGTCTTGAGCCATTGTGACTGAATGGATGACAGCTCTGTAGGAAGATCGATCTTGTGCAAGTCTAGATAGGTGTACAAGGGTCTTTTCCTCCATTATCTTGATAGCATCAAGCCATCAGGTCGTGGGTCTTCCTCTTCATCTTGTTCCTTCTACTCTTCCAAATATGATGTCCTTCTCCAATGTGTCCAAAGTAGGCAAGTTGTACCTTGGTGATCTTTGCTTCGCGCAACATGTCTGCCTTGATTTGTTCCTGTCTGGCTTGATTTGTTCCAAAATTGATTTTTGTTCTTCTTGCTATCCATGCGATTGATAACGTCCTCCTTCCGCACCACATTTTGAAGCCGTTGATTAGTCGAAAAATGGATTTTATTATACCACCAAAAAGAAAGGGGACTGTGTGCAAACATAATTGGGCACAGAGGTTGGTAACAATCCTTTGTCACTCAAGCAGCCGATTATCATCTTTGGCTGTCCTAACCAATATATTTTAGTTTGTCTTGCCAATGGTAGTTGTCTCTTTTTGTTAATTTGGAGGTCTCGACAAGTCCACACGTTACATCTTATTGATTTCAATGAGAAATGTGTAATGTTTCATTTCACCTTTGGTGCTATAGGGAGCTCCAACTCTGGTGTTTGCTGAGGTCCTGGGGTACTTATAGTTGGGTGGTCGCCTTCCAATAAGTGAGTGCATCCCCTATGTACATGATACCTACACTTGGTGTAGGTAAAATGCTTCCATTGTCCTGGGTTTCTGGTGATACCAGTTTTTGGTTATCACAGGGTGATTGGAGTTTTGTCCTTAAAATGACATCCTAAACTGTGAAAAGCGGAGCGGTGTCATTTGAGTAAACACGGCCCTAAATGCTTGCAGGTTTACTGTGTTAATCCATGGATGATGACAGAAGTTTCCTTTCTTTTTTTTTTTTTAATGTTTACTTAGCTGAAAGCAAGTCGCGACTGGATTTTGTGGTCTGACAGTGTTACCGCTGACAGGCTTCCAGAAAGTTGAAACAAGTCTTTTCTGTTTTGCTTTTACAAAAGCTACAATAATGAAAGATGGAGCTCCTGTACCTATAGCATTTGGGTTGTGCAACACTGATACTGAGTGTTCTGCCATCTGTGATATTTGTATGAAATGTTGGGAAGGTATTTAGATATTGTTTTAATAAAGCCTGAAGACCAAGCTCTAAATTGTAGCAGCTCCTACAGTACAGAACGTATATCTTTTGCTTTTGGGAACCAGGCTTGACCACTTATCAGCTGAGATTTCAAAGTATAAGGCACAGTGGGGCGGCCATACAAATTTTCTATACAATATTTAGATATTTGCAAATTTAGAGAAGACGAAATGTACCAAACGGCTGATGCAAGATGTTGAACTGTGCTCCTTTTTTGGGACATTTATTTGATTTATGCAATTTTATGGTCGGCTTACTTTTGTGCCCAAACTTTGGTACAGTTTGTCACATTTTAAGCCTCACCTCCTTTACACCTATGCAACATTCCCTCTCTGAGAAGTTTTATACCTCTTCTTGAGTGAGCCAAAAGGTCCTGGATTCAGATCTCACCAAAGACAGGATTTTAATTGTTCTCACTTTGTTTGCTTAGTTTTCCTCCTAGTATTTTGGTTGTCTCAGATTCTCCAAAAACATACCGATTTTTAAGTTTTGATTAGAGCCGCGATTCAGGGCTGGAGATGCCGAATGTGCAACCGGTTCCACTGCACAGGTGCCCTTTGGCGGAAGGAGGAACAGTTGCTCTGCATGTATATCAGGCTACATTCACACATCCGTGTGATATGTCCTAGTGCTCCCAATTCTTTTTTGTTTGTTTTTGGAGAGCCCACTTGCCCATAGTTTCATTGAGCCATGCACCCATCCGTTTTAAAACCAATCCATTTCTCCGGTCCAGGAAACTCTGCGCTTGTCCTATTCTGATCAGGTTTTGCAGATCAGACTCTCTTTAAAGTCTATTATGGGTATCCACGAGACACGGATGAATCTAGGAAGACAGACTTTGAACTTTTAGTTTCATCTGATTTTTAACTGATACATTAAGTCAGTAAGAGTTGAGACTGTCTACCTGCTTCAATGAAAAATGATGATAAAAAAATGAATGGACGACATTTGAGAGAAAAAAACGGTCTATTTCTCTGGGATGGTAGGCTACGTTCACACAGCCGTGGGAGTGTTAAGATGTCTGCTACGACTGTTCTTTTCTATGCAGATTCTTCTTTTCTGATTCAAGCTGACTTGGGACATTAGGGTGTAGGGGTGCTCCCAGGCTTGGACTGGCCTAAAGGAGAACAGGAGAATCCTCTGGTGGACCCCTGTGCAGGAGCGAACCACCACCCTCTTATATGAGCAGTACTTGGCACTATATACTTGAATCACTATGTACAGACAAAGTTGACATCTTAATCATTTAACAATCTACCCAGTTCTTTGTTGTATAAATTTGTGATTGAGGCTAATGTCACATTTGCAAGTAGCTGTGGGGCCCTTGAGTTGTTTATTGGTGGGCCCCTGGCTCCCCAGTCAGACACTGAGTCCTCCTGTCATGTCTCTAGGTTAATAAATACCCTTTTATATAGTTATTTGCATTTAGTATTTCCTAGGATTCAAACTCTGGAGAGAATTCAGCAGTGAGCCACAAGCTGCACTACTAAGCATAGGATCACTTTCTCTGCCTAAAAGTCTAAATAGTATTCTTTCTAAGCATATTGTAGTTGTACATAGATACTTCTTTATATACCTGTATATTAGGGGTAAAAACTGTAAAATAAGAGCTTTTAAAGTTTATATTGAAAAAAGTGGGACTGATTTACTAAGTGCACAAAGCATTTACAGGACCTGTCAGGTGTATATGCCCAACAGTGGGCGCAGTCTAGATCAATCCATAGGAATTCAACCATCGTAGGAACCCATTACAAGAAAACTTATACTGCATATTAAACTTTTCATTATCTGCATTGGAAAGCACTGAATGCTGACCTCCATCCATATGGTTAATAGGGTACCTATGGGGAACTTTTGTTTTCTTTTGGCTGTGGCAATAATTCATGGGTCCCAATTAGAGTTGCGCAAAAAGATTCACAAGTCCCTGGTCTAGTAATATCATTGGAAATCTGTGGCTGCAGAAATAGATGGTTTTTCAACTTTGGTGCAACATCATCATTGCAGTCGGAAAAGGCACTGGGGATTCCAGAAGGCAGGACGAGGTTTGGAGGGCTCTGGTCCGATGGCCTCTGATTACTGATATGGTAACTGGACCATGGTCCTTCAAATCTTTTTGCTCCGCTCTAGTCCCAATGTGTCTGAACGACATATTCAAAAACATGTTAACATTTGCCGATCTGCCGTAAATTAAACACAGACATGACCCACTCAAAATTGTGAACATGTAGTCTCAGCCTGCCGCTTTTAATTACGAAATAAAAGATATATATAAAAAAAAATAGCCTTGAAGCTATTCTTGTATTCACTCACTCTCTGCTCTGGTAGCTTTTCCTCCTCCTTGTTTTGTTGACAATGATATAAAAAAAAAAGCGCGGCTCAGGGAACACTTCGTACTCGCTATTTGAATTTGGCAGGCAGGGGCTGTTCCTGTACTGATAAGGAGTACTGTAAATAAGACTGTACAAAGAGGCTGCCATAAAGCAAGCTCTGTCTGTACTCATTGTTCTCTCCTCACTGGCTGCTGTGGATGTATTTTTAATTTTATTTTTTTATTTATTTATTTATTTTTTTTCAGAAGACTGTTTTGGAACACAATGTTCCTCCTAGTCAAACCGAACATGAACATATTGTTAGCAAATTGCCAGCCAGTTTTTCTAAATCCTTTTGGAATTTTTATGAGTCAAATATGAAAACTATTATTAGTATTATATAAATTTTTTTTTTTTTTTGGGACGGGGGTGTGTAAAAAAAAAAGTGGTGTATGTTTTGTTCCTTTTTTTTTTTTGCTATAGGTGCAAATGTAACAGGTCAATTACAATGAAAGGGAGTTTGTTTGCAGGTTCTTGCTATGCAATCTGAGAGCTGCATGTAGTAGGAGCAGAGACAGTGATTCTGGCGATGTGCCGCTTACTCTTCTGCTTACTGTAGTTACAATAGTATCTCTGTTTTCCCAGCTGTCGATGTAGCAGAGCTTAGAATGCTTATACGTATATAACCCCGCCCACATCACTGATTGGCAGCTTTTTGACGATGCACAGTGTACACAGGAAGCTGCAAATCTGTGGTGGGGGCGGGATTACAGAAATTAGCTGGACTGGTCTGCACTTGACACCTAGTCCTGTAGTGATTATCTACTGCTGATAAAACAATGATTGCATTGAAACTATTGCACACATCCTTATAAATGTCACATCCCTGGAATCTGTTTCTGTACCTCTATATTGTTTCGTCACCTTCTACCTGGTTTTTATGAAGGGAGAGAAATTATAATGGCCGCATTGTAGGAACAATGCATTTTATTGGTCTAGGACTTATTCCAGTCCATTGCATTGTAAGTATTATCATTGCACCCATTTGGACATATCTCCGATGTAAAGTCTAATGGATCTACTTTTATTTTCTACTCTGATGGGCCCGTCAGACCCCCCTCCACCATAGCACACCCTTTACAAACCGTATTATATTTCTGTTGGGAGTAATGTCTTTTGATGTGCAAGTATAACTTGATTCTTTATTAAACATTACCCGTCCACATGTCCCAAAATTATCATTTTTCTTTTTTAATGACCCAATTTCGGAAAACTGAAGGCATTCACAATTGACTGGTTGCAACCATGTAGCTGCAATAGTTTTGTTTGTTTGTTCTTCTTCTGCTTTTGGGAAGTTATGGATGCCTCTCGGAAATCGCTATAAGGATGTCCAACCCTTAGCTAATGTGGAGCAGGTATATCTGCGAAAGCGTAAAGTTTTTGTATTTCATCTGCGTCTTTGGATCAGACTGTCAAGTTTAGGACGATTGACAGCGGTGCCCTTTAGAGGTGAGGCGTAGGCAATGTTTTATAAATGACAGATGCCAGTGAGTGATGAGGACCCCCGTCGATGCTCTCGGCAGTATCCCAGGAATACATATATAGAGCTTGATGCGCTCCTTAATATGCATTTTTCTTTGAGTTGTGTCCTTCATCCCGATTATCAACATCACATAGGTTGAGTGGTATGGTACAGTAGATAACTTGGACCAGTTGGAAACATACATGAAAGATTTGTAAACTATTTTTTATTATCTCAACAGCTGGAGCCAAAGCCTTTGTGTGTGAGCAGTGCGGAGCCCAGTTCTCCAAGGAAGATGCCTACGAAGCTCACCGGAGGACGCACAATGGTGAGTGGCAGCCGCGCCGTTCACTCTTTAGTCCAACTTAAAGACTGTAAACAGCTAAAGTCTCTGGAACCGAAGACTGAAAAGGATGGAAGAGTTTCCAGGTGTAATGTTGTATTAAATGTACCATCATCTAAATTCAGGATTATCGATGAGCGAAACCATTTGCAACAAACAAATGGAATTAAGAATTTCCCCCTAAAAAATGTTCTAGATTCAATTTTGCACAAAAACAGACTGAGCATCATGGTGCTGGATTCTTTATGGGGTGTAGAAGGCTTTAAAAAGTAATAAAAAACTTTGCTCTCATGTCCTAGATCTGCCCCTCACCTGTCCTGCCACCGCACCTTCCCGACCGGTCGTCTACTATCTTCAGATCGGTCTTCGCACTGGATACTCCCGCACTGACAGTGTCACACGTGATTGTGTGCGATCTGGTCAGTGCCGAAAAAACTGTCTGAAGCCAGTAGAGGACAGGTGAAAGGTGGGCCTAGGACAAGTGAGCATAATATTTTTTTAACCTTTCCTACCCTCTGTTTTATTATGCTCGGAGGTCTCTCCAGACCCAAAATTATAGTTAAAGATCTTTTCAGGTCAGATTCAATTTGGACCAAATTTTGAGATGCTCTCCGGGCCGATTCGAGTGACTGTGCAAAACTAATGTGGGCAGATTTGCTCATCTCTAGTGGCCATTTGAGCCGAACTCCTATACTTTACATTGAGCATTAAAGGGAACCAGTGCAGATTAATTTTCCCTTACCTTTTGGCATCATTCATTATTTCATTTGCGCCTGTTTTTAATTTTTAGCGTTTTTGTGCCATATTCATCTCTCCATTTGTGCCTATTATTAAGTTGATTTTAGGTTTAATTTTTTTTTAATTAAAGTTATGTGGTGACTTTTAGGTTTTTCATTGACTGATTGCGAGTTTTGATAATGTGAAAATGAGTCCGGAATTCGGTTTATTGGTCAACGCGTTGCAAAGTATCAGGCTTCTTCATCAGGACATCGACCTGATGAAGTTTGATGCTTCAAAATGCATTGACCAATAAACTGGATTCCCGACTCCTCTTCACTATTCTGCCGGCAGAGCAGAATTAACCCATTTCATCCCAGTCCTTGAGGTTTCCATAAACATGGATCTGTAGCAGCCTAAGCCTTTTTAGCAGTTGTGAGCACACGACCCGACCGGGTGGGCACCATTGCCCACATTCTTCTACTTACGGTATTTACTGGCCAAGACCCTATTGTGCTCATTGTCCTTTAAAGAGAGAGCCTAAATCTGATGACCTGTTGCCTTTTTTTTTTTTTTAATATCACAACTATTATACATTTGTGAAATGGCATATCATGATGATTGCACAATGACGTAGTAACTCTAGATGAAGCCATGTCTTTTAATGCTGCCGACGGGCATTGCCCGAATGATCAGTCGCCAGTCATGACTTGGCGTATACCATTTATTTTTTTTTCTCGCAGTAGTTAGGGCCTGTTTTTTTCTACGATCGGCTGATTAACTCTATAGAGATCTGGCTCATGACTGTCTCGGATTGTATACGTTTAAGCTGCTAGTACACATTAGTTGAATTCTGCCGTGAAAAAATAAAAAAATAAAAAAAATTCCAGCTGTAATACACCTGAGCGAAAGCGTGCCTGGCACATGTTCTTACGTAAATAACATGATGGCAATTGGCGGAGCGCTCGGCATTCATCTTCCCCGGGCGTCGTCCTGGCCGGACGCTAGGTGGCAGTATTGATAACCTGCAGAGCTCTGAAGTTGTAGAACTGATTCGAGACTGGAAACACATGATAGTAAGGGAAGCAATATTTGCAAGAAATCTAAATTGCAATTTCATCGTTCTGATTTATCGAAGACTTGTGCCAAAGTTAATTTCCTTCCAGATATTCGCTTATTGTTTTTAAATACGTTTGCAACAACTAAGTCAAGTGAATGTTACATTGCGGAGCTAGAACACCGTCGATAAAACCCCAGACACATGAATGTAGCAAGGTTCGGGATGATTGAAGGAATTAAAAATCACCTTCAGGCTCGCTTTAAGTAAAGGTCCAAGAAAGCACCAATGTCCCGTAACTAATAGACTCCCAGAAGCCATTACTTTCATTGGTCTGACTTTCCGAATATTGATCAAGGCTGATGTACGGCGCCTATAAAACGCCATCATTTGCATTGACTTCGCTCCGGTACGATAATGTAAATGTCTGTTAATTAATCTTTATTGCATAAACTGTAATTGTTAGTATATTATGACTTGGGCTGTGGACGTAAGAATCAAATGTACACGTCTCATGGGTGTCAAGCAGTGGCATCTGTCACCCATTGGGTTTCATATAAAAAAGTAAAAAGCAGAAAAATATATATATAATTGTTAAAAAAAAAAAAAAAAAAAACCTGACCATCACCTCCATAAAATGTGAACAGGTGCAAGCTGCAATGGTTGCATAACATACAAAAAAAACCCAAAAAAACGCAGCACTCTGTAAGGGCCGAGATATATGCAAACATTGAATACATGAGATCTAAACGGCATTGTTAATAAAATGTACTTAAAAAAAAAAAGTTCTTAGCGCACAACTTGGCCAATTCATGTGTGCCCATCAACCACGGCACGGTGACCTTCCTTTGTTGGGTCCTATCCTACTAAATATTAGGGTCCTATCTGATCATTTAAATTGTAGGCTTATAGCCCAAGAGGCATGTTTAGTAGGACATCGGAGGGAGGTCACCTTGTCCTGGTTGATGGGCACACATGAATTGGCAAATTTATGCACTAAGAACCTTCATTTTTTTTTTTTCTTTTGTAAGTACATTTTATCATTTCAAAATGAAACTAGGTCTACGAAGTGGTGAGATACTACCAGAGACCTTGACTTTTCAATTCTATTGTTCTATTTAATAAAGAATGCTAACCCAATGGCTCCAATGACATCTATACTCGCCGACATGAACATGATATCAGTGATGGGCCACCAACCCTAATGTCGATATCTTTGGCTCAGCCCGTCCACTTCTTCTTCTACTTTTTAACGTCTTTTCTTACTTGTAATGGTTAATCAGACTCCTCCAGAATCCCGCGTTCAGCTGTGCTGTTCCCTACCCATGACCTTGATGCGCCAGTGTCTGACTTTAGCAGCTTGTGGTTTCATCAGGAGCTACCAGGTTTCTATGCAACATCTCAAAATAGAGTGGACTGGTCCTGGTGACCGGCTATAACCTAAATAATCCATGGGGAAGCGTCTGTCTATGTCAGGATTCATTTACTTACAATCCTTTTTTTTGTTTTTAGTTTGTTTTTTTGTTTACTTCATCTAACTACACATTTTAAGTGCTGCTCTTTGTTGACTTCATTTTGCAAATTTAAAGGGAATCGGTCACCAGGTTTTTGCCACCTAATCATCAAACAACATAATGTAGGGCTTACTGTGGTACTACTCACTTGCTTGATACAATTGCTGTATTATCAGCAGGAGATCATCACTAGAGGACTAGTTGGCCTGTTGCCTTTTAGTTCTCCATGTTAATGAGCTCTGAATTCATCCGCCCCCATTACTGATTGGCAGCTTTCTGCCTATGCACAGTGTACACAGAAAGCTACCAATCCGCGATGTGGGCCGGTTTTATACACCGCTCAGCATTCAGATCACTGGTAGATCTGCAGCAGAGAAAAGAGGGAATTTATCCAAACTGCTGTAAGCAGTCCAATAAGTGATTAATCGTTGGAATCAAGATCTCTGCCTCTAGATCATGATGCTCTTACATGGGGGAGCAAAAAAGCAAAAACCTGATGACAAATTACTTTTTATTTACCAATATTTTGCATCAAAGTTTTGTCAGAACTAGTAGACTGCCAGCAGCCATTACTTTCATTGGTCGGACTGTAGCAGACCTTCAAAGTCGTACTTGCAAACTTTATAAAATTAAAAAAAAAAAAAAAAAAAATAAATATATATATATATATATATATATATATATATATATATATATATATATATATATATATATATATATATATATATATATATATATATATATATATATATTCTCTATCTATCATATATGGAGGACACCATTTGTAGTAATTTTGAGCTAATTAATGGATATCCTGAACCAGAACCCCTTAGGCTTCTTTCACACTTCAGTTGTTTGGCGTCAGTCTGCTCCGACATCGTGACGGATCCGTCAAAATTGTTGAGAAAACTGTTCTAACGGATCCGTTTTTTTGACGGATCCGTGTATCTGGGAAAAGTATCAACTTTTTGGAGCATGCTCGATTGAAAAAGCGGATTGGGGTGACGGATCTGCCAAATGACGGTCGCGACGGATCCGTCGTCCATAGGCAGCCATTGTAGGAAATGGCGGACGCGACGGATCCGTCATGAATCGCCATTTCGGCGCAGACAAAAAACGTTGCAATGTCAGTCTGTCTAGATGACGTTCGCCAAATTTCTACAGATCTGTCACATGGCAGATGGAATGGACTTGCTAAAGCAAGTCTATGGGAAAATAGCGGATCCGCAAAAAAAAAAATGGCGGATCCGCTATTTGATGAAAACGGCAGATTCAAACTGACGCCAAAAGACTGAAGTGTGAAAGAGGCCTTGGGCTCATTCAAACATTCGTGCACATAGATCCAATATGGGACCGCCAGTCCACGGACGGCTGCAGGTGTCCCGACCCAAGTGTGACCGCTTCACAGAAACATGTCATGCTCTGGTCGGGAGAGCGCCGCCTGTCCATGCATTGGTGGAGCACATTTGGACAGATTGGCACGGATGTCTAAATGCCATAATAAAGTACTTGGAAATGTTTTATTTCTTCTCTACCACACAACCCCGTTTAGGTCTACCCGTTCACATCTTGGTGACATCCAGTAGTCAACATCTCGATGATTAGCTTGTTCCTCCTGCTTCACTGGTCTCCATTACTTCTGGACATTTCTAGGGTTTCAGATGATGTATGGAGACCGATTTTTATTTATTTTTTTACGCATTTGGGAAAACGTATGCAAATTTGCTTTAATGAGATTTATTTTTTTCTTTCCGAAGGATAGCTAAATGTTTGGCTAATATGAGAACCTTTTCTTCCTTCCAGAGGAGAGCTAATTTACGAATGTAGGAAATCTCTTTAGGCGTTCTGTGTTATATGATTTGCTGAATCTCTTCCCTTCGCACAGCCTAATTATCACCATGATTATCAAAGTAGGAAAGAAAATAGAACTATATACAACCACAATAAATGTTGTCACATTTATGGTAACCAGAAACATTGCATTACCAACTCGTTCTTCTAGGATGGCCGCCTCCAGTGTGAATCGTACCATGTCCATCCTAACAATTACCATCCACAGAAATTGAAATGGCCTTCCAGAATTGATTGACTTCTATATGTAACTTTGTGTTTTTAGCTTTTACGGTGCTCCCTCCTCCATTTGTAATCCCCACCACCAACCCAACATACTTTCCCATGACTGTGCTATTGGGCGGGGATTAGCAATTTGGCAGAATTTACCTTTCCCCTCAGGTTCACAAAAGCAACACCAATATGGAACGGGGACAGGTTTTGCCCTTTATTTTGCCCCTGTAATATTTAACATTAACCCCTTCTGTAGTGGCCATCATGTAGACCTTTTCAATCCTACCTTTCTTAATATATAGTCCTGGACCATACTTGATGCCGGGGAACTTTTCTCATTAACGAAGGCTGATCTTGTCGGAGAATTCTTCTTACTGTTATTTATTGTGTAGCGGATGTCTTACTACCTATAGGCTGCCCTCCTTTTGTCTAATCACTTTTCATTCAGTCTGTTCCCGTTTTGTTTGTTTTTTTGGGGGGGAATAGTGCGCTACATAAAATACCAGAACTATTGATCTTTCCATAGCAACCCACTTTTTTCACACCGATTTTCAAAAATGGTTCCTTTTAAAGCCTTAGGATTAATTATAAGCTTTGTCCAGTCACAGGGTCATCTCGTGCTTTGACCTAAAGCCCTGTTTCTTTGTATCTGGAGGGTCTGATCAGTATGCAGACACAAAGCTCCCCCCTCCCCTCGTCTTTATCCCACACTTATTTTTCTCTAGGAAACAAGGGAAGTGAGAGGGAACAGAAGGGGATATTCCCTTTTCCCTCCTTTTTAAAAGCTCCAGGGGGAACTCTTGTTTACAATCCTCATCTACGATTGTGTTTGGCTGGAGATGCTAGGAAATACATAAGCGCTATTATGGGTGGATGTTATGGCGGATTTACTTGCAGATTTAGAATGGTCTCCATTGGATGTTCAGAGAAAAAAAATAGTCTAGAAATTATGAGACAAATACCAACGAAATAAAAGGATTTGATTTAGTGGATAGTGAGTGCAGGCAAAACCTTCCTTACTTGTCCTTCTTTTAGAAAAATGTCACCAAAATTGTCAGCTGTAGCCAAATGGGGCAGAGATCTTATCCAAATGACTCATATCCTCCATAACAAGACCATTTTGCTTTAGTGACATAAGTGCTGAATCTTGCGTATATTGACTGTAAAGGTTTGTACACAATACGCTGAATACGTCGAGAAGCCAGCTGGTAGACAGAAAAGAGCGCCTGTGCTAGAACAATATGTGGGCCCTTTGCAGTCCAAAAATTCATCACAATGCACAATCCCTACTGCTTTGGAGGTGGTAATGGCCAGGAAAGCCCCTGTGAGGACCTCTTGGACCCCTGTGAGGACCTCTTGGACCCCTGTGAGGACCTCTTGGACCCCTGTGAGGACCTCTTGGACCCTTGTGTGCCTACACAAGTAGCACCAGTGATATGTCTTCCCATGTCAGAAAGTGTTCTACCCATTTTCACAATGATTTGTAAGTGTACGAGTGTGGCTCTGCTGTGTAACGTGAATGGCCGTGTGACAAGTTTTGATGCCTAACTAAACCTGACAATTCCATTTCATTGTGCTGTACTACGTAGCTCATGGGCAGTGGGCTCACTATCTCTGGGTTCTGTTCAACTCAGATCTGTTTATTGCTCCTTATATTTAATCTCTTGGCCATGACACTGGCACCTCAAACCTCTCAAGAACCTTCCTTCTCTTACTGTGAAAAAGGCTATTAAAACCTCTTGAGATCCCCATACACAATAAGTGGCTTTCTATCCGCAATATACAGGAGCACTTGCTCTGCCAAGCCCTCGTGTATTCTCTCTGCGAGAGTCGCGCCTAGACTCCTCCAGTATCGGACATGCTGGATCATTATCATTTCCCCCATCATCATCTATCGGGGAAAGTTGAGAGGCTCGTATACATGTTAGATTGTCGGCCAACCCCGCTGATATTTGCAGGTCCGGACAGTGTTGGTCTAACATGTATGATGGCCTTTGCCGCAGCTTTGATTCATTCTTATCATGAGTGTAACTTTCTGTTAACTTGTCGTCTTTCTTTCAGTAGATTCTCCCCTTCCCTTTACAAACTATTGTAAATGTTCAGGCTCTTGTTTCTAAGTAACTGCTCTCACGGTCTTCTCCACTGTGTGCCAGCCATTGCACTGGTTGTCCATCCTCAATAGAATACAATTTTAAACTGATCACTCTCACTATCAAAGCTCTCTACATAGCCCTACAATTCATCCCTCATATCTACGACCCTACTCATACACTACCTTCTGCTCACAGTCTAGGACAATCCTCCTCCATAATTCAGCCTTTTTTTTTTAAATTTGCTTATATAACGCCATCATAAGCCACAATGCTTTATAGACATTATAATTTCTGCCTCAATGGGGCTCACAATATAAATTCCCTATCAGTATGTCTTTAGAATGTAAGAACCTGGCGGAAACCCATGAAAATATAACAAGAACATATTCACTTCCTGTAGATGTTGTCCTTGGTGGAATTTGAACCCAGAACCCCAGCGCTGCAAACAGTGCTATCCACTGAGCCACCGTGTTTCCTTCTTTTCTCATCCTACACAAGTTCTCTAGAATGTGCTACCACTGGCAGAGTAATCCCCAACTCCTATAGTTTTTGAGTGTTCTTCTCAATGCTGAACCGTTATAAAAGAAAACCACTTTTACCTCTTGAATACCTTTTTTTTATTGTTTTCTTTTATATTTATGATGTTTAGTACATGTATCATACAGACAGATTGGAAAAACGCATTCAAGTGCCAACACTGGAAGAACTCAAAAAATCGTCACACTGAGAAAATTGCTAAATGATGAATTGGATACCTTATTGGCACTGTCTACGCTCTTGGCGTGCCTACATATTTTTATACAATATGTGGAAATTGGAACCATAATGGCCAAAAAAGTAGCAGATGTGCATAAAGAGGAAAAACGTCTGATCTCTGCGTTGATCGGGAGCAGTTGTGTCCTCGTTTGGTGCTTCATCTGAAAACCGTTGGCAATTTCCTTGCCTAGAGTGACAAAAGACGTAATTTTCATTGGCACAACTGGAGATGAAGCCAATTAAGGTTGCAACTACAGGTGGCTGCTCCTTGCACCTAAAGAAACCTATCAGATGACATTATACACCCTATAATTCATGTTTTAAGCTTCAAGTCCCAAGTATAACAATCAAGATCAATGGTCTTCAGGGAATTCACATGCACCTCTGTCTTTGTGCCTCATGTATCTCCTATAACTGGACTTGTTTCTATGGGTAGCATGGCAGGATATTGGGGATTCTAACCAATGCCGTCTTCTAGGTATACTCCATAGGAAGCTTTGCCCCTTTTAACCCTTCAAAAGTCACGAAGGTTAAATATGTTTGTTACAGTAGGATGGCAGCCCCTCCAGTGTCAAAGGCTTTAACGACTCGCTGTCACACTCTTCATTCAGCCATCCATGGGGACGTCCTTAGAACGATTGTTAGTGGCGGCCCCTCTCTTTGGAACCCATTGGGGATGCAGACAATGGATAGAGGAAAAAGAATGAACCTTGGCTTGTCCCTGGTTGAAAAGACCAGGGACAGTGAGGTCAGGGTGAAGGGGGTGTGACAAATATGGCCCCTCATTCACAAGGGACAGGTCTTTGTGCTTACGCTGGCCAGATGGCCTCAGGAATAAATTAAATCCAGTCTAGCACAAGGATGCCGCCTGAGAATTTTGTTATTGCCTCATTTAAAGGGCTGAAGAGACTACTCTTTTCGGACTCATCTTATTGTTGTCATGTTTCCAATCCCAATCACACACTATAACTCGTTTGGCATAAAGGCGGCCGCACTGTAGGTCAATTTTGGTGCTGATCACAAGTCAGGTTTTTCTGCAGTGTATGGATGAATTTTGCTAAGACCTCGTCTACTTTGCTACTACTGCAATACTTTGCATTTTCTGTAGAATAATCCGTACCGTAGCCACCACATGTGTTCATACCCCATGTCTGAAAATTGGAATTCGATATACTAAATATCGCATCACATAGCTAATGCTTCATAACCTACAAACAAAATTATTGTATTACAAGATGCTGCTTAAATGGGATGTTCAACTTTTTTTTTGTATTTGGGAATAAATACAATTGTTGCCCTTTTTGGGTTTCGTTAAAACATGTCACCATTTGGCTTTTCCAAGCTCTTTGCTTTCTTGCACATTCAATTTAGATGTAGTCTGTGGTCCTCCATAAGCTGAGAGGAGCTTAGAAAAAAACAGATGAAGGGGTCACAAACTCCCCATCAGACCATCATAGCGGGCAGACTGATCCTTAATGATCTAATTCTGCAGCCAGCAATACACGCTACAACACACAGGCTATAGTAGGCGACCAGCTCTAACTTTTTAATGAAATTTAATTGGAAAAATTATTTTTAGTTCAAATTATATGCATTTAAGTAAAGAAGGAAAAAAACCATGTAAGCTACCCCTAGAGATGGACAATCTCTTTAATGGCTGTGGTGAGCTATGAAAAAAGTGTGTCCTATTTTTATAGCACTTTTCCCAATTAAAATAGTTCAAACGGCCATGCTGTGCGGATAGCTGGGATCATTATGGATTTCTACTATGAAATGGTGTAACTGCTGTCAAGTAGACGACTGCTACATCTGTAAATAAAATGTGTGCCTTCTCTGACGCAGTCTTCCTATAGATCCACTTTTACATTCATGGTGGTCTCTTGGTTAAGACTACAATCTAAATTTTTGCATTGTAGATGCTTATGAAGTTCCATTTTGAACACTTCTTAACACTACTTAAGTCTCATTTCCGCCTCCAATTTTATCTGAGAATAAGTCATGTCTGCAGAAAAGCTTACTGTACCTTACACTGGATGCTAAACGCAACCAAAGAACTTATTTCCGATACACCAGAGTGTTTGTCAAGATAAGTCTATTTCCTCAAGCAGAAGTAAAGCTACCTGGCACACCGATGTCTGGATCCTATTGACCTACCAGCATGTCTTTAAACTAAGATGAGAAACTACGGAGATTGCAAGAAGGCCAAGTGAACAGTGCAGGAGTGTTGAAACATTCTACAAGTATCATTATCCTTGTTTTTTACATGTGCCTGGAGAATTCTCAATGGATTTAATAGAAGATGGGTGAGATGCTAAAGACAGCTCCAATGAGCACAATCTTAAGTTGACTTTGCATTCCCTAGTCTGGTCCCCATGATGGCTTGAACAGGATACCTCCTGTTCTTGCTTTTCCACAAATCCACTCATTATCTTCATGGTACATCTCTTAGGACATGCATATATTATAGTGCCCAATATTCTAATCCACACAACTGCAAGAAATATTACATTTCTGCAGAAGAAAATAGACGCTAATGCAATCTGTAAGTAGCTTCTATTGTGAGTGTCTGATCCATAAAAGAGCTTTAAAATCTGACTATGGTTATTGGCAGAGATTAGCAAATCTTTTTGACATTTTAATTCTCCAGTTTTGTCAAAATTTGTCTTGCCTCAAATTGCGAGTCTTATGCGGCGCATGGCGTTAGTCGTAGACGTGGTACTAGTCTTCTGCGCCCCATCATAATACATGAAGATCCTGGTTGAGTGTGTGGGCTTTGTCTATGCAGGGGCTTCATCTATGGGGTGCCACGCCCTTGCAGGCCGTGTGGTTCTGGTGGCTTCAACTGGCCAGGACCGGATGTTGAAAAGCTCAATGAGAGGGACCACCACTCGAAAATAAACAGTCTTTTTTACTTAAGGTTGCCTTGGTGGGACCATTTACAATATATAGTGGCTGCATGACTTCACTTTCCTTTACAATATGGAGAATCTTCACACAGTCTATCCACCTTATCCAAGCTTACTTGTTTCTGCTTCAAGTTCCTTTTATCTTGACCACAACCAAGCATAGTACTACAGTCCAGTAAGTGAGAGTCCTATACTTCAACCTGCAGTTCCGCATCCTTATTTCTTCTTAGGGAAATTCGCTTGCCAATATTACTGATGCTTAGCTTCTCCGCAGGCTGATGCCTTGAAACTCCCTTTTGGAGCACCTTCGTCATATCGCGTTCCTTATTCGGTCCTGGCCAGTTAATTCTCTGAGTTGTGAACTCGAGGCTATACTGTTAGACATCCTGTCCCAGGACTCGTCTCTGGTTCGTCATTCTGTCTTTCGGTCACTTTCCTTCCTGTACTCTGGAACCCTCCAAGGTTTCCGTCTCCACTCACGTCAGGGACACCCACGACATGCGGCTCACTATTCAGACCATAGGTCTGCTTCTGGTGCACAGTGGGCCCTGTCTGGCTCCCTGACAACAAATGGTCTCTGCCTGTGCACTTTAGACCCTCTTATCCCAGGCAAGGCAAGCACCAATCATTAACTGTAACTCTCCCGACTGATCAAACTGTAACAGCATCACTTTAGTAACACATGTCACAATATACATTACACATCATAAGAAGACACGTGTCTTTAAGGGGGAATCTGAGCACTTTGTCTTACACTAGTCTTACACTAGTACTGCAGTCTCCAATTGCTGCTTGAGTTGAGCAAAAAGGTTTACTGAACCTTGGTCCACTGGCCTCATTGGTATTCTGTTGCTACCCAAATAGAGCCATGCAAGCCTCCTCATATCCTAGCACCTCTTCTGATAGGTCCAGTGTAACATCATTGTCATATGAAGATATGCCAGACCGTACTAATTAGAAGCACTGGGAATGCTGAAAGATAGGCGAAAGTTTGCAATGCTTTGGTCTGATGGCCAAGGACTATAGACATGGCCACTGGACAAGTCTTGCAAATCTTTTTACTCAACTTTAGAAACTACCTATAGATTGCACTATTTAAACAGTTTTGTCCCCTCTGGAGGAGATCCAATTCCCAGGGAGCGTTGCCTGTTAACATTTCTGTACCAGTCTGATGTCTCTGCGGGAAGAGTTTAAGAAGAGGGATGAATGAGTAGACTAAGGGCTCATACTATTAATTATATTTCCAATGAAATGTAATCCAACATCTTCATTTTTTTTTCCATTATTGATTCTTGTTATGAAACTTTAATAGTGGGAATTCAAAGGACGGGTTTGTTCTTCTACTTACTGTATAAATAAGATCTCCTCCAGAAGAGGCTGCAAACAGATACCAGGACCAAGCAAATATAAGAAACGGGCAGAATGGTGGTCCTAAGGGTGACCTAATTCTAATCCTAGATTTCAGTGTACATCTTCTTTATAATCATCCCATGTGGTCCTAATTAAGAGAAGTCTCCATTTAATCAGGTCTCATCTACGTTTTTAGGCTTGGCATTCCAATATTGAGTTTCAACTTGTGTCACAGCTTGACAGGACATCAAGAATTTAAACAGTCATTGGTGGAAAAATTTAAGGAAATCTGTCAGTAGGATCAACTATCCTAAGCTATCTATATTTGCATGTAGGTTATAGGAAGTGGAATGCAATGATACCTTGATATCTGCAATCCTATTTCTTATTCCAGAGAAATCCCCAGTTTTCTTAATATGTAAATGAGCTCTTAAGATCTATGGGTCGGACATAGATCTCCTCAAGAATCTGCCTCCAGAGCTTAAGGGACATCAAAGTAGATGTTACCAGCGTGAGACATGTAATGACTGACAGCCTGCTCTCCTGATCTACATCTTTCACGCTGGGAACATCCCTTTTCATTTACAGTGTGTACTCTGGAGGCAGATTCTCGTGGAGATCTATTTCCAACCCATAGATCCTAATAGTCTAGATAAATCCATGTTCTAATATGTAAATTAGCGAAGACATCGGATCGCAGATGTCAAGGTATCATCATTTTATTCAGCTATGACCTGCGTTCCCATATACTATAAACGGCTTTAGATTGTTGATCCTATTGACAAATTCCCTTTTTAATATGAAAGGTAGCACTCCAGTTTGTTGGCCACTACTGAGGGAAATCCCTTTTTTTTTTTTTTTTTTTTTTTTGGAAGATCTAGAGTAACTCTTTTCTATATGCACTGTGCTAGGACAAGCAATAATAGCTCTAAACAAATTGCTACACCGTCTCCAGCACATATGCTGTACGTATTTTTTTATTTTTTTTTTCCCTTGCTCCGGAAACAAAGCCAGAAAGAGAGGGAGGATATTGATGGTAAAAGAAAAGGTACTCTGCAGAAGTCAGGCTGCCCCCCTTAACACTTCCACCCGTCCCCTCTCCCTTCCCCGGTATGAATCTGCTGTATCTCATTCCAAACACTAATTCCAGTTTAATTGCCACTGGCCCCGAAGCCTCTTCAATAGGAGCTAACAAATGGTTTGCAGCCCGCAAAGCTCCGTCAGGCTGCATTTTAAACGAGGCTCCCTCCGTCCGGCTCGCATGCCAATGAGCTAGTGGAGAAACGCCATGTTTACTAATTACCCACTCTGACTTCACGCCACAGACTGCTCGCTGGCTAGAACGTCTCAACTACACCGCTCTGGTGTGACAAAAGAAATTGTAGCTATGAATTTGCTAAAGTACTTTTTTCTTCATAACCCTTGAGATACCTACTGATGCCGAATAACGCCACAAATCGTATCCTGTTTTGTGTCTTGAAGTGGGAAATATTCAGATTATCTACCGCGATATCCGTTCCACGACGGTGCGCTTTCATCTGCCTTGTATTGTTTGATGGTTATTTATCACGTAGGTTGGGATTAGTTTGTAGCTGCACAATGTAGGTTCATAATCCGTTTCTGAAATATATATTTACTACTTGTGATCTTCAATGTCCAAGCTATCAGAGAGTGTGGGTGAATGCACTCTATGGCAAAAATGCATATTCAGACTACGGAAAGGGAAGTGGTAATGTTCTTTTTTTCGAACAAATGTTGTTCGACATCTCCGCAAAACCTTTGCAAGTCTGTTGGGTATACAGAACTTGACTAACCATGATGTAACGATTGTGGTTGTTGCAGAGGTTTAGACTGCAATTGGGGCCGGGGTGTTATGGTACTCAACTGAATGTGGACAGGCACTGCTTTTAATACGCTCCATTTTCTCGTGATGTGGTTAAAGTTGAAAACTGTAGCTGAGTAGAGAGCGTTGGTTCCCTGCTCCACCGCTTACTGTGGGAAGCTACAGACTGCTTTTAGGTTTTTGGTCTGCAGACATCTGAAGTGCAGGAAGCTTGTCAGGTGGCACCATTATATTACTTCATTACGTAGTCTGCAAATATCTAATTATGGTTATGGAAGTACTATTATATAAAGGCACAAAAGAGATGCTATTAATACAGAGTGACAAGGTGGCCTTATTAATATAAGGGGCATTAACATGGTGACACAATGGGACATTGATATAATGTATGGTCGGATAAGGGGGCATTAATAGTGGCACGACGGTGCATTAATTTATGCTGGGAAAAGGAGGACATAAATATATTTATATATTATAGTGTGTGTGTGTGAATTTTAACACATGTAGAGCCTAGCAGCAGCATTGGGGCATCTGAGCAGCAAGCTAATGATGGATGGGGTAGTTAGAAGTTGCTCTAAAGTACATAAAACTCTGACCGGATGGTCAACATTCGTCTATACTTTTCTGCATGATTTATTCAATAGGGTTATTTTATTTTTTAATGGCCTTCAGCCCTATCATGAGCCATGGTGACTCGATGGATGAACGCTCTGTAGGAAGATCGATTGTGTGCAAGCCTAGGTAGGTCCACCAGGGTCTTATCAGCCTTTATCTTGATGGTATCAAGCCATAGAGTTGCTAATCTCCCGCTTCGCCTTGCTCCTTCTATTCTTAAGACCATGATGTCCTTTTCCAGTGATTGCGGTCTTTTTATGATGTGTCCAAAGTAGGTAAGTCGTAGCTTGGTGATCCTTTATTTGCGTTACATGTCTGACTTGATTTTGTTCCAAAATTGATTTGTTTGTTCTCCTTACCATCCATGGTGTTGATAAGATCCTTCTCCAGCACCATGTTTCGATAGCGTTTATTCGTCTTGTCTTCTGTCTTGTTTCTCTATCGACCAGGTTTTGCATCCGTATGTTGCCACAGAAAAAGCCAAACTATGTACGAGCCGTGACTTCATCACCGTGAAATGGGCCGCGATATGAAGACCTTGCCCAGTGACTTGATTGTTGATTTGCCCATAGCTATTCTCATATTGACTTCTGGTGTCATCACTGCATCTTAAATTATCGAACTAATAGGTTTACGCACTATGAAGTCTAATTTCAATAGCCGTGGAGGATTTTCAAGAGCATGCTTTTAGCGTAGCTCATGAAGTTTTCAAACTGCTCATAAACTTCTTTTGAAGTGAACCCTATAAACGGAGATGTTAAATATTTCTACAAGATACTACATCAAGGTTGCAATTCATATTCCAATGACCAAAAGGTTTGCATATAAAATGGGAGCATTCGTTGGCCAAAACCCAAGTAATTCAGCAGGACATGTGAACTAGCTTATGTTTATAGGGATGCCCAACTCTCATCATTTTTGTAAAGTTTCACTGTTTGAACCTTTTTGTTCTTTGACGAGATGGAACATAGTTGTCGTTAGTCCTAAGTTTGCTAATTATTCAAAACAATCTTGTAAACTTTGGGTATGTTCACAGTTCAAATTGGAAAAGGGGAAATGTTAAGGTAAACCCTGCCAAAATAATGGACATGGTCGTCATTTTTTTTTTTTTTTTTTAAATCCTTGCAGGCCACATCAAAATGTCCCAAATTTTATGAACCGGCAACCAACAGAAATGTCTGGCAATGTCTTAATATCCACATTCATGCTTGGCCCAACCACTGTGTGTGTGTGACTGTGTAATGGCAGTCAAATGGAACAGCTTTTGAGGATGTATGGAAGAGTAATCGCCTTCACAGAGTGGCCAGATATAACCCTCCGTCCCTGACATGTGGTGGCAATCCTAGACCTCTTACTCCTTAGTCAAAACAGTCTAGTAACCGGTACATTTACACTAAATCTTGGGTGAGGTGCGGCTTCCCAGTCAGCCCGTTTTGCTTTCAGCAGCTGCCATTTCTTTTTAACCAGAGATAAATGTGCATACTTTGTATGGCCGTAGAGTCCCTAACAACAAGACGCCTTCATTTCACCGTTTTCTTTCTCGAATTCGCTTTCGAAGCTTTTTAGACTGCGAATTAAAAAGAGAAAAAGTTAATTTCCAGCTAAATGAATTGTATACATTACTCTCCCCTTAGTATTTCGTCCTTGCGGCCGTGTGGCCTATTGTTCGTAGTACAGTATGGGCCGCTTGCACAGACACTATTTTGGTTACCAGGGAAATGAATAGCGAGCCTATTCCAGGCCTCTCTTTGCATCCTGTATAAAATGTCTTTAAAAGCTGCTTAATTTGTAATCTTCTTCTAAAAAAGAGAAAAAGCCATTAAGACGTCAGTTCCCTGAATGAGCCTTGTGTCTGTGTGTGTTTATTTTAATTTATTGAATACAAATTTTCGGAGCAGTTTTGTTTTTTTTTCTCCCTAAAAAGATCTGGAGAGAGAATGGGGTAAAAACACCGGCTGAATAGCTAATTCTCCAAAGCGGCAATTCTGCGTAATTTCACCATGAATGGTTCAGGACGAACATTAATTGTCAACATACACCCCCTTGCGATTATTTCAATTTTTATCTCTTAAATCGTTTGTGAGCGGCAATTAATTGCATCAAATAATAGTATACATTTATACATTTAGTATAACCAGAACAATTACGTTTCTCCTAGATGGGGAGAAATGGAAGCACAAAAAAAGCTGTTTTGAAAGCAGGTATTTTTTTGTTTTAATGGATTTATTTTTGTATTTCCCCACTTTTTCTTTTTTTCTCTTTTCTTATGCATTTTTTTTTTGTTAGAAATACATTACTTTTATACATTTATTGCAACATAAACCTAAAACATGGGGGTTTCCATTCATGAATGATTAATTATATTTCTTTTTTAAATGAAAAATCATTACATGTCCATTATGCTCTACCTCATAAATACTTCGCTTAATAATGAACTGGCCCAAAATGTACAACTCCTTTCTCAGCCGACATGAGGTTACTTAAGTTGACACCTTTTTTACAGCTTCTATATGAAAGCCTAACATTGGCAAAAAGTTCTCAACCTTTTTTTTTTTTTTTTTTGTCCTTCTAAAGGTACATGGTTCAAGTCAAACACTTGACCCCCATGAAGGTATACTGTACTTTATCCTAAGAAGGCACCTTTATTTTATTTATATATTTTTTGGGGATGAAACCTTTGTCAGAAAAGGATCAGTCTACATGTGTTTACTAGGGTGGCCTTATCCAAAAAGGTGTGGAGGGATTTTTCATTTGAAGTGGTGTCTCATTACAGCGGACCTTAAACTGGGTTTTTTAATTTAAACTCTGTATCTTCTCTTATTATGGAAACAGGAACACATGGGCTACTTGCACATTGAACAAGTCTGTAGGAACATGCTCACACTCCACCAAAAAACTTGAAGACACAAAAGAGCATAGTAGAACCAAAAACACTCAGTTTAAAAAAAAAATCACAGTAATCCGCAAGTGCTAGTAAAAAGATGTAAAAAACAGGGTATTTGGTCAATACGTTTTTTTGCAAAAAATGTATACTAAGCTGCTCCCCCAAACGTCAAGGTATACCCATATCAGAGCAGTCCTAACTGATGTATGGGTATGTGTATACCTTGACGTTTTGGTGGAGCAGCTTCGTATGCATTTTTTGCAAAAAACGTATCAACCAAATACCCTGTTTTTTACATCTTTTTACTAGCACTTGCGGATTACTGTGATTTTTTTTGAAACTGAGTGTTTTTGGTTCTACTATGCTCTTTTGTGTCTTCAATCTTCTCTTATTAGCCTTCCTCCATTTACTCTGGAACAGCTTTTTTTTTCTTAGTCTTCTGTGCCTCCATTCCAAAGTTATGCTCCCCTGAAATGATGGAAGTTGTTCCTACAACTAACTGGGGGTTTACCACAGAACTTCTCTGGGTGTGACTATGTCTTGATTGGCTAGAGTCAGAGGAAAAAAGACAAATGAGAAGTTTTGTGGTATACACCCATATGGATAAAGGAAAACTATTCTTTATTTGTAGGCATAACTTTAAAAACTGATGGGCACCGAATAGACAGAATACCTGTTCTAAAGTCTTTGGAACAGCAGCAATTGGTGGAGGCAATCTGTTTAAAGGGGTTGTCTGAGACTTTAACATTGATGACCTATCCTTATAGGGTGGGGGTGGGGGTGCGACACCCGGTACCCCCCACTGGTCAGCTGTGCCCGATGTTGGCGGTGGCCAGAACTGCTTTCTTGCGTAGCTCTGTTGACAGAATAGTAGCTACAGGCTTGTTCTGCACATCTTCCCCTATTGGTTCGAATAGGCGACAGATGTACAGTACCCGGCTGCTGCTACTATACTGTCGACAGAGTTTCACAACAGAGCCAACCCCCGGAACAGCTAATGTCACAGGGTGTCATACCCCATCAATCATACATTGTTGACCTGTCATAAGGATAGGCCATCAATGATAAGGTCAAGACAACCTCTTTTTAAATTGAAAATTCAATGAAAGGTGCTCTTTTAAACCTGTGAAAAACCTACAGCACTCCTATTTCTGGAACCTGTACCCAACACTTTTTCCCTCTACTTCTCAGGCAAAAGGATCCAACAGATCCTAAAGACTAAGTGCACTTTTACATAATTGATCTAAATGAGTTAAACATTTGATGTGTCAAAAGTTTTCTGAAAGTGCAGTTACTCTATAAATGATGTCTCGAAAATTGAGTTCTGCAATTTTGTAACAGTGACCCTAATTAAGAAAAGACTACAGAGATTAGAGATATTACTATGTTTATATGCATGTAGGAGGCCAAATCAAGCCACACATTTCTTCTAATTTATGTCGAAATTACTTTATGATGGTGATCAAAGGTATTGATCTGTGTCGAGTTGATCATCCTACCTTCGCAAAGAAAAATTATTGAATTTTGCCTTTCCATAAAAATTGACCCAATTTGGTTTGTATTTTTGGCCTTGATGTAACTTGACTACTCGCATGCATAAATATACGGTAATTCTTTTTTTTTCATAATAATCTTCATCAATTTTTCCATCTGAAGTAAATGACTTGTACTCTATTAAAACCATCTTTAGTTTGATTCTAGCGGACTTCTCTTCTATTGTCGTTAATGTCGTCTTCATTGTGTCTTTGTACCAAGTCTAAAATGATTTAAGGATTAAATTCTTTGAATTTTTTAAATTTTTTCTTTTTTTCTCTCTCATTTTCATGTAATGAGTTTTTTATGCTTTGTATGAATATATAAATCAATGTTTTCATGATGTGTTTGTGAATATAAAGAATGGTATTTCTAAAATGAGATGCAAGAAAGGGTGCAACAGGCAGCAGCATCTACAAAAAAATTTAGGAAAATTTTTGAGCCGCTCGTTTAATAAAGTGTTTTCATCTTCATTGAATATTGATGGACTGCTTGGAAAACAAGCACTTTTCAATTAGCAGTTTATCAACATTTGTAGCCATTCTTGAGATGGTAACACTTTTATTTACAGCTTGTTGCCTGAGAGACCGACCACTGCCTCAGTCAAGCTTTGTAAACCTTGTGATGACGCTAGCTGGGATTACTAGGTAATAGCGCGCTCCAGTGATTCCGCCAACATTCAAAACTGTGTTTACAAGCTCAATAGAAAAGAGCTTGTTAGAAGTGCTCGTGTTTTGCTGTCCAACAGCGGTGATCGGTCTCAAAGGCAGCTAGATTATATGCAAAATGGTAAAAGTTAATATCTCAATAACTGGGTGGAAAGTGTCCTTGCCAGTAAACTCTCTGCAACCACTGCTTTCTGCTTTTGACTGACGGCTGTAGTGGTCACCATAATGGATGTAAAGCCATCTCTCAAGAGCTGAAGGGTAGAGTTGTGAGCAATCGGTGCAAAGAGCTCCGGACACTTCATAGTAAGAAAACACTTGATTTGTTTCCTTCTACCTCAAAGCTAGATGATATTAAACTTACAAATAAGAGACATTGAGTTTGTTTTTTGGTCAATTGATCGTTACCTTAAGAAACCTTCTTAGAGCGGTTCTGGAGTTTGAAGCCATGTCTCCGACTTCTCCATACTAGATCGTTATACTGTATGTGCCTGCTTTGTACATACTGCAAGCATCTCCCACTATTCCTAATAAAAATGTCAGTATCTGCCCCAGAGGCCCATAGGCTGGCCACCAGGCTTCTGGAGATGGTTGTATCAGAGGTTGCAGCATGCTCGTGATTCCTGCTGTGTATCCAGAGTTGAATGCTGTGTCATCTTGTCATCTGTTTCTTCCAGGTTCCGATATGGCCGTGTTTTGTCTCCTCTGTGGGAAGCGCTTTCAGACTCAAACTGCTCTCCAGCAACACATGGAGGTCCACGCAGGAGTGCGAAGTTACATCTGCAGCGAGTGCAACCGGACTTTTCCAAGCCATACCGCACTAAAACGGCACCTTCGCTCACACACAGGTAGGAAACGTTACAGCACCATGGACAGCACCGTTCAGAATTTTTCTGCTTTCGATTGCAGATTGTCGATTTGTTGGTCTATTACACAGGAGAATATTGTGCCTTTTTTTGAAGGTTTACCTTTTTACAGAATGCTACAAACTGTTTTCTGTTATTGGTCACTAGACTGGAAATTCCTCATGTGCTATAATTAGTTGGTCAGACATCTTACTACCGTAAACCAAAGCCTCTGCTCACATAGGGCAAAGTCATAAAAGACCGCACTAGTTGTCTGCTAATATGTAATGGGTGTTTGAGAAAGTGTGACATGAAATAATGCAACTTAGCCTTGGCATCAGTCGATTTGCAATCCAGACAGAAAGCAAAGAAGACGCTGAAGCTCCAGTTGGCACCGATGTGCAAACAACCATCTGTTATGAACCTTTGTAGAAGAACCAATAATTCCACCTCCCCTAAGGTTAGTTATGACCAATGACCTCTTACTTCCATCATCTGATGATATAAACAGCTTACAATTACTAAAGTCATCTAAGTGACACCGGCATAATTCACGGCAGGCAACTCTTTATTCGCCGCCACTGACCAGCGCTCAACGTTTTGTGTTTTTTTTTTTTCTGTTGAGAGGGGTAGGAAGTGTAATAGGTAGACAATTGATCCCCCTCCTTGTCTTGTGCTGCAGAGCGGCGCGTGCTTTCATTAATAATGCAAGAGGTGTCTTCAGCATGCGTGCCCAGTCTGTGTGCTTAACATCAGCAGCTGTGTTTGATAGCAAAGCCACTGTCAGCCTCCTGGCATTGATTTAGAGGGACTCTTGATGTACAATCATAATAGCTGTGCAATAGGGGTGAGAAGGAGCTGTGGGTTACCGCCTTTCTTCTGGCCACAGGGGTTAGACCCATTTGTAAATAAAATGTAAATCTTTGGTAGGAATAGTTAATACGAAGGCGCCTCGTTGTTGCTTGATGTATATTTTAGTTGCCCTCTTGGACGAAGAGGTCATGGGCTATAATGGCATATACAGTGCCCATTGAACATTGGTTCACCCTACTTGCTCAATAATCAGCACCATATAAACTTTCTTCAAAACTTTCTTCTTTATATTCGCTCATCACATGAATACTCTTAGTATTGATGAATGGCAGAAAGTATTTCCTGAGTAAAATGATGGTGTCACACATCATGTATCACATTTTCTATTTTGTTCCCCTGGGAAAAAAAATGTAAACCCCGTAACTTGATTAAAAAAGGACCTACTGCCAAGCCTGATGTTTTACTAAATGCTTGTATTCCCCATTTCGTTGCCTCTTTCTTATAACTATAAAGTCCTCTGTTATTCCTTCTAGAAATTTGTGAATAAATGTATAACTGGGCGTTACCATTCCCTTTGTAGTCCCAAGTCAATTGGCGCTGATTTTTAGATATTGAGCATATGGTTGTCATAGTTCATTTTCCCATGCCTTTTATGGGCCAGCCATGCTAAAAAAAACAAAAAACTTTCCATTAGCCATACATACATCCATGTTTTCAAAGGCTTCCATAGGATATAGGCCTTACCCTGGTTCCCTAGTAATGACAATGGATTACGGTACTTCTGGTTAGTATCACCATATTATTTTTCTTTCTAATTGACTTCTCGGAAGATTGACGCTCTCCAAGCGTTAACACCCTCTTCTGTTTGCAGACACATTCTAAAGTAACTCTTTTAATACAATTTTAGCTTCAACTTTCTGGGAAACCTCTACTGAGAAACTTTTCCATATGATCGGTCCAGTGGATCGACAATTTGGTTTGGCATGGAAAGATTAGTTCTGTTAAGGTAGATTGGATCCTTCATTATACTTGAACCTATACCACATTCCCTTTTATTATTTACCACCCTTTTGGTTAAGCTTGATGGACAAGCTTTTATTTCAACCATTATTAACTTCCTTTCATCATCCATTGACTCAAGATGTTACTGTACATGGGACATGTGTGGATGATGTGCCCATATGCAAAGATAATGGTCTGCTAAATGCTCATTTACATTTAGTCAAAAGCTGCGTCTCCGACTCCCTTATATACACAAATGTTTTGCTTGTGTTCTCCATCGGGAGAGCGAAGAAAGCCACTGCCAAAATTCACTGGTCGCGGTTTATCTGCCTGGAGTAACAGAGGGTTGGGCAGTTGATTTTGAACGAAGCCTAATCATCCCCAACGTCATGGGTTTGGATAACCCCCATACACATTAGATAATTCTTGCCAAAATTGTCAGGTTTGGCTGACTTTACAGGGGTTGTCCACTATTTTTACAACCATTTCTCATTTACTTTATTCCCCCATTAAAAAAAAGTCTGTACCTTCCTCTGGTACTGGAATGTCGGCACTGTGTCTCCTGGGGCTCACGTTACATAGCAATCAGTATCCGTTAATGGGCCAAAGTTGTGGAGCAGCAGATCTCACTTCCTCCAGATGTCCATTTCGTCCAAAGGAAATGTGAGTGGACCATTTTCGGACAGTTTTTTGCTGCAGGGCTCACATGACATAATGTTATGAGAACTATGGGAGATTTAGTGCTGACATTTCTAAAACCGTGCCAGCATCGGAAAGGAGTACAGACTGTTATTATTTTACATTTGAGAAGGGGATGTCCGAGTAGTGGGCAACCTTTTGAATGTGTATGGGGGCCATTAAAGAAATGGTTTCAGAAATTGATAAATACGATAGAACCGTTTGCAATGAACCCCCGTGAAAATCTGTCTTCCTATGTGCCGATTGCTCTTCAACTCTTCATCATCCTTCTCCTTTGCAAACACTTGTTTAGCACATTCACAAGAGGCCGATTATGCATCGCTTGATCTTAATTATGTATTGAAGTCTATTAACAATAACACACACTGGATAGATTAGGGGCTGCCTTTAATATTTGCAGCGGTGTGCCCCTTTCTGATCTACTCCTGGATATGGCTGATTAAAAGTACCTGTAAATAATTTTATTTGTATTTTTTTTTTATTTAATCAAATGTTTATGGTGGTGAAGCTTGGAAATAAGGATCGTAATAAAAGAATACAAGTAGATAGCACCCGTGTAACCGGGAGGACAATTTATGCAGAGGCACAGCCGCGGTCTGACACCAGGATAATGAAAAAACGTAGGTCATTGCGGATGACTTAAAGTCTCCGGGAGTCGGAGAAAATGTATGAAGCAACGAGAACATTACACGCTTGGCAGGCCGGCCGAGGAAAAAATACAGGCGCCCTTGTTCCCCCGCCGTAAACGCAAGGGCCTCCGATCTGCAGCCCGCAGAAAATTGCAATTACAGTGACAAGTGGAATCAGTAATATTTTAAATATTCATGAGCTGGGGCTGCGGTGATCAATCTGGTTTTATTGTCCTTGCTCTGCCTTCTGACATAAATAAAGAGCCACGGGCCTGTCACCCTCTTTATTATATTTTCCGTCTGTAGTCTTGGCTGAACGCAGGAGAGGATGTGTGCCATATAAACAGGGTGTGTTCATGTATCATTGTTTTCCGGCTGCACATGCATGGAGCAGAATACTACTGTAGTTCTGTCTCACTGATATGTGATAATATTTGAGGATTCTGCTGATATACCGGAGTAAGTGTCCTTTTTAGTCCTTGCTTTATACACATAAAATTAAATATATGTTATGTTCACACCGGCATTATGGTGTTCGTTTTATATTGAGAGAGAATGCTTTAAGGCATTTTTACTACTTTCTGCAAAGTCAAAAGTTTACATATGTTTCATTAGTATTTGGTGCCATTGCCCTTAAACTGAATGACTTAGATGAAACATTTGGGATATCCGTCCACAAGCTTCTCACAATAGTTGGTCGGAATTTGGGCCCATTCCTCCTGACAAAACTGGTGTAACTAATCCAGGTCTCTAGGTTGCCTTGCTCGCACCTGCCTTTTCAGCTTTGCCCATAAATTATCAATATGATTCAGATCAGGGTTTTGTGATGGCTCCAAAACATTGACTTTGTTATCCTTAAGCCACTTAGTTACCAGTTTGGCAGTGTGCTTCGGGACACTGTCCATTTGGAAGACCCATTTCCGTCCAAGCTTTATCTTCCTGACTGATGTCTTGAGATGTTGCATCAGTATTGCCACATAATCTTCTTTTCTGATGATGCCATCTATTTTGTGAAGTGCACCAGTCCCTCCAGCAGCAAAACAACCCCACAACATGATGCTGCCTCTCCCATGTTTCACAGTTAGGATGGTGTTCTTAGGCTTCAACGCTTCTCCCTTTTTCCTCCAAACAGAGCAGTGGTCATTATGCCCAAAAAGTTCAATTTTAGGTTCATCAGACCACAGGACATATCCAAAAATTAAGGTCTATGTTCCTATGTGCATTTGCAATCATTAATCTGGCTTTTTTATGTATCTTTTGGAATAATGCCTTCTTGCTGGCAGAGTGGCTTCTCAGCCCATGTTGATACAGTATTCTTTTCACTGTGGATATTGACACAATCTTACCAGCTTCTGCCATCATCTTCACAAGGTCTTTTGCTTTTGTCCTTGGTTGATTTGCACGTCGGACCAAAGCACGTTCATCTCTGGGACACAGAACCCATCTCCTTCCTGAGCGGTATGATGGCTGGACATTCCCATCTTGTTGATACAGATGAACGAGGCATCTTTAGGTTTCTTGAAATTGTACCTAAGGATTATCTAGACTTGTGCAAGTCCACAAGTCTCTTCCTGATATCTTGGCTGATTTCTTGAGACTTCCCCATGATGCTATACAAAGAAGCAGTGTGTTTCAGGTGTGCATTGAAGTACATGCACAGCTCAGATGTTGCCAAAAAAACCTATCAGAAGCTTCCAAATACATGACCTCATCATATGGGCAGTCCAGAATCGTTTAAAGGCATAGTAATCTTATGGTATGTAAACTCTTCTTGTACTTTGCAGTACGCGATAGAAATGCCTCAAAATTCTCTCTCTCTCTCTCTCTCTCTCTCTCTCTCTCTCTCTCTCTCTCTCTCTCTCTCTCTCTCTCTCTCAAAAAGGGAACATTTATTCTGATTTTATGTCAGATATTGAGAAAAACATGCAGATGTGTCTTTTTATATAATGTATGTAATATGCATATGTAGTGTGTGTATATATATATATATATACACACACACACACACACACCTAGGTCCATCAAGTTCGACCTCTCCCCGCCAATTGTGTATGTATAGAATTTTATATATTCATAATCATTTTTAACATTAAAAAGACATAGTTTTTGTTAAAAAATATATATATATATATATATATATATATATATATATATATATATAATTTTCCAAATATTAAAAATATAATATAGACTTCTAATTACCGTACATATTTATGATGATAAATATTTGGGTAACCTAATCCCTGACCACTGGTCGGGAGCCTGTTAATGACGTGACGTCATGTGTCCATCACGGTGTAATGATGATGATGTGTCAGCCCAGTTTATCAATAGAAGAGCTGGGAGTGGCAGGAGGTAAAGAGATCAGTATGGTTCCTGCCCAGATCATAGATCACTGACCTTCCAGATTCCAAAGCACCAGGTAATCTCCTTCGAATTATAATTTTGTTGTGTACATTTTTACTGGCAAAGTAATCACGTGACGTTTCGTCCACACAGGGCCTTTACCAAGCCATAGAAATAAGGTGGTGTAGCTTGATAAAGGCCCTGTATGGCCAAAACGTTGCCTGCATAATTTTTTTTGTGTACATTGTTACTTGTAAAGTGATCATCTGAAGGAGACTGCCTGGTGCCTTGGACTTTGGATTGTTATATTGCTACATCATCGTGGAGGGTTGTACCAAGCTGCACAGACTGCGGAGTGGCGCACGGAATAGATCTTTTGTGAATAGATTACTGACCTGGCGGATGGACTGGAGTCCTGCAAATCCTTTCTCCCATCTTTATTCCCTAGTGATCGGGGGCATGTTACCTGTGCTCATGCGAGGAGGCATGAGAATACAGCTGTGAATGATGGCGGCACTGCCTAATTCTGCTCCCATTAGTAAAGAGTTGTCCTCTTTCAAAAAAACTTACAGGCACAATTCATTGCAAAATAAACACTGGTTTACTTAACCTCACCAGGTGCAGTACTGAGTCTCAATTGTTTGGCTGCAGCGGTTTCAGCACATCAATATCTCTGCAGCCAATCACTAAGCTCAGCAGCTCTGCCTATGTAGACTGCACAAGCTGCTCAGTGATCGGCTGCAGAACTGTCGAGACGTCACCGTTGCAGCCAAATAATGGAGACCAAGGCTGTAGCAGAGGCACCGCACTGGACCCATGGAGGATGGGTAAAGCACAATTTTTGTTTTTTATAACTAAGTGTGAAACCTGCACCCGTTGTTGAGAATCTGTAAATGTAACCATCTTGTATTTTTAGGTGACCATCCATACGAATGCGAGTTCTGTGGAAGCTGTTTCCGGGATGAAAGTACACTGAAGGGTCACAAGCGTATCCACACGGGAGAAAAACCGTACGAGTGTAACGGCTGTGGAAAGAAATTCAGTCTGAAGCACCAACTGGAAACACATTACAGAGTTCATACAGGTATCATTTTGGATGGTCGTTCAATACGGATGGCACCTCTATACACAGTAGATTACACAGGATCTACCGATCACTATAGGGGATGTCACAGCTCACCTCCTCCTCCAGTACAATGACTGATAACACCTCTATATACAGTAGATAACACAGGATCCACCATTCACAATAGGTGATGTCACAGCTCACCTCCTCCTCCAGTACAATGACTGATAACCTCTATATACAGTAGATAACACAGGATCCACCATTCACAATAGGCGATGTCACAGCTCACCTCCTCCTCCCCTCTTCTTCCTCCTCCTCCTGTACAATGACAGATGTGACAACACCTATTGTGAGTAGTTGATCTCCTGTGAATCTTGTGTTATCTACTGCATGTTTAGTGGATGTCTTTTTTGCTTCTCAGCCTGTCTGTGATGATAATGAAACTGTTGAAAACGCATCTGTACAGACCAGGAAGTGAGAGTCTAGTCTTAGGCCTTGACGCCACTGTGAAATTTTTAAGTTTTTTTTTTATTTCTTCTATTGATTGGCGAAATGAAAAATCGAAAGCACAAATTATAAAAAAAAAAAACAATGCAAAAAATAATTTTCAATATAAAGACCTGATTTAAACAAGAACTTACTTTCTGATGACACTTGCTTTATTTATATTTGACCATTTCCTTAACATACACCTGTATTTTGACCTTTTCAATAGGTGAAAAACCATTTGAGTGCAAACTCTGCCACCAGCGCTCACGAGATTATTCTGCCATGATCAAACATCTCCGGACCCACAACGGAGCCTCTCCTTACCAGTGTACCATCTGCCTGGAATACTGTCCCAGTCTATCTGCTATGCAGAAGCACATGAAGAGCCACAAACCAGAGGACATCCCTGCTGACTGGAGAATCGAAAAGACCTACTTGTATTTGTGCTATGTTTAATGGGGGAAAACTCTAAAATATTTGTAAGGGAGGCTTTTCGAAAGTGATAATCGGGAAGGCCGAGCAATATAAACCTCTAGAAAAAAATAAAACTAAAAATTAAATCCACTTAAAAAAAGCAAAAAAATCAAACACATCCATCCTTATTTGGCTTTTTTTTGTGTGTGGAAGGCTTAAAGTTCTTTTCGAGAGTTTTGCTGTGTTTTTTCCCCTACATTTTGAGTTTTACCACCTTTCTAGACCATGAGTTACGAGAATGATCTTTGAATGTTCGATTATTACCATTTTTTTTCCGGATTAACAAATTGAGAGTGAAATGTTGAATTCAACAGATCAGTTACTAATCCAGTAAGGTTTCTTTCCTTATTTTTTTTTTTTTTTTTTTGGATTTCCAAAAATTTTCACTTATTCAAAATTGATTTTTGAGTTTGTCGCTTAACATTTCGTCATTTTGACACAAGAGCAGATATGGCATTATAATCTAGATTCTCTTGGATTGAGAATAGTGACCAAACCAGATTAAACTGGATTGTAAAAAAAAACATTTAAAAAAACTAAAAAAATGTGCTCCAACGTGGAGCATAAACTGTAATACCACTTGGTATTCACCTTGTAGCACTGAAGGGAGTTGGCTTCCGATTTAAGCTTCCCCTCCATCCACTTAGTTCAGTTTTGGACGTAAATACTTTGTATGTTTCACTAGTTGACTTTCCAATCTTCTTTAGATCTATCCACCATTGATGGAAATGTGATGACTTTCCATAATGGCCCGGAAGGTTTTTTTTTTTTTTCCTAAAGCCAAGCACTTTGAAAAGTACTTATTCTTCATCGTCAAATGGGCAATTCCATTGATTTGGCTGTGACTAGTAGTCCTGGCAGCAAAGGTTGACCTAACGACGAAAAAAAAACAAAAAAAAAACCTAAATATGATATTGGCATTAATGTCATACGGTCTAAAAAACGTTTTTCTTATTTTTGCTTCTGAGTTGATACCAACCAGACCAAACCTTTCACCCTTCGAGCCACTATTGTAAATGGATGTGTTTGGTTCATTTGTACGTTTCCCATTTCTCCAAAAAACAAAAAAAAACAAAACAAATTGAATTCCCAACATCCTCTTGTGACTCGTCGTTCTGTTTATTTTTTTCAGAAGCCAATGAAATAATATGGGGCTGCTTCTTTGTATATATTCTGATTTTTGTTCAATTTTGTTCTTATGTTTAGCACATTGTACTTGAATTTATTTTTTTGATGACCTCATATTTAGTAATGCCTAATTTATGGCGTTTTTTTTTTTTTTTGACACATTGTAGGAGAAATGTGCCAAATTAAGAATTGGGCTGGATGACGGTGTCAATTCTTTGAACATTTTTTATTTTTTTTGTGTACCAAATATGGTATTAAATCTAGGGTTGACATGCCCTTTTGCATTACGCTTGGGCCTCTTTTTATTTTATTTTTTGTATTTTTTTTTTTGTATTTTTTTTTTTTTTTTTTTTTTACTCATGAAAGCTACCTCTTAACCTATTGCCGGAAGAGATGCCTACAACGTGTTTTTGGCCTCTGACAGCAGGTGGGTTAATTATATTATGTTCATTTATTTTATTTTTTTTTAATTTCTTCCTATGCTGTTCCATGTTAATCGTATTTTACGCTTAATGAAATCGTTTTATTTTTCATCTCATTTTGTTTTTGTGATTTTAAGCTGCATTTATATAAATATAAGAGGTGTAGGGGATTATTTTGTAGGTAGCCTTACTTGGGAAAATGGGGAATAACAGAGGAGAAATATTGAAGGGGCCATGTTGTGTGTTTTTTTTTTTTTTTTTTTTTTACCCCTTGGTTGTATAAAGGGGCTAGGATACTGCTGTTGTCTTCTGCCACTTTTAGATGGTTAAAAACTAAAAATGGCTCCCCGTATTGGAGACTTTTTATTGTAGCTCTCGGAAGTAGGGGGAGGGTGACTGAAGGATCTGTGGTTTAAACTTGAATTTGTGAATAGAAGTTTAGATGTTTTTTTTCTGTTCTTTGTTTTTTTGTTTTTTTTTTGTTTTTTTTTAATAATCATAATGTGAAGGTGATGAAAGTATTAACTCTGTTTGGCAGATATAAATATATATTTTTCACATTACCGTACCAATGCATACTCGTGTTTTAAAAAGATGTTAGCCAGCCAAAATATTCAAGGCAGAAATGTAAAAGTGTTTGTACTTTGTACCGTTTCCTCACCAGACACCAGAAAAGGGATTATAAAAAGTTGTTGTTCCACAAAGACAAACTCCAAACTTTTTTCTTCTTCTTTCCTATTCCCTCCCTAAAAGCAGTACGCTCTGAATTTTCTCCTC